>NC_141549.1:2392500-3105000 GCF_021556685.1 Rattus norvegicus | reverse complement strand
TAAGATCCTCACCTGCCTTCAACTTCTCATCTACCTCCACCTTGCTGGCACACAGAAGGTGGCTTGGAGGGCATGCTTGCCCTCTCCAGATCATGTTACAGTAGCCAGCGCCACTATATTTGGCTGTTGGCCTCTGACATCAACTACTGATGGCTTATTCCCATGTGCTTAGAGACTTGGAATGCTTGGCTGCTTCCTGTCTACAACTGGCTCGTGCCACCCTCTCTACTGAGGTAGAACTTATTGAAGATGCATCAGCTCATCTCCCTAAGCTTCCCTAGAATGTGTGTGTGTGTGTGTGTGTGTGTGTGTGTGTGTGTGTGTGTGTGTGTGTGTGTGTGTGTATTCACAAGGAGTATGTTTTAGACATTTCTGGATCTCAGAAAATATATGTTTGTTACCTCTCTCATATGAAACAAGTACAGGAAATCTATTCTCAGGCACCCCCACCCTGACTCCAACCACCTCCCTTCTTCGATG
Source organism: Rattus norvegicus (assembly GCF_021556685.1). Classification (NCBI taxonomy): domain Eukaryota; kingdom Metazoa; phylum Chordata; class Mammalia; order Rodentia; family Muridae; genus Rattus; species Rattus norvegicus. Next base: position 3,104,520 of record NC_141549.1, on the reverse strand, counting down.
CACCCCTTTCTGCAGTAGGATACACTCTTTCTTTCCTCTGGGTAGGGAGCTCCTCTTCTGTCAATATGCATTCTCTATTCTAGGGTTTAGACCGAACATGTGGTCTGTGAACGAGCAGCAAGGGTACCACCTTCGGCTTGTTAAAACAGGTACTGTACTTCAGGCTCTACCCCAGATCAGGTGAGCTTGGCAACTGCATTCCACAAGATCCACAGGAAAAGGAAACTTCATCAGCCCAAGACGGTGGCTGGATGACAAATGTCCAGTCAGTTCGTCAAGCTGGACCTTCGCTTCCAGGACAAGAAATAATGCTTTCTCTTTCCTCAGGCGTCTCACAGTGAATCAAGTCTTTTGGTGTCTGGACTCCTATGACTCGTTAACCTCCACCCAGACACTCAAAGGTAAACCATTACCCATTTCAAATGGAAAAACTTACACCCTTGATCTGCCATGGAGAGGTACAGGACAAACAGGAATCAGTATAACGTATCACAAATGAAAATCGCACTCGTTAATATTTCAAAAATAACTCCGCGACATGGTTGTTAGCAGCAGGTGAATTCAATCAGCCTGAAATAAAGTTCATTCTCAATAGAAGAAAAAATACATTAACATGGGCTTCAGAGTTAATAGTTCCTAGTAAAAATTATCCTAAATGTCTAGACAATGGAGACATATATTTTGTCTTACTCATGTGTTAAGAAAGCCAAATCAAGATCTGCACAAGATCAAGCCAGCCAGCACTCCAGCACAGAGAGGGGAGCGGCTCAGGAGGCCTGATAGCCTGGGGGAGCATTGGTAGTCACTCAGTGAGGGAGTCCATTTTCTTCAGTGGTGTGACTCACAGGAGGCCAGCCATTGTCCAGTCGATGTCACCCTGTACCATATGCATACAAGTAATACTAACTGGACTCAGTGACTTATAAGAAAAAGAAAAAAAATCATGATATTTGGATGGGAATATTAGAGAGTGGTCCAGGGAGAGCTGGAGGGGAGGCTGGGATGGTTGGGGGACAGGTATGATCTAAATAAACTGTTATTGTGTATGAAATTATCAAAGAATAAATATTTTTTAAAAAAATATTTACCAGAAACAAAATACAGTAAAGAGAATTTGCTCAAGATATGTGGGGAGACTTCACAGCTTTCCTTCTATTGATATTGAAGTCTGTGGCTTAATTTCTAACAATTTTTAGATGGGAAACAGCTTAGCATGGGAGAAAAACACTGGGCAGTGTGTGCTTACATTATCATGTGTGACCTGAGCACATAGCTGGCTGACTCTCCTAGTTGTGAAATGGACGTAACTATTATCCATCTCAAAAACTCACATGAGGATTAGAGGAGTTAAACGAAACTTCTGGAATGAGACAAGCCCCTGTCCACCACCATCCAGACATCCCTTTAAGGTAAACTCTGCATCTACACGTGCGAGCTGTACCCGTCTAACAGTGAATCCCTTCCTCTCAAATACAAAGCACTGTGAAATGCACTCCCAAACCCATGTCTCAAGATGCTGTTCACACTCTCCTGGTCATTCGTCGTTTGAGCCCAATGCATCATGGCTTAAAGCTTCACCACTCGTAGCTTAACGGATGTCAAAGTTTCATCTTGGCCTCTTTCACCCACGCTCACTCTCACCCTGAGCCCTGCACAACTCCCATTTTTTTAAGTTTAATAAAAATAGAAATATTTTAGGAAACTATTCAACTAAAACGTCAGTTTCCACGGTCTGAGGCTTAAAGCCAAATGAGTATGGCTGATGCTTCAAGAATTAGAATGAGGAACACCCATAAGGAAGGGGAGGGGGAGGGGGATGTTTGCCCGGAAACTGGGAAAGGGAATAACACTTGAAATGTATATAAGAAATTCTCAAGTTAATAAAAAAAAAAAGAATTAGAATGAAAGGGCTGAATGTGGTGGCCCAGACCTGCAATTCCAGCACTCAAGAGGCTGGGGCTAGAGAATCACGAATGCCGGGTCCATGGGATCTGCCCAGTGAGCTCCGAATAAGCCCCAGCTGCACACCAAGACCCTGTCCATCAAAAACAGAAGATTTGCATACACTGCTCTTGGGTCATTGTCTGATGCTATGGTTTGGGAGGAGACTTCAGATGCTCACAAGTTGAAGTCCCCAATTTTATGTTACGGGAAACAAGAGTTAGCCAGTATCAGTTACACCCATGAAAGTGGGACCCTGGTGATTCCATAATCACATGTAATAAAGAAGAGACACCCAAGCTGACTCTGTCTCTCCCCCTGGATGCAATGTTATGAAGCTGCACCCACCAGATGATGCCCTGCAGATACTGAGTCAGCATCCAGGGCTATGAGCAAAAAGCAAAACTTTCTTCTTTATAGAGTAAGTACCTGGGCCTACAGGGTTTTATGGCAACCCCGTGAGTGTACATATTTAACTATAGCCATGTTTTTTTTTGAGATAGAATCTAGCTAGAATGAAATTCACTCTGTGGACCAGGCTGGCTTCAAACTGCCTCCGCCCCGCAGGTGCTGGGATTAAACACATGGATCGCTATGCCCATATCCAGAACTTTTCCTTTTCATTTTTTAACAGTGACTGCAGCACAGGGTTCAACATCCTTGCCGATTTAGAGACAAAACAAGAAGTGGTCTGCTGGGGACCTAACAGCCATGTCTCATAGGCCAACACTTCAACGCTTCACAGAGGTTCACCCCAGTTTCCAAACCCTCATCGAGGGTTTTGTTTCCCTCGATTGGTTACTTCCTGTTATGTTCCCAATCTCAACTTACAGCCAAGTAGGCAAAGCTCTCTCCATGAAAAGACCCCTTGTGTCTTCAGATCAGTAAGTCTAACATTATTTTTATAGGAGACAATAGTTTGTTCCTATCAAGTCCCACACAGAAGATTGACAGCAAACATGGCAGCCAAAATACTCTGGATGAAACAGGTCATGGGGCTACATACCCGACCCTGCTAAATCTTACCCTAGAGGAGATGCTGGCCTACCCTCAGAACTTCAGGATTCCCTCAGTACACTTCATAACCCTCCTGCCTAAGATGATCAAACCCAGGGCCTGGGAGGCTTTCCTGAAAAGAGCCAGATAGCAAACATTTTAGTTTTGTAGGTCAAATGTCTTTGCTACAAAGACTCATACCTGCTATTGCAGTTCAAAAGCAGCCAAGGGCAGTAAAGAAATAAACGGGTCCACCAAGCCTCCAAACTACTCCACCTACCAAACAAATACCATCTTGACTTGACTCAGAGACCATAGCTGGCCAGTTGTGGTACACAGATACCACTTTATCAGGCAGTGTCACATGATATGAGGAAGTAGACACAGAAAATCACCCAAAGTGTCCAAAACTCCATGTGAACAATTTTGATTTAGTTTCACTTTACTCACAATATTTACCAGAGTGGAAGAGACAGGAAAATTAACTAACTCATTTACCAGACAGCCACTTAGGTACTCAACACTGTTTCTTAGTCTATAAATCGCTGTCATCCCAGCACACAGTAAGTTTTAAATCTTGGAAGATGCACGTTCAATGCAATTCTACAGGACAATCCACCTCACCTCCAAAAGATATGTCTCATTTGTAACACATAAAATTGGGTTTTCCCTTCCTCTTTTGTGGGTAAAGAATGGATTATTATACAGGAAAAAAAGACACAATTAAGAATATTCTTAAAGCAAGCATTGTAGCTGAGTGGCTTAGAACCAGTAAATACTAGGAATGGAGGGAAACAGGGTTTATAGCAAGTTTTAATAGGTTTTAGATATGTTCTAGGATATTATCTTAATATTTAGGTATAGTATATAGTTGTGGCCCTGCACTGGGGGTTTATGGAAAATGGTATCAAGAAGCCAAAAAACTGCTAAGTGGTTCTGATCGAAATAGGTATAAAACCAACTCAAGCTGGACTCCTCCCAAGTCCCAGCTAGATCCATAAATGGTCAATTCAAAAGCATGGCTTTTCAGATTATAACATGTGGGTGGAGATACAGAAAAGCTATGTGAAGTGTGCTCAGAGGAGACCCAAAGCATATGCTTCCCAAGGCCTGTGGGGGGCCTTCAAGACCCAACCCCGCTCACCCTCACAGCCAGCAACATCCAGCACCTAGAATTTGCATGTCACCTTTGTGAGGGAAAACACAATCTGGATGTATTCACTAATTTCTTGCAACCACAGAGCTAAAATGTCTACATATATCATGCATACTACCACAGCCCAGTTTTTATCCCATTTTCTGATCCATGCTGCTGAGCCTGCTCCAGAGAGAAAATAAGCATGCTCTGTCGGTTCGTGAGGTCTACAACTCCCAAAATTCTTAATTCCATGACGGTTCTGGGAGGAACACCCAGGAATCACCATCCACCCTAAAGAAGACATTACTGTCCTAAATATATATGCATCAAACTCTGGTGAATCCAATTTCATAAAAGATATAGTGCTGGTTTTAAAGACAAGTTAACATCAACCCATTAATAGTAGATGGTTTCAATAATCTATCCTCTCTAATAGATATAATCTAGATAAAAAAAAATAGAGAACCATCAGAATTAACTACATCATATATCAAATAGACTTAACAGAGCTACTGAATGTCCACCCAAACACCAAAGGATATACATTTTACTTAATAGCACTCAAAAGTTTATCTAAAATAGACCACATCCTAGGACACAAAATAAATCTTAAGAAATTCAAAGAGATTAAAATAACTCTGTGCGTCCTATCTGACCACAGTTCAATAAAACTTAACACTGACAGCAAACAAGTCTCCAGTGCCGGAACTCATGGGGATTAAACAACTCATTACTGAAGGATGAAATTTTAAATCCCAGAACCAAATGCAAATGAAGACAGCACAACCAAACGCTGGGGCGCATCGAAAGCGTCTTACAAGGGAAGCACAGCTCTGAGTGCCTGCACTGCAGACATCAGAAAGAGCACGAGTGAATGGCGTCATGATGCAGCTCGCATCCGGAGAAACAAGAACAGATCAAACCCAAACCCAACCAGCAGCAAGAAATAATAAAGACCAGAGCAGAAGCTGATGAGCGAGAGACAAAGGGAACAACACAAAGAATCAGTAAATATAAGAATATTTCTCTTCCCTGAGAAGATAAATGAGACAGACCCTTGGCCCAACCAACTTAAAGAAAGAGAGGCTTGGCCTAATTTAGTAGAGTCAGAAACATTATAACAGACACTAAAAGAAAAATCAGAATATTATAGTGGAATTCTAAAACAAAACAATGACAACAAAATAGCCTCTTCTCCATTAAACTAGAGGCCCGAAAAGAAATGATGAATTTCTAGATCCAACTGAACCACCAAAATTAAACCAAGAAGCCAATAACTTAAACAGTCCCATAACAAAAGGGAGCGTGGAACAGTACTCAAAAAATAAAACAAAACAACTTCCAAGTGAGACGGGGAGCAGTGTTTAGAAACAGCCCTGAGCCAGATGGAGTCCCAGGAGAATCTATCTACCAGACTTTCAAAAAAAATATACCCAACCTTCCTAAACATATTCAAGAAGAAAGAAGAGAAAAAAGGAAACAAAGAAAGAAACAAAGGAAGGAACAATGCAGATCCCCAAATGCCTTCTTTGAAGCCAGTATCACTCTAACACCAAAACCAAGAAAAAACACAGTGAAAAAGAAAACTACAGGCTAATATTCCTGATTACAAACAGAATACACACACACACACACACACACACACACACACACACACACACACACACAAATTATGCGCCATGACCAAATTGACTTTATCCCTGAAATGCGGGGACTGCTCAACGGGCACAAGTCAATAAATGTAATAACCACATAGATGGGCTTAAACACACATGCTCATTTCAATGGATACAGAAAAAGCATGTAACAAGGTCCAAGATGATTTCACAATACAAGTCCTAGAGAATGTATAACTAGAGAGTACATATCTCAACATAATAATGGCTGTATGTGAGGAACTCTCAGTCAACATCATCCTAAAGGAAGAAAAACTTGAGCCAATCTAACTGAAGTCAGAAGCAAAGATAGGGCTGTCCGTTCCACCAACACCTTTTCAATACTGTGACTGATCACCAGCTGGAACAAGGCGGGGAAGGAAATCAATGGTGTGCACATAGGAAAATAAGCCAAACCATCCCTATTTGCAAGACCGTGATATTACACGTTAGGGATGCCAAAATTATGTCAGAAAACTTCTAGAAATAATAAACAAATTCTGCGGTGCGGTGGGATACATAGTTAATCTACACAGATTCATAGTTTTCATATACACCACTGCCAGACACACAGAGAAAGGGACCACGGACAGACTCCCATTCACAACATAAAATCAAATACGTAGAAATAAAACTCACCAAGGATGAGAAGGACCTCTACAATAGAAACTTTAAACCTACATTTAAACCTTCATTTAAAATTTTAAACGAAGAGAGAAAGACTCTGGAAAACAGAGAGCTATCCCGTGCTCATGGATTGGTAGAATTAATATTGTAAGAACGACCGTTTTACCAGAAGCTGTGCACAGATGTAATTCAATAGCAATCAAAATTCTATCTCATTTTTCATAGAAATAGAAAAAAATACTAAAATTCATGTGGAACCACAGAATATCCCAGAGAAACGAGACAATCCTGAGCAAAAAGAACAGTGCTGGAGAGATTCTCATCCCAAATCTTAAGATGCATTATGGAGTCACAGTTATAAAAACAATATAGTAGTGACACAAAAGCAGACGTGTAGGCCAATGGGAAGGTCAAAAACTAAAACATGAGTACATACGTACTTAAGCCCTTTAATATTTGAGAAGATGTCAAAAAACATACTCTAGAAAAAAGAATCTTCAACAGATGGTTCTGGACCATGCATCTATGGCCTTGCACAAAATGACCTCCAAAAGAGTCCAAGGCCTAAGGGTGAAACCAGAGACACTGGACTGCGCTGCGGCACACACAGGCAGGGCCCTAAGTGATACAGTCATAGGAAGGAGCTTCCTGAACAGCACTCGATTTGCCCAGGAGGTAAGGACAGCAACTGGCAAGTGGGGCCTCATGGAATTAAAAACTCTACAAAGCCGAAGAAGCAATCCGTTGGGTAAAAAAGAAATCCACAGAATGGGAGAGAGCCTTTGCCAGCTGTACACCTGACAGTAGGTTCATATACGGAATGTATATTTAAAAAAAAACTCAAAATGCAAACAGTCAGAGAACAATGACCCATTTAAAATTAGACGTGGAATCTGAGTAGATAGTTCTCAAGGAAGAAAAGAAAGCGTCCGAGGAGCATCTCAAACCCTGGTCATCATGCCTAGCAAATCAAAACAGCTTTGAGATTTTATCTCACCCCAGTCAGAATGACAAAGATCCACAAAACACCAAGACCAGATGCTGGAGAGGACTTGGAGGAAAAGGAACCCTCGTTCTCTGTTAGCAGGATTGCAAACTGGACAGCCACTAGGAAATCAATGTGGAGAATTCTCAAAAACTAAAAATAAACCTACCATGTGACCCAGCTATATGAGTCCTTGACATATACCGAAAGTACTAGGCACTCTACCCCACAGATGCTCACCCTGCCGTGTTCATCATGCCCTACTCACAGTAGGTAGGAAATATAGCCTGATGTCTGTCAGCTGAGTGCATAATGAAAATGCGGTACACATACACTATGGAGTACTAATCAGCAGTACAGAAAAAGGAAATCGTGAACTTTGCTGGCAAATGGATAGAATTAGACAAGCTCATAACAAGAGCTGTCCAGACCCACAAAGAGAAACATCAGGCTTCTCTCATCTAAGGTTCCCAGTTCCAAATCATCAGATATAAGTACATGCCCTGGAGTACCTGCAGGAATAAGCAAAGTGAAAAGGGACAATTTCTGGGGTAGGAGCTTAGGTAAAGGAACAATACAAAGAGACTACCAGGGTACAGGTGATCTGTGGGGAAAGCAGAGGGGTGCTCTAATAAGGCAAGAAGGGGAATGAATGCAGAATAAGAAGCAACACCAAAAAAATGTCTAAAAAATCATAAAGAAACAAACAATTATCTACCTAAAATGGCTATAATATCCATAAGTTGGTATAGAAGTTACAAATATATTTAAATGAAACTTTACTTCTTGGCCAACATGGATCCCTCCACAGTCAAAGTCCATGTAACAAAAACTTCCACAACAAGCACAAAACGCCCTCTTTCAAGTTGTTAGTCAGTGTTGCCCAAGAGAGTCCCCACACACTGTATGCTATTCCCATTGCCTTTCGTTGCTCCCCAGAGGCAGCAGGTACATCTCCATTGCTGATGGCACCACACACATCAGACATAGGGCCCAGAGTCCCCTGTGCTGGAACTGACCTGAAAGCTTCCTCCCTGAGAACTATAGCTTTCATGGCACCAGAAGGTACCTTCAAGCTTCCAGAGAAAGGGTAAAAATAGTTCTACCCAGCTATGAACCACAACGATGACCAGAACCAAACAATAACCCTTAGAGTGCAGTAGTGACACACACACCTTGGCAGCAACCAACAGCTCTGGAATTGAACCTAAACCTGGCCTCAACAAGAGGGAAATTATGCCTTAGTACTGGAAACATAGCTAACTGCCCAGGGCTAGTGAAGCCATGAGTCTTGGGGGTGAAGAAACTACAAACACCACTTTCCTAAACCAACATAACCCCTAACTACATTCTAAATAATTCCCCTAATACCCACACCTAAGTGCAGCCCTCATGCCTCATCAAGAAAACCCCTCTTTGCAACAGAGAGAGACCATTAGCAGAAACCACAACCAAGCAAAATGCAGAGTTATGGTACCCAGTCCCAGCTCATGCAGCTGTGTAAGTACATGATGTCCCCTATACCTAAGGTTCAGGGACTGTTGTAGAAGAAGACACAGAAAGATCGGAAGAGTCTGGGGAATAGGGAATTTGCTATGAGATATATGTCCTGGGGATGTCAGAAGCTACACCCATAAGGTCTTACAAAAATGACTGCCTAAGCATAAGCTAAACAAGACAAGAATAGACACACCAAGCGGACAGGCCCACAAAGCCTTGTCCCTTCGCAAAGAACAATGGGCAATCAAGGAATGCTGAGAGCAAGAGAAACATTCCTCACAGAGAAAAGCCAATCGCTTATCCAGTGCACACAGTATCACTGAAAACATGCATACAAGTTAGTGTTACATAAACTGAGAAGGTTGTGTTTACATATTTAGGAATACCTTCTTACATTACACCTCAGCCAATTTCTTCACAGGACTAAGGAATATGAATTTTAATATACTGCAGGACTTGTTCAAAGATGGTTACTTGCATGAGGCCGTCCCTGTTTCTAGTAGCACCACGCTAATTTAAGACTAAAGATCTAGGACCACTTGCCTGACTTACTGGTTAAAGGCGTTGGCTGCCAGGCCTGATGACCTGACTTTGGTCCCAGGACCCATATGGTGGAAGGAGATTCCTACCAGCTGTCCTCTGGTCTCCACACTCATGTGTATGGGCTCACTCATACACAATACACACACGTGTCCCACAATAAACCAATATAAAATGTAAAGAAATAGAATAATTTTTCAAAGTTAATATTAAAAAGAAATGGTATTCCTATTGCTTTTGGTTGCTCTCCAGAAGCTAAGTCATTATTGATGATGGCACCATGCATACCAGGCACGGGGTCCAAAGTCCCCTGTGCTGGAACTGACTTGAAAGTTTCCTTCCTGAGAACTAGCTTTCATGGCACCAGAAGGTACCTTGCAAGCTTCCTGAGGAGGGAGAAAAATAGTCCTACCCAGCTATGAACCATGACAATGACCAGAACCAAATGATAACCCTTAGAGTGGAGGGTTTATGAGTGACTCTTCGAGGGAATTGGTACTGGTTTCAGTTGGGAGGTGGAGTGTTATGCTGATTTCCTGAGGCCACACTTAGTGTGCGCTGTCCTCAGGAGCTGGCTTTCGTAGCTTTAGCTCCTGTAGTTTTAGCATTGGCCACGTGAGCAGCTTTGTGGGTTCATTGTTAGTTCACACCGTCTCTATTAAAGACGGTGTGATTACAAAGAAAACAAAGGAAATATAAATACCAGCACTTTGACTAAAATATAAACACTCAGGACTCCAACCATGTGGATAAAATGCCGCTACACACCCAAGCATAATTAATGTCTCCAAAAAAAAAAAAAATAAATCAAGGGTTCTAAGCTTCCTGTTGAAGTCAGGTTATCATTGACACTATCTGAAAACACACATTGTCCTGGGCTTTATTTCACCAGTGCCAAAACTCACAAGGAACTATTTAGGCACAAGGACACCACAATTGCCTGCAAAGTCCTATCTTAAATGTATGAGTCCTCTCTTCAGTCCGTGGTACTCTGTTCAAACTCTAGTTACTATGACCATCCTAACCAGCTTGGACATGACTTCAATTCCAGTCCACAATGGGTCAACTAGCAAACATCCAAACATGAGAAAATGGCCAGAGACACAAATAATGTTGACCGTGAGAAGTGACCTTTGGAGGCATAGAAAGAACCAGAAAAAAAAATTAAAACACCAAAAACGCAGAGCTAGGGATGGCTGACAGGGTAAAGACCTTGCTGCCTAAGCAGCTAAGTTCAGATCCTCAGAAGCCATGGAAAAGCCAGGTACACATCTGTGGGGTCTGAGTCAGATGCACTCCAGGGTTTATCTGCTAGTTAGTCCGTCTTTCTGGCTGAAACAGCATGCTCCAAATTCAGCTAGACACACTAAATAAAGCCAAAACAGAGAAAAAATAGGGTTGAGAGCTGCTCAACTGAGACGATGAGATGGCTTAGTCAGTGTAAGACTTGCCACGTAAGCACATGGCCCTGAGCTCACATCGAGCGCCCACGGTCATGGCGGCACTGGGAGGGAGAGACTGGTGCTTTCTTAGAACCTGCTTGCCAGCCAGTCAAACAGGTTCAGTAATCCATGCCACACAGAATAGCAGAACAATTGAGGAAAACTCTCCAACATCGACCTCTGGTCTCTGCACACTTGAACACACACATAATTATATATGTAGGCACATACACTATGTACACACACACACACACACACACACACACACACACATGTTTTTAAATAAAAGGCCATCATCTGGGACCTCTAAGATAGAGGCATATCAGCCTTGCATTCCTAAAACTATTTAAAGATATCACTGTTTAACTGATAATAATAATAATAATAATAATAATAATAATAATAATAATAATAACAGACACTGCTAATCTTGGCTCTGTGGTAGAAGGAAAGTTTCCAGCACTGAGGCCACTTTCTGTGAACGACCGCCAGGAACATTCAGACAGCTGTCACTTTTAAGGATTCCCTTGGAATGTTTAATCATTTTTCTTAGAGGGTTAACATATAAAGGGTGAAACTGGTCAATCTTGAGGAGTTGTTTTCTGAGGAAGAGATCCTCTCCTATCCTATCGGCTTATGAATAGTACATGGATACTCCACACTGAAGGCCATTCCAAGGACAACATCCCACAGTCAGTTATCACGGCAAATAGCAGGGCCTCCCATCTGCTATACCCAAACCATTTTAAGGACAAAACAGACTGCAATACTGAGTGGCCAAATTTGCAAAGTGGTCCCTTGGTTAAAACACAAATGTTCAGGTCCAATGAGAGCACAAAATCAGTTTTGAAGATATTTACTCTGACTTTTACAAATTGAATCAAATAAGTTTCCTCTTGTCAGTGGCCAGGCCCCCAGGCAGATCATCTGACAGGAGGTGATGAGACCTGAAGGGGGGTCCCCCAAAGAAGCCCTTTTAAACCAGGCAATGGTTTTAAACATTACTACATTTTCTACTTCCAAGGATGTTGATAACTGTTAAACACTGAATTCGAGTTTCTGACATCTTGTAGTGGGAGAGGGACAGCTCCCATTCAGGCTCAGGAGAGGGATGAAAGCTCCCTCCCTCCCAGCCCCCTCCCCCGAGATACTAAAATCTACCAAGGTAAAGCCAAAATGGAAACATCTGGCTGAGAGCAAACGCTGTGGCCTAGACTGAGCTGCATCACATGGCTCCTGCCAGCTCATCAGGTATATAAGTATCTGTGCATTTATCTATAATTCATCTCCATCTCTTAAAAGGACTCTGAGGAAGATCTCAGAGGCAGAAAGAGACTCGGGTCCCTGCACTACCTTCTCATACTTTTATTTCTTCTGATAGGAAAGCTTCACTGAAGTTCAAACTTTCCAGAACGGAGGAACACTGAGAAGGATAACGAGGCAGTCCAGCCATTTCCACCTTATACTTACCTACCTCATCTCTGCCAGAGTGTACAAGAGTACAGTGGCTGACTCTTGTCCCGCCAAGGTTTTTCTGGCATTAATAAGTCTAACATCCTAGGAAAAGCCTCACTCCCAAACCCCTGGGGTAGCTGGCTGCTTTGACAGTGCTCATTGTCAAACTAACAGCATCTGGGGATCCCTGGGATGGACCTCTGGGCACCTGGAGATTGTATCTTCACTGTGTAAACTGCTTAGGGAAGGACACATCCTAATTTCGAGAGGAACCATTCCCTGTCTGTGGACTGCAGAAGCAATGGGGCCAGATCCTGACACTGGATTTCTGACCTGATGACTGTGAACCAAGTAAAGTCCTTCTCCCTTTTCTTGCTTTGATCAGGACATTTTATCACAGCACCAGGAAAGGAAACGAGGACAGACCGTCTACCAAAACAAGCAGCCACATTCAAATATCCTCAGGGAACAAACTCAGAAATGTGATTGTTAGGCACAAGTGCTTGAGGATGCAACTGGCCAGATCCATCCCTCCTACTTCCCAGAAACATAAACTTAAACATACTCATGGTCCATATCTATAAAATCTAAACAATGTGATCTTCATTGGCAAGCTATGTAAGTACTAACTGAATGTTATGTGTGAGCCCAAACTAAACGGTCTACTATGAAATATGCTGTATATATACACACCCTTATATATTTATATATAGACCAATAAATTTTCTTGCTATTATATCACTATGGCATTGCAATCATATCATTCAGTTTTAGCATATTATTTGCAAGTTTCACGATCAAACTGTTTTTCCCTTAAATCACAACTTACACTCACTTGAAAAACTTGCCATAGTCACAACTACAAAAATGACATCACCAAAAAAAAAAAAACAAAACAAACAAACAAAAAAAAAAAACTGGGGCTGGAGAGATGGCTCAGCAGTTAAGAGCACCAACTGCTCTTCCTAGAGGTCATGAGTTCAATTCCCAGCAACCACATGGTGGCTCACAACCATCCATAACAGATTCTGGTGTATCTGAAGACAGCTACAGTATACTCATATACATTAAATAAATAAAATATTTAAAAAAAACTAAACAAGTCCTCCAGGAGAGACTTTAGACAAACCCTCTAGTTAAGTGCCTCTAGGCAAGCCACAAGAAATTACTAACTGGGGCACATGCAAATACGAGGTGAAGAACCCAGGAGTTTATCCGCTGAACACGAATAGCACACTTTCCCCGCCCCTCCCCATTGGCAGCTGCAGTCTCTCTCCTGCTCTGCTCATTCAGAAGAGCCCTCTGCCAGCTGCACCAGATCCTACCACATCTAAATGGGCCAAGGAGAAAATGTCACGCCCTCTCGTCAGTTACTATTCAGACGCAGCTCCGTGCGGAGTTAAAGACCCTCTAGACAATAAAAGGGAAATAAGAATGGAAAACGGCAAGAACATGTGGGAACTGTCTTGATTTAAGACCTAACAGTGAGCCAGCCAAACTGCTCGTGTGGCCAGCGCTAAGCTGTGTGAACAACCCTTGCCCCCAGAAAACCAGTTCCTGAGGACAGCACACACTAAGTGCATCCTGATGCCTAAGAGTAGCACCCTATCTCCCAGCCCCAAACCAGCACCAGCTGATCTTCCACCACCTCCAGCCAATTGGACCCTTCCGCAGATTCTAATTGCTGCCTGCTGGACCCATTTGGCAAGCCTCTCCTATCTCCTCAGTGATTTCTCCACCTGAGAAGGATGGCGCAGACATACAGCTATTGGTAGTAGGGTGAGAAGGATATTTAAGAGCATCCCTTTCACAGAGGATGCTTTCTCCATATTCATGAATTATGAGATATGTTTTCTCTTGGCTTTTATCCCCATCCTTTCTTCTGGGATAATGAAGTATATGATGTTGCACAGCAAAGTAGAACTCCCACGGAAAGCTGAATTGGCAGGGCTCCTGCTAGCTTACATTGCCTCTGTAAAATTTAGGAAAGAAACCCCCCTTGTTCAGCACCTCACTTCAACTGACTGCAGCATCCCCGCCGTAGACTGGTTTTGTTAGAATAAAGGATGCATTGACACCTTTTGACACGCTGTCCTAATACACGTGTGCCCATCTCTGATTGCCGCAATATAAGCGGTATCCCTTGGAGCTGTCCGGTGCCCATCTACAACTCCACGCAATGGCTGTGTCACGCCCCATCATTAGCATCACAGCGCTTCAGAGAAACCACACACATGCATTACGTGACTAGGGATATGCTCTGAGGCATGCAATGCTAGCTGATCTTGTCACTGAGTAAACACCAGTGACTGTGCATATGCGAATCTAGGCAGTTTACCCCGTTATGCAGCTCAGTTCTATGACATAGTCAGTTGGCGCTAGGCCCCAAACCAGCACAGCACGTTGTGGGCAAAACAATGGGATGGCGAGTATCATTGCAACTGAGCAACGACAGCTGTGACGTCACTGATCAATAGAAGTATTTCAACTGCTTTACTCAGTTGCTGTCATTTGTGTGGTCTCTCACTGACCATTATAAAATTATGTGTCTACGTGACTATTCTTGGGATCTGCACATCTTTTCTGACAAGCCAGATTCAAATACTGTATGTACGTGTATAGATATGTCTGTTATCTATATCACATGTTATTTTCATTAGTCTCTTACTTTTGAGACTATAATATAATTAGATCTTTCTCCCTTACTTTTCTTCCCCCAAGCCCTCCCATATATCCCTTTCTGCACTCTTCCAAATTCATGGTCTCTGTTTGCATTAACTATTGTTACACATACACACACGCACATAAGTGTGCACTTGTGCACATGTATACACACACACATGCACACGGACACGCACACACACGCACACACACCCTGTTCAATCTGTATAATGTTACTTAAAAGACCCTATTGCTAAACACACCATGCATTTCAGACAGGAATGAGAGGCCCCTGAACTAGAAGCTACCTGAAAACCTTTCTGACGCTTTCATAGTAACTGAAAGAAGAAAACCAAAGTCCTACCCAGCTATGAACCACAATAATAACCAGAACCAAATGATAAACCTTAGACCAAAATAGTGGCACACACAGTTTGGCAGTAACCAACAACTCTGTAATTGAATCAAAACCCCGCCTCAACAGGAGGGAAGTTATGTCTAGTTCTAGAAACATACCCAACTATCCAGGGCTAGCAAAGTCACGGATCTTGGGGGGAAATCTACAAACACTGCTTTACTAAACCCCTAACTATATTCTTATACCTACCCATAAGTGTAGCCCTAACGACTCACCAAGAAAACGTCTCTTTTCAACAGGAAGAGACCATTACAGAAAACCACAACCAGATAGAGGTGTAGAGCCCAGTTCCAACTTATGCAAATGTGTAAGTATATAACAGATTCTGTACCCAAGGCTCAGGGACCATTGTGGAATAGGACACAGAAAGAACCTGAAGAACAGGGGAGGGTTTCTGTGAGACCGTATCTCCTAGGAATGTCAGAAGCTGCACCTGTAAGGTCTTGCAAGCATGGCGGCCTATGCATAATCTATAAACGCTGAAGTGGATGGGGGCCAAGTGGAAGGGGTGAGCCCAGCAGGCCTCAATACTAGAGAAAGAACTACAGGCAACTAAGGGACGCTAAGAGTGGGAAAGATCGTATTCTCCAGGAAAGAGCACACCCCAATTGGTTATTGTGCTGATCTGAAGAGGAATGGCCCCATAAACTCATGTCTTTGAATGCATGGCACTATTAGGAGATGGGACCTTGTTGGAATAAGTGTGGCCTTGTTGGAAGAAGTGTGTCACTGTGGAGGTGTGCTTTAGTTCTCATATGTGCTCAAGCCACACCCTCCTCAATCACAGTATCCTTCTGCTGCCTGTGGATCAAGATATAGAACACTAGGGTCCCCCAGCACCATGTCTGTCTGCACACTGCCATTTGTCCCACCATGAAGATAATAAACTAAACCTTTGAAATTGTAAGCCAGCTCCAATTAAATGCTTTCCTTTATAAGAGTTGCATTGGTCATGATGTCCTTTCTCAGCAATAAAACCCTAACTAAGATGTTATCTGATACCTAATAGAGATCCCTGAAAATGAGGCATGTTATTTTTAAATAAACTTTAAAAAAATCGTTGTCTATGTAAGGTTAGATTATTCCCTGACACTATAAGAACTACTCTTGATAAATCAAGAAAAGAAGGAACATTTTTACATCTGGGGCATACTAACGATATGGTGAAATAAAGAGAAAGAGGAGAATACAGAGTTCTAAGAAACCAACTTACTTCCAGTAATGTTCATCTCATCGGATAACCGAACATTTTTCCAATAGTTTTGAAAATAATTGCCCATTTTGAAATCCAGTTGCAGAGACACAGAAATAGTTTAGTACATAGCTACTTCTTCCCAAATACATTTATCTGCCTTCAACTTCACCTTTCCTTTCCCATCCTCAGAGTCTGGCTTTAACTAGATCATGAACTGTTCACAAAGCCAAGATCAGGAGTTTTCCAGATCCAGGACCCCAGTTTCCAAAACAATTGGAGGACCAGACCAGGAGAGCCACAACTTGAAGAAAGGAGATGATTCAAAAAATACTATGTATGACCTGCTGTCCTGAAGCACTAACACAGGCATAGTTATGTCCCCAGCCCACCCCACCCCTGCCCAATACCTCATCAATCTGAGTAACAGCAAATGCACTATACTGGAGAAACCTGGAACCTGGCCCAGCAGAGACATCCGTGCTTTATTCTTGCAACACAACATTCTCGATCCCATCTCATGGAGGATGAAGCATTCTTGGACAGGTTAACCGATATGTTCAAGGACATACCACTGCAAACAATAAGTCTAGCTCCAAAGCCCACCCCCTTCTGAGCCCCCATCCGCCTAAGCTTTACACTGCTGTGTCTCTTACAGTCCTTGCTCCAGGGTCGGTTTGGGTTGTGGAGGCCTGGGATGCAGTGTAAAATTCTAGAAAACTCCCAGGACACTACATGCGAGCTGCATGTTAGACTTTGGGAAGCAAGGCTTTAGAGTAATGTTTCTCAACAGGAGACAGTTTTAGTCCCCTGGGGAACTTTTGAAAATCTATGGAGACATTTTTATTGACACCACTTGTAAAGGGAGGACACTGTACTGGCCTCTCTAGGCACAGTCAAGGGCGTTGCTGAAGATCCCACAAGGGATGGGGCCTCCCAGAATGCTGCAGTGCTGCAGACGAAGGGACAAGTTCACTTACGACATTTTCAAAGATCAAAGGTGACTCTGTGTTTCGAAGTTCCTTCCCCAAAGACTGACAGAAGCTTTGATATCATATACCCAATGACTAGAGCATCATGGAATTTAATTTCCTCACAAATACACTTTCAATATATGAAGACAATCAAATCAGCAGATTATAAACAAGGGCTTCAGACGCTGCCTGGCAGTTCTGCCTCGGACTTTGTTTTCCGGCACTGAAGGTCATTTGAAAAAGCAAAAGATAAGATTTTTTAGATCCTTTCCTTTTAATTTCCTGTTCGAGCAGCTCACAGTTTACCCTACTCTGATCATGTGGTGCTAGCTGCCAGCCCCCAGCATCCTGCTAGGCTAGATATTGCCCCATCTGCACCCTTAGCCATGCAGTCCCCAAATCCAATCTGGGGACTAGACGTCTGGATCTTTTTGTTCACAGCATCAAGGTAGTTCAGGTTTAATATCTTGGGCTAAATATTCAGAGTCTTTAAATGTTCCATTGTTTGACTGCAGCGTGCTGTAAGGAAACAAATTATGATTTGAGTAAACCAGAGTCTCGTTAGAACCTCCCGTAGTTTTGGGTGGAGAAGTATAAGCAAGTGACACTTGAGCTACTAGAAAAGCCACATGAAGTTTCTGACTTACTACCTGTTACTGAACTTCTCAGTAATGGAGATACACAGTCCAAAGGCCCCATCTGATGCAAAGCCCCCTCCTAGACAAGGTCTCTGACACCACAGTGTTCCTTTCTAGCTGTGCATACCCCCTACATAACCCACAAAACTGAGCACTCGAGCTCTGGCCCTTGCAGACTGTGCTTTCTGGTCTCTCACCCTCCCACCCACCTCTTCCCAGTCATTACCTCTCCCTCCCTAAATCTGGTACCTCTGCCCTCCTCTTTGTCTTCAATCATAGTTTGTGATCCTATTCCAAGGAAACCTCTCCTATTCTGTCCCCACAACCATCCTCTTAATGTAACCCATGAAAATCCCAGAGACTTTCAAAATCAACTCCTAATCGATGGGCACAGGATTACAGGGACTGGCATGGAAACCAGGCTAAACACCTCCTCTCCCACCTGAGCACTGTTTGCACGCACAAAAGAGACAATGTAACCAGAAAGCTGACAACAGGCCCTTGCAACAACCCTGACTGAGACTCCCTGAAAGGCTCCAGACAGAGTAGTCAGTCCACCTCCCCGTGGTCAGATTCTTCATTGGTAACAAGGTAATATTTATAGGCTTATCTTCACTGGGGCTACACTAAAGATTAAATTCACTAGTTAACTACATAGTAGTTATTAACATAGCACCAGGAATACATTGAATGACTGAAAAGCTCTATCTACATTAATGACAATGACAGTAATCTCCTCCACACAGAGGACGGACGAAGGGAGCTGCAGGGGCAGCTCTCCAGCACAGACACAGAGACCAGAGGTTCCCTGTTCCAATAGGCCTGTGTAGAGGGCCGCAATAACATTCGCCACCACTAGATGGCGCTGGCTTCCACTGTGCCCCATGTGGAAGGCCAGGATAGCTTCCGCCATTACAAGATGGCGCCGGCCTTCGCCGCGCCAGCCGACTCCCTTTCAGGAAGTTATCTGTGTGCGCATGTGCAAGAGTGCCTTCGTGCCAGGCCTTTGCCCACTCCGGGGCGTGCCTTATGAGATCATGGGTAAGCAACCAATCAGGTGTGGATGCGCCGCGCTAGGGTGTATATAAGCGCACCATGTTGGCGCGCCGAGGCTTCTCCATAAGATTAAAATAAAGTTTGGTCATAGCAAGGATTTCTATGTCCCCGCGTGTTTCTTGCCGGCGAGAAGTCGCGCGTGGGACATTTGGTGCCGAGTACCCGGGACAAAAAAGCCTCATCATCGCCAGTGCCAAGGGAAGCCTCCGTTTCACGGAAGAAATCCAGAAGCTATGAGTGGGGGTAAGACTCTGAGAGACTATGTTTAGCCTTGATCTGTTCCAGCTCAGTCCTCTGCCGGATGCGGCAGAAACCTTTATGGTTGCTCTGGCCGCCCTCGGGTTGTTTCTATTCACCTTTGAGTTTCTAGTTACCGCCAAACGGCATCAGAGGTCGCGTGGGAACTGCCCAGCTGTAACAGCAAAGCGGAGAGTGTTGGGGGAAGGGCGAGGCGGCGGAGTGTCAGAAACAGAGGGTAGTGAAAGGTTGCAACGAGAAAAGGATCCTGATCAATCTCAAGCATCCAATGCGGAAGTGAAAGGTTGGGGAAAGAACGCCCCGGGTGAGGAGAAGGGAGGAGATAAAAGGAACACAGCATTTTGGGAGAAAAATTTTGTCTTTGTGCCTGTAAGAAGTGTGCTTAAGCTCCGGCTTTGCAGAGTCATACTGATTAGGCTTGATAGAAGCAGACCGCCTGAAAATTTATTCAGGAGAATCAAACAAAAGGACATCTCAGTGCCCGTGCACAGCTTGATGGAGTTAATGTAATTGGGTTGTGAGTAAAAATATTCAGGGCTGTGTTTCACTTCCATACCATTGGCGAATGTCAGTCGTGCTGCTCAGATAATATATCTCAGTATCTTACAGGAATTGGGTTTCAACACATTGATGGACTAGTCCAGGAATTGTGATGATCCATCGTCCATATCGACTCCACTCGAGTGGATAGTCACCGTGAACACCATCTGGTTTTTTCCCTCTTTGTCTATTGTTTGTCTCTGGTGCACCAGGATGTCCCCATGTCTGTCAGTGTATGTCTGTGGTTTTTGTTTCTCGTTGTTTAAATGTTTTATGTTTCATGTTCAAAAGAAAAAATGGTAAAAACTTTACCTGCCGGTCGTTCACACCTTGACTTGGTTTTAACTCGTTTAAAAAAGGAACAAATGAATAAAAAACAGCTTCAATCAGCCTTTGGAGCCCTGTGCCTGTAGCCAGGTGTCTAGATTAACTGGAGAAGCTGCCCAGAGGCTAAGCGTCTACACGAGCTGATCTTAAAGGTGCCAACAGCCTCTCAGCTTCCTTGATACAAGAGTTGATAGCTATTTCTCTTAGAAAAATCCCTGACTTATTACTTGATTCAACAGGTGACAAGGTGTTTCTCTTAAAATCATAGATAAAAGGTAAAAATGGTGTTTGGTGTAAACATTAAGATATGTGTAGCCACTTCAATTTGTTTCTGATTGGTTTTAAATGTATAATATGCTCTACTTGCCTTAGTTATGGACTATTGGCTTTCAAGTTATTGGATATGGTTAAAAGGGTATAATATTGGTAACAGAAAGTTGACATAAAGCTGGTAATCTGGATGGAGTCATTCTAGATAACATGTGACATGGGCCAACCTAGGGAAACAGGTCTGAATTGAGGTAATGTTTTTATGGAATTCTTATTCTAGGAACCAGGCTTCTAAAAGAATTTAGGACAATGTCTCTTTGTTGAGGTACTAGAGACTACGCCATCGTGCGTTCATATATAGGAATTGGCAGTCAAACTTTGTATCTGCATTTTGATGCTAATTCCACTGCCCTAAGGACAGCTGCCTAGTCACGTACTCAGAACTCAGGTGACCTTCCAAAGTTGTGGCTGTGTTCTGGTGTTACAAAGAGAACTTAAAGATTGTGATTTAGGATTGCCAGTGTTACATTGACTAACTCAAACTTATTTTTAATTAAGGAAAAATCAAACAGGTAGAGATTGTTACAAGATTTACGAAGGATTGATGAGGTTTTGGAACTTGTGAGAACATTACAGCCAGTTTACTTACTCCAACTGCCATTTCAAGATAGATTTAGAGGATTGCTAACAGCCTTATATTATGTAATTTTGTTGCTTCTTCAATGTAAGAAGTTAGAACTTTAAGTCTTCCAGTGTATATGGAAAATTTTACTACAAACCTTTGCTCTCAAAATGAGCTTTAATATTTGGGGAGTAACTGTTGCACTACTCCAGAAAAGAATATTTGAAACTAATTTCAAGCTTCTAAGGATATGTTAATTGGCTAAGTACCTCACCCTACCAGAGGACTTAGGTCTTTGTTATGCACATTGGAGATAAAGCTTCAGCTGTGTTAGTACAGAGTTGTGGACTGGAGTCATGGAAGTATTTTAAAAAGAAACCTGGTAAAACATATCTTATTCCAAACAACAGTTAGTTGGTTATTACAAAATACTGATATTTGGCCTATTACATATACAAATTTTTCAGACAAAATTGATAATTTTACTCTTTACATGCTTTTGTACTTCCTGTATATTTGTGCATACAACCCATAGGAAATGCGCTTACTGTATTTATAGGTGGTTCATCTAATGAAAAGGCTACATGTATGATTACATCACTTGTTTATTCTCTTGTTTCTATTGCTTCAACACAGATTATTAAATTCCGTAGTTTAGCCACTGTTTTTAAATCAAACTTTCAATTCATATACTGATAGCCAATGTGTGGCTTGTGGTTTACAATTGATTTCAATTACTTAATGCTTTATTAGAGACAAGTTTTCTACATGAAATCAGTGAGTGATTTCAGTATAAATTGTCTGACAACTCACTGTCCTTTCAGTGCTCTGGCTCACACAACTAAACAAAACCATAGACCCAGCTCTTTAAAAATGGTAATGGAGTTGATAACACACCCTCATGAAAAGAGGAAGACTCCATTTGCTTACTTTCTACTCCCAGCCTCACCCTGCCAGCTCAGGGATTTCTAGTAAGACTGAAATTGGACAATATTTACAAGATTTGACATTTCTAATTAATGCTTATGTTTAGGTAAATAAAGTTTGTGAGGTGCTAGAGAAATGGCTTAGTGGTTAAGAGCACTAAGTACTGTTCCTTTATAGGACATTTAAGAACTCAAACTGGATTCCCTTGGCTCCTTAACAAGGGAGGACAATGATACCAGACAGATTATAGGCCTTACATAGGAACAATTAGTCAAAAAATCTCATTCTTTATATATCCAAAACAATAATGCTGGAGACAATAATTTGGTATACAAGTCAATTTATAAATACAAGTGCTCAGTGTCCTCAATTTAATCCTCGAGGACTTACCTTAATAAATAATATCTGTACTATATCTTAATAAATAAAAAGGGGGAGTTATCCCTGTATGCTAAATAATGCTCCTTTTATTTCAATTTTAAAATTTTGGATGCCAAAGTTTATGGCACCCTACAACTAGGCATACTTCTGCCTAGGTGAAATAGAGAGATCCACTTATTGACATGATCCTGTCCAGATATTCTATATGGGGAAGAGGGAATGTTTGTGTTTTTTCTACAGGATGCTACAAGAGTGTGCCAGCTGCCTGAGTGGTTGCTGAGACTTGCTGATCCTGGTTACATGAAGATTCAGCTCTCGTGGTTCGGGTCCCTGGAGTCATCCCTCTGCCCTGAGAGGAAGATGAAAGATTCCTCTTCATCCTTTGTCATCACAGAGATTTTGCCATTGCTGCAGTCAGTGTTACCGCTGCGTGTGTCCTGTCCCACTATGGCCCGCTCTCTGACCCTCTGTACACTGCTGCTTGCTGGAGAAGACTGGACTCCAGCTGTTGCTGCCCTCTTCATTTCCCTGGTGACTCTTGCTGCCTTAACTGGTAACTGGTGTTGTCATTTTACAGACTATAGCTTCACAAGAAAGCCACCTGCATAAAGCTACAGTGGACTGGGGAACTCTGTCCTGGTTATACAGATCTCAGAAATGGTTCCATTGTCTGCTGGTTGTCCAGAGAAAAATGACTGATCCTAAACTGTCCTGGAAAAGACCTTGACACTTTCACTGCTATTGTAGCAGCCATTACTGCTGCAGACATTGTGTCTGCAGTGTCTGGAGTTATCTTCCCCCAATCTATTGTTAGACAAGTACAGTGGGTGAACTTTCTGGAGTAGTTACTAACAATTGGGAATTCTTAATTTTATTATAGGAACGGCTTGACTACGGCCCTTGGTGGTAACAGCTGAGGAGGACCAAATGAGGTGCCCACTACTTATCGGGAGTGGCTCTGTCTGGTGCAACCCTATGCTGTGGATCAGTGTTCATACTATGGTTGGTTTGCAAACTCAGATCTCAACAGAAACGTGACAAGGCCATTATCACTCAAGCCCTTGTGGCCATTGTACAAGGGCCCTCCCCTGGAATTTGGTTATCTTGCTCAGGAATTAGTCGGTATCTGAGTTCTCTGCTCCTGCACCCCATGGATCTGTGGATCCATTGCACTGGGATGAGAGAGACTCATTGATCCTTTGATCAGCCCTTCCACATCGCTGAGGTTTCCTCATTGCACGTGATAGGGTGATCATGACTGCTATAAAATAATATAAATTATAAGGGTGAGATGTAGAGGGCCGCAATAACATTCGCCACCACTAGATGGCGCTGGCTTCCACTGCGCCCCACGTGGAAGGCCAGGATAGCCTCCGCCATTACAAGATGGCACCAGCCTTCGCCGCGCCAGCCGACTCCCTTTCAGGAAGTTATCTGTGTGTGCATGTGCAAGAGTGCCTTCGTGCCAGGTCTTTGCCCACTCCGGGGCGTGCCTTATGAGATCATGGGTAAACAACCAATCAGGTGTGGATGCGCCGCGCTAGGGTGTATATAAGCGCACCATGTTGGCACGGCGAGGCTTCTCCATAAGATTAAAATAAAGTTTGGTCATAGCAAGGATTTCTATGTACCCGCGTGTTTCTTGCCGGCGAGAAGTCGCGCGTGGGACAGGCCTGTGTCTGAAATTGCTAGGAAACAGGGAGGGAAAGGGAACAGATGAGCTTGGAAAAGCCCTGTGTTCCCTTCTCTGAGGGGCAGCACATCATATTCTCCAGTCATTGGAAGCCGCTCAAACAGCAGATCAATGTTTCTCTCAGATGATCCTGATAGCGGTATGAGAATTAATTACAAGAGGTACCAAACTTGGAGGACCAGACCAAACAAAGGTAAGAGCAATAGCAATTAAAATTCACAGACAAATCTAAAAGTGTGTAGAAGGCAGTTTCTCCCTTTCTCAAACCCATTCATTGCCCATAGCTCTGTATCTAAGGATGGGGCCTGCATGCTATCCAATCCCAAGGAATCTTTCCCAAACACATACACATATGAGCAACATTAAATGGACTCAACGGGCTGCATTTACACATATGTACACATGTATGTATACATGTATGTATTCCACAATACTTAGGTAACAATGATTAAAGAAGAGATCATGAACTTGGAAGAGAGTGGGCAATGGAATGAAGGAGTTGCAGGGAGAGAGGCTGTGTTGTAAATAATGCAAAAACGGTATTATGTATGAAATCCTCAAAAAATTAAAAATTTAAATAAAAAATTATATATCTAGATTGTAGAACAAACAAGGTTCAGTGACATGTAGGGACAGTTCAGCATTGGCTTAAATGAGTGGACCATGAGCCAAGCCATGTCACTGGCCTCAGAGGCTAAGAAAAGCCTGGGAGTGCATAACTGTGAGTACATTCCTGTGTGCGTGTGTGTGTGTGTGCACGTGTGTGCATGTGTGCGTGTTTGTGTGTGTGTTTTTATGTACATTGGTGTTTTGCCCACATGTATGTCTGTAAGAGGGTGTCAGACTTTGGAGTTACAGACAGTTGTGAGCTGCCATGTTGGTGCTGCTGAGAACTGAACCTGGATCCTCTAAAAGAGCATTCAGTGCTCTTAACCGCTAAGCCATCTCTCCATCCCCTCTCTGAGTCTTTAAAATAAGTGATCCCTTAATGTCTGATCCTGTGAATATGATTTATCCCTGCTCATAAGTTGTACCAAGTGTTTCTTGGAGGCAGATACATATCAATATGAAGAGGAGCCGTGACCAGGGTGCTGAATATATTTTTTTTAAGATTTATTTTATTCATATGAGTACACTGTAGCTGTCTTCAGATACACCAGAAGAGGGCATCAGTTCCCATTACAGATGGTTGTGAGCCACCATGTGGTTGCTGGGAATTGAACTCAGGATCTCTGGAAGAGCAGTCAGTGCTCTTAACCGCTGAGCCATCTCTCCCACCCCCGGTGCTGAATATTCTTAAAACAAGTAAAACCTGATTCCTATTATCAGGGAATTGTCTTGAGAGGAAGCAGGTATATGTATGTTAAGTAACAAGCCAGCTCTTGGCAGAGCACCAACGATAAGGCAGACAGTGCATGGAGTAAACATGTGTCATATTTAAGTATATGAAGACCTATAAATCAGATTTTTTGCACAATATAATAATGCCTATAAGCAAATGCAAAGTAAGACCAAGATGACAGAGAGGTCACCCTAGGGTTTTCACAGATCAGTTCAAACACCTGGACCCCAATATGTGACCTATAAAACGCCAGCGGATAAGATTTGAGCCTGAGAAGGAAAGGCAGTGGTTTGGAAAGGAAGAGCAGCCCAGCTTTATAAGACCACTGACTTCCTTATCTTTCTTCAAGGCCACAGGGATGACGCATGCAGAAGCAGGCCCTGTCTTACTCTTTATAGGAAGTAGAGAAGCGTGTGATTCAAATTATACTGCACATGAAGTCTTAACAAATTCAGATTGCTAATAAAAGTGCTGAATAGCTACATGGGGTGGGTCAGCAAAGTCAACCCTTAGAACAATCCAGAAGAAACACAAAGGCAAGGAAATGGTCACGGTTAAAATGAGAGGGAAAATATCAAAATGTGGGAAGAAGTATAATTTTAAATGGAATTATAATGGAGACCACATGAGAAATCTAATAATAAATAAAAACTCAGACAAACCAGAGGGAAGAACTGTGTAGGAAGAACCGACTAAAACTTATTTTGACTCCCACACAACAGGTGGTGGTACATTTGTTACTTTGTGGGTCAAGTCCCCTGTGCTGACCTGGGCGAGTTACCCAGCTGCCCTGCTTAAACAATGGGGAAATGTCAACATCTACACCTCAGAACATTGTTCTGTGGAGGAACCGAGCACAACGCTGAGCTAGCTACCTGTCTGCAACTAGAGCATTTCTTCATTCAGTGGAGGTGCTAGCGATGATGATGGCACTGTTAGCAACGCCCAACAGGGCTATCCAAAGAGAGCTTCCATGAGCCTTCCTTAGTTAGCCACTAAGCCCAGTAAAACCTCAGAAATACAGTGCTGTGCAGTATACCCAGGTGACTGCACATCAAGAAGTGCCACCATTACGAACCACATTCAAGTCTTTTATGTAAAACACAATTCTCTGATGGATGGCAAGCCAAGGGGTGTGTGTGCAAAGATGACCGGCCCCCTCTAGTGTGACGGGACAAATGTCAACACTCTCAATTCGTCGCCTTTAAGTTTCCACCAAGCTCCCACTACCATTTTACGCATCCACACTGCTTGAGAGGAATCTTAATGTTACCCACCGAGGCTTGTGCCTGGCAGCGTTTTAAAAGTGTCTCAGGTTTCAAGTGTGCAACTGGCTGGGGCCCAAGCACCACATGGCAATCTGCTTTTGAAAACAACTAAGACTTGGGTCTTTAAAACCGTCTGAAGCCTGGCATGCGTTATGAAAGAACTTCAGTAGAGACCACCCTACCTGTAATAGCGTTGATAGTTAGGAACATTGATACAATACCAACATCCAGAACCATTGCTGGTAAGGCATAATTAGGGTTTAAGTCTCTTTGTGTGCCCTTGACCTGAATGAAAAACCTCTTCCTCCCTTTAAAGAAAGTCATCTTACAATGTATTCCAGTTTGGATGTCAGTGTAAAAGATAGAGCAAAGATCGTTGGGTAAGCCAGGATTAAGTCCCAGCAAGTTAAGAAAGTATACATAGTTGAAAGAGAGGTGGATGCTAGGCTCCAACAGTTAAAGAACTGCAGGGGGAATGGAAGATGGCTTAGTGGATAAGAGCACACGTGTTGCTCTTGCAGAAGTGGGATCTGTTCCTAGAACCCACATTGGGCAGCTCAGAACCACCCTCATGGGCACTATGCACGCGCACACACACACACACACACACACACACACACACACACACACAAACATTTAATTTTTAAAAACTAGTTACAGAGAGTGGACACAGAACTCTTTAGAGCAGCAGTTCCGGATCTGTAGGTTAGTGACCCTTTGGGCAAACCTCTGTCTCCAAAAATAGTAAAATTACAATCCATCAAAGTAGCAAAATCACAGTTATGAAGTAGCAATGAAAATAATTTTATGGTTGGGGGGGGTCATCAAAACTTGAGGAACTGTGTTAAAGAGTCGCAGCATCGGGAAGGTTGGGAGCCACTGATGTAGAGAAATATGTCTGAGGCTGCCCAAGAGATATAAAGAGAAAATAGCAATGGAAAATAATAAAGCCAAGGCAAACCGAACTTTAAGTGGTAACTAACGCCCCGCAACCTGGAGCTATGCTTAAGTGTGGAAGCATTTCCTAAAACAGGATCTCTAGCACATATTGTAGCACTCCCGTGACAAATGCCCACCGGACAGAGCATGGGCACGTGAATACAAGAACGCTTCTGCAGATCTATGTGATTCTCTGCAAGAAAATAACTCTGCTCCAGTAGTAGCTGTTAAAACCATGCACTAGCAAGTTCATGTTGGAAGATTGGTTCCTTGACAACCTCCAAAGATACAAGCAGAAAACAGAAAAGAATCTGTAGCCTAGAGAAAAGTAATGTGTTTACCCAGGAAGGGGGAGATTGAATAAAACCATATATGGTTTTTACAGTGAGGGAAAGGAAAAAAGTTTTCTAAAACAAGAGAACCTGGTCAAGTGGGTCAAAAGATAAGTTTCTGTTACACTCAAAACCCTACACGGTCCAGATTTTACTGTAACTTATTACATACCTACTGTTATTTCATACATAGTTTTACTTAAGCTGTAGTGGGGCTCTGCCCAAGGCAAGACTTTTTAATAGCGATAATAAAAATACTAATAGTATTTAGAGCTAAGCATGTGTGGTCATAATGTTTTAAAGCAGAGAAAGGAAAGGTAATTCTGAGCGTCTGCGGCACATTTCCACGTGATAAAACCACTACACTGAAGAAAGACCGAAGCCCGGTGGTACTGGGGGTGGGGCAGTCCATGTTGAAAAATGTTACTTCGAAAGCACAGAGGGAGACGCAAAGTCAATTTGAGGAAGGCGAAGACAACACTTTTCAATATAAAATAAAACTGCCAAATAATGGTGAATCTGGGAATCAGAAATTGGGATTTCTGTGTCCTCTTGGGCCCGTGACTACCTCCCGACCATCAAATGGCCTTCCTTTTCATTAAATCCAAACTTCTTCACTTATCGTTTCCGAATAGAATGTCACCTCCACCCTCTCCCTTAGATTTCTTTTCCAGGACACAGCCCTGTATTTCCTGAGAGGGAGGGAAGGACAGAGGTAGGAATCCGGTACTAGAAGCAGCATCTCTCAATCCCATCCTCCGCTCTTCCTCATCCTCCAAGCCCACCCGCTTTTCTCCCCTTTCCTCCCTCCTGTTACTTTCCATGCGCAAGCCCCACCCCTCCTCCACTCAGCACATCTGTTTCCTGCTTCAGGCTCCTGCTCTTACAGTGTGGTGTTTGCGGTTTGCCCTTCCTTGAAGTTTCCAGAACACCGGACTGGGAAATTATGCACTTTCCACTGGCCTAGGCCAGCCACCAGGAGGATCTATCAGCTCACAGCTGATTTAGTGATTCCGGGGCACTTCCACGTGTCTAAAGCCACGATTTGTTGATAGTGTCTTCTTCTAAACTTGACGGTGAGGGTGGGTGTTACTTAATCTAGTAGGTAAAGTGCATCCCCACCGCCACCCCTAACCCCCACGTGCTGCTAAACACAGCCCCCTCTGCAAGAAACCCCAAATGCCGTGATGCCAAGACAGCGACATGCAGGGGCTTCCCCTGACAACGCTTAAGTGGGGACCCTACCAGACATCTGGCTGCCCCAGGGGCACAGGCCAGCTGGGGAGGTTTTCTTCCTGACTGGGTTCTGAACAGAGCAAATGAGCATTTACAAAGGGAAAATCTAAAGCAACTTATAACAACTGGCCTGAACAGAGAGGCTCTTTTCCAAGTAAGTGCCTTCAAGCAGCTACAGGCATTCAAAGCCCTACTTACATGGACCGGATGCATCAATAAGCGCAGGTCCTTATACTAAATAAACAAAATATTATAGAAAAAACAAAAAAGGAAGGTGAAAGTCTGATTTAAAAAATATTTTTAAAGGCTCATCTGTTACTTTTCTGCTGCTATGGGAAACTCCTTGGCCAAGCTGACGTATGGAAGAAAGGTTTTGTTTAGGAATACAGTTCCAAAGGGAGACAAAACCATCCCCATCACAGTGGGGAAGTGCAGCAGTAAGCCCACAGGGCAATGGGGCTAGCAAGCTGAGAGTTCACAT
This sequence comes from Rattus norvegicus, assembly GCF_021556685.1. Taxonomy (NCBI): domain Eukaryota; kingdom Metazoa; phylum Chordata; class Mammalia; order Rodentia; family Muridae; genus Rattus; species Rattus norvegicus. The sequence goes on along the minus strand of NC_141549.1, from coordinate 3,074,686 downwards.
CTTACCCCAGGGATGGAGGAGACAGCACATTAAGAATAGCACATGGTTCTGAAGCCTCAAAGTCTGTCCCCAGTGAGATACTTCGGCCAATAAGACCACACTTACTAAACCAAATATCCAAACATCTGAACCTGTGGGGTTCTTCTTCAAATCACCACAGCAGGGTTAAGTGATACAGGTTACGTGTGTAGGTCAGAGAAAAAATTTTCTTCTATAATATCTACTATGTGGGTCCTGAGGCTCAAACTCGGGTAGTCAGGCTTGGTGGCAAATGCCCAAGTGTATGTGTTTATTAGGCCAAGAAGTCCTAATTGGCTCAGAATTTTCATGATAGATTTCTCAGGTGTGTCGTAAAGTTAGGGAATACTTCCACATGGTTCCTTGTAATCCACCTAAGTTGCTTTCCAATACCCACGACGCCTTGAATGAGTTTCAGCCTTCGGTGATAACTGCCAATGTCTAATGTACTAAGAACCTAGGAACCAAGACTACAAGCCTAATAATTGTAAGAAGAAGAAAAAACAGGCAGAACATATGTCTTCTAGCTAGAAAAACATTTCAAAGGCCAGGGAAAGATGGAGCTAACTGCAGACAGGCTGTTTTTAACCAAATGTCTGATTCATTTATCTGAATCAGAAGTCAGCATATTTAAGGGGTCAGGTTGTAAATATTTTAGGCTTTGTAAGCTAAGAAGCAATACAGGGAACATTACACATTTGAACACTATAATCATTCCATAGCTAATCACTTAGAAGGGTAAAAAACAAAAACAAAACCAGCCAGGTACAGTGACTCACACTTGTAATTTCAGCACACAGAAGAGTGAGGTAATAAGTCTGGGTCACAGAGCAAGACTCTGCCAAAGAAATAAGCACCAAAATAAACAAGTTGATTTATCAATAACACCATTGTCTGTTAATAAAAGGCCAGGTTTGGGGAATAGGCATGACATTTGGTGCCTAGGTGTCATATATATATATATATATATATATATATATATATATATATATGTATATATGTATATATGTATATATGTATACATATATATGTATGTATATATACATATATATATGTGTGTGTGTGTATATATGTGTGTGTGTGTGTATAGTTTGCCAACTCTTAGCTATATTAGTAAATATAATTTTCAATGTGATATTTCAACTTCTCTTTCTCCTTTTTCTACAAATTGCTCATACGTTTGTATTTTCTTCAGTGAGCAGAGCATTACTGCTTCCTGGACAAACCTATCTGTGATTCACCTTTTACAAGCACCGTTCACTTGTTCCACTGCTAGTGACTTCAGAGATCAGGAGGATCTTATCTGATAGGTCCTGTGCCATCTATGACCAGAAGCGGAGTGTGGTGGTACATGCCCGCAACCCAAGCGCTCAGGAGTTTGCAGCAGGAGAACTGCATGGCTTCCATAGGTTTGAGGCTATTCTAAGCCACATAGGACCTCGCCTTGATTTTTTTTTAAATTAAAAACAGAGATGTGACAGTGAATAAAGATCAGAACATTTTTCTGAAATCTTGAAAAGCATTTTGCAGTATCAATGTTTTTTTTTTCTGTTCTAGTGTTCTCTATCGCTATGATAAAACACTGACAATAGCCAGCTTGGGGAGGAAAAGGTTTATTTTATCTTACAGACCATAGTCCATTGTTGAAGGAAGCCAGGGCAGGATTTCAAGCAAGGGAAGAGGCAGACGCCATGAAGACAAAGACTCCCATTCAGCATCTCTCTTACATCCATGAACCTAGAGACGGTACCTCCTGCTGTGGGCTGGAGTTTCCTACATCAATTAGCAATCAAGAAAATGTCCCGCAGTCATAACCACAGGATGAGGGAAATTCCTCAATTGGGGTTCCGTCTTCCCAAGTGTGTCAAGTTGACAAGATTAGCCTTCACAGTGATCCAGAACAGTTAGTCAGAAGACAAGAATCCTAGTGTGTGGTCTACTCTTGATCACACTGAAATGTGTGTGTGAACTCGGGTGTGGTTAGGAGTGCTTAGCAATAAATTACCTACAGTAGACGTGCCTCAGGTTGAATCCACAACCCTTCTGTACTTGCTCTGAGACTCTGGACTAGTCACACAATCTTTCTAGACTTCAACTACCTCATTTGAGAGGAAAAGACCACTCTCTACCTCATTGGTAAATGGAACTTCTTAGAAAATGGCTGATTGGAGTGTGTGTTTAGTAAATGTTACACACCATCAAAGCTAAGTTTCCTAGGACCTCAGCACCCCTCCAGGATTGTGGGGAGCATTAAGCAAGCATGTTCTGTATACTACCAAGCCTCTCTACCAGTAAGGAACAGGAGGACCTTGTCATAGCCAACTCTGCCTCAACTCCCATGGCCACCACTTATAAAAAAAACACTGACATAGTCACACCCCAAGTGCTTGTGACTGAGGTTTTATTTGGGGTGTGTGTTTTAGTAAATAATGATTGTGATTAAAATTATGTCTGCTACCAAAAGGACCATTACCAGGGCCACCGCTCCTTGGGTGATAAGGACAGCAAGCAGCCTCTCCTAGCAAAACATCCCAACGTTCTCCGCCCTCCCATGGCCTCTTACACTAACAACAGCCATCTGCCCCTTGTTACCTTTCTCAGCAGCTGGAATTATCTTACATCTAATGGCCTCCTGGGGCTCCAGCAGTCTGATACTGTAAAAAGCAGCCAGTTACACTCATTAAAATCAATATGGGGTAAGACCTGACCCATTTCAAATTAGTGTATAGCATTCCAACTTTAAAGAATATATTAGGGTCTGAAGACAAGGCACAAGACCCAAACAGAAATGAATTATTGGTGCGTATCCCCTATTTTGTCTGAAATAGGAGGGGAAGCTGTGAAGTCCTCCCTGTGTATGCATTGTGTTGTTAACTTGGGTATAGAAGGCATGTTTTTCTGAAATATTTCATTGGTATTCATTCTTCAGGAAGTGTTTGGAACTTATTTAGAACAAAAGGAATCTATTGCATTGACATCTGTCAGTGAAAACCCCATATAATCTCAAGAGATACCACAGTCAAAATTAAATGTTTCCTCAGAAAAGAGGCACCATGGAGAAGTATGGCATTCTAGCACATGAGGAAAGGCAGGTCATAGAATGATCATGTATATATACATCTGAAGGCTTGGTGGCCACAAATTATCACGTTTGCATGAAAAAACTTGCAAGTGACCAATCGTAAGAAGTGCGCTGTACCCTTGGGCAGGACTTCATAATTATCTCTATTTCTATAATCAGGACCTTGGCTGCAGAATGTCAACAAAGCCACAGCATCCAGTCTTCCCTCAACCTTTGCGACCTGCTGGGAATTCTCACCCACCCACTGTTCTACCACCTGCTCACATAGAGACTCTCACAGGAGATAGCTATTCCTCCTTGAAGCTCCCAGCATGCACTTAGTGAGCAATGTCTTAGCTACAAGGAGAGATGAACTCTCCCTTCAACCTCCATGGTCATCACACAGATTCAAACTACCGGCCACCAAAGTAGCCTCAATTTTATTCCCTGACTTTGTCCCTTCCTAGATCCACTGTCAACGGATCATATTGTATGCCACACTCCCAGGGCAAATGCTTTGAAAGGCTTCCTGGAGTCTGAGGAGTAAAAGCCAAGCCTTTGTGGCTAACACTCAGAGATCTGAATGATGTAATTCTGAGTCTGTTGAGCTGTTCCTTCACCTTTTGGGTATCAGTTGCTCCAAACTCAGTTTTCCAAAACAGTATAATTCTCATACCTGTGGCTTGACCCGATGATCTCTTCTCTAATTGTGCTTCTCTACCATCAGATCCTTCTGCTACAGTAGCAGCAAAGGCCATAAAGAGAAAACTGTTTCCTTCTGGTCAAGAGAGTGGAATCTGGCACGGGTAGAAAACAGCATTCCCACTAGGCAAGTCAATCACCCAGCTAAGGGACCACCCTTTAGGAAGACGAAGCTATCTTAAGCCATGCTAAAGCGACTGGAAAGAGAGCCCAGCGGTTTTGAACAATTGCTGCTCTACCAGAGGACTTAAGTTCAGTTCTCTGCACCCATCCTGGGAGATTGACGACTGCCTGCAACTCCAGCTCCAGGGGGTCCAGTGCCCTCTATGGGCATCTGTACTCTTATACTTACAAATGGACATACATAGAGAGATGCATAAATAAAAACAAATTTTGAAAAGAAATAGGATGGATAGCTATCCCTTAAGGAGAGAGTATACTTTGTCTTCCCAGATTTCCCACCCCCTAGTACAGTAACTATGGAGCCACTGTAAGACTCTATTAGATCTGCCTGTTTTTCCGAGTCTTGACTCAGTGTGGTGGTTTCAATGTGACTGGCCCATGAGAAGTGGCCACCTCTATTAAGAGGTGTGGCCTTGTTGGAGGAAATATGTCACTGGCTTTGAGGTCCTATGCTTAAGCTCCGCCCGGGGTGGAAGAGACCCTCCCTTCCCCTGGCTGCCTGCAGAAGCCTCCTTCTGGATGCCTACTGATCAAGCTGTAGAATTCTCCACTCTTCCAGCAATATGTCTCCCCCCACACTGCCATGCTTCCTACCACGATGCTAATGGTCAGAACAGCCCCCAATTAAGTGTTGTTCTTTATAAAAATTGCCCCGGTCATGGTGTCTCTTCACAGAGGTAAAATCTTACCTAAGACACTCAGAAACATGTAGCTTTTCCTTCTTCTTCTTTTTAATACTGACCAGGGCCTAAGGATGCTTTCTCTACCACTTTGCACTTTTTCACGATTTCTCTGAAGCTTTCCTCCCCTTCAGGTGGTAGCTTATCCACCATGAGGCTGCTTATAAGTGGCATCGTTTGCTCCTCTCCTCTTCTCTCTCCCTTTTCCAGAAGTTGCCAAGATTCCAGCTTGTCTGCCTTGGAGTTTTCTTTTAAATTCTAGTAAAATTGTTCTCTGTGAGTCAGTTCTTAAATTCTGTTATCAACAAGACTAAGAACCCAGGAAAGGACCCCAGTTCCACCAGCGACATGTAATGACTTTGGCGGGATGACCCAAACTTTCTGGTAAGACTTGCTACCCTTGAGAAGCAGCCATGCCAGGAGTGGATCCAGTTGTCAACTCTATTCCCTTTAAATTGTGTAGCATCTAAGTGTTGCTTGATGTCCTCTGAGTGAACAACCCCAAGCCAGACAGAGCTGCAACCACTCCGACATTTGCTGTATGTCATTTGAGGACAATAACTCACTATTTTGTGCCTCGATTTCTTTATCCATAGAATAAGGGTGATCGCAACATTCACTTGGTATAGCACTGGGCTCACAAAGTAAGTATTAGGAAGCGTGATGTGTTTGAAATCACGAAATGGACAAGGATACTCTCATAGTATCTTGCATATTTAGACTCAATATGTGCCCAAAATAAACCACTGAGAAATTCTCTAAGTATTTTAAATCATTTTCATTCATTAAAATATTTGCTGAACAGCTACAGGCAATATTGAGTCATGAGAATACTCATAGAGTACCGATCAGATTTATTTTTAAGGTACTATATTAACATAAGAAACGATTGCTCATTTTTATAATATCCAGGGAAAGGAAATCTTATGAAAGACCCTATCCATAAAATGCTAAGTGTGTGTGTGTTTGGAATATTTTCTGTGATAAGCCTTGTGAGTGGAAATAGAAATGTACTGAATCTCTGGAGTCAGAATTATATATGCCTGTATCAGCAACATTGTGGTGTAGTCAGCAGAACTAAGGACAAGCAGGTTCAAGGAAATGAGGCCACATGGTTCTGGTAGGGGTGGGGGAATAACTGGAGTATCATGTAGAAAATTTGAGGAGAGCTTACATAAGAGAGGTCATCGGTAAAAGAAGTAAAGCTCAAGAATACCAAGGTGACAATCTCGGCCCTGGTGAGTCTTCTGCTGGCCTGGAGACATCCTAGATAAACACGTTGACCATGAATTCATGATATGCTTCCCACTGCCTCCCCCATAGCACAGAAGGCAAACTCAGAACCAGTGTCCTGAGTCTTGCTAGCCTTGCGCCATTAGAAACACTGCCCCAACAACTTGAGTGCTTTGCTCTTCCACTAGCAAAGAAAGGCTAGCAGCCCCCAAGAAGTTAGCACAAAACAACAATAGCCATAACAGCACAAGACAGGCCTTTCCCATCAAGCAACTTAGCGTGCAGCCGTTCCAACGAGCCCCAACTACACAAAGAAGCCCTAACTACACTAAACGTAGAATACCTACATATCCTCTCTTCAGTTAGGCCATCCATACTTTACATAGCTTAGGTGGAACAGTGTGTGTGTGCAGAGAAAGCTACAGTACAACGTAAGCATTACCACATCCTACATTGTCCTAACAAATTAACCTATGTGGAAACAAATAGAGGACGCACTAGGTAATGCTGAGTCTTGGCCAACCCTTCACATGTCAGTTGTAGCGCCTGGCAATGATTTTAGTGTTCCAAGTAAGTGGAGACCGTCACAGTGATGCTGTTGCTGCTGCTGCTGCTGCCGTTGTTTCCTGCTACACAAAGAAGTAGTTTCACTCTTGGTCTTTTCCAGACTGTAGAAAAACAAGAGGACACTGAAGCAAGCTGCTCGGCCACATGTAGAATCCCTGCCAACTCCAGAGGGCCTGGAACAATGGACTGTAGGAGGCCTAGACACGGGATGTACGTGGGGTCCAACCTCTGCCTGAGGATTAGTCGTAAAACCACTAGCACTCCAATCCCCAGCCTTGTACCACAGCTCCAACCTGGCTGGACTACACATAGTGAAAAAGAAATCAGGAATGCACTGAAGTTAAAACCTCAAATGCATTTTAAGTCCTGGCTTAAATTCATTCCAATTAGCAGGGGTCAGGCCATTTCTATGCTCATGCTGAGTTATTCTTACTGGGTTAATAAGACATATTGTTCTACTAAAAAAAAAATTAAATACTGTGATAGAAGTGAATTCTCAGCCTCCATAGAGAACACAGAGACAGCTTCCAAAGAAATTTGCCTTAAAGGGTAATTATGGAGGGAAATAACCCAGACTTTCAGTAATGGGAAACAAGTATTTGTGTACTGTATGTTTTATAGGTCAGAAATAACAGATCAGAAGCAGGATTTTTATCCTCTAACTCAGCCCTGATGTCTTTCAGAGAATACCAGTGCAACCAGAGAAAAGTGAGTCGCAGCTTTTGAGATGCTCTCCCTTTCCGAGGTCCTGTCTAGAAGTGACCCTTGTTTCCCTCACCCCATAATATGTCTGCTTTGCCCAGAACACTGTAGCAAAGATGCTCCTAAGAGGGGATTTACTGAAATGACTGAAGAGCCAAGACTAAGTCAACCTGATTCAAAAGGCAACTCTACCATTTACTACCTGTGTGATACTGGCCAGCTTCTCGCTGTCCTTTGTCCCTGTTCCCCAGGTAAGATGGACAAATAGTAATGCCTAGTCTACCTACCTCCACCTGCCTCTGCCTCCTTCCACCTATCTCGTAGCACACGGGCCTTTCCATCTGAGCAAATCAGTCCTCTGAGGTCCTTACCTGGCCGACTCCTTTCCCATCCAGGTCTCAGGTCATGATCACAACCCTGCAAGACACCTTCCCCAACCACTGCACTGGAGACTGGCCTCCCCTGGGCCACATGTTTCTCTGTCTTTTTCATAACTCTTCTCTATTTCCCACCTATTTCTCACAATAGAAATCACTACAGAAATAGAAATATGGAATTGTAGCTATCAGTTATAATTCCATACTTTCAAATAGATATTTGACAAAAATTTACATAATGTGTACTACACATAATGGCACACAGAGGCTAAGGCAGGAAGATGACAAACTTGAGGTGAGCTTAGGCTATATAGGATACACATACATACACATACATATATACATTCATACATTCATACACACATATACACATACATACATATACACACATACATGCATACAAATATACACACATACATACATATACACACATACATGCGTACATATATACATACATATATACATACATACATATTCACACATATATACACATACATACACACATACACATACACACATATATACATACACACATACATGTATACATACATACGAACATACACATACATACACACACATACATACACAAATACATACATACACCCATACATACATACAGATGTACGTACACATGTATACATGCATACATACACACATGCATACATAATATGCACATACATACATATACACGCATACATATATGTACACATGCATACATACATGCATGCATATATTCTAAATTAATCTGGAATACTAAATACACCCTGTCTCAAGCACACGAACAAATGATTACCCTAACTAATGAATAAGTGAGTTGCCGAATGAATGAAGTGGCTCCGAGATTTCAATGGGTCAGCATAGAGTATCTCTACAATGCCAATCACTTTGCTACTTCTGGAAATGTCTGAACTGTGAATGGCTAGTGAACTTAAAGTCATAGTTCTCCCAGTTTCTAACGTTTAGACTCTGAAATGCCCCTTCTTGCTAACACATTAATGAGACCCCCTGTGCTTTCTTCAGCACTGTGCAGGTAGACAGACTTCAGGAGTGAGCCTTAGGAGTGGAATGAGTCCTGCTGGGCCTCACCATATGTTGGCTGGAGGTTCGCTCAGCGGACTTCCACACCCACCTCTTCACAGATCAGCCTGCTCCATCAACGTAGGAAAACTGAGGAGGCAACAGAGTCTACTTGGAAGAGAGGCGTCGGAGTCTTGTGTAACCTAAAAGTGGCATTTGTCAGTTTCTAACGTGTAAAAATATTCTAACCGTGACCACTTTCAGGTTATCAATGGCTCAACAGCAGCCTCCCCGAATTCCTAAAACTTTAACAAAGGGCCTCGCAGACTACCACAATCTTCTACAATCTGCCCCTTCTCTTGGGGCCGTCCACTGACTGGTCTGATGACCACCGAAACTAGCTCATGTGCAGGCTGCACTTTCTGAAACTCTCAAACTGACATCAAGACTCTAGCCACGCTCCGCTTCTTCTGTGAGAACCAATCAACTAAGGCACGGACTGCATTTCTCTTCTTCCACATGGAACTGGGCACACAGACAAAGCAAGGCGCCGTCTATTAAGTGCTACTTAGAAACAGAATCTAAAGCGGGAGGACAGAGGCTCCTCCCTGACCACAGGAACCCATGGGGGCAGGGGATGCTACGGCTGGTGGTTTCTCTGGCATCCCACTCTAGCTACATATATAACATCAGACCTTGGCCTTAAAATGAGGCAGCAGCTTTTGCTAACCATAGAGATGCTCTGCAACCACAATTCTGAAATAACATGAATAACGTTTCAAACCCTAGCCAGTCTTTATGCAAATCATAGTTTACATTGCTCTTCTGTAAACTGGCTTGGAGGTTCGAAAAGAGAAACAAGGGTTTGGCTTCTGCTCCATTGTATTAGCCACACACTGCTGCACGGCAGGTTAATCCCAAATTAATCGACTCGAAAAGCATATGTTCACTACCTCATAGGTATTTTCCCAATGGAAGAGACCAGGCACAGCTTAGCTGGGTCCTTTGCTTCAGGATGTCTCACAAGGCTGTAACGGAGGCATCGGCCTAGCACCTGTCTCGTCTGAAGGTAACTAACTGTGGCTATCTGTAGTTCCCATCGTTAGCATCCATGCTAGTACCTCCTCTCCTCACTGGATGTCAGCTCAGAGCTGCTCTCATAACCTACACTCTGGCCTTTCTATACAACAGTTCGTTTTAGCAAAATACTCTGAAGGCAAGAGGGTCTGCTTTCAAGGTAGAAGCTTCGGTCTGGTGTGACCCTACCATGGGAGTGGCATCAACATCCGCTGTCTCTGCCATACTCTATCTTTTAGATAGAAGTCTCCAGAATGAGCCAGTCCTCCAAAGGAGGAAATCACACAAGGGGTGAATTCTAAGCGGTAGGGACCACAGAAGATCCTTTTGGAAATCCGCCCATCACATTTACACTCTCAGAATTCGGGTGGGAAGAGCAGACCCAACAAAACGCCTCTAGGTATCTTAACACAAAACCAAAGCCATGTGGTTTCCAAAATATGTGGCTAAGACCTCGTGAAAATGAAATAAGGGAGATTCGGACTAGAGGACTTTAGGTTTGAGAAATACCAAAGTCCACTAAAATCCCCCAAGCAAACACAAACACGATTACCGACAGCGGATATCTTGACAGATCTCAACAAGGAAGCCATTCTTCCTTAACATCACACAAGGAACTCTCGAGGTAGCTGCCCATCTAAACAGGTGCTCAATCCCAAGCGCTCTAGTCTACTCTGAAGTCCGTCTTCAGTGCTGCCAATGTTTTGAAAGACATATCTAATGCTGTCATATGGACTGTAGTTCGCCATGCAGCATGTGTCTCCCTTTAGCAGCTTTGCTTACAAGACGCTGTCAGAGCCATCTTTACCACAGTAGCAAGAAAACTGTGGCAACGATTTCAAACGCTGGCTGACACACATTTTTCTCCCCTAAGCTTTAACGAACCATAAATTCTCAGATATCTGAGCATCTCAGCATTCAGTGATGGTGGCTAGCCAGAGAAACTAACTGCCTGTGAAGGACTTCGAATGATTTAATATACTACGGGTGAAACATATTCAGAACCCCTGGAACAGAACGTTCTAGACAAATGTAAATGCAGACAAGGATTACGTTAAACCCAGATGTTTGGCATTGGTCTGTACATTAGAACATTAGTCTCAAAAAAGAAAAAAAGAAAGAAAAGGAAAGGAAAGGAAAGGAAAGGAAAGGAAAGGAAAGGAAAGGAAAGGAAAGGAAAGGAAAAAAGAACACATGTGTTTGGCTTTCCACAAACTCTGTCCCTAATTTAGTTATAAGAACGCTTTGGGTCACTGTGTTAATCATCTTATTTGTTTTGTTTCTTTAGAGACATATTTGACAACCAGGCTTAAACAGACCTGTACCTAAAAGCCCCCCAAAACCACAGCCATCCGTGGAAAAGTGACCATAAAGCACCTTAGCGTTACCATGTGCTGCACAGGCTTTGATTAATAATCAAACACGGGTACAGTGAGCGCAGAAAAATGCTCCCACGAAGTTCTACTTTAACAGCCACGGGCACAGATAGCGAGCTGTTAGCAGGGGAAGTGAGGGGGAGACTGTAGACATTTTCCGACCTGAGAAACAGTGTAATTACGTACTTCAGTATCTAACGCAAGGTTCTTACCTCTCTCAGGTGGATGTTTTCCTTCTCCTTCTGGTCTAAAATCACTTCCAAGTGGCTGACCTGAGACTCAGCCTCGGCCATCCGCCGTGTGCGCTCGTTGTCGTCCTCTAGGCTTTTCGATGGCAAGCCCTTACTCTGCAGCATCTCCAGGAGCTTTTTAATGGACTCGTCGCGGGCATTGAGAGTCTGTTTCTGTGTTTCAATCCTTAGCTCCATTTCTTCCAATGTCTTCCGCAGAAGGAACAGCTCCTTGGCCTGCCTGTCGTGTTCGGCTTGGAGCCTGCGGAAGTTCTCCTCCGTCAGCTCGATGGTGAAATGCTCTGCTCCTCGGTTGCCACTCTCTTGCTGCAGGAGGTGGTTGAGGTCTCTCTGGGTCCGCAGTTCATCCTGAAGGGCCTGGATGGTCAACTGCAGGTGCTACAGTGAGAAAGATGGAGTGGGGAGGAGAAGGGAGAAAGAGTTAGTGAAAAGGCCAAGCGCTATCAAGCTGCCGCCGCCACACCATGACGATGGAATGTTAATCATGAGGTCCAAGGGGCCAGCCATGAAGTCCTCCTCGGTGACTTCAGAAGCATGGGACAGCACATGAAGAGGGGAATTAATTCAGTGATGCTTTCTGAATGTCTTAGGAGAAGAGAAATGTACACACACACACAGAAACGGTATATTAGTGTCAACCACAAGGGAATTATACATCTACGGTGCTTAGTTTAGGAAGGGAAAGGGTTAGAGGGAAACTTTCATGAAACACACCTTCTTAGGCCTACAACACTCCAGACTCAGTATTCCCTGTTTCCTAAGGTGTTCTTTATCCATTATTTTCCATGATAAATGCATATCCATTTAAAAATGAAAATAATAGCATCTACTACAAGCAGACACAAACAAGGACTTTATTTTTTTTTTTACAAATAAAGCTGTGAACAGGTTTAGTAAACAGGATTACTGCCTCTGCAAGCAAAAGGGAATAAATGGAGACACAGACAAGCACGTTCAAACACGAGGGGCAGGGGAAGGAAAGCAAACAAGCAGCAAAGAGCAGACAAACCTTCGTTCTTCTGGCGTCCAGTAACTGAACAGCATGGGAAATGAAAAAAAAAATGAAGCAAAAAATCAACATAAAGAAAAGTCCAGTGCAAGCAAAGGATATTCAACAGAAAGAACTTAACACAGAGTACCTCCACAGAAGAAAAAGAAAAGAAAAAAAAATCCCATTAAGCCAACACCCATAAGCTACACACAATTCAGAGCTTTGATGCTGGATCAACGCAAAAAGAAAAAAGTGGGGGGAGGGGGCAAAGGAAAGAAAAAGAAAGAAAAAAAGCCAATCAAGGCTTAGTTCAATAGCCTTTTATTTCCCTCTCTCTGACTCTGACCCAACCGCAAGTTTTGGATATCTTACCAGAGAGGAAATCACAACACTCTAGAGTGCTGAAACATTGTTTCCAGTCACCACATTGGAAAACACCAGAGAGAGTAGTTAACAGTTGCAAAAAAAAAAGAAACCCTTGAAGGACGTCCATTGGTGGATTCGTGTCTTAAATTCTAGACCAACCTCGGGCTGCTCCGAGGCTACAGCCACGAGCCTGAAGATGATTTTTGCCCAGGGACATACCAAGAGGCTTCAAAAATAGCAATTACTCATTCATTCACAGACACATAATCCTGCCTGCGAGCCAGACCACAAGGTTAAGCAGAGAAATCAAGCTGGACGTAAGACAGGACTCCTGCCCACGGGGACTCACAGTGTTGTAAGGCACAGATAATCCCACGCCTTAGTTATATAAACATTGGAAGAGACAACATTTGAAATCTGTCTGAAGTCCTATGGCTGATACCCAGAGGTTGAGATCTTTCTGAATGTAGCCTCCACCCAGAAGCTAGCACGAGTGTGGCGTGCTGCTGCATTGTTCTTGAGGAGTTCCATTTCCCCTTCACACTGAGGAAGGAGAAGGTCCTAGAGCACACAGAAGGACAGCATTCTCCTTCTTAGCCGAGTGCCCCGGTGCCTCAGAGGGCACTCAGCGTTCCATATTGACATAGATTACTGATTACTTTGTGATATAACACAATCTTGTAAATATGAGTTTCAGGGTCTTTAGTCACAAGGCTGTGCAACCATCAACATGATTTTTATCATGTTTATCAGCACATTAAGAAACCATGCATCCTTTAGCAATCCACCTTTCATTTCCTTCCCAGGACCAAAGCTCTGGGAGCCAAGCATCTTCTTTCTGTCTCTATAAATTTGAAAGACATTCTTTATCAGTGAAATCATGAAATAAGTGGTTTCTTTGGGTTCATATGCATTCAGCATTTAAGGCCTGCTTTAGCATCAGAACTTCATTCCTTTCTATAACTGAATTTTATTCCAAGATAAAAAATATGCTAACTCTTATTTATCCATTTACCAACTGATTTCGAACAGATATTCTTAGCGGCATTGTATACACTGGCCAAAAAAGTGCAAGTAATCTATTTGTCCATTAATTAATCAGTGCATAAATATGATCTATCCAATTTGGTCACAAATGTGGGTGATTTAGCTTAAGAATGACTCTGAAAATGTTATGTCTACACAAAAGAAGAAGCCAATCACGAAAGTTCACAAATAGTTCAATTCTACTTACAATCCATCCAGATAAGCAAATTCACAGCTGGAGGTAAATTAGGGAGTGCCAGGTAATGAAAAAGATGTAACTACTGACCACTATGATGTTTCCTGCTGCTGTGAGAAACATAATCTCAAGCTAGAGAGTGGTGCTGGTTGCACAGCTCTGAGAATCTATGAACACTGACAGTCTGTACTTACAGAGGCAAACCGTAAGTTAAATAAATTTTAACCTTAATAAAACAGTCACAGAAAATATGAACTAAGCCTACAGGGTCATATACTCTTTTTCCACCAACGATCCATCTCTAAGCCAATCAAAACAGATTGTGTTGTAGCGTGTAAACCTTCTGTCCTGCACCTGAGGGCGTGCTTTAAATATGCTTTAAGTTAGCATGGCTTTGTCCTTTGATGATGCCCTGGGTTCCCGAGTTGATCTAAGTTAATTTACAGACACACGTAATCAATCGGGATGGTGAGAATGGAAATTGGATGGATGGTGAGAATTCTTGAGAGCAGCTAAGAATAATGTTTGCTTTTGTCTTTGTCTCTTTATTTGTTTTCACATCGCCCGTGTATAACCCTGAAGGAGGCTCCAAACGAAATCTGTGGACATGCTCTGATCACAGGTGTCTACACTGGCAAGCTGACAGCAAAGGAGCTGTCCCTGGGTGGGCAAGCTGTCTACAACACCGCTCCCCTGTTTTCACATCTACAAAGTAGGGCTCACTCTAATGGCTATCTTATTCCTGAGTGGAATAACAAAGACAGTACAGCAAGTGCCAGGTTTAAGGGAAGAAGAGAAGGTCCGTTTATCCATTCAGTATAATTTACCCTCTATCTCTCAGACTCATAAAATATAAAATAAGAGGAAGAAGAAATAGCTCACTGTAGGGGCGGTTCTGATGCTAAGGTCCTGATCACCAACTGGTTCTTGTTCTGTCAGTAAAGAAGCCATAGGCCAATTGCAAGGTGAAAGGAATAGGCGGGACTTCCAGGTCCCTGGAGGAAAAGAGACAGATTAAAGGGAGGAGAGGAATTCTTTAGAGAGAGAAAAGTCAAGCAGCCATGTGAGGTCTCAGGAGGAGTCTCGGCCTATGGCTGCCCCTATTGGTGAGTGGTCAGGGGTATTTAGCAGGGACCAGATGTATCTTAACAACTAAAGTTTAGGGTAGGTGGGAGGTGCAGAGATAAGAATATTGTTAAGGGCACACTTTTCCAGGTGGGAGATAGTAGTGCCCAGCAATTGTGTCCAAAGTCAAGTTGAAATTGAGCAACCTGTGTGTGTCTCTTTTATCCATGCATTCAAGGGAAACAGAGTGGGAGCTAGTAGCATGGCCCATTCCCAAGCTAAGACAGGGTAGCAAAAGCTATGTGCAGCAGCTCACAGGTCTGTAGGCAAACAACGCCACAGAAGAAATGCTATGCCCTGAGAGCCATGACTGAAAGTCATCTCTGGGTGGCTAGACACATAAAGAAGTTTTGTACCAGATGAGAGTGACATAGAGCCTACCACTGAATGGTGTCTTCAAGGAATGAGAGTCTGTCCCTAGCATGGAGCTACAAAAGGAAGAACCCATGGAAATATCCAGAGCCAAAGAGAAACCAAACCTACTGAGGAATACTTACAGGGAAAATCTGTACGGCACTAGACATCTGCCACACGGGGTTCTAAGCTCTAGTCAACCTTCCTAACAGTCCAGAAAGGTATTCACCATTACAGTCTCGTCTTAAGGGATGAGAATACAGACACAAACAAATAAAACAAGTTGTTCCAGATCCCCCAGCTCAGTAAGGAGCCTTGCGTAGGTGGCCGGACCTCCAGGGCCCTGTTTGAACTACTACACCACTTGGGCACCGATGTGACACAAGTCCTTCAGAATGTGCCAAAGAAGAATGGGGAGGGTGCTTACAGCAGACAGGTGGACAGTTACAACAATTTTCACAATTAAGAATTAACCACCCTTTCTAGACTATACAAGTGAGATCCCTGTCAAAGCCATAGTAATTTCTCTAAAACTAAAAGTCAGAAAAACAATGGCCAGTTTGCAATTCCCATTATTCAGTCTCTGATTGAAATCTTCCACTCCAACCAAGGCGATTCACACTTTTAGGTCGGTCACTCAAACCTCACTGGCTAGGTAACTATGAGCCTAGAAAGCAGCAATCTACAACACTGTCTTGCAGGGCCATCTCTTTGGGATCCCATGGCTATCGCAGTGGTCTCAACTTCCCAAAGTCTTCCTCTGTATTGTTCATTAGAGGGAAGAGCCCATCTAGTGCCCTCCTATATCAGGACAGGTAATCTCCCTGGTTTTCAACCTTGGGCCTGGGTACCAAACTGCTACCCTCTTTGCTAACCTCCATCAAGTACAGAAGAGCATGTGTTGGATGAAGATGTAGGAATGTTTTGCTTACCATCCTGATGCTCGACTCACTCTCCAGTTGGCCATACAGAATCAAAGCTCAAACAGAAAGCTCCTTTCTCTATGTTCACTGGGAAACTTAGAAACAGCATCCAGACTACGGGCTGTAATCGCTTGCAAGAAGTCCAAGTAGACTGCACCTTGTGTGCCTTGGCACGTGACCTTTAACCAGTTCTTTTAACCTTTCTTCCTACTTATTTATAATCCTTAAGCTGCCTTGCATAGACCAATATCACTTTAGTCCATAAGAGAGGAATGTTTTAAAGGACCCTTCTTATATCACACTGTCAGCGGCATGGGTACTAACTGATGTGGGGTGTCTAGTTGATTTCTAATCTAGGGCACTCAGAAGTTCAGTGACAACACCCTAGGACAGTGGGGGAAGCCAGTGTCTTTCTAGAATCATTATACTTCCTGATACATTGTCCTATTACACCGTAGCTAAATGAAAGTAAATCCTCCTTCTAAGCATAGTTAGGCTTATTTTTAAAAAGAGAAACAGAATGCAGGGACAAAAAGAAATGGAGCAGAGACTGAAGGAAAGGCCATCCAAAGACTGCCCCACCTTGGGATCCATCCCATCCACAGACACTAAACCCAGACACCATTGCTGATGCCAGGATGTGCTTGCAGACAGGAGCCTGGCATGGCTGTCCTCTGAGAGGCTCTGCCAGCACCTGACTGAGACAGATGCAGATACTTACAGCCAACCATTGGACTGAGCCCAGAAACCCCATGGAAGAGTTGGGGGAAGGACTGAAGAAGCTGAAGGGGATTGCAACCTCATGGGAAGAACAACAATATCAACTAACTGAACCCCTCAGAGCTCCCAGAGACAAAGCCACCAACCAAAGAGCATGTATAGGTGGGTCTATGGCTCCTGCTACACATGGAGCAGAGGACTGTCTTGTCTGGCCTCAGTGGGAGGGTAGGTGCTAGGTTCTGTGGAGGCTTGATACCCCAGAGAAGGGGGATGCTAGAGTGGTGAGGCAGGAGTGGCTGGGTGTGGGGGAGCACCCTCTTAGGGGCAAAGGGGATGGGGGAATTGGGTGAGGGTCTCATGGAGGGGACACTGGGAAGGGGACAACATTTGAAGTGTAAATAAATAGAGTAATTAAGAGAGAGAGAGAGAGAGAGAGAGAGAGAGACCTCTAAGGAAAAGAGAGGTGGGAAGAGAATGGATAGGAAGAAAAGGGAAACAGAAAAAGAGAAAAAAAAACTCATAGGTACAGGCACACAAAAAACGTTCTAGTCCTTCTCTTACAGGAATAAATGCCAATTCAAATACTAAGCCGGACAAGGTGAGTGGATAGAATGGTCTCAGGTAGTTTAGCCCTCCCTGATCTCTGAAAAACAAAAACAGAATCTTCCGGGGGTACAGAATTGCAGAGAGCAAAGTCCTTGTCAGGGGCAAAGCACACATCACAGAGTGAACAAATTGGAGACCAGCGGTCATACACAGTACAGGTAATGCTTTCTAAATGTTTAAGAATACGAATGAATATTTTCTGAGAGAAATTGTAAAGAGCTAAAAGTGTAAAAATGACACTCTAAAATGAGCTGGCAGATTTGAAAAAGAATAAAATTAAGCGTGGTCATGGAAAGTACAGTATTGTGTACTTGTGCCTGCACAGGACACTCTGAAGCTTGGAGCCTGGAGTGACCGCATGCCCGGCAAGGGTTCGAAAATCTGAAAGAAGTGTGCAGATTGGCATCTGTGTATCTGAAAGCCATGATGAGCTTCAGGGCTGGCCTGACCCTGGCAAGAAGAGGCCTGCTGAGAGATGAAACCTTGGCAATCCCTGCTCTGCAGGACCTGCCCATGGAGCTCTTCCCACCATTGTTCAAGGAGGCCTTCACCAGCAACCAACCTAGCATCCTGAGGCAGATGGTGGCACCCTGGCCTTTCTGATGCCTTCCTGTGGGAACCCTGATGGAGACCCCCACACACAACCTGGAGACATTGAAGGCTGTGCTAGATGGCCTCGATTTGCTGATGACACAAAAGGATTGGCCCAGGAGGTGGAAACTACAAGTGCTAGATTTACAGTTTTTGGAATGTGTGGGCTGGAATAGAGGACGGTGTCTGCTCTGTAGACATTAGCCAAATCTAGCCAACAGTGTGTCATCCCATACAAGGGGGAAACCAGGCCATGGCTGTGTTGACAAACCTTTGTATCAAGTCCAGGCATCCAAGTAAATACCTAAACTATTTTTATCAGTGGACAAAGGAAAGAAAAGATATGTTACAGGTGCTGTGCCTAAAGCTAGAATTTTGGGCCACCCTTCCTTCCCCATAACCCCTGAAAACTGCTGGAGGTAGCTGACTCTAGCTCTACCCAGGAACTGGAAGTGTATAAAGTTTAGGACCTGGAAACCTTTGCAATGATAGCCCCGGGCCTGGGCCAGTTGAGAGACCTTCAGAGACTCCTTCTCAGTGAAATCCAAATGAAGTGGCTGGGAAACCAAGCGATCAAAGACTGTTGTGTTACAGAGATCATTCCCCAGTTCTCCAAACCCCACAAGCCCCAGCATCTCTGTTTGAATAACGTCTGCTTCCTGAATAAACCCCCGGATCATGTGCTCAGGTGCTTAAAGAAGCCCTTAGAGACCCTTGCGATCCCTCACTGCAAGCTGTCAGAGTCTGATATGAGTTGTCTGTCCCAAAGTCCAAGAGTCCATCGGATCAAACATCTGGACCTGAGCAGTGTCACCTTTTTAAATTCAAGTCATGGACTTCTAGGAAGACTACTAGAAAGATTGACAGCTACAATGCAGAAGCTAGAATCAAAGGGCTGTATGATCATGGACTTCCAAATCAATGTCCTCCTGCCTGCTCTGAGCCAATGCTCCCAGCTCAGTGAGGTCAATTTTCTGGAGAACTTCTTGTCTATGGAGAGCCTGAAGAAGCTGACGCAACACACTGACAACCTGAGACAGCTGGCCAGGGAACTGTACCCTGACCCTATAAAGTCTACAATGAAATCGGCAATGTCCTCCCACACAGATTTGCCCAACATTGTTCTGAGCTTAAAGATCTGCTTTGTGAGTAACAGTTGTGTAGTTTATGGAGGAGTGTCTACAACTTGAAGGCCACACTACATTTCTGTTGGCAATGAGAGAGATCACTGCTGAACTCTGAGAAATGAAAACCAGGACTCAAGCAACTCATTAGAAATAGAGCATGTGTACTCCAGCATTTTTGGATCCACTTGAGAAAGAAACAAGTCTTTGGTTCCTATTTGAAGGAGAAGTACTGATCTGTAGAACGGGGGCTTATTTTCTGCCTAATGTCAACAGTATAGACCCACCTTGTCACAGCAAAAGAGATTTGAAAATGGCACTAACTTTTGTGTTTGCCCTTCCAATATTCTTGTGTTCCCTTCTCCTGTTCCACCCTCTTTCCAGATTTTTCAGAGTAAATAGCATGCCCAATGTTTCTAGATTATTAAAACAAACAAACAAAGAGCAGTATTATAAATGACAGCTGCACAGATGGGTTAAGACTAAGCAGGGCTCTAGTGGTCAAAGGCCAGGGGAGATAATCCAAAGAGCCATTGGTTAGTTGAAGAATCAAATAAACATTCCAAAAATCACAACACATGGGGATTTAAAGGACAGCATGCAAACAATGTTTGCATTTTTAGTTTTACTTCTGTTTTGTTGAGATAGGTCTCTCCAGGTCTATGTCCCTGGCTAGTCTACAATTCAGTATGTTGCATTGGCTGGCATTGAACTCACAGAGACTCACCTTCCAGAACCGCAAATGTTGATGAAAAGGACAAATGACTAGAAAGCTTCTTCCACAGTCTAATTCTAATAAAGGGAGGAGCCTGGTGAGTTCTGTAACTATTAAATAGTAGTTTAAAATTCTCTCCCTTAAATAAAGCCCACATGATTCCAGTTTATGCACTGTCTCAGAGAACCTCCCCATTCATCACTGGATGCCTGACCAACTTGACACAACAGCTAATTTTGAACATGAGGAACGAAACTCATAGCCCAACCTCGCACCCAGACCATGAGTACTGCTCATGAAAAAGTCAGATTTATAAAAGAAATACAGAATGTATATATAACTAGTTGCATTTCTTTTAGAAAAAAAAAACGGTGATTCAGTCACAGACAAACTTTTAATGTAAAGCATCACAACAGAGAGAAGAAAAAGAAAATCATCTGCTCAAAACTCAAAATATATCATTCATGTTTGTTTTCTAAATCTAAGCAAACTAGGAATAAGGACAACCACTCCTGAAATGTGCTCCACTGCATACAGGGAATGAATACCTAGTATAAGAATTCCTTTAAATGAAAGGAAGCCATGCCCATGGTCAGTAACACCTAGAAACATTATCCTGGAGGCTTGAGTCAAATCAGTATGACCAGAAACTGAGTATCAGATGAAAAGAGAATAATTCTAACATTAACAATTGTATTATATGGCTATGAACTTAGAAACATCCAGAGTCTATAAATTTTAGAAAATAAGAAAAATACTTTCCCACTAATAGGGAATGACAACAAGAGAAGAGGAAGAGGAGGAGGAGGAGGAAGAGGAGGAGGAGGAGGAGGAGGAGGAAGAGGAGGAGGAGGAGGAAGAGGAGGAGGAGGAAGAAGAGGAGGAGGAGGAGGAGGAGGAAGAAGAAGAAGAAGAAGAAGAAGAAGAAGAAGAAGAAGAAGAAGAAGAAGAAGAAGAAGAAGAGAAGGAGGAGGAAAAGGAAGAGGAGGAGGAGGAGGAGGAGGAAGAAGAAGAAGAAGAAGAAGAAGAAGAAGAAGAAGAAGAAGAAGAAGAAGAAGAAGAAGAAGAAGAAGAAGAAGACAGAAAATAAAAGATAGATAAATTTGAATATTAAATCAGGAATTTCTGTTACACAAAAGATACTATAGAGTGAAAAAAAACAAGCCATAAAAATGAAAGAGATTGTTGTTCATAAAATGCCAAAAGATTATTGCCTGCAACATATAATCCCACAACAGAAAAATGCAAGAAATGTCAGACCTGGCAGGCTCTCATGCTAGCATTTTAGAAGCAGTGGAAGACAGATCCCTGAGAGTCTGAGGATGCCTGATCTACATAACGAGGTACTAGAGCAGCCAGAGCTATAAGATGAGGCCTTGTCTCAAGAAAAGAGAGGAAAGGAGGGGAGGGGGGAGAGAGGATGAGGGGGTAGCAGAAGGAAGGGAAGGGAGGAAAGGGGAGGAGAGGAGAGGAAAGGCTCAGTGGTTAAGAGCACACATTACTCTTCCAGAGTACCTAAGCTCTATTTCCAGCACCAGCATCTGTCAGTTCACCCACAACTGTCTGTAACTCCAGTTCCAAGAGATCCAGCACTCTCTTCTGGCCTTCACAGACACTCACTCACAGAGAGGGAGAAAAGTAAATATCATGTGTAGCAGCCTAGATTCTAGAATAGCCTGTCTGGTTCTAATTAATCCTGGCCAGATCATGTCCCAACGGTATGATGTAGAATGTATTTCTTAGCATGTCTGATTCCTCAACCATATATTAGGGGCCTACCTATGTCATTAAGTTCAGATAAAATGTCCCCTACACAGCAAGTATAAACTAGGTCATACTCTTCATATACCAGCAGGGCCTATCTCCATATCCTCCCATGCCCTCCATAGTTGAGTTAAATGGCCAGGGTCAAGCACTTGGATATATGTAGGCCCTGGGGTAGGAGCACATTGACACCTAGCATTCAGACACAAAGCTAGCCTACAAAGTGACATTTGACTGGGAAATTTTGCCTCTCTTCCCAAGCTAACACTGTACTTACTGTTCAAAAAGAAAGGTCTGGGCTTTAACACGTGACTGAGATTTCCCAATTTACCATGGCTTCCCCAAGCTAATATGGGCCTTTCCTAAGCCATAGTTTGGCCAACTGTAAAATGGAAATAATTGGGTGGACTTCACAGTATTTATTATTCAACAAGACTCTCTTTTTCTCCAGACAGACCCTGAGTGAAAAATTAATCCTCATCTTCCAACACTGATGATGTTACAGCCAGGAAGCAAAGAGCAGTGACCTGTTATACCTCACTAACAAACAAGACATCAAGTACACTTGTGCTTTTAGTAGATGGTGTTTAATCCTGTCTCCCAATGTGCTTTCCCTAGAAGAACATTCTCCAAGATGCTAGGATGTTTACTTTGAGGCTGTGCTGTGAGGGATGGTTAAATTATCGATAAAACCTGCTCACGATCTTTCTTTCAGGGTCTCAAGTACACACAAAGCACCTTCCCAAGGACAGTTGCTCATTCCCCTCTGCTGAAAGGCACAGCACTGTTACACAGTCCCTGTACCAGTGAAAGAGGGACAGAAAGAAAGATGGGAAGAAATTGTCTCAGCCCTTGTCAGCACAGGGCCACAGTGTGAGGGAGGCCTGGCCTCCAGTCCTCTCTGTGGTTAGAGTGGGGAGTGGTTGTCTTTGACATGAGCTCATTCTGTCCAGTTCTCTCCCACAAAACTCAAATGCCTCACGTTTGCCAGCTCATTCATCTAACAACACTTGTGGGAAGCTGCCAGCCCTGTGTCCACTCCACCAGGGGATGAACCGAGGTGGCTCGCATAGAGGGCTTCAGTGGATCTCACTGCCATCACATCATTAGCAGATATGGGCCAGTGTCTAAAACCGATGTCTCCTCCAGCCAATTCTAAAATCTTCCAATCCCCCCTCAAAAAAAAAAAACTCACAGAACTTCATTTTACATGACTCCCATAAGCTCCCGTATTCATTCCTTCCCTTTTTTTTCTAAAGAAAAAAGAAGACAGATGAAAATACAAGAAACTAAACCATACTCAAGTTTATACGGAGAAATGACGAAGGGAGACAGACGGTTTCCCTGAGCCAATGTTTAGAAGGCCAACTTCCAACAGCTACTGGGGTCACAATCTAATCCAGATTTCAGAATGTCTAAAACACAAAAAGGTAAATAGAATGAAAATATAATTATATATGTATGATGTGCATGGAACACACAATTATTTAAATGGGGACTGGCCAGATGTTTAGAATCTACTGTGTCTTATCCCCAAACATGGAAAATATGAGTTCCTGGCAGATTTTTTAAGAATTTGTGACCTTAAGCTCTTTTCCACACTGTGGGGGGAAAACAAAAAAAAATGATAAAGTTTTTGCACTGTAAAGCAGTTTAGGGCTCCATTGCTATGAAAACTGTCTCCAAGATATATAAAAATATGAACTGGCTTATGCCCAGAAGTCTTGAAGTTTCTTCTTCTTTTTTAAAATAAATCCACACTCCTTCTCAGGCAAGGACTTAGCATAACTCTGTCAAAGAAAGCAGCGTCTCTCTGCAGACCACTTGGCCTGCTCTATTTCTCTTGTGACTTTATTTGCTAATTAATCATTTTCCAGTTTGCCTCTAATCAATTTTTTAGGGCAGCTTCTCTGATCCTTCTGTCTGTAATCCCATGTACGGGATGCACAACACTTACCGTGGCTCTGACCCTTCCCTGGGCTAAGCTATGTGTGTGAAAAGACAAACAGCAGGCCAACTAGAAACATGTGCAGGAGCTGGCGGAAGGGTTGGAGTGCTGAGAAAGGTATGAGGAAGAGAGTATTCCCATATACAGGCCCAGGGCCTCTCTCTTCATGTAGAATACTCTACAGAAGACCTAAGGTAGCTGAACAACACACACAGGATGCTGGTTTTCACAAGCAGCAAGACCCTGGGCTCCTCACATGGACATGGTGCCACTGACGATTGTAGAACCCACATGGGTGGATACGTGACATTTGGCCACGATTTATAACACCAAGAACAGAACACATGGGAGGGTCTGCCTTTGTAAGCAAGAAAGAGTTCTGAGTTTTATTGCACACCAACGGTCTAAGGTGACATGCTACTGGAATATAGCACTCAGCTTAGATTTAAGGACTCGTGTTCTAATTATAGCTTTGTGTCCAACTAGTTCTATGGTCGGAAAGGTCACTAATCGTGTCTGTGGAGAGCAGTGAGGAAGAGCAGAATTCTGATTTTGAAACTTCCTACCTGTTACAGCCCCTGTGGCTCTCAACAAATCACTGGGACACTCTTAAATATCAACTCTTCATCCATAAATAAAAAGCAATTAATTTTAACTAACTTACAGAGTTCACGCAAAGACTACATGAGATGCTCGTTGAGTAAGCAAGCAAGACAGTGGTTCCCATAAAGCTTGAAGTGTAGGGTCTGGCACATGAGGCACGGTATCAATATTTGGAGATAATGATGGCTAGAGACCCAGAATTCGAAATTCTTTCTCTTCCCTCTATTTAATCAAGAAGCAGAGACAGGCCTACTGAACATAAATTTTCAGTCATCAAACAAATGCAGCAGTGGAAACAATATACTAAGCACTTCGGCATTTTCTTAAATAAGGGAAAACAGGAAACAGTTGTTTTAAGACCAACTCAAAGAATGGGTGTAATTGATTTCCCATTAACTGGCCTGCATATAATTCTACAAGGGGCCCTCAGGAATACCAACCATTCCTGTTTGGAAAGTCAAACTATTTTTCTAGTGTTATACATAATATATGAGCAACTATAGGGCAATAGCATCCCCTACTGTTAACATTTCTCAACCTAACATTAGTTTTAAAAAAATCTGAAGTTTAAGAAATTGGTAATTGGGTACAGCAGTAGATGAACAACACAAAACAAACTGGATGATAATTTTGGAGGATTTTTGTCTCATAATGCTTTGTCTCGGCTTTTGCTTATATATTATGATTTCTGGTCTTATGTTTACATGTAATTTCTCTGTGTATGAGTGTGTGTGTGTGTGTGTATGTGTGTGTGTATGAGTGTGTGTGTGTGTGTGTGAGTGTGTGTGTATGAGTGTGTGTGTGAGTGTGAGTGTGTGTGTGTGTGTGTGTGTGTGTGTGTGTGTATGTGAGTGTGTGTGTGTTTCTTGAGCTTTTCTTTGACTCTTTTTTCTGGTTTTTTTTTTTCTGTTTTATATGCCCGTTTGTTTTCTAATGAGAGAGAAGAGGTGGATTTAACTGAGTGGGGGAGGTGGGAAAGATCTGGGTGGAACTGGAGGAGGAGAAATCATAATCAGAATATATTGTATAAGGGAAAAAATCTATTTTCAATTTGAAAAGAGGTTGGCATTTTTAGTGCATTTGAAGAAACAACCACAAATGTGTGATCTAGCACTAATAGATTAAAATTTTTATAATATTAAGTCAGAATCATCTGCTGTCACAGGATAGCACTTTTGTTTAATTACTGACAAATCTTTCCAGATAGCACTTAAAAATCTTTACTGTCTATTTTTCCTGTTACCTTCTCTTCACCACCTCACAACATGTTCATTTAACAAACGGCCAAGTACCTAAGAACTTTTAGAATAAGTAAAAAGGTTTATCTGGATTAATTTCAAATGCCTGGATAGATGGTAATACTACCTACCCTGAGCTACATGGATACCCTAACTAAACTCTAGTCCCTTCTACTCAAAATTTTAATGAGGAGAGGTCGTCCCTGAGTACCACCTGCTTCTCACTGCTTCTCTTCTTCACTCCACCCTGAGAGAGGAGAAGAAAGGCATCCTCACCACTTAGTGTCCCAGCAGCATTAACTGGTAGGTGCTTGTCCCACCACCTGTGTGCCGAATCAGGATTTGCAATTATGGCATGACCCCCTAAGACACCTGTAGGCACATGAAGGTTTGAGAAACAGCATCTCCAAGCTTACTACTTCTTCAAGCAAAGCTCCTTTGCCAATAAATATGGGAAAGGAAGACAGACTGAGCACAGCAAGGTGGTGTGACAAGATGGTGTGACTCGTTAAGCCTAAGTAACCTGTGAGTGGTGCCCCCCAACAAGACAAAATACGTGAGCTGCGTCATCTGCACTTCTACTCAAACACTACTGAACTATCTGTTATTTCATAGATGAATGTGCCAAGAGTCCTTTCCCAGTCAAAGAAGGAATCCTACCAGCTTCACTTATGTATATGTAAATATAATCATACAACATATGTAAGACACGATTGTACACACTCATCATTTATTTTGGGTAATATAGATTATGTTAAACTTAATTCTTCACTGTTATTTGTCATTATTTTCTAAAAGATAATCTGAGGGGAGATTTTAAACAAGCATTAGAAATGTCAATACTGCATCTAACACCTGCTTTTATTCAT
This sequence comes from Rattus norvegicus, assembly GCF_021556685.1. Lineage (NCBI taxonomy): Eukaryota > Metazoa > Chordata > Mammalia > Rodentia > Muridae > Rattus > Rattus norvegicus. The sequence continues at coordinate 3,048,283 of NC_141549.1, read as the reverse complement.
CTTTTCCTGCCTTTAAACAGCATTTCTGTGTGCCTATCTGTTGTCCTGGTGGAATTTTAAGTGACTGGAGAGAGGATAAAGAGTCAATGTTGAAATTTCTTCAAATTATAACTTGGACAACATAGTAAGCAAACAGAACTATACTGGTTCATAAGTAGCCTAAGAACTCAAACTCTCTGAGTTTTCTATTTAATTACTGCATTAGAGTTGAAGGCCAGTATTCTTTTCTTGGGTATGAAGTTAGGATACTTACCACTACTTCCCCAAAATGTCTAAACATTTAATGTGAAAACACTTAATAAATATGCATGCATATCTACATACATGTGTATAGAGAAAAAAGATTAATATATGAATGAATGAAGTAAAATTAATGAACCATAACCCATGTGATCTTTAATACTGATTGGCTACTTGAAGGGACTTAGAATCACCAAGGAGACATCTTGGCATCTTACCAGAGAGGTTTAACTGAGATTTAAATGGGTGGCACTATTCCACCAGGTCCATTTCTAGACCAGGGATCTAGAAAGAAAAGGAAGAGAAGGAGGAGGAGGAGGGGAAGGGAGAGGAGGAAGAGGAAGAAGAAGGAGGAGGAGGAGGAGGGGGAGAAGGAGGAGGAGGAGGGGAAGGAAGAGGAAGAAGAAGAAGGAGGAGGAGGAGGGGGAGAAGGAGGAGGAGGAGGGGAAGGAGGAGGAGGAGGAGGAGGAGGAGGAGGAGAAGAAGAAGAAGAAGAAGAAGAAGAAGAAGAAGAAGAAGAAGAAGAAGAAGAAGAAGAAGAGGAGGAGGAGGAGGAGGAGGAGGAGGAGGAGGAGGAGGAGGAGGAGGAGGAGGAGGAGGAGGAGGGGAAGGAGGAGGAGGAGAAGAAGAAGAAGAAGAAGAGGAGGAGGAGGAGGAGGAGGAGGAGGAAGGAGGAGGAGGAGGAGGAAGAGGAGGAGGAGAGGAGGAAGAGGAGGAGGAGGAAGGAGGAGGAGGAAGGAGGAGGAGGAAGAAGGAGGAGGAGGAGGAGAAGGAGAAGAAGCAGCAGCAGCAGCAGCAGCAGCAGCAGAAGCAGCAGCAGCAGCAGCTGAACACCAGCATTCATCTCTCTCTGCATCCTGACTCATCTGTGACCAGCAGCCTTACATTGCTCTGCCACATCTTCCCCAATACAATAGGCTGAATGACCTCTTTGAACCAAATAGACCTTCTCTTCCATAAGTTGCTCTTTCAGGTATTTTGTCTTAGCAAAGAGAAAATAAATGTATAGGTCCCATGAAAAAAGAATGTGGTCAACATATCATAAGAATTTAATACTAATAGACAAGGAAGAAAAACATTAAGCAAAGTGTTCATTGCTAGGTGAATGAGAGATGAAGAATGCCTTCTAAAGGCATAGGGTTTGTAGGGGAAGAATGCTGCATTGTTAATTGGATACTTTTTACTATTTAACAATGCTGTGAATATACTTTAAAACTTCCTGAATTACACAACTTTAAACTGTGACTTTTATAGTATGTCAGGTATATGTCAATGAACATGTTAAACATTATGGGTGATGGGGAAATGGTGACGTGACTAATCAGGTTAAAGTGCTCCTTGAGCAAGCATGAGTTCCATCCATGGCCTGGAACACATGTGAAAAAAAGCTGGGTATAGCAGTAGTGCACACTGGTGATCATAGCCCTCCAACAGCGAGATGGGAAGGAAATAGAGACAGGAGAACTGGCTGGAAGCCTGAGGGTCAGCTAGAATGGGGCATGACAGAAACGAAGAGACTCTGCCTCGACAAGATAGAAGAGTACTGACTCCCAAATGTTATCCTCTGACCTGCACACAATCGTGGCATGCCCAAACATATGCATACAGATAAACGCTCGTGTACACACACAATAATAATTAATAATAAGGAGGAGGAAAGAAAGAAAGAAGGAGAGAGAAGGAAGGAGGGAGGGAAGGAAGAAAGGAAGGAAAACTTTTAAGATGCTGAGAGACAGGCACATTACTGAAGCTTTCCTATGTCCCACTTTCATATGGCAAATAGTTTTTCCAAAAATAACTTACGTACTTGGAACTGTACTTTAGCTAATATTCTTCAGGTTGAAAGAAAAACAATAAGTTTGGCCTGTCTTAAGTCAAAACTTAAGAGAGCACAGGAAAGAGATAAGAGATTGTGTCGTGCACTTGAAAGTGGGGGATGAGTCAAGGAAAGGAGGAAATGGGAGGTAACAAGGATCTCTAGCATGTGACTTTGTTTTCAACAAATTCTTCTTCCAAACGGAAAGCACCCAGGGCAAAGGGCATAGCAGAGACACGTGACTTAAGGCAGATGTCCACCATGACCAATCAGTCGTGGCACCTGGTATCCACCATCAGCAGCTACTCCAAGAGTGAGATTAGTAGAGAGCCCAAGAGGAAGCTATAACAATTGCTGTCACAATCGTGAGCTCTTACAAAGAAGAGCTATGAGCGCTGTTGAATAATATAATGGCGCTATGAGTATGTCTGGGTCATACTCAAGGAGTTCCTAGAGCTCTATACACAAAACTCTGATCGACGACATACAACCATACAACCACTTCACCTTCTGACCTTCTAGAGGCCATAGAGGAACGACCCCACAGTGAAAGTTGTAAAGATTTGATTGGGAATAATACATCACTGGTGGCAGGGATTAGAAGGAAAAGCCACCTTGCTTACTTGTACAGGAGAATAAACTAACCACTACTTGCACAAAGCCACTGCCAAGACAGCAGTACACCTAGTTGCAAGCCACAGGCACCAAGCATGCATGGCCCTGTTCTTCCCCCATTCTTCTAGATGTTCTTCAAACCAATCTTGTTTGGTTCTGAAAGCCAGAGGGATTTGATTACCACATAATTAGTATCGGGGCATGTGCGACAGCCAGATTTCCACACTAGAGTCAAGCATCTTTGAGCCAGATGCCTCCCTCCACTGCATACCCTGGATGGTGCGGCTGCCACAACCGCACTCTGACCCCCTCACTGTTGGCTGGCCAGAGGCTCTGAGGTTTGGGGTCTTGGAAGAGAAGATTCATTCCAACCAGGATGAAGTCACTTCTCTCTGATATGACTTCTCAGATGACACCTTTAGGGATGTTTTTGAGGATCGATGTTCTTCTGCCTTGGCGTTTAAAGACATTGCAGTGGATTTAGGGGGAAACTGTGGAATAAAGGTCAAGAATTAAGGGGCCACTTTGGAGTCTGGAAAAGAAAAGCTGCATCCGGTAAGATCCGTTGTAATGGATGAAGCCAGGGAGAGAAAGACAAATGCCACGGCAAAAGAAGTATGACTAAGAAATGAAGAACTCGCAATAGCTATCTCACACGACTTGCTTGTGCTTGTCTTTGGTCTACCTGGATAATTCTGTACCTACTGTTTATGACAAAAGATATCCTCAGTGAATGTACACACGTGTGGGTGCGCAGTGAGGGTTCACACAGATTTCGTATGCTTTCGGGGTCTTTTTCAAGCCTCCAAACTAGGAAGAGAGGATAAAATTTTCTCTCGAATACAGTAAAAAGTATTTTTAAACAAGGTCTTGATGGTGTTCCTTTCATCTGTGGATATTCCTCTTGTTTTACGATTCACTCGAGACCTTTAAAGTAAAGAAGAAGGGAGAATGGCTTTCAACTCCCAAGTCTGGAACAGAGCTAACCTGGCAAGTCCGAGAGGGGTATAAAGGATCTAAAAGTGCAGACTCGGCCGGGGCCGGAACAACCGTTGCTGAACCGAAGACAAGTTGGAACCGAAGCAAGCCCTGACTCACTCCAGGTCTTACGGGCATTCTTCCTAGTAAGATGAACTATTGGTCCTGGGTTACATAAATTTCAATCTACTAGAGCCCTTCCCAAGTTACAGGGAGGCCAAAGGCCTCCACACATCTGCACCCCATTTAAACTGGATGGTTGTCCCTCTTGGTCAGGACTTTAGCTGAGAACTAAGAGCAGCTTGCTGCGCAAACCCTTAGAGAACAGGGTCTGCAAAATAAGTGATTTTTTTTAAACTGTAACTTTGAACATTTTATTTCTTCAACTCAAAAGTCTAGAGGGAAATAAGCAGGAACGTGAAGAATTACAGGTTTTATGGTTATAAAAGGAAGACAAGAAACATGCAAGCACAGTGTCTGCAAAACACACACCACTTATCCCTTTAGGAAAGCTCTTAAATGACACTGTTTTTGGGAATCATGCTTTTAAAAGGCTGGAGATGCAGTTCAACTGAGCGAGTGCTAGCCTAGCATGTGTGAAGGCCTGGTTTCATCTCCAGCACCCCATAAACAGGGAGTGGTGCTGTGCACCTGTAATCCCAAGAGGCAGGAGGATCAGAAGTTCAAGATCATCTAAAGTACACAGGCCAGCCTGGAACTCACGATATCCTGTCTCGGTGGAGGGGTCAGGACTAGGCAAGTGCTCTAAATGGAAATATCTCCCCAGCCCCTTTGCGTTCCTTAATGGTTCAGCTTGAGACTGAGTCTCATTAAGTTCCCCAAGCTGTCTTTAAACTTGATCCTCATGCCTTGGTCTCTTGAGTTACTGGGATTGGAGGCCCCTTCCACCAGACTGAACAGGAAGTGTCTTTGTTCTAATCTAATGATAATCTACAAAATAAAATTGTGTGAAAATTAAGACACAGCTTTTCAATCACGTGGTCAAAAACTTACACACACATCGCCAACCATGGTAGTGCACCCTTTACTCCTAGCACTTGGGAGGCAGAAACAGGCAGATGAATTAGAGGCCAGCCTGCTCTACACAGCAAGTTCCAGGACAGCCAGGGCTACATAGTGGGACCCCTGTCTCATCTACTATGTCCCAGGCACAATACTACAATAGTGGTGAGGATGGGGTGAGAAGGAATACACTTAACATTCGGAATATCTAAATAGCTTTGTATCCAATAAGCTTTAATAGCACAGCATATCAAGAAATGGTAAATGCAGGAATAAAGAAATCGTGAACAGGACAGGAAGCAATGCAGTGTGTCAGAAGGCGTTGGTTTTCACAATGTAGTAGCACTTGGTCAAGCTTCCTCCAGTAATGCTGCATTTATTTCAGCAAAGACTTAAAGGGGAAAAGATGCTTTCAGAGAATAGTTTATTTACCTCTATTTGTCACAAATATTGGTAAGGGCTTAAAAGAATACTTTTACTCTATTTTAAATATCTATATACTAGCTAAAATGTTTAAACTCCACAGAAGTGTTTTAATAGTCCATATACTATTCAAATTCTAAAAAAAAAATCATGGGCACTGTATTAATCATTTTTCTTTGTCTCTGTGACAAAATACCATGACCAGTTCCTGGTTGCTGCCGCTGCAGAGAGCCCGTGGGCAGCACCCCACGAGCGAACCTGAGCCTCGGGACCACAGGTAAGACCAAATTTTCTGCTGCAAGAAAGCTGCCTGGTGAGCTTGGGACACACGGAAGCAGAATTTCTCTAGGACTGGGCACGTTCTGTGTTTACCGGAAGTCCCACACCCGCGGATCCCGGCCCGCAGCAGCTCTCTGCTCCCAGACCCGGTGAGAGAGAGACCCAACCGCCTGGTCAGGTGGGCACTCCTGAGGCTGCAGAGCGGAAGAGACCACCAACTCTGCTCACCCCTGCCCACATCCCTGGCCCAAGAGGAAACTGTATAAGGCCTCTGGGCTCCCATGGGGGAGGGCCCAGGAGCGGCAGGACCCCTGCCTGAGACACCGCCGGACCCTGAAAGAAACAGACCGGATAAACAGTTCTCTGCACCCAAATCCCGTGGGAGGGAGAGCTAAACCTTCAGAGAGGCAGACAAGCCTGGGAAACCAGAAGAGACTGCTCCCTGCACACACATCTCGGACGCCAGAGGAAAAAGCCAAAGACCATCTGGAACCCTGGTGCACTGAAGCTCCCGGAAGGGGCGGCACAGGTCTTCCTGGTTGCTGCCGCTGCAGAGAGCCTGTGGACAGCACCCCACGAGCGAACCTGAGCCTCGGGACCACAGGTAAGACCAAATTTTCTGCTGCAAGAAAGCTGCCTGGTGAACTCAAGACACAGGCCCACAGGAACAGCTGAAGACCTGTAGAGAGGAAAAACTACACGCCCGAGAGCAGAACACTCTGTCCCCATAACTGACTGAAAGAGAGGAAAACAGGTCTACAGCACTCCTGACACACAGGCTTATAGGACAGTCTAGCCACTGTCAGAAATAGCAGAACAAAGTAACACTAGAGATAATCTGATGGCGAGAGGCAAGCGCGGGAACCCAAGCAACAGAAACCAAGACTACATGGCACCATCGGAGCCCAATTCTCCCATCAAAACAAACATGGAATATCCAAACACACCAGAAAAGCAAGATCTATTTTCAAAATCATATTTGATCATGATGCTGGAGGACTTCAAGAAAGACATGAAGAACTCCCTTAGAGAACAAGTAGAAGCCTACAGAGAGGAATCGCAAAAATGCCTGAAAGAATCGCAAAAATCCCTGAAAGAATTCCAGGAAAACATAAATAAACAAGTAGAAGCCCATAGAGAGGAGACACAAAAATCCCTGAAAGAATTCCAGGAAAACATAAATAAACGAGTAGAAGCCCATAGAGAGGAGACACAAAAATCCCTGAAAGAATTCCAGGAAAACACAATCACACAGTTGAAGGAATTAAAAATGGAAATAGAAGCAATCAAGAAAGAACACATGGAAACAACCCTGGATATAGAAAACCAAAAGAAGAGACAAGGAGCTGTAGATACAAGCTTCACCAACAGAATACAAGAGATGGAAGAGAGAATCTCAGGAGCAGAAGATTCCATAGAAATCATTGACTCAACTGTCAAAGATAATGTAAAGCGGAAAAAGCTACTGGTCCAAAACATACAGGAAATCCAGGACTCAATGAGAAGATCAAACCTAAGGATAATAGGTATAGAAGAGAGTGAAGACTCCCAGCTCAAAGGACCAGTAAATATCTTCAACAAAATCATAGAAGAAAACTTCCCTAACCTAAAAAAAGAGATACCCATAGACATACAAGAAGCCTACAGAACTCCAAATAGATTGGACCAGAAAAGAAACACCTCCCGTCACATAATTGTCAAAACACCAAACGCACAAAATAAAGAAAGAATATTAAAAGCAGTAAGGGAAAAAGGTCAAGTAACATATAAAGGCAGACCTATCAGAATCACACCAGACTTCTCGCCAGAAACTATGAAGGCCAGAAGATCCTGGACTGATGTCATACAGACCCTAAGAGAACACAAATGCCAGCCCAGGTTACTGTATCCAGCAAAACTCTCAATTAACATTGATGGAGAAACCAAGATATTCCATGACAAAACCAAATTTACACAATATCTTTCTACAAATCCAGCACTACAAAGGATAATAAATGGTAAAGCCCAACATAAGGAGGCAAGATATACCCTAGAAGAAACAAGAAACTAATCGTCTTGGCAACAAAACAAAGAGAATGAAAGCACACAAACATAACCTCACATCCAAATATGAATATAAAGGGAAGCAATAATCACTATTCCTTAATATCTCTCAATATCAATGGCCTCAACTCCCCAATAAAAAGACATAGATTAACAAACTGGATACGCAACGAGGACCCTGCATTCTGCTGCCTACAGGAAACACACCTCAGAGACAAAGACAGACACTACGTCAGAGTGAAAGGCTGGAAAACAACTTTCCAAGCAAATGGTCGGAAGAAGCAAGCTGGAGTAGCCATTCTAATATCAAATAAAATCAATTTCCAACTAAAAGTCATCAAAAAAGATAAGGAAGGACACTTCATATTCATCAAAGGAAAAATCCACCAAGATGAACTCTCAATCCTAAATATCTATGCCCCAAATACAAGGGCACCTACATACGTAAAAGAAACCTTACTAAAGCTCAAAACACACATTGCACCTCACACAATAATAGTGGGAGATTTCAACACACCACTCTCATCAATGGACAGATCATGGAAACAGAAATTAAACAGTGATGTCGACAGACTAAGAGAAGTCATGAGCCAAATGGACTTAACGGATATTTATAGAACATTCTATCCTAAGGCAAAAGGATATACCTTCTTCTCAGCTCCTCATGGTACTTTCTCCAAAATTGACCATATAATTGGTCAAAAAACGGGCCTCAACAGGTACAGAAAGATAGAAATAATCCCATGCGTGCTATCGGACCACCACGGCCTAAAACTGGTCTTCAATAACAATAAGGGAAGAATGCCCACATATACGTGGAAATTGAACAATGCTCTACTCAATGATAACCTGGTCAAGGAAGAAATAAAGAAAGAAATTAAAAACTTTTTAGAATTTAATGAAAATGAAGATACAACATACCCAAACTTATGGGACACAATGAAAGCTGTGCTAAGAGGAAAACTCATAGCTCTGAGTGCCTGCAGAAAGAAACAGGAAAGAGCATATGTCAGCAGCTTGACAGCACACCTAAAAGCTCTAGAACAAAAAGAAGCAAATACACCCAGGAGGAGTAGAAGGCAGGAAATAATCAAACTCAGAGCTGAAATCAACCAAGTAGAAACAAAAAGGACCATAGAAAGAATCAACAGAACCAAAAGTTGGTTCTTTGAGAAAATCAACAAGATAGATAAACCCTTAGCCAGACTAACGAGAGGACACAGAGAGTGTGTCCAAATTAACAAAATCAGAAATGAAAAGGGAGACATAACTACAGATTCAGAGGAAATTCAAAAAATCATCAGATCTTACTATAAAAACCTATATTCAACAAAATTTGAAAATCTTCAGGAAATGGACAATTTCCTAGACAGATACCAGGTATTGAAGTTAAATCAGGAACAGATAAACCAGTTAAACAACCCCATAACTCCTAAGGAAATAGAAGCAGTCATTAAAGGTCTCCCAACCAAAAAGAGCCCAGGTCCAGACGGGTTTAGTGCAGAATTCTATCAAACCTTCATAGAAGACCTCATACCAATATTATCCAAACTATTCCACAAAATTGAAACAGATGGAGCCCTACCGAATTCCTTCTACGAAGCCACAATTACTCTTATACCTAAACCACACAAAGACACAACAAAGAAAGAGAACTTCAGACCAATTTCCCTTATGAATATCGACGCAAAAATACTCAATAAAATTCTGGCAAACCGAATTCAAGAGCACATCAAAACAATCATCCACCATGATCAAGTAGGCTTCATCCCAGGCATGCAGGGATGGTTTAATATACGGAAAACCATCAACGTGATCCATTATATAAACAAACTGAAAGAACAGAACCACATGATCATTTCATTAGATGCTGAGAAAGCATTTGACAAAATTCAACACCCCTTCATGATAAAAGTCCTGGAAAGAATAGGAATTCAAGGCCCATACCTAAACATAGTAAAAGCCATATACAGCAAACCAGTTGCTAATATTAAACTAAATGGAGAGAAACTTGAAGCAATCCCACTAAAATCAGGGACTAGACAAGGCTGCCCACTCTCTCCCTACTTATTCAATATAGTTCTTGAAGTTCTAGCCAGAGCAATCAGACAACAAAAGGAGATCAAGGGGATACAGATCGGAAAAGAAGAGGTCAAAATATCACTATTTGCAGATGACATGATAGTATATTTAAGTGATCCCAAAAGTTCCACCAGAGAACTACTAAAGCTGATAAACAACTTCAGCAAAGTGGCTGGGTATAAAATTAACTCAAATAAATCAGTTGCCTTCCTCTATACAAAAGAGAAACAAGCCGAGAAAGAAATTAGGGAAACGACACCCTTCATAATAGACCCAAATAATATAAAGTACCTCGGTGTGACTTTAACCAAGCAAGTAAAAGATCTGTACAATAAGAACTTCAAGACACTGAGGAAAGAAATTGAAGGAGACCTCAGAAGATGGAAAGATCTCCCATGCTCATGGATTGGCAGGATTAATATAGTAAAAATGGCCATTTTACCAAAAGCAATCTACAGATTCAATGCAATCCCCATCAAAATACCAATCCAATTCTTCAAAGAGTTAGACAGAACAATTTGCAAATTCATCTGGAATAACAAAAAACCCAGGATAGCTAAAGCTATCCTCAACAATAAAAGGACTTCAGGGGGAATCACTATCCCTGAACTCAAGCAGTATTACAGAGCAATAGTGATAAAAACTGCATGGTATTGGTACAGAGACAGACAGATAGACCAATGGAATAGAATTGAAGACCCAGAAATGAACCCACACACCTATGGTCACTTGATTTTTGACAAAGGAGCCAAAACCATCCAATGGAAAAAAGATAGCATTTTCAGCAAATGGTGCTGGTTCAACTGGAGGGCAACATGTAGAAGAATGCAGATCGATCCATGCTTATCACCCTGTACAAAGCTTAAGTCCAAGTGGATCAAGGACCTCCACATCAAACCAGACACACTCAAACTAATAGAAGAAAAACTAGGGAAGCATCTGGAACACATAGGCACTGGAAAAAATTTCCTGAACAAAACACCAATGGCTTATGCTCTAAGATCATGAATTGACAAATGGGATCTCATAAAACTGCAAAGCTTCTGTAAGGCAAAGGACACTGTGGTTAGGACAAAACGGCAACCAACAGATTGGGAAAAGATCTTTACCAATCCTACAACAGATAGAGGCCTTATATCCAAAATATACAAAGAACTCAAGAAGTTAGACCGCAGGGAAACAAATAACCCTATTAAAAAATGGGGTTCAGAGCTAAACAAAGAATTCACAGCTGAGGAATGCCGAAGGGCTGAGAAACACCTAAAGAAATGTTCAACATCTTTAGTCATAAGGGAAATGCAAATCAAAACAACCCTGAGATTTCACCTCACACCAGTGAGAATGGCTAAGATCAAAAACTCAGGTGACAGCAGATGCTGGCGAGGATGTGGAGAAAGAGGAACACTCCTCCATTGTTGGTGGGATTGCAGACTGGTAAAACCATTCTGGAAATCAGTCTGGAGGTTCCTCAGAAAATTGGACATTGAACTGCCTGAGGATCCAGCTATACCTCTCTTGGGCATATACCCAAAAGATGCCTCAACATATAAAAGAGACACGTGCTCCACTATTTTCATCGCAGCCTTATTTATAATAGCCAGAAGCTGGAAAGAACCCAGATGCCCTTCAACAGAGGAATGGATACAGAAAATGTGGTACATCTACACAATGGAATATTACTCAGCTCTCAAAAACAACGAGTTTATGAAATTCGTAGGCAAATGGTTGGAACTGGAAAATATCATCCTGAGTGAGCTAACCCAATCACAGAAAGACATACATGGTATGATCTCATTGATAAGTGGCTATTAGCCCAAATGCTTGAATTACCCTAGATCCCTAGAACAAATGAAACTCAAGACGGATGATCAAAATGTGAATGCTTCACTCCTTCTTTAAATGAGGAAAAAGAATACCCTTGGCAGGGAAGGGAGAGGCAAAGATTAAAACAGAGACTGAAGGAACACCCATTCAGAGCCTGCCCCACATGTGGCCCATACATATACAGCCACCCAATTAGACAAGATGGATGAAGCAAAGAAGTGCAGACCGACAGGAGCCGGATGTAGATCTCTCCTGAGAGACACAGCCAGAATACAGCAAATACAGAGGCGAATGCCAGCAGCAAACCACTGAACTGAGAATAGGTCCCCTATTGAAGGAATCAGAGAAAGAACTGGAAGAGCTTGAAGGGGCTCGAGACCCCAAAAGTACAACAATGCCAAGCAACCAGAGCTTCCAGGGACTAAGCCACTACCTAAAGACTATACATGGACTGACCCTGGACTCTGACCCCATAGGTAGCAATGAATATCCTAGTAAGAGCACCAGTGGAAGGGGAAGCCCTGGGTCCTGCTAAGACTGAACCCCCAGTGAACTAGTCTATGGGGGGAGGGCGGCAATGGGGGGAGGGTTGGGAGGGGAACACCCATAAGGAAGGGGAGGGGGGAGGGGGATGTTTGCCCGGAAACCGGGAAAGGGAATAACACTCGAAATGTATATAAGAAATACTCAAGTTAATAAAAAAAAAATACCATGACCAACAGTAACTTATAGAAGAAAGAACTTGGAGGTGGGAGGACTGACAGTTCTAGAGGGGGTGCACAATGGTTGGGGAGGCTGGCCAGCTACCAGGCGGCAGGAGCAGGAAGCTGTGAGATCACAACTCAGATAGAGAAGGAGGGAGGGAAAGGCGAGAGGAAGAGAGAGAGAGAGAGAGAGAGAGAGAGAGAGAGAGAGGCAGCAAAGCTATCAACTCTCAAAGCCTGCTCTCAGTGATGTACTTCCTCCAGAACGGCTTCACATCTAACATTTCCATAACGTCCCCAAATACTGCCACCAATTGAAGTCAAGTGTTCAAATGCTTGAGCTCGTGGGGGACATAAGCCTGCTTTAGAATGGGAGGGCAACCCGCAAGAATTGGAGAATACAGGCACAGAAACCAGTAAGGAAAGGCTGGACAACCTAAGACAAGAGCAGTCAGGGCCTAGGTGGCAGATGACTCTCCGGTCTCTAGGACCCAGGCAGAACAGATGACCAACACCAACTAGAAAAGGCAGGGCAACTGCAAAAGCTCCCCTGTGTGCACATAAGAAGAGATGCTCAGGGGGAAAACCCAAGAGGAATAAAACTCAGAGTGGTGAATGGAGCCAAGAGTTGCTTAGGTAGATATAGGTAAAAGTTAAGACTACAAAAAAACAACCAGTCCAAAGTGAAAGGACTTCAGGGAGTCATCAGGGAATCACACAGGCATGGGAATCACACAGGGTGTCCTCAGGCCAACCCTTACTCCCTGAGAAGCAGCAGTTTCCTCATCTACAAAACCAGTCAACAACTATACTTCACAACTTTAGATTGGATGCATTCTCCTCGACAGGCTTCAGATCCTGTAAACAGCTGTTTGAGAAATGATCACCCTTGTGTTAAAATTCGCCCTACCAGTCCATGCTACCAGTGGAATGATGGTGTCTGCGAAGCCTATTAGTGTTCTTCCTATCACTACCATCTCGCCCCTTTGCGATGACCTCCCCACCAATTCCATTAAGAGGTTCAGGCTATCCCTCCCATCAAGAGTTATGCTTGAACCTGTGCTAACCTTGGGCTAGCTTTGGTTACTAGAATTCAGAATTGATGTTTTCCTAACTTTGAACTCAAGAGAACTTGCTAGTTTAACTTTCATTCTCTTGAGACCTCTGGCAAAGAAGCAATTACAGAGATTAAATTGTGTGTGTGTGTGTGTGTGTGTGTGTGTGTGTGTGTGTGTGTGTGTGTGTGTGTGTAGAGAGAGAGAGGGAGAGAGAGTAAGAGAGAGAGAGAGAGAGAGAGAGAGAGAGAGAGAGAGAGAGAGAGGAGGGACAGTGGTTCTTCCATAGGAAGCAAATGAGTCCTAAGTATCACCTCCCCAGCCCAGTGGCAGAGTCTGCAGTGCAGTACATGAAGCACACAAAGTGTAGACCTATGATTCCCTGGCTCCAGAAGGTGAAGCTGGGAGTTTGGAGGGATGAAAAAAAGCTACAGAGGCACACGCACACGCCCCCACCTGAGTACTTAATTGTTGATCAACATATTGCTGAAAGGTGAGGACTACCTGAGGCCAGGAAAAGTGCCTCCCCAAAGAGAAAGAGGGAGTAGTAGTTGAAAATTCATGCTTTGAAGATGCCCAAGCTATGCTCTTTGACATGAGAGACCATGAGGAAGGAAGGCCAGCCATGTAACAGAAGCCACTATAACTGCCCTTGTCGTATAACCAGATGACTTCAGTCTCATGAGTGACCTAGAGGCAATAAAAAAATAAATAGAATAGGATAGAAAATAGATGATAGATAGATAGATAGATAGATAGATAGATAGATAGATAGATAGATAGAACTGCCAACTGAGTCCAACCATACCCAACATAATCTAATGACCCCTAATGAGCAAATTAAACAGTTGCACCACCAAGTTTAGGTTTGACTCAGGCATCAGTACACAAATGGCACATAAGATGTTTAGAACATTGTTGCCGTGACATAAAAGGTATTGGTAGTTTGCTTAGGCTTATTAAGAAGCTAGTTCTAGAACCAACTTCCCTTCCTACCCTGGACCTTTTGTATAAAGTTATTCTCCAAGCATCACGGCTGTCATCCTCACTGGCATAGCTGTGACTACTCACAAGAAATTCCTGAGATCAAGCTTATCCACTGTTGATGTTCCCTCATAGAAAGAGGGTTAGGGAGAGTCACTGGCCCCTGACCCAAGACTCCAGCAGCTCCCTTCTGAGCCTTATGGTGTCAAGAGATGCCAGAGTATGCAGATTGTAGAACATTAACTGAAGAAGTCGCTCCATGTGTGCAGCTATGAGGAAGTCATCCATGCTGGGGTGAAACTTTCCAGTGTAGGAGCTGCTTTAAGGATCCTCCCACACTCCTAGAAATAAGCCCTCATCCATGCACTGTAAGGAAGCCCAATAAACTCCCTCGTTGCCACAAGTTCGACTTTAGTGGTACCATACTTTGGTTCATTGGTGGTACTCTGTAAGAAGGGAGTCAGTATTTGGTTACCCGTCACCACGTCATGTATGTTTGCTAAAAGGTCCAAGCATGCTTGTCTCAAAGTGTCCTCTAAAGCCACTTGTCTAGTGACAGGCTGGTCCCCAGCCCTGTGTCTAACAGAAGTGAGGACAGTCAAACTGTCCAAGAGTAGAAACACACTGCTGTTGAGAAGAGAGGAGGGTAGGTTGAACAGAACACGCCCTTGAAAGCAGCTACAAGGTAAACAACTTCCAAGAGGGATTACTGTTGTTAACTGCATGCACAACACCCCCCCCCCAAAAAAAACTCATCTGGAGAGGAGCTGCTGCCCCCGAGACTCTCACAATGCAGAACTTCAGCATTATTGTTTCAATGGGGCTTCCCCAGCCATTTCCACCAGATGTTTGGGGGCCAGATTTAATGTCGTTACTTTTGTTATCTCAACTGAAGAGCTACAGTCTATCATTTCCACTGAAGGTTTAAAGAGTCTGATTTGACAGTGTTTCACTATCTGCTTGTCCATATGTGCTGACTGAGACTTAGTCCTCCACATTTGCCTGCTCTGTGCCTAATAAACTCCCTCATTTTAAACTGGAAGCATTACCATGGATCATTCTCGATGCAGGACAGTTACAAAACAGATGACAAACACCGTAATCACTGATCAATGGTCCTCCACTAGCTAACAACCTAAGAAGTACTAATGACAGATAGCCCTTTGCGGAGTTAGAACTCATCTCATTTTGGGGGAAGTTAAAAGCACTGTGGAAAAAAATATTAATCACAGAATTCTGAAATATCAAGATTCACCTGTCCCCTCTGCACTAATGCTCTGCTGACTGGAAAACATGTCTTCCTCCCATTTCCATGAAAGATAACGTCTTGGAATCAATGGTTTTGCAGGTGTCCTATCCTCAGTAGCTGCCTGTCCTAGACACAACTAATCAACCAGCCCATCCTACCCAACCCCACATGTGATGAGTCACTCCCCGTAGTTACTGTCCACAAACAATTGGGCACTGGGTACTGATGTTGGCTATTTTAATCCTGTAGAAAGAGGTCAGAAAGCAGAAGCAGTGTGAAAGGATGACTAATGGAGTAGTTCAGTGGTGGTGAGGACAGAGCATGCTGGTGTGATGACTATCAGGACCTCTGTGACTCATCCTAGTCTATCGAAGAGAAAGGCAAGAGCAGTGTACCCTCAACAGTCTGAAGATCACAGTCATGCTCAGACTCAATGGTCCTTCAAGGATCTCCTCAAATCAACCTCCTTCAAAACAGGCGTGTGTCTGCCCAAAGTTACCACAGGAAGTGTCAAGACGTGAGTTCACGCTAAGTTGTAGAACCTAGATGAGCCACAGCACTCACCTTCACTTTCCAGCCACCTTGCTGCTCCTCCAGCCTGCTGAGCAAACTCCCGCCTAGCCACTGGAGCCTTTACCCTTCCTTCTACCTGAAGTCCCCTTCCCCTAGATGATAACCGTTATTCAGTTCTTTGTTCAAATGTCACCTCCCCAGGGATGTCTTCCTAGACCCTTCCTCCTCATCTCATCCATGTTTACTGTGTGTGTTCATATTCTAACTATACTACGAGTTCTAGGAGTGCAAGAAGTTGACTATTTGCCCAAAGTATCATATCCAGTCCTGATAACAATGTAACATACCTAATAGATGCTCGATGAATATTTGCTCAATTAATAAATGCCTCCATTTTAAGATGTAATCTATGCATTGCCTGTGTGTGACCAATACTAGTCTAGGTGAGCATTCATTATAATCATTTCACCTGACTCTGGTCAATGATTCATCTTGAGCTCTTACCCATCATGCATCTATCAGATAAGCACTTCAATATGTGTATGTATTCATGAATTGGATTACAAAATAAAGATGTCTTATTATGACTGGCTCTTCTTATGGGCTCCTCTTAAGAACTCTGTCCATCCACAGCCAAGCTTCAAGACAAACAGTCTCATTCTTCACTCCTATTTCAGCGGCTCTGTGGATCAAGGAGTAAGAGTCTTACCCATTGCTGCAGGCAATCACCTGCCTCACTGAGTCAGTTAGAAGTAGAATACAAGTCAATGGAAGAGAAAGGGTTACTCAGGACCATCAAAGAGCATCCAAAACCTTCTGGGATCCCATTTACTGAGGAAGCATGGAGGCTGGTAGGGAAGAGAACCCAGCAAAAATCTAAACTGATGCCCTGCAAAAGCCACACACTTCAACCCTGCCCCTGTGCATGCTCTGACTTCAGCCAATGAACTGTCTTAACTCACTAACTCTGCTAAAATAAACCAATCAACCAGCATAGATCAGGTTCAAGGGGCAGCTTTTTGCCCAGCTGTACTTTCTCTGGATCTGTCTTCTAAAATCACCTTGAATTGTGTATGAATCTGGTACATGCAAACGTGAGAGTAAGAATAGGTCTGAATTCTATATTTCTTTCTGAACTCAAGGTCACACATTTCTAATGGTTTTAGCCATTTTTGGCTAGAGGGGACCCACCTGCTATTCTACATGGCCAGTTCTTAAAATCATTTCCTTTGGTAGAAATGGCAGCCCGATAGTGACTCACTGCTCTTTGTTCCACAACACTCTGCTTCCTAGGAAGCAGTGGGCTAGGGGCTGCGTCAGATCATACTCTGATACTCGATGCCTCTCTCCTGTACGCTTTTCCTCTGTGTGAAATCTCCTCACTTGCACTGATTCCTCAAGACCTCCATGATGTCTTTCTCTGCATTCCAGCTTTCTTTTGGATTAGTTAGTCAGTCAAACCTATGGCTAATGATTGTGGATTCTTTTATATGAAGAGATATCCCATATCCCATAATGCTTATCTTAGAGCCTGAAGAACACACAAAGAGGGTACCATTATACAACTCTACCACCTGACCAGCCAGCCGAAACATAAAAGCACCAGGGGATATTGTACCCATATTTCCATGTCACTACTATACACAGCACTCACACTGCTACCCTCACAACCCATGTCCATCTCCAGACTGGAGGGATTCACAGAGACCCTAATCTGAATGACCCTTATCCAAGCCTTCCAATTTGCAGATGGCAGAATTGAGTCAGCAGCGGGCAAGAAGAAAAGCTAGGCTCAAATGAGTCAAGCATGAGTAAGGAGAATTCCCTTGTAAAATGTATTCTCATTCAGGGATGTATTTAGCTCCAAAAGGGGGGAGCAAAACAAACAAACAAAAACCCCACTAACTGAAGGTTGATTTGAACAGTATCCTCTAGGAAGCTCCGATCCTGCATGGGCATCTGGGCAGGCTAGCCCTGAACCAGAAATAAAATGCTAATATAATTTAGGTCATGGGTTGACAAGAATGAAGATGACTGGGAAAAGCTCCACAGAGAAGATGGGAGTAGGTTGCGTGTTTAAGGTCCTACTCATGCTTTGGCTTGAATGTGCCCCTCAGGACGCTCTCGTGACTTGTGGGGTGGGTCTGAGCCCTGGCTGTGTAACCCCATACCATGTAAGTCTTCCTTCCACCCTAATAGCTAATTCTCTATCTGCTAGATGCAGACCCTATGAACTTAGGCATCTCACCTCAGTATCTGCCAGAAGCTGTGCACATCACAGGTAATGAAGGTGTGCGTGGTATGTACGCACACTGAAACTGAGCTGAAACCGGGAGAATACCCCGCACCTGGGCTAGAGAACAGTGCAAGTTTAGAAGAAATTCTTGGAAGGGTCTTCGCAGAGGCATAAAAATAAGGACGGAAAAGAATGCGGTGATAGAGGAGACAGTAACAGCCATGCTTCAACTAACACTTACCAAGGCCCATGCTAGAGTCCTCCCGTTTGATCCTTCCATCTAATCTAAGAAACAGATACTATTTTTTATTAAAGTATTATTACCCCCATTTCATAGACAAAAAATAAAAAATAAAATGGGGCGGAGAGAAGTCAAATAAACTCAAGAGTAAAAGGCAGATTGGAGCCCAGCATGTAGCGAGCATCTCTTATAAACACCACCTGTCAATAAAAAAAAAGCTGATGGCCAATGAGCTGAAGCAGGAAATAGGCGGTGGGACACTGGCCGGAAGAGAGAGGATTCTGGGAAATAGTGAGTCAATAAAAGAGAGACCCACAGAAAGCTGCCGAAGACTCGAGGGGACACGTGATGGAAGACTGACGGAGGGACTGACATAGAAACTCAGAGAGACGCTGAGAAGAGGCCAAGAAAGAAGTGAGCCGGACCTGAGGAGAGGTAACTAACCAAGTGGTAAACACAGAATACTTAAACGGGTTAAATAAGTTCGGAGCCGAAGCTATGGCCGAAGCAATGGCCGAAGCATTTAATAACTAATTAGTCTCAGAGTCAATATTCTGGGAGCGGGGACTGGGAAGGAAAGACAGATTTTAGAAATTATTTTAACACCAGCAAGTCCAGTTTCAAAATCTGAGCTTTTTTGTTAGCCTATGACATTTAACTGAAAGACGGAGAGAAGAGGTGGGGGGGGGGGGGGCAGGGAGAAAGAAACCTAAGTTTGGAGTCTGGGAAAGTACAGAAACATCTCTGAAGACCACCTCAGATGGACTCCGCCCAGCCATAGGCATCTGGAAAGTAATCGGGGTAACGTGCTGGGACAGATCAAGGGACAAGTCCACAAGCACCCGAGTTCAGCGGCATCCCCGTTCTTCCCGCTGCGCCCCACCCCTCCCAGTCATTTGTTTATTTTCCAACTCAAGGTCGCTTTAGATCCTGACACGGTTAAAAGAAATATCTTTTTTCTTTTTTTTTTTTTTTACAAATTGTAACGTGAGACGTAAACGTTTGATGTTTAAAATATTTTGTGATGAGCAGTTCAATGTGCAGTTTTGCCGTGGTGATGTTGAGAGTGTTCGCCATTCATTTTATTTTATTTTATTTGCTTGGCCTTTTCTCCCCCCATACCAGGAATGGAGCACAGGACTCCTGTACGCTGAGCGGGTGCTCGACCATGGAGTCACGTATATCCCAACCCTACTCTTTGTTTTAACCCAGCTTCATTTGGAATTTAAATCAGAAGCAAATCGAGTTACACTAAATGTGTAACAATTGCAATCATTTAACACAGTGCTTTTTTTTTTTTTCAAAATAGCTTTCCAAAAAACGGCCTATATAAGTAATTATCGGATATTCGACACATGTCATTAATTTACACGACTTTATAACTTCCAGGAGATTTGAAGGTCTGACTGAGGTGGACTGTACTGGTTTGTGATATAGCACCCATACTATCTCGTTTCCTCCAAAGGAGCCAAAGGAAGGTGGCCTGTTCTCATCTGCATCTTTTGCCAGATCTCGTGTCAGAGCCCCTGGCTGTTACCGCAACACAGTCAGACTTCTGCCGCCCAGATCTCACCATTATTCTCAATGATATTCTTTTTATCCATTCATCTGTAAATAGCTGGTCTGGATAAACTATTGCTGACCTCCTTCCTGGGTCCAATCTATAAACGGCAGGAATAAAGCAGAAGTTATTACTATTGTGTTTCTTGATTTTTAAAGAAACAACATTTAAAATGTCCAGAAGGGGCCCATCTTTGGAGTCCCCAGTTCTTCCTGCAGTGGATTGAAAGAAATTGGCCTTGTACAAATGAGTCCAGGGTGCTCTCTCCTTGCCTGCTCACAAAGGAAACTGCTCCACCAGAGCCTACTGCCTGAAGAAGGGAAACCTCCAACTTGGGGGCTGGTGGGCAGGGTTGGAGACTGGGAATATGAAGTTCACATCCCTGACACATAAAGTCTTCCAGACAGATGGAGGCAGACAGGATTATTGAGAAAGAACTTTGGCAAAGTTTGATTGATCCTATCATCCCCTGGTTTTCCAAGTACTCTAGAATATACGTCACCTCTTTGTAGAAATCTCTGGGTCAGGAAGGTGCTATAGTTTGGAGCTTGAACTGCCCCTAAAGTCTGTGTGTCACTGTCTTGAACCCTGAGAGGCAGTGGAACCATTACAAGGACAGATCTAGTGAAAGGAAATCAGGTCATCGGTAGGGCACCAATTGATAGGCCGTTGTAGGGGATGACAGGACCCAGCCCCTCCTTTCTCATCTTGCTTTCTGACCAACAGGAAGTGAGTATCTGCTTCCACCACACCCCTCACCATGCTCTTCTGCCTCACCACAGGTACGGAGGGAGATGGACTGAGACCAGTAAAGGGGCGGACCGCAACAAGCCTTTCCTCCGGTCAAGTTAACTGCCTAGGATATTTTACCGTGGTGATAGAAAGCTGGCTAATACCACAGGGAAGAAGATACTGTCACACTTCCACAGTAAGAAAGGAATGCACTGGAGGGGGTGGGGATGCTAAACACCGATGGGAACAAACCTAATCCAGTTATGCAGACTCAGGCAGTCTTCTTAAGCCACCTCTTCCTCGGTAAATCCGCAGGTTAGAAAAGTTTCACCAGTCATGCATGGAGCTGATCCTATGGCCAGAGTGCTTGGAGTTGATTAAGCCTTGAAAACTATAAGGCTAAGCTTGACAGAAAGTAGCCTTAGAACTGAAAATGCATATTAAAAAACCAAACCAATCCATCACTAGACCAAAGAGTCATTTAAATGATAGTTAGAAGTGAGTCCTTGGTTTAAGGCTCTTTTTTTAATTGGATATTTTTTATTTACATTTCAAATGTTATCCCCCTTTCCTGGTTTCCTGTCCATAAACCCACATCCCATCCCATCCCTCTGCTTCTAGGAGAGTGTTTCCCCCAACCACCCACCCCTTCCTGCCTCCCTGCCCCGACATTTCCCTACGCTGGGGCATTGAGTCTTGGCAGGACCAAGGGCCTCTCCTCTCATTGATGCCCAACAAGGCCATCCTCTGCTACACATGCACCTGGAGCCATAGGTCTGTCCATGCATACTCTTTGAATGGTGGTTTAGTCCCTGGGAGTTCTGGTTGGTTGATATTATCATTCTTCTGGGATTGGAAACCCCTTCAGCTCCTTCAATCCTTACTCTACCTTTTCCATTGGGGACCCTATTCTCAGTCCAGTGGTTGGCTGCAGGAATTCACCTCTATATTTGTCAGGCTTGGGCAGAGCCTCTCAGGAGATAGAGATATAAGTCTCCTGTCAGCATGCACTTCTTGGCATCAGCAGTATTGTCTGGGTTTGGTGGCTTATGTATATGGGCTGGATCCCCAGGTGGGGCAGTCTCTGGATGGCCTTTCCTTCAGTCTCTGCTCCAAACCTTGTCTCCATATTCCCTCCTATGAATATTTTTGTTCTCCTAAGAAGGACTGAAACATCTGCACTTTGATCATCCTTCTTCTTGAGCTTCATGTGGTCTGTGGATTGTATCTTGGGTAACATGAGCTTTTGGGATAGTATCCACTTATCAGTGAGTGCATACCATGTGTGTTTTTTCGTGATTGGATTACCTCACTCAGAATATTTTCTAGTTCCATTCATTTGCCTAAGAATTTCATGAAGTCATTGTTTTTGATAGCTGAGTAGTACTCCACTGGGTAGACGTACCACACTTGCTATATCCATTCCTCTGTTGAAGGGCATCTGGGTTCTTTCCAGCTTCTGGCTATTATAAATAAGGCTGCTATGAACATAGTGGAGCATGTCCCTTTGTTATATGTTGAAGCATCTTTTGGTATGTGCCCAGGAGTGGTTCAGGGTAAGGGAACAACGGGAAGCATTGTCTCTGCTCTGAGGTATCCTCCCAGTCTGTGCACAAACACTGTGTTTGCAGTGTGAGAGAGCTCCACTCACCAGAAACTTCCAGAAAGTTAGGGGAGTGAAAGAGTCCACAGGTGACATAAGTGAGTGCCAAAAGGATCTCTCATAGTCTGTAAAAAGTTCAAACGAATGCACTGACTCTGAGTTCTGAAGAGAACGAAATGTTAATAAGACATAGAAGGGTGTAGGGGAGAACACCACACACAAAAGGAACCTCTGCTCGTAGGATCAGCTCCATGCATGACTGGTGAAACCTTCCTAACCTGTGAATATACAGAGGAAGAGATGGTCGTCAATCCCAGCACTCAGGAGGCAGAGGCAGAGGACGTCAAGGTCAGCCTGGTCTATGGAGTGAGTCCCAGGACAACCAGAGCTACACAGAGAAACCCTGTCTCAACAAAACCCCACTAGACAAAACGAAAGGCACTCTGTGTAAAATCCTGGCTGAAATGAGTCCAGGTAAGGGAACCCAGAGAGGCTGGGACGCATAGCACAGTGAATAGCAAGAACATGGAAGCCAGAGACACTGGGTGTGGGTTCGAGCCCCTGCCCTATGAAACGAGGATCATAATTTCCATCCAGTGTGATTACAGACTGGTATCCAGCACATAGATAAGCTCTGTAGTCGAGCACAGAGGAAGAGACATGCAGAGTCCATGCCACGCCGGGCCTGGGTAAAAAGACAGCTGGGATCTTAATCCCATTAGCTGCAATGACTAGTGAGAGGTGGGGAGAAATGCTGCTATTCTATGGTGACTTGTAAAGCCTCCATCAAATGTGGCTGAGAAGGGAGGAGATGTCCCTGTAGACAGAACTGAGGACTTGGGAAATTAAAGTAACTTATGAATTTCACCTTTATTGATAATAAAAAATTAGGGGAAAGATGCTGACAAATACCATTTATTGCTCTAACTTCTTTTAGAAAACCACATGGGGCTAGAGGGATGATTCAGTTGCTAAAGGGCCTGCATGAAAGCAAGGACCTGAGTTTGCGTTCCCAAACCCACAGTGACACATGTCTATCTCCCCCTTCTTGGGCTGGGAACAGAATCAAGCAGACCCCTGGAGCTGTTTGCCAGCTAGCCTAGCCAAGTCAATGAGCTCTAACTGTCTCAAAACATACATACATACATACATACATACATACATACATACATACATACATACATACGGATAGGAATCAAGGGAGACACCTGGTATCAGAGCTAGACTGAGAGAGAGAGATGCACACACACCATAGAGAACTTATAAGAGCGTAGGTAACATTTTCAATGAAGCATTAAGAAGTGTGGTCATGGCAGTCAAACTCCCTGAGGTAAGCTCCTTCCTTATCCTCAGGAATCTTCATCGGGAACATTGTGGATGCCGGTGTTTGGCCATGCCAGTGACCTGTTGTGCTATCAATAAAGCATCTTACGTTGAACAAGCAATTAGTAAAGGGCAGTTAAGAGCCCTGGCCACTCTTATAGAAGGTCTGAGTTCACAATGTCTCATGGCTCATGACTGCCTGTAACTCCAGCTCCAAAACAAAGAGCAGCTGTGATTCAATTCATCTTTGGTCTCCACCGTTTGAAAAAACTGGGGGTTAGATGATGGAGGAATACTGATAGTAAATCGGTAACCTGTTTTGAAAATGTTTGACGTCTTAACTAATGGTGAAGATACACTTACGACATTCCCAAGAGCTTCTGAAGTGCATTCCGTGTGCCCCAAAGCATGAGAGCTGGGAAACTAGAAGGGACATCGTGCATGATGGCCAAAGCCTGCAGCCAAGCCAGATGCTCACTCTCAGCACACGGCAGAAGGAGACAACGAGGTGAGCTTGTTTATGTGACAGGACAGTGGGCATCTGAAGCAGAGCTACACACGAATGTCACAGTGTTGTATGAAAGGTACCACACTCCAAACGTAAGACTATGTGACCCCACTGGAATAAAGTTCAAAATCGGGCAGGTTAGCTGCACTGCTTATGAATGTATCCTTAGACAGTAAATGAGGTGTTTAAGAAAGGCCAAGATTACCCTGGAGTCAGGTACCAGCTGGCTCTGAGGAGAGAACAGGTTGGCAAGGGGGAAAGGGATGGAGGGTCTAGAGTCCTCTGTGGACTTGGATGATGGTGGTGTGTATATAATACTTCACCATGTGGACTTGGATGATGGTGGTGTGTCTGTGGACTTGGATGATGGTGGTGTGTATATAATACTTCACCATGTGGACTTGGATGATGGTGGTGTGTCTTGGACTTGGATGATGGTGGTGTGTATATAATACTTCACCATGCAGACTTGGGTGATGGTGGTGTGTCTGTGGACTTGGATGATGGTGGTGTGTATATAATACTTCACCATGCAGACTTGGGTGATGGTGGTGTGTCTGTGGACTTGGATGATGGTGGTGTGTATATAATACTTCACCATGCGGACTTGGATGATGGTGGTGTGTATATAATACTTCACCAAGCTCTACATTCACATGATATCTACTTCATGTGCCCATGCTATGGTCAGAATACAATTGCTTACAACTAACCATTCTTGCCTGGACCACCAAAGCCAGCCCTTTAAAGAAGAGAATCAGAGGACCATGGTCTATGTGCCTAGAGGACAAGTAGGGGAAAAGCCCTACAAAAGTAAATCTATTTTTGTGTCAGAACAGCTGAACCTTTACAGCCCTTCCCTCTCTCAAGAGAGCCTCCTGGATCAATCTCTGTTTTGTATGAAATTATTTTTAAGAAAACAAAAACAACCAGTAGAACTCTATGATAAACACAGACAAGAAAAGTACCACACAGACCAGCTACATAACACACACAAAGTGCCAGGACAGCAACTGTTCAAGAGCCACACAGTCAAGATCATTCCCTAAAACACTCCGTGAGACTGAAGAGAAACCCTCCCTGCCTCCCTTTTGACGCTGTACAATGAACAGGGAGCTTCACCACATGGAAGGAGTGTGTGTGTGCCCGGAGACAAAGTAAGGCTGATGGGAGAAGCTGCGGGAAGTGCCTCGTGCCCAGAGAACAGATACCAGTGATGTCATGGGGGAGCTTTAGAAGCCTGTGTCCTCATTTCTCCCACTGATCCCCCACACACCTTCTGAACTGGCCTCAATTCAGGCCTTGTCAGCTACGGTAGGAACCAGATATAGATCAAATCCTTTATAGAACAAAAGGAAAACTAGCATGCAGGACTCCCTCTTCTAGATATTGTTGTTTAATAAGGAAACCTGGGGCATCCAGATCATCACGTGGCATCATGGGTGTGTGCAGTGTGCACACCCCAGAGTACTGGAGGACAGGAAGGAAGCATCAAGAAGCATTTGAGGGGCAATCTCCTAAGAGGAGCCCTATAAAAAGAATCTGTGGATGTTGAGGAAGAGTAAACAAGGTCACAGGCACAGCTTGGGCTACAGCAGAGAGTTAAAAAGGAAACTGGGAGGTTGTGCCCAGAGCAACTTGGTGTTGCTGGAGTTATGTTTGCTTGACGAGAAGGCACAGAGCCAGGTCCTCAAAGATCAGGAAGCCACTTAAATGTGTTTGGGCTTTGCTGTGTGTGTAAAAGGAACCTCCTTTAGAAAGGTTTAATCAGGGAGACGATTTTCCAGGGTTCAATTTAGCTTTCGGAAAGAATTAAAGAGATTTTCCTTTGTCTGCTGCACTGTCTGGCTGCATGGCAACTCTCCTTTTCCTCTCCATCCCCATCCCCAGTCTCCACCCTCTTTAAGCACGCCAAGTCTAAAGCCCCCATCAGCCTAGCAAAGTCCATGTCTTACCCTGGCCTCCTACAAAAACTAGGTTCTAATTATTCTAGGATACCATGAGGACTGGTCCTGGGCAAGCCTCTAACCTATTCTTCCCCAGGGCAAAGTGAGCACAGTTAAGCCAGGCAGGGGCTCAGCAAGCAAAACCCATGCCCTGTAAGCCTGACAACTTAAGTTTGACTCCTGAAACCCCAAGTGGAAGGAGAGAACCAATGTCCCAAAAGCTGTCTTCTGATTTCCACATGTATGTATGAACACACACTCACATAAACAATGATAAACAGACAAACAAAAGCTCATTCCCTATGCCTTGAAGGCTGGTACAAAAGTGGACAAAATAAGTCAAAAGTCATAGCTTAGGGCTGAGAGGTGGAGCACTTGCCTGGCGTTTGCACGGCCCTGTGTTCTAGCCCCAGCACACTCACAGAAAAGCTCACCATCTCCCCAGAGTTATTCTCTAACCCTACAAACATACAGTGCATGCAAGTATACACACGCTCTCTCAATGCATACATAACATACATACATACATACATACATACATACATGCAACACAGCACAGATATAGAGATGGGAGGGGGGCTTAGTTTTCACCTTTCAACAAAGCTTCCTTTTGCAGCAGATACCATTACAGAAACCAGAAACTGGTACAAACGTAGAGAATGACTGACCGTGAAATGACCAACCCTTACTGATGCTCTCATGATATAACTCCTACCTAAGGCTTAAAGAATTGCAGAAGAAGGGGAGGAAAGATTGTAAGAGCCAGGGATCCTGGGAATTTGAGATGAGACAGTGTGGCTCCCATATGTGATTTTACTCAGAAGCTACATATCAAAAATGTGTTATCCCAAATAGGGCCTCTCCAACACCACCACCAGTTGACATGCCAGTGTGAAGAAGAGATCACACAATGGCCTAGACCTACATGAAGAGCTATAGGCAAGTGACAGCAGCTGAAAGAGGAAGAGACAATGTCCTTCAGGAACAAGCACCTATAGGCTACCCAGTCCAACTGGGTCGGCCCTAAACAAATACACACATGAGCGCCACTAAACAGACTCAGCAGCAGTACATACAAACAGCTGTGTGTGTGCGTGTGTGTGTGTGTGTGTGCATGTGTCTGTATGCGTGTGTGTGTGCACGTGCATGCATGTGTGCGCATGTGTGTGTGTGCGTGTGGGTGTGTGTGTATGTGGGTGTGCGTGCATGCATGCATGTGTGTGTATGTGTATGTGTGCGCGCGTGTGTGTGTGTGTGTGCGCGCGCGCACACGCATGTGTGTAAAACAACAGTTACAGATAAGAAGCCATGAATATGGGAATGTATAGAGGGGACATAGGTAGAGTTGGGGGGCGGGGTGCACTGCGAACTTCTCAAAAGTACCTTTTAAACACTTTAAAAATTAAATTTTTACCTCATCACCTTATTAATTCAAAGTATAAAAGGCATAATTTATATAGTATCTACATTTTAGTCAAGCTATTTTCACAAGACTGCCTTCTTTTATATGTCTACTATTCTCATAAAGGCAACATTAAGTATTACCATTGAAAAGATGATCCTGGGGCTGATTAGATGGTTCGATGGGCAGAGATGCTTGCCACACAAGCCGAACGTTGATCTAAGTTCATCCCCCACAGCCTACGACAGAGCAGAACTTCCTGCACAAGGGTGTGCTCTGACTACCACACTGCCAGGGCAGACACAACTACACACATGGACACACAGCCACACATAATTATGTAAAAGGTATATGTTGACAGACTTCGCTCTAAATGAATGTAATGGTGTGATAATATATTGTAGACAGAAACCCTTACTCATTGTCCTGCTGGATGTGTTCATCTCTGTAATTCTGGGAAGCAAGTGGCCTTGTCTTATTGTGGACACAAGCACCCACAATTTTCCACAGTGTCATTCTCCTCCTCCTCCTCTTCCTCTCCTCCTCTTCCTCCTCCTCCTTTTCCTCCTCCACCACCACCTCCCCCAACCTCTCCTCCTAATCTAATTTGCAGGGCATAATTTTAGTATTAGTTGCCTTGGGGTGTTGTTTCCTTTAATGTTGTGTGTCTGATCTGACAATCGGCCACAAGGTGGCACCAAACTCACACCTACAGGACAATTAAGGCCCTTGTGCTGGGTAGTTTTGGTTTTGTGCTCTTAATCATAAAAGCATAAAACATCTTCTATGGCTTCCTTCATAGCTTATTATGAACAACAACACAGATTTCCAGATAAAACTCGTGTGTGTGTGTGTGTGTGTGTGTGTGTGTGGTGTTAAAACTTTTTGCCACCTGTAAGAAACTTCTAAAGTAGACAAACCTCTTCTCAAGACAGGCTTATGTCACATCTGTATAAATTTCAATAGGCAGAGGGGTAGAAGGTTGGGGATGCATATAAATCCTAAGTAAATGTCCCTTTCTCAGAACACAGTCCAAGAACGGAGTTATGTGAAGAGAATTGTAAGTGCTTGTGAGAAAACTCAAAGAAAATAAGACAAGGACTTATGGCCTCAGTTCTTCAAAGCAAGGGATTGTTCTTGGAATGTGCCATTGTGCCTCTCCTAGGTGTATCGGATAGGAGTGAGCTGACTTCAGATTATTCATTACAACTGGGTATCGTTATTTGTTTATGTGCCTCTATGAAAAAACATGTTTTTTGCCACATGCACCTTGTCTTGTGACTGTACACTTTATTCATGTGATTCTTCAGAGTCTGAAATGTTCAAAGCTCTGGAGAAAGCCCTCATTGCACAAGACTATGGTCCACATCCTTTCTAGGCTCCATTCTCCCAGGTCCCACTGCCAATGAGATCAGTGAGCATCCCCGTTCTTATGGTAAAAATTCTGACTAATTTAGCACCCTAAATGGTACCCAGAAATTTCTTGTTCTTCCTTTGTTTACAATTGCATCTGATATAGCTTAGATTACCTGGCTTAAATCTCTTAAAACTGCATGTTATTTAAAAGTTGAAGCACATTTGTAATTAATTCATCATGTAGTAGGTTATGGTTATTTTAAAGGGATAAGATCTATTCTGGGAGAATTCTACTTTCTATTCCCGTCGAATTCTTCATCCTATGAAGCCTGTTCCTCAGTGATTTAGAGTCTGGTTTAGAGCCCTAAGAACTCATAATGAAAGCCCTCTGGAAACAGACACCACACATCACTAGGAGTTAGAGGAGATTTCTGCCAATTAAAAAAGGAGCTCACTGTGCCCAGCCTCTGGGAGCCAAGCCTTCTATTTTGGGGGGTGGGGAGGATGAAGAGGTATAATGTCCTCAGAGGGTCTGGCTTCCTCTCAGCATGGAAAGGGAGAGCTGCCTGCCAGTATAAGAAGTTATTTCTACCCATTCCCAGGAGTCACTACAGATAAGAGTGACCACCTAGGAAAGGCTTATAGGCTTGACAACCTTTCAATAAGGAAAGAAAAAAGCTAAAATAAAAGAATGGTGGGACTGGGAATATAGCTCAGTGGTGGGGTGTTTGTGAAGCACTGCACAAGGCCTGAAGTTTGAAGCAGAAGCAAAGAAAGAAACAAAGAAACTGAGTAACAAAGAAACCAAATAACAAAGAAACCAAGTAACAAAGAAACTGAGTAACAAAGAAACTGAGTAACACAGAAAGAAGAAACCTAGATACTAAGTCCCACTCTGAGATCACCAAGCCACCTAGTCTCACTGTGCCCAAAAGGCATTTTCAATCCTGTTAGCAATTTCTGAATCACCTGTCTATTCTCTAGAACATTATTTAAGCAAGGAAATGCCTTCACTGTGACTTCTTGGCTTCTAATTATTTGTGACTTTCAAAACACAAGGTAGACTTCCTTGGTCATTTACTCCTGTTTACTAAACCTGCAGGTGGTTTGAGACTTCTGGGGCAAGCCATACAGAAAGTCCTGGAAAATCTTTCCTATGCAATGCACACTAAGAATGGGAAAGGCACAAAGGAAGACAAGTATGTGGCCATATAGTACAGATCTCAGAGCCTGCTCATTGATCGGTCTGGAGTCTGCAAATGTGCAGGACAATTCTTCCACCCTGCTGCTCCCCCCTGGAAGGAAACACAGAAGGAAGCTTCATAAAATCACAAGTCTCTTCTTCCAAGCAATGGGAAAACAGGAGTGATATAAAAACCTTGTAGCTCAAATGTGCCAGGCCATTTTTTAACTGTTTCAAGTCCTTTTCTTACCCTGGTTAGAAACCCAACAACTCTATATGGCCATTACAAAATCTAGAATTCTCTGTAGATTTTTTCACTCACTCTCCAAGCAGTGTGAGAATCGAAAGATTTCAACAGGGGAACAGCATGATTGAGTCAGTGTTAGAGTCCATGACAAATACTCCCGGTGATGTAGTTGTAAAAACAAACAAACACAAGCAAATAGAAAAGTACCATTCGTTATGCACTTACCATATGATAGCTATTGTGCTAAACACTTGACATTTCCATTTAAAAGTTCATTCCACAACAGCAGGCTTCCCAGGGGCCATTGCAAATCCTTGAGTGTTCCCTTCTGAAGTTTCACATACGGCACCATGCTCATCAAGAACCAGGATGGGCATGGAGATGAATCAAGCTGGTCCCACACTCAGGGTACACATTGCATTCCCCAGGGAAAGACCACCACCACAGCTAAACAAATGGGAGTGGTTTATTTCTCACCCATTTCCAGGTCTTGCACTTCTTCCAACACAGTAGAATATAAAATTGAATAGCACGAACTAGACATTATTAAGGGCCAGAATTTCTCATCTGTGAGTAGAGAAAGAGTTGTTTCATGTAGACTACCTTTTTAGCCTCACTGATGAAGAATCAGCTCTCTGTGGAAGGGGCATTTACACAGAGAAAGTTCAAGTCCCTCATCCTGCCTAATCAGCCACCTGTCCCAACTCAAGCCGGGGTTGATCACACCATTTGTCTCTCAACTTCATGACATGTAACACCTTGCCAGACCATGCCAAGCTTTCAGACTGAATGTCTTCTCTCTCTAAAGGGGGCTCATTCAGAATTGAGCCTAAGTAACTGCCACTCTGAGCAATGCTGCAGTATAGGTATGGTCACAGTATAGCCCAAAATGCTAGAAGGTTGGATTCCAGTATGGGGTCCAGGGACAAGTGATTAGGCCACCGAAACCCATGTTCTTAAACAGGATAAACATCTTTTTTTGGTGGGACCCCAGTGAGTTGCATAAGACCAAGCCTGACCTCAGAATCTCTTGCTGTGAATCATACTGTGTGAATACTTGTTCCTTTTTCTGTGTGACCCCAATATGATGATCCTCACCAAGCCAACACCATCATTATATTCAGACTTTCTAGCCATTGCAATGAGGAGCTTAATAAAATCTATTTATTGCATGTTACCTAGTCTCGGGAACTTTGTTATAGTCAAAGAAAAGAGACTAATACAGTCAGGCCCTGCTCTGATCTCTCTCTCTCTCTCTCTCTCTCTCTCTCTCTCTCTCTCTCTCTCTCTCTCCCCATTTCTCCCCCCCCTCCATTCCCTCTCTTGTACTCTTTTTACTCTTCCTACAATTCAGGAAGTTAGAAGTTCCCTCCATAGCACAATTTCCCACTCTTGTGTAAACTTGACAAGAGAAGGGACTTTGTGCTGTTAATCATGGGATTTGGATGCCTGCAACATAGTAAGTTCTAAGCATATAACAAATTACAGTATTTTAATTTTAGATAATTTGATTTCCTCTCCTAAGGGCTACAGAGACTTAGAAGACTGAAAAGGCCAGTCTTAAAGTCCATAGAAATGCTCACTAAAGCAAGAAGCTTTAGACTATAACAAAAAGTCGCCTAAGTTTTTGTTTCAAATCATAAAGTTCGGATATTTTTATCATAGATTTCTTTCCATCATAAAATCTTGCATCCTCTTTAGCTCAGCAGATTCTGTTGTTTGCATACAGAATCCATGGTATAACACTAGACCAGAGATTTCAACCACAGCAACAAAGAAAGGATTGCTTCTTTCAATAAGCCTTTCTTTTGAAATTTACATTTCTTTGTCCCCTGAGAACACAACTCATGATCTCTAGCTCCTCACCCAGACAGGCCTGTGTTCCTAGGACTTATCAGAGTAAACAGACAGAGAGACACAGATGGGTATTTTAAATACCACATTAAGCAAAATATCCTTTTACATTTGCAAAATAAACAGGGTTTCATTGCTCATATCTCCTGGATAAAGTGGGAAACATAAAGAAAGAAAAGAAAAGCCAAGAAAACAAATGCAAGAAAAGGACCCAAGGCATCTGAAACTGTCTATGGACCAGGCTAAGCTGGCTTCATGCGGCTTTTGACTCTGGAGTACACTGGGCCTCCATTGCCCTGGCAAACCCTCCCCTCCCATTCAGAGAGTCTGGTAGCATGGTGTCTTCATGTGCTCTATGGACCATGAAGCCCTCAGTCACAGTAACCAAGTCCCCTGAAACTCTGTCTCCAATTAATACCTGCAGCATCTCTCAGAAAAGTCAGGGGAAGCTCTGCACCCCAACCCAGCACTTAAACCTCAGTGAGTGACAAAGTGACAAGCGAAACATGCCATCCTTTAATAAACGGTGGACTCTGACACCAACATTCCTGAGCGTGTTTGTAGATATGGTTACTATGGAAATAGATTTCACTTTGCCCCTCTCCTGAGCTTCTGTTGTTATTCCCACTGGTGGAACGTCATGGATTCCGCTGCAATAGCAGGTCACTCTTTCCACCATGATGGGTACCCACCCGCTGTGTCCCATTTCACTGTGTCATGTTCCTGGTGGCTGAGCCGATGGAGGCAGAAGATGCTCATCCATGTGCTCACCTCTCTCAGGCCACCAGCATCACCGTCTACACCCACAGAAAACAGTTTTCATTCTTTGAAAACAGCAACGTCTGAATAGGCTGGCATGCATTCAACCATTTTCAACAGCTTTTATTGGACATCTATCTCCCCGATGGGAGCCCCCGGAAACAGACTGCTAAAAGAAGGGAGGTAGCAGCTGTATAGTCTAGCTGGACAGACAAGCATTTGTTCTGTTAAATAACTAGTGTATGCATGTGTGTGGGGTGACTGTGTGTTATCTTTGGAAATTAGAATATAATTACATCACTTTAGCCCTCCTGTTTCTCCCTTCAACCCTTCCTATGCACGTGTGCATGCACACACGTGCACACACATGCACACACGCACACAGCACCGCACTGGGCTCTATTTGTTTAATTGTTGATGCATGCATATATGTATTGGTAACTATATAGACAAACCTGCTCAGTCCATATAATGTTACTGGTGTGTATATGGCTTCAGGGCTGACCACTTGAGTACCGGATAATCAATTTGATGGCTCTTCGCTGGGGAGACCTCTCCTGCTCTCAGCATTCCTCAGTTGAATGTAGCTCTTTATCTAAGGTTAAGGCCCGATGAGATTTCTCCTTCCATATTAGCATATCTATTGATATCATCCTTGTCCAGGTCTTACTTAGGCGGCCATGTTTCTGTGACATCATGGGTGTAGCTTCCCTGACATTTCTAGCAAATGAAATCTCACAGCGAAGTCCCCGTGCCTCTGGCCCTTGCTGTCAGTGATAACTGTAAATCACTAAGTAGTACAGCAACCTTCTGCATTACTGACCTCCTCACTGACTAAATAAGCCGAGTGACATGCCTACCGCTTTACTCACTGGATCCTCTTGCGATAACATTAACATTTACTCTTGAAATATGTAATATATAATTTATAAACGACAGTCTCCTTGCATGGAATAAACGTCAAACCTTACTCTGTGGAGGCTGAGGAGGTGGCTCATATTGTAAAGGATTGCCAGGAAGCCTGAATCCCCAGAACAAGTGTAAAAACTCCAGGCATGACACACAGACAGGTAGATAGCTGTGGCTTGCTGCTCAGCCAGACCGGCATAGTTGACCAGCCCCAGTGGCCAACCCTATCTAAAAGACAACAACAACAACAAAAATACAGAAAAAAAATTCCCATTCCCAAGGAACAATATAACATACAAAGTTGACATTTGGCCAACACATGCATGTGTATACACATGTCCACGAGACACACACAAAATCAAACACACACACACACCACACACCACACACACACACATACCACACACACATACCACACACACATACCACACACACATACCACACACACATACCACACACACATACCACACACACATACCACACACACATACCACACACCACACACACACCACACACCACACACACACATACCACACACCACATACACACACACACCACACACCACATACACACACACACCACACACCACACACACACACACCACACTACATCACACACACACACATACCACACACCACACACACACATACACACACATACCACACACCACACTACACCACACACACACACAAACCACACACCACACACACACACACATACCACACAACACACACACACACATACCACACACCACACACACACACACACACATACCACACACCACACACACACATACACACACACATACCACACACCACACTACACCACACACACACACACACACCACACACACACACACACATACCACACAACACACACACACACACACACACACACACACACACACACACACACACACACGGGGTGGCAGTTGGGAGTCATCACCAAATTCCCTCTTTTAGCTTCCTCTTGGTCCCTTCGCTTTCTGAACTGTGCCTTTGTTCTGTTTGTTCCTCACAGAAGCCACCATTTTAAAAAATTAACCCAGTGTACCTGGTGCAGGGGTGATCATAGCTACTTTCAGTAGGTGGGGCCAGGCTCAGAAGAGATCCTGCACCTCCCTTTAAGCCAGAATTAGCTCCTCTGGGGAATAAATGCCCACCAAGGAACCAGAGAGCACAGCCAGACCCAGGCATCTTGGCCCTGTGGTGTTTGGGTTGCAAGACTGCAGCTGTTTTCACCTCAGGTCCAAGAGAAACTGAGGCTGAGCAGAAAGGTTAGCCAGACTGTCCCATGGGTATACGCTGACAGCCCAAAATGCATTGGTGCAGCCCATTGTTTGAGCCAAGATTTAATAGACAGCTATTAAACGTTCACAGGAAAACAAAAGAAGCAGGGTGCTTTTTCCTTGCCTATTATTTGTGTCTTGGAGACAGGTTTTCACTGTAGCCCCTGTTGGCTTTAAACGCCACATCCTCCTCCAGACACTCCTGCCTCAGCTTCCTGAGCCTCGCTAGGCTCCTACCACTTTTGAAGCTACCAATAACAGCAAGCAGGGGAGGAAAGACCTGACTGACAGGAGATGCTGCTAGATCTAAAGTCTCCAGAACTCTGGGGTTTCACTCTTAAAAATTTTAATGGAAGAAAATAGCTCTCTAGGGCTGAGCTCTCAAAGTTTATTTTCGAAGAAAGTGTAAGTAGCACGTTAGTTTTTAAAGCAATATTTACAGGACAGTTTGTTCTGGGGCTC
Organism: Rattus norvegicus; assembly: GCF_021556685.1. Taxonomy (NCBI): domain Eukaryota; kingdom Metazoa; phylum Chordata; class Mammalia; order Rodentia; family Muridae; genus Rattus; species Rattus norvegicus. The sequence goes on along the minus strand of NC_141549.1, from coordinate 3,012,845 downwards.
CAGTGACATAAATAGGATAGGCCTGGTGTACACACCGAATGGGTGACAATGAAATTAGGGCCTGGTATGGTAGCAAATTACCCTCTGCTCATCTCGCCAACACCTAAGGTTCAGAAACAGGGGAGGCATCCTTTGAGAGAGCAGACACACCCACTTGCCCTACCCTATCCCCCTTATGCAATTACCCAGTCTGCTACAGCAAGATAGATTGGCCCTATAATTACCAGATATGAACAAAAAAAACCCCCTATGCCTTTCAAAGTGTAACTGCATCTCCCAGCCACACTTTATTAGCATCAGAACAAATGTGTTGACTGCCCAACAGCCCCAGTGACAGATCTGCCTGCTGTGGGGCACAGCCATGTACACAGGGTTGAGTTCCTTTGCCAGCGTGTTCTGAGTGCTAAGTTGCGAAAAGCCAGAAAATGCAGGAATGGAGAAACACAGGAAAGGCAGAAACAGGTTGCATACTCAACTAAATAAAGAACCAATGGGAACAGCCCAAAGCTTCAAACTTAGGATGGTTCTCGTGATTTTAGAGGGAGAGTTGAGGGTCATGGTGGGTGCGGGCATGCAAGTCCACTGCAGTGCTTTTCCATTTTGTCTTATCAACCTCCCGGGCAGCCCTCCCTACAAAATAGACATTAATCAGCTTTACAGGAGAGGCTACACAAGTTTATAAAATCCAGGCCCAAAGAGAGGGAAGAGCTGTATTCCAGAACAACTTAACTGCATGCCTGCCTGGGAAGGAGAGAAAGAAACAAAGAAAACCAAAGTGAATTACACTTTGTCAAGACGCAGGGTAGACAATGCTGCACCTTGAATCCATCATTGCTCTATGAAAGCAATGACTAGTGTGAAATCTAAGCTAGTGGTGCAGGCTCTCTGTGTAATTCCATGGAGACTTTTTCTTTTAGACAGGAATGCATAGCTGTTGCGGGCTCCATGTCAGAATTGAATTTTGTGATTCCCTCGCCATTCATATGCTGAAACCCTAACTCCAAGTGTGATGGCATATGGAGGTACTGTCCTTGAGGAGTCAGGGGTGACACTGGAGCTGCCATGCAGGATTAACACTCTTACAGAGGAGATGCTGGCTCTGGAATCACCAGATGTTAACTGAAAGCCAATGGGCACTCCCTTTACTTTACACATGGTTGAGGTAGCAGTCCTCTGAAACTCAGGGAAACATCCAAATTTACTTTCGATTGCTGTGACAAACACTATGACCAAAGCCAACTTGAGAAGGAAAGGATTTATTTGGTTAACACATCCTGATCACAGCTCATGGCTAAAGGAAGCCAAGGCCAGAACTCAAGACAGGAATCTGGAGTCAGGAAGTCACACAGAGGCATGGAAAATTGCACCTTACTGGCTTTCTCCTCCTGATTTGCTCAGCTTGCTTTCTTATACCAAGGAGCACCTGCTCAGGAGAGGCACTGCCCGTAGGAAGTTCCTACAGGTCAGTCTGATGGAGGCAGTTTTACAATTGAAGTTCCCTCTGTCCAGGTGGTCCTGGTTTCTGTCTGAAAAGCTAACCAGGACAGGAGTTCCTCATGAGACACCGGATCTGCCAACACACTGGTCCAGCCTCCCCAGCCTCCAGGGCTATGATAAACTAATTGTTTAGTTTATTTGTTATTTAAAGCACTAAGTACACACACAGTATTTGTCATAATAGCATGAGCAGGCCTGATGTGTCCTATCCAACGTGTGGAGAAGCAGCAGTTCTTTGAAGCATTCATTAAAAAGAATAAGAAAAAAAAACTTTCATGATAGAAGTTAAAACTTAGGGGTTATTTCGACAGACCAAATATCTGCCCTCATCTCAAAGAAAAAAATCACCAGAACATCAGAGGACGAGAAAGACAAGAAGCAGAGGGTGAAACAACTGCACTGTTCTTTCTCTTTCTTTCACGGTCTGAGGCAGCAATGCCTACAGTAAGTTCAGCACAGAGAGGGCTGGAGAGATGCTCAGCAGCTAAGGATACGTGTTGATCATGCAGAAGATTCATGTTCTGCTCCCAGAGGCCACAAGGTGCTTCACAACTATCCTTAACTTTAGTTCCAGGAACCAATGCCCTCTTCTGACCTCTAAGGGCATGGGCATCAAGCGTGCACAGAGTGCACATAAAAGAAACCTAAAAAAATTTATTTCAAAGATGTGCTAGAGGAAAAGTTCATAGTCTAACAAAATTACATTCATAGACTACAGTCCTGGAAAGTTTACCTATAACTGTGGCACAGCTCGGGCACCACTGGAGGGAGGGAAAGGGGTTGTGGAGAAGGAAAGGGAAACAGAGAAAAGAGAGAAAGAGCCAAACAACCCAGAAAATGAGACAGCTTAGTGCATGATCTCCTCCAGATTCTACAGAATCACACTTGAAGTGTCAGGTGTGAACAGGAAGGAAGCTCACACCCAGGAGGCAGGAGAACTATTCTGGGGAGGTTTGCTAGAGCAGTTTGCCTGGAGAACCAGCACTCAGATGCATTTAGCTCTGGTATGTGTGCCCGTTCATTCACACACACATGCACACATGCACACATGCACGCATACAACAAATGTTTGCCAAACTGCTACTCTAGCTGACAGCAGAAGCCAGAGAGACTGTGGGGAACCAGACATGATGACCGTCTGAAGAAGGTCGCAAGCAACTGGGAAACGACAGAGAAGCACCAAGCCAATGAACATGCCTCTTCATGGAATACTTCTCAGGGACTCTGAGCTCTCAACTGGGGGTGGGACTGAGGAAGGCTTCCTGAGGTGACCTGAGTCCTGAAGAAGAAGATGATGAAAGGAAGACGGGGGAGGGGGGCATGCTGTAAGAAATCTTTGTAAAATCTGGGTGCAGCGTGGATAACACATTTGAAAGAGGTTAAGTTAGACTAGAGGAAAGAAATATGTAAAAAGATCCCTGAAACTGTCCAGGATAGGAATCATAAAGTCTACACTAAAGCCAATATAGGAAGAATAAAAGGAGAGAACCAAGCTAGGAGAGAAGAAAAACATTCCAATTTCAATTGGAATTGAAAACCAGTTTGGATACAGGTTAAAGAAAAGGAAAAAGAAAAAGAAAAGAAAAGAAAACCAGGATAGTCCCAAACATGTGGTTGGTTGTAGTTGGTATGTTAGAAATATTCCCAAAGAAAGGACACAGGACAAGACGAAGGTCAAGTTCAGACAAACGTGTTGACTTGTGAGTACTTTTGCCTACTGTAAGTCCCTAGTACCTATGCATTATTCATTATTATATAAAAGTATACCACAAATTTAGCAGCATAAAACAATATACTTTGAGACTAGAGAGATGGAGGGCTCAGTGGTTAAGAGCACTGGCTACTCTTCCAAAAGACTCAGGTTCAATTCCTAGCACCCACATGGTGGCTCACGACCAACTGTAGCTCTAGGTCTGGGAGATCTGATGCCCTCCTTCTAGTCTCTTCCGGTACATACAGGGAAAATACACAGATACATAAAATAAATAAAATGTAAATATTTAAATACGTGTTTACTATCTCACTGTCTACGTGCTTAACAGTCCCGATTGAGTGAGTAGCCTACCCTGCCACCTGAAGCCATGGTGATGGTTCAGGTCCATGCTGCTGCCAAAGAACATGTTTGGGTCCATGGTCCTACTGCAGCAGGGTCTGTGTTGGTCTCTGTGGGCTGTGTTACCACCAGTGATAACATGTTGAAGTCTATCTCTCTACAATTGATGGCTTCTGGCAGGGATGTAGGTGGATGTAGTTTTCTTTAAGAGGCTGGCCACTGGGGGTTTGACCATGTTCCAGTAAGTATGGGCAACATAATTTTGGCTTGTTTCTTTTTGTCTGTCTGTCTGTCTGCCTGCCGGCCTACCTGTCTGTCTGTCTGTCACAGCTTGGGATGGTATGCAAATACAAAGGTCAAAGATGTGGCTGTATCTCTCTGGATGCTCAGAACAACCCCCACAGCACCAAGCATCAACAGTGTTGATCTGGAGTGTTGCACAGCATTACAAATTCCCCACCTGCTTTATCTTGAATCTGTCCTTGCCCTCCAAGATGAGGAATCTCATGCTATCCTTGTCATTTTCTCTATAAGCACTGAAATTTCAAGCATTAGGAAAAACTGAGAGATGCATTGTATATTAAAAATCATGACAAATACATAGTAGGCTTTTCTTCTAGACGCTATTTATCAAAGCTGGGCATAGCAGACACCACCTATAACTCCAGAACCCAAGAGGCTGAGGCAGGAGGATCACTGCAAGTTCAAGACCAGGGTGAGCCACAGAAGACCCTAACCCTCCTCTAACAAAAAGAGCTATTTGTTCAGCAATTTTGTATCCTCTTTGCAAAGTGAGGACTTCTACCACAGCCCCAGCTAGCAGTCCTTGGTGCCTGAATCTTTACGTTGTGAAATAAATCTCTGGTTTAGAGAACTGTGTAATGGAACAATAAGCAATGAGCAGACACAGCATCAAATGCCAAGGACTGGGAGGTGTTTGTTTTCTTATGTTAACAATTCCTCTTGAACTGTACAGAAGGCAAGGACATGCAGATGGATGCCACCAGAACTGATTCTTCTTTTAAAATTGCCCATCATTGTGAGGAAAAGGAACACTGGTCTAAAGCTAGTCGATGCACTGCTGAGCAAACAAACCCTTGACCATTTTATTAGCACGAGTAGGAGTTATAAGTATGTTAACGAAAGAACACAGTGTGAGTCTAGGAAGGAGACGGACCTATCATTTCATTTTCCCCTGTACAAAGACTTAAATCTATTCTCTAAATGGTGTGCCAAATGATCCACCATTCCAATGAATACTTTGCCAAGTAGGGAAATGTCAAGTTGTGTATTTCGACTCCCCCATCACCCAGTCTCAGGGTACAGTCTGGCTCCTCTTTCCCTCTCATGTAAACAAAAACAAATCCATTGGAGCCCAAAATAACTTAAAACTTTTGGGCCCCACCTACACTTCTGAGAAGACTCCAAATTGTTCAGTCTGCTTCTGCACTGCACTTTCCATGGGGAGCTGATGAATCAGACTGGACAGGACCACATGCTCTCAGAAATTCCTCAGGAGCACCTTGATTGCCCCCAATTAGTCAGGCTATGCATGGTATCCCAGTGAACCAGACAGCTGCACAGTCCAACCAAGGCCATTAGCTCCTGCTGGTTCCTGCCCCTCAAAGGACCAAATCAGAACTGTTGTGAAGTACAATGGCTGTCCTGGACGATCAGCCACAGATTACTTCTAATGAGGGAATGACAGAATGGGAGCAGCAGGGAAGCCCCAAATCACCAACAGTCACATTTAGAATGGGCAGAAAGTTGTTTTTGAAACACTTGATCTAATTTTTCAATATCATATTCTAGGCTGACATGAACACATCCCAGACAGCAGTCTAAGTACATACCTGGGCATTATGTAACAGCCTGTGGTAAACTTCATCTGAGCCTAGATCCACAGTGAGCTGATACGGGTAGACTGAGTCCTTGGCTAGACTTGGTCTAGAGTTCAAACCGATATGTATGTGGTTAGGATCTGCCTATGTCCTTCATCCATTCGCTCACACCAGACTCCTTAGCCCAGACATCAGAATCTTACCGAGATAAAACCAAGCTTCACTTCCTCCTTGGTGCCATGTTTTCCTTTAAACAGTGAGTGTCAAGATAGCTGTTCATTGAGCTCCTATGATACTCCTAGAATGATACTCAGCATTGATCTGATTTAGGTTCATTTACTTCCTTTAAAATGGTAGGAATAAGGCTCTCACATTACCAGCTCTTCTTTTCACTCTATGCATTTCATGGCAAGGTCGCACTGAGTTTCAAGACTATTCTAAACCTACATTGTAGCCTAGATGGGCATTGTGGTTCTCCTGCCCCAGCATCCAAATAACTGGAATTATAGGTCTGTACTTAGCTTGACTTTTTCGATGCTAGGCAATTTACCTTTAAGAATGAGAAAAACAAACCTCAGAAACGAAAAGTAACTTGCTCAAGAACACAGATAACAAACAGCAGAGCTCAAACCCATACTGATAGCAGAGTTTGGACACCATTTAAATGAGAGGTCAACAAACTCTTCTATAAATAATTGAAGAGTAAATATTTTTTCAGGCCTTGAATTCTCTGTAGCAAGCCCTCAACTCTCCCTGCCACAACTCCTCATGTTAAAGGTTAACATCTATTTTTTTTTTATAAAGATCAGAGGTCTCTAAAGACCTGGAAGTCTTCTAGTCACCATGTGCCACTTTTTTGAGCCACCCACAATAGCAGCACCTTTTTGGGGATCTGTTAGTAACTGCTTTCTGGACACCTCAAACCTTCACCCTACAATAACAACACCCAAAATGATGTTGTGGATTCCTTGCAATTCCTGTGTGTCCACAGGAGATACTGATGGGACCATGGCAGCTTCTGGCCTGCCAATGCAGGTCCCACAGGCCGACCTGCATGTGTACAGAGTAGTCACCCACTGCTTTACGCAGGCGGCAAAACTACTTCAACTATGTAAAGACCAAGGTCATTTGTGAAGGTCTCATTTCATGCTCCAAAGTTAGCTCTGATGAGACACTAGATTCTATGAGATGAATGACCACTCTAACATAAGGTAATTTTTTTAAAAAATCTAAATAAATACTGCAAACATCAAGGGAATCCCTTTTCAGAGCCCCATCCACTTACAGCCCCTGTTGCACACATACATGATTATATTTAGAGACACCAACGGATCAACTAACAGTACACCGTTTACACATTTCCCCTCCCCTACGATCCCGGCCCCAATTTTTAAAATAAATGGATAAAGGTAAACTCTGCTGCAGACTATACAGAAAAGCAGAAAGGGCAGTAGGTCCTGACCACAGAATAGATACTGTTCTCCCTCTGAATTAGCATCGCGTGGATGAAGTTTGGTGCCAGGTATTTGGTGTGATGTTGGCGTGAACTTGAACCTCTCTAATCTTCAAGTTCCTCCCTAGAACAAACCTGATGGTGGTACAGGTTCTTGATTAAAGAAAATGGTATTTCTAAAGAGTTCCACCCAATAGCATCCATCCCTCAGCCTCCCCTTCTCTGACATGTTATAGTAATAGACGAAGCACAGTGGAATAACTGGGCTCTTGTCTGTTGTTTTACTTTGCAAGGAGATTCTTTACACTCGCAAACAATCATCGTAAGGTAAGACAGGCACTGTCACACAGCTTATAGGAATTACCTACAATGTTGCTTTCCTGGCACGAGGTACTGGATAGAAGAAAAGCATGATTTTCTTGTAGCTTGTACATTAAGTGCAGTCAGCATAGTGCAGCCATTGCAACTATCAGGTCGGCCATGTGGAACTTAGGTTCCAAAGGGCAACTACACCGAGCAAACCAATGCAATGCACCTTATTTTAGTAGCCTAGACTGTGCTACTTCAAATCGGACTCTTTATTTCGTCTGTCAATGTTCCCACCCAGTAAATGGATATGGGCAAGTCCTCCATGCCCTGATTTCCTTGGCAATAGAGAAGGATGGCATTTGTTCCCTGACTTTGCCATGACAGTGAAATAATATTCAGTATGACTGACTCCTTATAGAGACTCCATACCTATTGAGTATTATAAGTACCATTGTTATCAATTGTTATTAACGTTAATCTGTTACCCTTAAGCTGATGCTAAAAACCATTTGGCTCTGAATGAAGAGCTCAACAGAAAGTTGAAAAATAAAGTTACTAGAAGCAGCGAATGCTCTAAGGTGACATTTTGACAAGTGGCTAACTTATTTGGTAGAGATTTACCTCAACACGGGTGCATGAATTTGCAAAAGTGTACACACCTGCAAAATCTGGTTTATTTGCTTAAAACCTCCACCATTTCATTGCCAGGACTGGTGCCCGGAGCCAGACAGAGGAGTCTATCACAGAACAACTGCCGAGTTAAAATTAGAGCTTCACTGCCCAACGAAGGCAGTTTCTCAATTTCCTTTCCTCCTTTTCGACTTTTTGTCACCCTCCTACAGCAAACCTTCCTACATCAAGGCTTCCTGCCCATGCCAAGAATATACAGTTCAGAAAAGAAAATGGGGGGAAAAGGCGATATTCAGACAAATACTTAGGAGACTAGGGTTTCAGGGGAAATAATCAAGTACCAGAACTACCTGATCATGTGCACTGCACTGCTGCTCCATGTAGGAAGCTCTATTAACTGTTCAGTTTAATATCTGGGACCAACTGGCAAAGTATATGTTCTCACTTCTACTTCACAGACCAAGAACTTATAGGGGAAAATGACTTGTTCGAGCCCAAAGAGCTGGTAAATAAATAAGTTTGAATTTGAAACCTACTCTTATGGTAACAAGTCTTTTTAATCATCGCCATCACATCTCCAAGTTCTATGACGGTAGTGGGATCTTGTACCTAAAGACTAGGGTTTGCCCATCTCTCAAGGAACATACAGCTTCATGGGAAAGGGAGGCAGGAGCCACAGTGATAAAGTGGGAAGCCGTATTCTCCAAAGCTGACATCAATGTGGTAGAAGTACCAAATGGGAAGGTGTGGGAGAAAGTGGGTCACAAAAGAGGCCGTGTAAATTGTAAATGCAAACTCAGGGATAAAATGGGCAAGAAAGAGGGAAATGGGCAGATGGACGATTGAGGATAGGAAAGATCCTCCCGAGCTGAGGGAGGAAGGTGGGCTGTATACAGCTGAAGCATGAGAGAATTAGATCAGGCCTTCAGAGAGCATGGAGCTGATTGGGGGAAGCATCATCAAGCCTGCTATGGAGAGTGCCGGGGATCTACCGGCAAAGTATGGGCTGAAGAAACTATAGAGGTAGCCGATGCCCCAGGACAGGCTAAAGCAAGATCAGAAGATCTGCCAGACGGTCTGAGAAGCATGTGGGCGGGGTGAGGACGTCCAAACAGACAGGGGTAACAACTCAAACCTGAAGCATGTGAAAGAAAAGATGATGCCTGCTTGAAAGAGGCCCAACATCGCTCACTCTCGAAACAGCGCCTTAGAACCATCAACATTTAGGACACCCAGCTGAACACAAGCATGCTCTCTGAGCCAGTAAAAGAAATGAGAAAAAGGCTTCGAAGGTGAAAGAAAGGTCAGCTCAAGGTCTCTAAGAGAGACCAACTGAATCTACATAAAGATGCTCAGGGCTTGATAATTTGCTTCAAGAACACAGCTAAGAGATATGAAAATTAGAGTAACCCCCCCACCATGAGGACAAGGGAGAAGATGAGGGGGAGGAGTAGGGGGGAGGTGAAGAAGAAGGAAGAAGAGGAGGAGGAGGAGGGAGAGGAGGAGGAGGAGGGAAAGGAGGAGGAGGGAGAGGAGGAGGAGGAGGAAGAAGGAGAAGGAGAAGGAGAAGGAGGAGGAGGAGGAGGAGGGAAAGGAGGAGGAGGGAGAGGAGGAGGAGGAGGAAGAAGGAGAAGGAGAAGGAGGAGGAGGAGGAGGAGGAGGAGGAGGAGAAGGAGAAGGAGAAGGAGAAGAAGAAGAAGAAGAAGAAGAAGAAGAAGAAGAAGAAGAAGAAGAAGAAGAAGAAGAAAAGAAGAAGAAGAAGAAGAAGAAGAAGAAGAAGAAGAAGAAGAAGAAGAAGAAGAAGAAGAAGAAGAAGAAAGAAGAAAGAAGAAGAAGAAACAGTAAATCTAATAGGCATTTGAGGTGAACAGAATCCAGGGTAAAACACTAAGAACGACCTGGCTAGATGTCAGGCTGCCAAACCTGATAATGAGCTGGACGAAGATAACTCATCCCACAAGTTGCTCTCTAGCCTATATGAGGTGGTTACCTGTAAATATAAATGATATATAAATGGAAACAAAAGGAACTGTAAAAAGAAGTGCGGCTTGCAAAACCATTCTGTAGGCAAAGGCATTTGTCATCAAGCCTGATGACCTAAGTTTGATTCTGTGACTCCCGTGGTGGAAATAGAGAACCAACTCCTAGTGTAGTCACACACATACAGACACACACACACACACACACACACACACACACACACACACACACACACACACATACCCCAACTTAATTTTTAATATGCCTAACTAGCTCAATGGTTGGGCACTTCTAAACCTCCCCGAGGCTAGCACATGCTCCCCTCTGGTATTCCTGAATTAACATTTTCTAAATATATTTATTTTTTTCTTTGGCCCAAGACCCAGGCAAGGACCCCTGGGGCTGCTTCCCCGGATTCTTACATGTGAGTGGGACTTTAATTCTCATCTCTTTGCTCACCACCCCGGCCTTGGCCGTTCTCTCTTCTTCTCCCTCAGTCCCTTGCCCACGCCCACTGCCATCTTCCATCTGTCACAGCCATTGGCTGTACAGCAGTTCTTCATTACCAGTCGAAGCCTGCTGGGCACAGGGGCCCTCGGCATCCAAAAGCGTGGCTTTTGGGAGCTGAATCAAGACAACGCATTAGAACCGTTTCCCAACATCTCACACTTTTTGTCTAATAAGAGGCACTTCTCTCAGACATTAAGTTGAGCATCACCATGACAATTATGTAAGTTACGAAGCATGGCATACAATTAACATCCAGTCCATCGTACTTGTCAACTAGATAAAGTACTCCACCATTTATCCTGACTTAAAGAGTTTACTAGTCTATACCTGAATTACGTGCTGACATCTCTGTAACTATGAGGATCGCGCTCACAGGGAGAATTCTGTGGACTTTTCATTAAAAGATGCATCACAAGTAACATATGAGCGGCATGGAAGCCAAAGTACAGCCCAGGGAACAGTTAGACCTGCAGTAAGAGCACACTTGTCTTGTTAGCCTCAGAATTACTCCCATGAGCCAGCCAAGTTTTTCCCTAAAACTCTGTGAATGTTACACATACCAGGGAGGGAGGGAGGGAGGGAGGGAGGGAGGGAGGGAGGGAGGGAGGGAGGGAGGGAGGGAGGAGGGCAGGAAGGCAGGCAGGCAGGCAGGCAGACATCATCCCATTAGCACAGGAAGAGCTTTAAAGCCCAGCTATCTAGAAGACTCAGGAAAGTTCCCTGTACGTTAAGATCCACACTGAACACCCTATCTCCTACTGGAAAGGAAAGAGGAAATGGGGAGAGAGAAGAGAAAAATCAAAAGCAGGGAAGGAAGAGAAGGGAGCAGTGGTGTGAGTGGTCAGGAGGAGGGAAGAAGGGAAGGGCGGGGTGGGGTGAAAGTTTACTACTCTTGCTGCCTACGCAATAAAATCTAAATGCTTAAGCATGGCTTAGAAAAGTTGGCCCACTGACCTGACATGGTTGCACATACCTTTGATCCCAGCACTCAGAGTCAGGTGGATCTCTGTGAGTTCAAGGCCAGCCTGGTCTACAAAGCAAGTCCAGGACAGCTAGGGCTACATGAAGAAGCCCTGTCTTAAAACAAACAGAAAAGTGACCCACCTCCACTTCCCAGGGTTTTCCTATGCAGAAACAGCCTCAGAATATACTATAGACTGGAGAGTGGTGTGCACATCTTAAATCAGGCAAATAGACTGGAGAAAGAAGAACAAGTTCTGTATGATTCTACTCTTATGGAATGCCTGGAATGTTCAAATTCATAGCAGTTACCAGGGACTGAAGGGAGGAGAAAAGAATAGAAAGCTATTAACTAAAAGGCTATAAATTTCCATGGGGTGATTAAAAAATGTTTTAAATGGTGGCAAATCTGGTACAAATATAATTATAGCATTATAATTATATGAGTAACATTATTAAATAGCTCAGTTAAGATTTTTAAATAACAGATTTTTAAAAAATGAATAGTGTATACCAAAACCCATTAAGCTGAGTCATATTACATGTAAATTATATCTCAGTAAAAGTGTTAAAAATATAAACAGCATGTACATAAAATACCGGGGAAAACCAGGGGATGCAAGCACCTAACTGCTAAAAGAGAGATGAACTGTGCCTGGAAACATTCATCTTTTCTCTTTCCTAAGCTTATCCATTGGTCCCCAGATTTTCATAATAAGCTCTATGATATTGCCTTTGTAGCCAAAATTAGTACGGGGAGGTGAGCATGCTAGCTGCAGCCTTCCTCACTGGGTGAGCTTCAGCCACTGCAGTCTGGGTGCTGATGGGGTTGTGTTTAATGACCCAAATGAGACTAATGATGCCGCCAGGGACTCTGGAGGAAGACTGCTGGGATCCCTGCTCTCATAAAGTGCCTCTTAGGGCTTATTTCCTCATCTGCGCAGTGGGGATGATAATGGTACCTATTACACGGGGTTACCAGGATAGGAAGGAAGATAATTTACACAAAGAGCTTAAAACAATATCTGAGCTCCAGTTTGACCTAAATGGTTGGTCAAGTACCAGCTGCCATTACTCTTACTGCTGATGTTAGGCTACTGCTCACAGGAGAATCTCTCTCTATGTGCAGTCCCCCACTAAAGCAGCAACTGGAAAACTATCCTATGGGCCAAATCTAACATGTTACCCATTTGTGTGTGGACTCCAAGCTGAAAAATGCTTGTAATAATTTTTTTCCTTTAGAGAGACTGCTGTCATCAAAAATAAACACAGTTGCATGGTATTAATTGATGCTGGTCATAGGAACCACAGTAGAGTATGAAGCTCACCAAGATGCTAAGCCTTCATTTTTCAAGGGAGAAGAGGGGTTCAACCTTCTTGAAAAAGAATGACATGCAGCTAGCTCACTCCAGTTATTTTATTCAAATATTATACAAGGTTAATTGGGGCAAGGAAAAGTTCCAGCTACCAAAGTTATCCTGCCCTTTCTGCCCATGAGAGCAGAAACCCACACAAATCTCAGTCCCTTTTGACCACGGCGAGCCATAGCCAAAAGTAAGAACTCCGGGTTTGCCAGAAATGTCTTAGGAGCAAGGTTGGTGCAGCTGCACATTCTCCTGTAGCACCAAGTACAGATTCTCTAGAGAGACAACATTTCTTCAAGGCTCAAACAGTCTCCAAACAATTTCTTAGCCCCTACTGACCCAAACACAGCAAAGGTTTTGCTTAAACATTTCACTTAAAACAGGCACAAAGTCTGTCCTATGCATTTCACTTAAAGCCAGACATACAGACTTGACTAGACATATCCCTACAGCATGGGCTGCTCAAGGACAAGCCAAACTGAAAAGGAAGGCAGGGGCTGGGACATAATCCTAAGTGCCATCCATGGGGGATCACTCAGTGGGCTGAGGATGGGGGAGAGCAGGAAGCAAGCCTTGTCATCATCTTAGAGCAGGAGGCTATGCTGGACAGACCCAGTCTATTGGCGCACATGGACATGTACTTGAAACCCGGCAGAGTCCAGAGAGGGACAGGACGGTCAGCCTGAACCTTCCTTATTGCTGCAGCTCCTTCGCCCTGATAAGGGCACTGCCCAGGCAGAACCACACAATCTGAGTCAAAGTCCAATGGGGGAGCTCATCGGCATCTGCAACCTTAGGCTCACTATCCTTGCCATCCTCGCCTGTAAGTTAGTCCATTTCTGGGTTGAACTTAATGTCAGCCAGGGCCATGACAATCTCTGGGGATTCATGCTATTGCAACCTATGGAGTTCCTGTTGTAGGAAGTCATGATTATATTCTCCTCCCCCTTCAATGTCTTTCCTATCCCACTGGCCAACGTAAGGACCACAGGTATTGCCCAAAACGACGCTTCTCACATGTCACCATCCTGCTCAATGGTGGCATGGATCTGCTCAGAGCCTGGCATGACGGTGCATTCGGACTTGCACTTGAGTCTGTAGGCCAGTGCCTGTTAGTCACAGCTGCTGACTCTCCCATGTCCCCAGAGCTTGAAGTGATGCGGCTGCTAATCAACCCCAGACTGATGCTCAGGGGCCAGCCTTTCTTCTCCACTACAGTGCCCATTTCTGCCACCGTGGGAACCAAGTCAAGGGTAATGGGCCCATTTGGGCGCAGCTTTATCTCACTGAGGTTAATTTTAATCCCTTGATCACTCTGACAGCCAAGGCCAGGCACTAAATAATCCTTAAATTCTTCAGCTAGATTGGCAATGTCTGCTTGGCCTATCTTGCTCAAGTACTTCTCCCAGTAGTTCTATGGGAACACTGATATGGTGGCCCAATTTCTGCACCCTCAAGGCAATTGTTGGCATGCCAGTACAGGAGATGAAGTCGGCCTCAGGCCCTTGGTATTCCACAATAGCACCTATGCCCTGTGAAGATGCCTGCTGCTTTCAATATCACATCTTTGGGTGAGGCCAACTAGAAAGGGAGTCCATCAGCTTCATACACATCACCTTTGGACATTTCAGTCCCCAGGGTATCCCAGTCATGACATCCATGGCATCAGCATCCTCTACCCCAATGCAAATGCCTCCCAGGCCATCATCACTGGGGTGTGGGAGTCACTGGCAATCAGAAGAACTCCAAGGTTTGCATAGTTTTCCAGAATAATCTGGCGAATGATTCCAGAGGCCCACATCACACTTGGCACCCAGAGATGCCAGAAATTGTGCACTTCCTGGTTTACGTCTTTGGCCTGGAACAGGTCTTTCTCATACTTCACGCTGGGCCTCAGTCAGATAGTCACAGTGAATGTTTGATGGCCACATTGAGGAACCCACTGCTAACGGACTATAGCATAGCAATCTGGGCTATTTCATCATACATGGCCATGGCCACCTGCTCTGGGCGCAGATGCAGTTAGGTCTTTCCCCACCCAATTTCCTGGTTGGCTGGGTCATTCAGGTGTCCTTCTCTAGAGGGAACATGATCTCCTCTGAGAGAATCAGAGGCTAGTTCTACTCTCGTGGACAATGTTAATGTTCTCTAGCAGATTGTAGCAGATGCACTCTTTGGGCTCAAAGTGGCTCATGGCTACATTGGCATGTTGGCACAGCACAGAGGCCACATGGCTCTACTACATGCCCAGGGCCTTCTACAACTGGATCACTAGTAGGTTGTGCCATTTTGTGCACTGACAAAGATGAGGCAGCATTACTTTTGATATTTTTAGTGAAAGAAAATAGTATTTCATGACATGCAAACTGTTTAAGTCAAATCCCAGGGCTAATAATAGAGTTTTATTGGAACACATTTACTCCTATTCACTTTCAGATGCCTATGTCCAGTTTTATGCAGTAGCCTATCTGACCTGTAAAGCCAGAAATATTAGTGATCTGGTCGTTTACAAAAATGGCTGCTGATTCTTTGCTAGGGGATAAAATCTAAAATTAAAACACAGCACTCATCAGGGTTAATCTACAGGATGTGAAAACCACCAAGAAATTAGGCTTTCACTGGTATTTATTGAGAAACTAAAGCCAATACCTCTAACACAATATCTCCACAGCAACCAGAGTGGGGAGCCAGGCTATAACCTCTACAGTAAATGCCCAGGGAAGTCAGGATTTGGTCAGTGCCCACCCACTTCCTTATTTTTGCCTCTGCTTCCAAATAAATATTCTACTCTCCCCTAAAACCAATCATATAAGATGCCTCATTTCCAGTGAGCTAGCTGACCTCCTCCTCCTTCACGACAGTGTCTGACCTCCAATCCAACCGTGAGCCTGAGACCTTCTAATTGTGCTGTCTGCTCTTGAGTCTGCCAAACTCAAAGATGGCTGTAGGTTCTCTCTACAGCACGTCCCGTATAAACACCATCTGCTTGTTTTCCTTAGGGGTAGTCTTTGTTTCCTTTCCGTTGACCTGGAAATTTCTTCATCCCCAGAGATATGGTCTGCACTGTCTTGTTGCTATGGGCTCAGTCTTAAATGGCATGTAATACCCAAAGAGGTCCCTTGTGCCTTGCTGTTCAGAGTGTCGAACCTGCAGTGAAATGGTAAATCGCATGCCGGTGAATTGATTCTACTCTTCTACGGAGCTCCTGGCTGTATATTCTTTATTTCCTAGGGCTGGGCTTTGTTATTAGTCTCCATTTGTTTGGAGAAATCAACCCGTTTCTTTTCATACTTCTGTTTGCCTTCATCCTGTGCCGTGTAATCTCGAAGTGTTGTTTCCCATAAAGAAAACCACAGGATATAACCCCTACACCAGTTGAAAATGTTATTTAACCCAGAATCACAGACTTGGGAGTTATGTGGTTCTTACCAAATTAGCACTCACATGGGGAAACTTTATGTGGGTCATAAAAAAATAGATATTCTCTCCCTTCCATCTTCTATGTTTATCCTAAGATACTGGCTTTAACCCAGAGAGGACAGTTCCCTCTGGTTTTCCTGCAGGAAGAAAGGAAGGCCAAAGACTGTCCGATTGCCATTTGCAGACAACCAGCCAAAGGTTTGGAGGTGTGAGACACAGGACATCCTTCTCAACCAACTGTGGTCATCGCACACAGGTTACGTAAGTATAATTCTTCTCTTCCTCTAGAAGAGAGAGAAACCCTGCTTCTTGTGCATGCTTCCATTATAACCCGATTCTTAAGCCGCTCCCACATAATTTCACCAAAGCTACATTCCACAGACACTATAGGAACCATCTGGCTTCAAGAAGAAAAATGTTTATTTGCAACATACCTCGGTGGGGCCCAATTTTATTCACACACAGAGACCTCCAAACAAAATTCCGATTTAAAATTGATTTCCTAATTGGTCCCATCTAATAAACAATTTGGGAATCTGAATGCAAACTAATTTCTCCGGGAAATTCTCCTTTTCCTTTTCCTGCTGTTGCTTCCTGGTGCGCTGCCCTCTCTGCCTTCCATATCCTCTACTCTCTCCCCTCGTGGACTTCTATCCTTCCTCTTTTCCTTGTACAAACCCCCTCATCTCCCTGTCAACATTATTACACTCCTGAAATGCTGGCTGCTACCCAAAGGTCCATCCCGTCAGTCTCGGGCCTTCCGTTGCTGTGATAAGACATCATCACCGAAAGCAACTTGGAGAAGAGGGGTTTGTTTCACCTTTACAGCTTTTAAGGCCACCACTAAGAGAAGTTAGGGTAGGAACTGCAGGCAGCAGTATGAAGCAGAAACTGGAGCAGAGACCACAGGAAAGCACTGCGTCCTGGCTTGCTCGACTCAGACCGTCCAGGAGCATCTGCCCAGGGTGGCATCCACACAATGAACTGGTCCTCCCGCATCAATTACTATTCAGCAAAGTGCCCTACGGGTTTGCCCACAGGTGAATCTGGTGGGGCATTTCCTCAACTGATCTTTTCAAACGACCCTAGCTTGTGTCAAGTTGATGAACACACACACACACACACACACACACACACACACACACACACCTCACCAGGATACCATCCATGGGCCAGATATTGAGAAAACTATAGGATTTAAACCATAGATTTTAGTCGAGTGCAAAGCTATTATTAAGGATTTCCTAAACGTAGGTAAAACTTCTATTTCTAGAAATTAATGGTTATTTTGAGTGCATAAGGCCTGGGTTACTAGACTTTACCAATTTAAACACAAGCTCAATGAAATGTAAATCTTCAACAGTTCTGCTCCACAAAAACACCTATAAGATATATAAGTAGAGAGAGAGAGAGAGAGAGAGAGAGAGAGTCCTAAAGAGTTCTAAAATCCATACCCAAACATCTCCAATAGGCATAGATCAGACCATAATTAATCACACAAATGGGGAAAAAGCGAAACCTTCATTAACATAATTCTAAATTGTGTTTCATAATTAGAAAATAACATTTTGTGCTTTTTAAAAGATGGTACCACATTGTGTATGTATGCAGTGTGTGTACATGTGAGCTCATGAGTACACACATGCATGCATATGCCATGCCTGTGCATGGAGTGGGCTGTGTCCATGGAAGGCTTGCAAGAGCCAGTTTTTCCTCTCCATGTGGCTCTCAGGGCTTGAACCCAGGTCATCAGACTTGGCAGCAGGTACCTTTACCTAATGAGCCATGGAAAACAACTTTAAACATTTTTTAAAATTTACTAAGTTAACAGTGGGCTCTTTTATCTCATCTAAAGATATTCCCATAATCCCTTACAGTCACGCAGACGACTCTCCCAGGTACTCACCAGCAACCCTCCTAAGAATAGATATTTGGAAGGCCCATAGGTCAAGGGTTTCATCTCTAATGCTACATTCTCCTGCTATAGACACACATAGTAAACTATTACAGGAGGCTCTTATACCATATGCAGCTCCCCTAATGGGGTGTTTTGACACACACCTGTGACCCCAGCATTAGGAGGTTGAAGTAGGAGAGTTGCTATGAGGTTGAGGATACTAGGCAAGATCACAAGTATCAGGCCAGAAGAATACTGCATGAACTTTTCCTGGAGCAATGTGGACAAACATCTACTCACCCCAGAGACCCAGCAATGAAAATCAAATCGCTGATTCCATCTAAGTCTACCTTGGTGACGCGGTGAAACCACTGGGGTTCCCTTCAGGAACACAGGTGGGTACAGAGTTGCATAAGTGTGGATGCCACCGCTTTTGTCCTGAGAAGCTCGATCCCCTCTGACTGACATGCCATGCACTTTAGGAGTGATATTTCAAGACACAGAGAGACTTGTTTTATGAAGTGCTGTGGCTGAATGTGAGCTCCACAGTGAGAGCATCCTTGATTAACCGTGTAAACGACCAGAGGACCCTCAGTGACAGAAACCTCACAAACAGAGCTGTCTTTAAGAAACATGTCTCCAACTCTGGCAGGAGGTATTAATGGCTGCCCCCATTTCAGAAGGCCTCCAGGTCAGCCTCAGCTCCTCAGCATGGGTGGACAAGTGCTTTGCTCTCAGCCACACGGGGAGGTCAGTTCTATCATCCCCTGCCTACAGAAAAGAATAAACACCGTCTTACAGAAACACTTCGCTTTTCTAAAGTTTATCCCTATGACCTGTGAAATTTATTCCCTTGGCCTCAGCTAAGCAATTGATGTTTCTGGTCCTGAAGTAACTTACAGAGACTATTAATTATTCCCGTTTTTGTCCTGAAGGTCACGGTTGCATTTATTTTGCTCCACTCAGGGTCACAAGCGCTTACGCACAGCCAGTCTCCCATTAAATGACTCCATGGTAACACAACAATCAAAAGGCCCAAAAGGCCTTACAATACAGTTGGCTCTGGAGACAACTGGGCAGAAGGTCTAAGAGGCAAACACATAGCCTTTCCTGGATGATAAAAACAAGGCGCACACATCTGAATGTACAAAGAAACCGTGTCAGACAGAACCCGGGCCCATGCTGCAACAGTCAGGATTTGGCTAGTAACTGCCAACTTTTCCTTTTTTTCTATCTGTATCTCCAGCTCAGGGCTGACCAAAGAAAGCCAAACATTCACAGCAAGCCAAGAACAAGATTGGCTTCATCTTTAGCTAATTCTGCAGCATCCTCCATACAGTCAAGGTTCAAAGCTCCCCTTTGTCGCTACGAAGCTCTCCCACACCAGACCCTGAGGATCTCTATCAAATTCACGATAGTGGCTGCCGCTCTTGTTAAAGGGGACTCTGAATAAATATAATCTCCCTTCTCATTTGGCAAATAGTCACCTGTTTCCATACTACATATAACACACGTGGACACATGCATAGACACACATGTAAAAGTAGCAGTGCCATATACAAAGGTCTAAAAGTCCCCACAGCCATATGTCAGTGGGACAGCATAGCCTCACATGTCTGCCTACCTCCCAAAGACTCGGGTTCAGTTGCTTGCATTAATAAATACCGCCTTCCTACACAGGCACGCCTGTTGTTCTTATATCACTCACCATCATTTCACTGATGCACCAGGCTCTGCTCATGCCAGGAGCCGACGCACCTGATATGCCAGTGCAGAATGACAAGTGGGTCACCAGTGTAGACAGGAGTCACTGATCCCAGTACCACCCTCCAGCCAGGCGTGCCCAGCCAAGGGAGCCTCATCGGTTCACCCCAGACTGACATACACACAGTGTCCCTTTCTCTACATGTCATGTCTTGAGAAAGCTGAGGAGGCAGGGAGAACCCCTCTCTCGGCCCCATGAATGAGTTTAGGCCAATTCCAGACACAAACTGTCAAGTTCTTCACATCTTTTTTTTTTTCAGTTCATTCTCACCAGAGCCTGATGGTGCAAGTGGTCCTGGTGAACCCATAGTGTGGATGAGGGAACCACACCTAAGGAAATTCAAGTCCTGGGTCTCTTACACCAGACATGAGCCTCTCTCATGAGAAGGCAATTGTGTGTCGTAAGGGGCTTCAGCAAGATGTTCCACATGTGAGGAAAGTAAACACAATGAGTAAGGGTGTTGCATCCCCAGAAATAAGCTGGGAAGTGCTGTAGGAGGATGTGTTCTACACTTTCAAATCTCAGAACTGTGTAAACGACAGCACACACCATGCTTTCAAAATTGTGGGTCACGCCCATAATGTGCTCACACTCCTGAAGGCAATACATCTAAATTACATCAATTAACAATGGTGACGTGACATAATATTGCTAACCCTAATGATCAGCATAACAATGGGTCGCCGAACACTGATAACCTCACACCGATTCCAGACGCGGCTACCAAGTTCTTCTCATCTTTCCTCAGTTAATACTCACAACAGACCGGGAAATGGAGGCTAAGGAGTCTAGACAAGGCCACCGCAGGGCAGGCACTAGAGTCCAGTGTTACCTGTCAGCCTTAGCATCTGTGCTATTTACCTTCCCAAGTCTACACGCAACCTATTTGACTCACCACACATGTAACAGCTCAAGGTGAAAAAATAGCAATTATATACAGGGAGAGAAAAAGCCATCATTAGTCAGGAACGGAAAAATGAAATTCTAACGTCTGCTCAGCCCAATATCAATATTGACAGTTCTCGTTAGAGGCGTGTATTATACTTTAATAAATACGGAACATAAATTCTTCTTGGTGTCTCAATTAATTGTTTTTGAATTAACCTGGCATTAGCGATTGTCTCCCTAATTATTTAAAATAAGCAGCAATTTCATATAATAGCCTATTTTCATATCAAGCCAGCATTTCCCCAGCAACGCTTCACAGCCTAACATCTAGTACATTTTAGGCGACAATCCCACAGAATTACAGGACAGTCAGGCTAAAATTAGTGAAAATAACTAGAAATCAAACCAATATGTGACAGTCTTTTAAAAACTAGGTTCAGTAACTTACAATTTGAATATATAGTCAATTTTTATGAACAAAAAGGGAATTTTGAAAGAATACATGGGAGTCCCATGAGATACCAATGTCCATACATGAGATACCAATGTCCATCTGTGTATTTAGTTTTCTCAGCATCCGGATGCATAATGTCAGAAATGTGAATGTAGATATGCATAATCCAGAGCATTAGCCTACTTAAGAAGCAACACACGGTGCTGGATAGATGGCTCAATGGTTAGGAGCACTGACTGCTTGTCCATAGCACCCAGGTTTGGTTCCCAGCATCCACATATAACTGATTACAGCATCCATAGTTTTAGGGCATCTGACACCAACTGGTTATCATCTGACTCTTTCAGGCGTGTCAAGTGGTCATACATGTCATACTCAGTCATACATATCATACTCAGTCATACATGTCATACTCAGTCATACATATCATACTCAGTCATACAGGTCATACTCAGTCATACATATCATACTCAGTCATACATGTCATACTCAGTCATACATGTCATACTCAGTCATACATGCTGGCAAAACACTCACCAAATAAAAACAATATAATAATTAAAAAAAGAAACAGAAACAACAAGAGATCAGCTAAGGGTTTCTGGCTTCCCCTGTCTCTACCACTCCCGAGTCAATGCCTAAAATGCACAGTGGCACACTGGTCAACAGTGAGAAATGGCTGTTTATCTGCCAAACACTCGATCATTGTGTCAGTCTTTGCCAGCCCTCCACACACACACAAAGGCTGCTGACTGGTGGAAATTTGCTCAGTGCTCTGCAGTAGTGGGTTTAGGAGTTAAGATAGACTGCCAGGCCTAACTACCAAAGTCTCTCATCTTTCCAATGTATTGTGTTGCTTGAAAAAGAACCAAGACCCTCCTGCCCTCTGTCTGACTTGCTATGGGAACCCAGCCACAGAAAACACAGACTGAGCAGAAGCAACCACGGCGTAGACATTAAAGTTGTGCTTATTCCCTTGTTTTAAGTTATTTATGAGCTTCATTTATGTACAAGAACATTTGTATTCCATGTAATTTCTGTGTGGTATGAAACACTGTTCTTTTGACATCTAACCATTTAAAAAGGTAAAAATGTATTCTTTTGTACTTGCTATAAAAAACAAAACAACACAAGAAAAAGAAAAACAACTTCTAACCTCTAACTTAGTCTTGGGTTCTAGCTTGCTGACCCCCAGTCTACAAGTTCCTTCTCATGGTTTTTCACCATCTCAACCTCAATCAAGTCCACCTGTCACTTCTTCCTCCATACAGACAAGGCGTTCACTAAGTGCTCACTGCGTGCTTGTGTATGCCGGGCCACACGAAAAGTGGCCTGCAACAGAACACCATGACCGAAAGTAACTTAGGAAGGAACGAGTTTGTTTCATCCTTCAGCTTGTGGCTATAAGGGGAGTCAAGTCAGGAACTCAAGGCAGAACTCTCGAGGCAGGAACTCAACAGGCAGAGGCCATGGAGGGCGCTGCTTACTGGCTTGCTCACCATGGCTTACTCAGCCTGCTTTCTTACTGCATACAGGACCACCTACCCATGGTGGTCCTGTCCTCTGTGCGATGAGCTCATCCACATCAGTCAACAATCAAGAAAATGCCCCTCTGCCTTGCCCACAAGTTGTCTGGTGGGGACATTTCTTGAGTCCAGGTTTCCCTCTCCCCATGTGACACCAGACTGTGTCAACTGACATAAAAACTAGTCAGCACGGTGTAGGCATCAACTCATTCACGCTCCTCTTGGCCCTAGAGGTCAGTCCCATTGTTATCTCTAGTTTATAGATGAGAGCCCTGGAACTTTGAGAAGTATCATTAAGTCAGTAAGTGAAGCAGTACGACAGTCCCTGCTTCCGGCATCCTCTTATTATACCTATCAAGACCTGTGGGGCAGAAGGCAAGAGAGAGCTCAGAGAGAGCTACACAGACCCAATCAAGACAGACAAAGTAAGGTCGTTTGCCTCAAAAGGTGACAACCTGAGCTCATTCCCCAGGGGCCCACAGGGTGAAGAAGAGAACTAACTCCCAAAAGTTGTCCTTGGACCTCCACATATACACCATGGCATGCATGCTTACTCATTTGCATTCACAAACAAACAAATAAAGACTGTTTAAAAATTAAGTCGGGAACGATAATACTAAAAATTACAGTAGCAGAGCTAAGGTCACAGCTGACAATGCAGTAAGGAAGAGCCATATTCTCAGACTTCTTTCACAGCATCAAGCCCAGGATCTCTTTTGTTTAATGGTGGGCACTCACTTTCACTATCACTTTCAATGCAATGATAGTCACCATCGAGTGTGAGAGGGCTAAAGCCTCTGAAAACTTAAAACGTTTGTTCAGTCCCCCTGCATGCTCTTCCTTAAAACTCACATCAAGAAATGAGACCCAGGAAATGGGGACACAGGAAGCCTCCAATGTTACCAGGCCACATCTGTCCATAACAGCAGAGATTTTCATAGGATGTAACCTTACATGTGAAGGAAAGAGGGAAAGAAGGAGGGAGAGAGGAGGAAGGAAAGGAGGGAGGGATGGGAGGAGGGAGGGAGGTAAATAGAAATGGTATCCAGAGACCTGGTGTGGGGATCTCTGGGCCAGTCTGAAGGCCTGAGTGTAAGGAGAGACAAATACTGGTTCTAAAGTGAAGAGCCCAGGTAGGGGTTGTGCAACTGGAGGAGATTCAAGAGATCCAACAGGAGGAAAAGGTTGGCACTACTTAGCAAAGAACAGGAGATTTTTGTTGAGTCTATGACTTTCTGTACAACTTCTAAAAATATATATTGAATATCACTTTGGTACCACACATATAGGCCTTGTAGACACAGCAGTGAACAAGACAGCCATGGCTCCTGCTATTGCTAGACTTGTAGGTTTATCAGTGGAAGACATTACTGACTCTTCCAGAAGTATCACTTGAGAGGCATCCATCACAGGGGCAGTGCTATCTACAATTCTACCTACAGCAACCTCTCAACATGGGCTTCTAAGGACCATTACCTAATGCTGCACACACTTCATGAACTGCCTCCCGTTGAGCATGGGCTACATCTAGTGACTCATTTCTGTTGAGCAACTCTCAATATATTATTAATTATAATATATAATTAATTGCTTACACTCCCTATTTTTCTCTTGCTCAAAAGCAGCTGTCCTCAAACTGTGTGTCACATATTTTTGTTATGATTTATAGCAGTAGAAAAATTACAGCTATGAAGTAGACAAAATCATTTTATGGTCAAGGGTCACCACCACATAAGGAGCTGTATCCAAGGGTCATGGCACTAGGAAGACTAGAACCACTGGGCTAAGGCTACCATGCTTTAATTGACCTGACAAAGAGGCCTAAAAGTCTCCAGTCAACAGCCAGGAGAAACTGAAGACTTCAGGCTAAAAGACTTCCAGGAACCGAGTCCTGCCAATGATTTCATATAGACAAGCTGGTTCACATTCAAGCCTTCAGAAGGCACCAAAACTTTCGGTGGCATAACTACATGTTAGAGACACTGACCTACAAAGATTCCTGACCCACAAAAC
Organism: Rattus norvegicus; assembly: GCF_021556685.1. Classification (NCBI taxonomy): domain Eukaryota; kingdom Metazoa; phylum Chordata; class Mammalia; order Rodentia; family Muridae; genus Rattus; species Rattus norvegicus. The sequence goes on along the minus strand of NC_141549.1, from coordinate 2,988,285 downwards.
ATGGGAAGCAATAAGTATCATTGTTTGAAGCCCCTGAGTTCAGGATAACTTCCTTACTAACAGTAGGTAATGTGGATAAACTAAGTTGCTCAGAAAACACCTACTTATCGGCCCCAAGTTTCTCCAAAGTCTCACTAGAGAAAGAGTTTGTAGAACATTTACTAACAGGCCTAGGTGGTCTGCTAACAGCAGCCCTGATTCAAGGCACGGAAGCAACCACTCCCAACAGGCAAAGCTGAACTAGTCACAACTAGACAACAGAACACACGTCAGTGGGATGAAAGAGAAAGTCCATCTATTAGCACTGCGTTCTTACTGTTCTTACAGAGAACCCAGGTTTGATTCCCAGCACCCACATCAGCAGCTCACAGTGGCTGTTACTCCAGTTGCAGGTTATCTGATACCCTGATGACCTTCTCCTACTCCAGCTCACACACACACACACACACACACACACACACACACACACACACACACACACACACACACAAGCTGGGTTTACTTTTCCAGGGACAAATGCATCTACCATTAGAGTAGCCCTGACATGCTCACCCATCAAATTCTCTCGCATCTGGACTCAAACTGAACTTTTCACTGTACAATTTCTACCACTAAAGTACTGGGTCAAGGCTGATTGGCAATGTCAGTCCAGTTGAAAAGAAAATTATATGAATTCTAGGTTTAAAAATATAAAATGAAAAGAGTTAGCCCCAAAAGCCACAAACTCAGGGCTAAGCCCTGCCGCCAGGAATAGCAGGCCATAAAGATAAAGAAAAGGAATGCAAGAACCAGCTCAGGCTATCGAGGACTGAGCCATAAACCATCCAAAGACATCCCCCCAGCTTACTCAGAGTCATACTTTAACCAGATGTCCTCCAGACCCTGATAAGCCCCTACTTGTGCTCTTCAGCCATTGTGTCCTACAGAGAGCATTCCAAGAAACCGGACAGCCCAAGCCTAACCAGAGGTGTTTCAAATACAAATGCTCCATCAGTTTTGACAAACGTTTAAAAATAATGAGGACCTGAAGACCCTACCCTTCTCCTGATTTAGTAGCTCTGTTCCAGGAACCAGGGGGCCATAAAACCTTCTGGCGTCCCCTTATCTCCTGGAGCCATAAAACAATCCTGTAACTTGTGGTACATTCCCCTTTGACATCCCCCATCCCCTGGTGCTCACAGCCTCTGCCTTTAAATACTCTTTTTCCCAGCCTCTCGGGGCCGACACCTCTGTCTCCTGCGTGGGATACGTGTTGGCCCGGAGATCTCTGTAATAGGTCTCCGTAATAAACCTCGCCTTTGCTTATTACATCCAAAATGGTCTCTCTGTGTCTGGGGTCCGCGATTTCCCAAGACTTGAGTAAGGGTCTCTCTGCGTGGGATCTTTCATAATGGGGGCTCGTCCGGGATCTGCGCGACTACCCCAGACTCCGAAGACCCCTTGGAGGTGAGTTGGATGTTTGTCTGAGTGTTTCTGTGTGAGCGGCGCCGCAATTGTCAGTCTGTGTCTGTCTCTGTTTTGGTTCCGCCGTGTGTGTATATATGTGTGTCTTAGTACTGGTCAGTGTTAAGAGGGCAGATGGGTATTCCTGCCCTGTGGTAAGAGGGCAGATGTGTGTTCCTGCCTTGTGCTGAGAGGGTGGATGTGTATTCCTGCCCTGTGGTAAGAGGGTGGATGTGTATTCCTGCCCTGTAGGAGAGTGGATGTGTATCCCCACTCAGTGCAGCTGCCTTTGTGGTCCGTGAGGACCCCCTGGCTGCGGAAGGGGGGACGCCCCGGGCCCGCAAGGCTGCAGCCCCTGGAAGACGTTCCACGGGCGGAGAACAGTCGGGAGAGCCCGGCTATGGACAGTCAGGAGGACCTGACTCTGGTTTTCTGGAACAAAGGAGATGGAATGCTCCTTTTACCTAGGCGGGAGTGGACGAGGAATCCCACTCCGTCAGAGGTCGAGTTCGGCTGCCTATTTAAATATAGGCACGGACAAGTGTGCTTAGTCGTTAGGACAAGAGGACACTCTGGAATCCTGTTGGGAGGTGGAATCAGATGGTCCATCTCATCCCAAAAGCAGCTAAGGTTAAGCTGCAGTTTGGGCCACGTACTGAAGGTACCAGGCATCTGTGAAAGTTGGTTATAAGATGCTTTGTCTTGATATTGTTTGTCTGGCTTGTTTTCTGTGGTATTGTCGAGTGTCTTTTTGGCTTTTGTTTCGTTTTTGAATTTTGGACTGACGACTGTGTTTGAATTTGGACTGACGACTGTGTTTAAAATCTTGGACTGATAACTGTGTTTGAAATCATGAAACTGTTTGCTTTGTTCGTCAAAGAGTTTTACTTGGTCCTCTTGGTGCTTAAGTTAAGAGTTAAAAATAATTTGCTTGAGAAAAATTGTTTTCTGCCAGGGAGTTTTGTCTTTCTCTCTTGAGCCTCCTCCCAAGGAGAGAGGCGCCACCCTTTACTCCCCTTGATCAGCCTAGCTGCTGTTAACAGTTGTGTAAACAGACATTAACAAAAGCCTTGAGGAAGAAACCGCTCATAAATAAAAAAGTTCCCCAGATTAGGCCTCCGGTATGAAACAAGTATAGTGAGTAAGAAACTTAATTTTATGGACCCCGCTCTAGTGGCAGTGTGTTGGTTGATAGCCAACGTTAATTTTTAAAACATAGTGTTTTATCTGTGCTTGTGCTCGCAGCACACAGTAGGGGGGAGCGAAATTAGCTGCGGAGCTGCTGCAGCGAGCATGGGGACTTCTCAAGTCTCACCCAATTTTTCTGGCTCTTCAGGAGCTGTTTAAAAGGAAAAGGCTTAAGATAAAAAGAAACACTATAGAGAGATTTTTTAGTAAATTGCTACACCTTGGTTCGCTATCTCTGGGAATCTCACGGTAGACAGCTGTGATAAGCTGGGGAAGATTTAAATTTTGCCTGGGAACAAGGAATCTTAAAGGCGGAGTTTCAGCCGGTATGACACTTAGTGCATAGCTGCCTAAAAGATCAGAAATGCTGTCAACAGGCTATAAAAAAGGGACAGGCTGTGTTAGAAATGCTACATGAAGAATGATCTAAAAAGGCTAAAAGTGAGGTGGGAGAGGACTCTAAGAAAAACAAGAACAAGAAAGGAATTTCTGCTTTTAGTGACCAGACCTTCAACTCTTGCTCACAGAAAGAGGGTGCTCATTAAGAGAAGTTCTTTAAGGAGCCTGCCTTATCTGCTGGCCCTATTCCAAGAGAGGAGCCAGTCTCCAGCATTAAATTACTTTTCTCACTGGTCATCATTAGCATGGAGAATGCCTTTGATCCTATCCCCACAGCAGCCAGTTCCTGCCCCTGTGGTAGAAATGTCCCAGGTTGGGGGGCAGAGAAGCCCCTAAAATAGTTTCAAAGAATCTACAACAAACTGTAAAGAACTTTGTTTTGTTTTGCCAGTTTGAATTTAGAATTCAGGCTTTGGCTGTGGCCGAGGTCAGGATTAATGTTTTCGTTTCCATGGGCCCTTAGCCCACTGAGACAGTTTGGTAAAGGACTACTACTACAGTCCTGATATTCAGAGACATGGAGAGAGCTATAGTTTTTTTTTATTAAAGGTTGGTACTATAGTATTAACAATCTCTTTATTAGATATAAGAGACAAGAAGCCCCAGGTGAACTGGTTACAATTCTTTTGTCAGCTGCTTAGTATCTAACACTCAGGTTCTATCGTCTCTCCATCCTTTTATTATTAGTTGTTACTGAAAGCCTAGTGCCATTTAGAGGATGGGTCTCTTGAGTGATAAAGCCACTGAGCTGGCACTAAAGGAAGGTACTCCTTAAGGGAAAATCTAAGTCCAGAGAGACAACCGGTAACAGATAGACTGCCCCTCTGCTCACTTTTCTGTTTCACAGACACAAGGTCTTTTTGTCCCAAGAAAGCCTCCTGGCTTAGCTGTGTGACTAAATGCTATTTGCCCTCTTCAGTGGACCTCTATTCTCAAGATTCTCTTGTTTTCTCACCATCCCATTTGAGATGCTTGTTAGTAACTGTTACAGGTCTTCTTTACCACCGAGGAAAGACAAAATCCTACTAGAGGCCAGAAAAAGTGTTCCAGAGATGGATGGAAGGCCCTCACTTCTGCCTGCTCTTTTCAGACGCCAAAAGGTAGGGAGTGCCAGGTCTGCCGCCAGGCTCCAAGGGTGGGTCTCTGAGGGGCTAAAAAATGCCCCACCAATCTGGCTAAGATAAAGAAAGGATATGAAGAAAAAGTTACAAAAATTTAAAGGGTTAAGTTAAGTTGCTGAGAGTTAGTACAAGTTACAGAGAAAGAGGTAAAAAGAACAGAAAGCTAAAAAAAAAAAGAGAGACAAAAAGAAGAGGAAGTTAGAGAGATAAAGAGAGATAAAAGACGAGAGAGGAACATATACTGGCCACAGTAGTTAGGGAACCTAGGAAGATAGTACCTGGCAACAGAAGAGAATTCCTGACTAAAGATCAGTGTGCCTAATACGAAGAAAAAGGATATTGGGTCAGGGACTGCCCCAGAAAGAACAAGAGGGGACACTGGAGAGCCTCTTGGTGCTGGCTATACACAGAGATAGAAGGGAAGCCCGCCCAGTTGTTTTGTGGATACAGGGACCCAATGCTCTGTGCTCCTATGCCCCCCTGTGGGCCAATATCCAAAGACCTTGAGTGCAAGGAGCTACTGACAACGAACAATACTTATGGACTGCCCGAAGAACAGTGGACCTTGGCGTGGGCCGGGTAACCCACTAGTTCATAGTCATCCCTGACTGCCCCCATCCCTTGCTCATGAGAAAATTGCTCTCCAAATTGGCTTGCGTGGGCTGAAATGGCTGGATGAGGCCATGTGTATACATATCTATAGACTGTGTATGTGGAGCTTAAGACCTGTCTCAGTACACCAGTAACTGATGCTGGGAGTTGAATGGCTTAGTGCTTTTCTGCCTGAAACACACCGTTCCTGCCAGCATGGCACTAACAATTATCACCCAATCCAGGACTTAAACTGTGATAGAGTGGCTGATAGAGTGTCCCTAAAGATGGGACCACTGGTCAGCTGCCATGGACTAGATTCTCCACCGGTTGGGGACAATCTGGTCACCTTGCTGCCCAATCCGGACCTGGAGCCACCACAGCACGAGTGTCAAACACTGACAGAAGCACATGGGTGGAGGAAAGACCTCTGCGACTGGCTGATTGACCCCTGCTGAAAGCCGAGGACCTTGTCCACAGATGGGAACAGTTCTCTTCATGAATGAAGGTCAGAGACAAGTGGGTGCTGCCATGGTGGACAACACAATGTCATCTAGAATGGCTGAACCTCTACCCCCCCAGCACATCAGCGCCACAGATATCTTTGCCATCTCTTAGATGCCCTGATGAAGCCAACAACTGTGAGTACTATTCATTGCCCAGGAAAACAGGAGGGAAGAGATTCAGTGACATGGGGCAGTGACAAAACAGATAAAGTGGCTCGGGAAATGGCTATACAGGAGCCTATCCTGGTTACAGGCCTGCAAGAGACAGCCACTGAGAACTAGGATTAGACTAAGGGATGGCCTCACTTAGAAAAGGCCCAAATTGCTTAAAAGATAAAGGACAATGGCACACTTGAGGGGAAGCTATACTCCCCAGAGAACAAAGAAAAGACTCACTTTGCCAAATAAAAAAATAGACTCATTTAAGAGATAAGAAGTTTGTCCAAATAGTTAAAATATATATAATAGACTTTAAGATTTTAGCCAAGAGAGACAATAAAAAAGTATAAAATACGTCAATAAATAAATGCTTAACAAACAGGACAAAGAGACCTAGAGAGTTTAACGAAAAGTCGAAGTGAACTTCACTGAGATAAAACCAGAAAAATATAATCTCCTAGTGCTTGTAGATACTTTTTCAGAAATAGACAGAAGCTTTCCTCACCAAACGAGAGACGGCCTCTGCAATCATCAAGAAGATACTGAAAGAAATCTTCCCCAGGTCTGGAATGCCCAAGGTAATCTGGTCAGACAACGGTCCTACTTTCGTTGCCAAGGTAAGCCAGGGTGTGGCCAAATATTTAGAGGTCGATTGGAAATTACATTATATTTACAGACCTCAAAGTTCAAGACAGGTAGAGTAAATAAACAGAACTCTAAAAGAGACCCTAAACAAATTGACCATGGAGACTGGCACAGACTGGGTGACACTCCTTCCCTCCTGCTCTCTTCAGAGCAAGAAATACCCCTTCCAAATTCAGCCTTACCCCCTTTGAGATCTTATATGGGGCCTCAGCTCCCCTGACTGTATTAGATGATGTTACTGAACCAACATGTCATAGTAATAATGATTTGTGTGCCAGGCTAAAAGACCTACAGGTGATACAGAAAGAAATCTGCTCACAGCTGACAGCAGCCTATGCCCCGGAGACCCCTGAGACATCCCATCAGTTCCAGGTCGGAAGCAGCTACACTGAGCCCAGACACTCGATCCTCGCTGGAAAGGACCATACCTGGTGCTGCTGACCACCCTGACAGCCGTCAGTTCTCAGCCCTCACCAGCCGTGTACTAGCTGTTAGGGCTGAGAGCTGGGACCTAGAGGGAAATTTAGTCACGTTTGTCCTGGGTTCCATCGAGATAGGTGTGGGGATAGGCTTGATTTCTATTACAAATGATGTAACATTACATATGTTAGTACTCCTAACACTTCTTGGGACTGTGCCTCAGGGATCACAACCTATATAAGTTTAGAAGTTCTGAAAGACAGTCATGACCTTGGTATATAGGTTTAGATAGTGTCCAGATAGAATCCTGATGCCAAAGACTTTTTAGCTGACCTCCAAGAATACCTAACCTCCCTCTCAGAGATAGTCCTTCAAAATAAAAAAAGATTAGACCTGATATTCCTTAAAGAAGGAGTCTGTGTGCTATACTGAAAGAAAAATGTTGCTTCTATACAGACCATTCAGGAGTAATTAAAGACTCCATAAATAAACTTAGAAAAAGGTTAGACAAAAGACAGACAGAAAAACACATCAGAGATAGTTCGAGAGCTAGTTTAGTAGATCTCCCTAGATGACTACCCTACTCTCTGCTACAGCTGGGCCATTATTAATAATTTTCTTGGTTTTAGTTTTTGGCTCCTGCGTGACAAACAGGTTAATTGCTTTTGTTAAAAATCGAGTGGGTGCTGTGCGGTTGATGGTTGTGAGACAACAGTACCAGTCAGTTAGGACAACTGGTGAGACCAAATACGAGACTTGATATCAAAATTCTAAGATTAGAATTATTTAGTAGGAGAAGACGGGAATGAAAAGAAAATTATATGAATTCTAGGTTTAAAAATATAAAATGAAAAGAGTTAGCCCCAAAAGCCACAAACTCAGGGCTAAGCCCTGCCGCCAGGAATAGCAGGCCATAAAGATAAAGAAAAGGAATGCAAGAACCAGCTCAGGCTATCGAGGACTGAGCCATAAACCATCCAAAGACATCCCCCCAGCTTACTCAGAGTCATACTTTAACCAGATGTCCTCCAGACCCTGATAAGCCCCTACTTGTGCTCTTCAGCCATTGTGTCCTACAGAGAGCATTCCAAGAAACCGGACAGCCCAAGCCTAACCAGAGGTGTTTCAAATACAAATGCTCCATCAGTTTTGACAAACGTTTAAAAATAATGAGGACCTGAAGACCCTACCCTTCTCCTGATTTAGTAGCTCTGTTCCAGGAACCAGGGGGCCATAAAACCTTCTGGCGTCCCCTTATCTCCTGGAGCCATAAAACAATCCTGTAACTTGTGGTACATTCCCCTTTGACATCCCCCATCCCCTGGTGCTCACAGCCTCTGCCTTTAAATACTCTTTTTCCCAGCCTCTCGGGGCCGACACCTCTGTCTCCTGCGTGGGATACGTGTTGGCCCGGAGATCTCTGTAATAGGTCTCCGTAATAAACCTCGCCTTTGCTTATTACATCCAAAATGGTCTCTCTGTGTCTGGGGTCCGCGATTTCCCAAGACTTGAGTAAGGGTCTCTCTGCGTGGGATCTTTCACAGTAGCTGTACCAGTTACTGAATCCTTTCTGTCTAGTATAATGGCTTCACAGAACATGAATTCAATATATGTTACAAGTTGTTAACAAAGCTCAGATTTGTGATAGAAATATGCACAACAAATGAAACATTAAAGCATGCATATAAACGGGATCAATAACCATCACCAGGGGAAATACTGTGACCTATCAGATTTCTTTTGTGCATTGATCAACATGTAGACATGTCCACACGTCTCCACCATGTAAAGCAAGAAATACCAGAGATTGTCCACTCCAAGACAGATCTTTTGGGGCCTGTCAGCTTACTCTAATAATTATATAATCTTGAGATACTGTCATAAGTTCCCACGTTTAGTCTTATTTACAATAGATACCATCTCCCTTATCAGTTTGTAAACTTGGCAACTGAATGCTGAAAGCGCTGTGTGGAAACTCTGAAGTACAAATTAAAAGATCGACACCTACAGCGAAGAATTATGCAAACAGTCTCAATCAGCTTTTATCTTTAAATAGAATTAATCACTTCACACATCCGATCTCACAGAAAAAGGCACCAAGTGAAAGAAAATATTGTATTAGAAGCACATGAGGTTCTTCAGTCTGGTATAGCGTTAGCTCTAACCGGTTTTTAGGATACACTAGGACAAGCAAATGGAAAGAGATTTTTGCAAGAGTCTGAGAACTTCACAAATCTGTTAGGTCACTGGACTGGACAACAAAAACAGCAAAGAACTCCCATGCCAAGAAGCGTAGTACTTCCACTGCCAGGAGCAGGCACCTGAAAGGAGGCCTCCAAGGTTGGCTGTAGTTTTACAAAGAAACAGCATGTCCTCCTTACAAATCCAGGTTCCAAAGAGGATACAAAGCCGTGGGCATTTTTGTCATTGTATCGCTTTAGCATCCTGACAGCTTGCTGTGATATGCCTCTGAGCCTAGCTGGGAGGGTCTCTCTCTGGGTTTGAGTAAAGAGGAAAGCCCCCCCCCCGGGTAGCCCCTCCCCTTATCCACCATGCTCAAATGTGCTCCCAACTGTGAGCTAAAATAAGCCGTTCCTTAAATTACTCCTGTTGGATACTTTGTCACAGCAGTACCGCAAAGTAACTAACAGAGTCACTAAGCAAGCCCAACAAATTGGGCCCGAGAGACAGACCCCTCCAACCCTACCTTGTTGAGAGTGTGCCAGAAACCTTTCAGGGATCCTGATTCAGACAGATGGGCCTCCATCATCGGAGACTTGCCTCTTAGGACAGCCTTGAGCATCACAACAGAAATAAATGCAGGCCACAGTTGCGAGTCTATTCTAGCAGCCATATTTAACAAACATATAAACAACCTATGTTGAAACCAGTTCTGATAATATATTTTAATTATCCCGATATATCAAAAACAGCTCATCTCAAGACAAAATGGATAGTAAGCACTTTTGAGACATTTTGTAATGATTTCGTCGTGCCAAATCTGTTAAATGCTCATATCCTATTTAGGCGGATCTCAATCCAGACAGCCCATAGTTTGGACGCTGAAGAGCCTCGGGTGGCTGTGGTTGTAGTCTGGACAGGGCAGAGCTAGTAGAGGGAGCATCTGTGTCTATTCTTGAAGAGGAAAACAGCCCACGGCAACACCTATTTACTTATGAGATAATATACCGAGCACCTTTCTGGTATCAACATTAAGCCAAGAGTTTCACGAAGCTCATTTATTTTAATGCTCACTGCAGCTCTGTGAAAGAAGGAGCATTAGTAATCTCCATTTCACACCAGAAAATTGAAACTTAAAAAAAATAATAAATTAAGGTGCTTAAGGTCACACTTCAAGAAGGTAGTGTTGCATGGGCTTCAGCCCCAGCACTCTGGCTCTAGAATATACACTGATTTGACAACAGAGAGAAAAAAGTTAAAGTACAAGAAATAGCTGGCCAAGAAATCTTGGTCTGATATAATGGGGAAAACGGTTGATTGAAGGCTAGAATAGAAGTCTAATTTTGAGGTACAGAGATAAATTTACCTACAAGAAGAGAGGGGAGGGAACAGAGTCAAAGAGAAACCAAAATGCAACGAACAACAGTTATATTAGCAGTTGGTAATGAAGATGATGAAGATGATGATTAAAAACTATTTTTTAATGAGTATTTACTTTGGGCCACATATTGCGCTAAAGTCCAACACCATTGACATCCACATTCAAGTAACATTTATGGAAGCTGTCCCATGCACTGTGGGATGCTTGGCATCTAACTAGCGCTGGTGACCGAGCCCAGTAACCGCCCTCCACCCGCAATAAGCCCAGCGATAACAGAAGCGGAAAAAGAAACAAGACACCAACAAATGTCTTCCTGGACGGCAAAGTCACCTCCAATTGAAAACTCCTTTAGTGTTTAATGTTAGTTCACAAACATTCCAGCCAGCAGTCTCAAGGGGTGGTGTTAAGTGTCTTTAAGAAAACTGAAAGTCTGGATGGGCGGAGCCGAGCACGGTAATCCATGGGGTTTCCTACTCTTGCCACTCCAGGCTAAGGGCGCCTCCCTCCACAGTCTTCACACACCCCCTGCTTCGCTCATACCCATTTAGCTCAGATTCATGTTCAGAAAGGCCGTCTTTTAGGAACTTAACCAAGTATGAGTGAAAAACTAGTCTGAGACTGTGTTTATGGAGAATGAGAACTTCTGCTCACGACACCGACAGCCAGCCAGCTGCGGTTAACAGCAACACTATGCTTTGTAAGGAATAAACTATCAATCCGACCCTTTCATCTAAGACGGGAAGTGACTAGGAATGGAGCCTCACCAATACAGCAAGCACCTCCACCTGCTTCAAGTAATAGATTTGATCTCGAGATACTAAGTGCATGGGAAACAGAAGCTAATTATTAAGTCCTATTTTTGTATGTGAAAATTACTTACGATCTGTCGGTTAAACAGCTCAAAAATGATCTTAAATGATAATTGACTATGAAACTAGGCCAATTTACACCTACAATCCCCCTGAAACCACCTAAGAAGCCAGGCAACCATGAAACAGGGAAAGAAAAACATTTCTGTGAGTATCAGTTTGTTTCTCAGCCCTCAGTTCCCAAGGCCAAAATCAGGGAAGGTGCATTTAACACAACTGAGAGTAAGGGACCTTTGCAGTTTGGACTCTGCGGAGGAAACCCCATTGAGCCTCACACTTGAAACAGCCATAATTATAACGAACACACACAGGGTATTATTAGATGAAAATAAGGAATGTCTTTTAGCCAACTCATTGCCAATATTATTAAAGGATTGTATGATTTGTTTAACATTTTTATTCCATCCCAATGAGGAAAGGCACACATGTGCTCAGACCAGTCTACCTTTTTAAAAATGTGTTAATCAATCATAGCATATAGACTCAGATGAGAGGTCTAACCATTTTATTACAAAGTTTGATACATACATGTGTGTGTGTGTGTGTGTGTGTGTGTGTGTGTGTGTGTGTGTGTCCCAATTGTTTTAGGGTTTCCATTCTTGTGAACAGACACCATGACCAGTGCAAGTCTTTCAAAGGACAACATTTAATTGGGGCTGGTTTACAGGTTCAGAGGTTCAATCCATTATCATCAAGGTGGGAGAAAGGCAGCATCCAGGCAGGCATGGTGCAGGCACAACTGAGGGTTCTACATCTTCATCTGAAGGCCACTAGGGGAACACTGGCTTCCGGGCAGCTAGGATAAGGGTCTTAAAGCCCAAACCCACAGTGACACACCACCTCCAAATAGTGCCACGCCCTGGGCCAAGCATTTTCAAGCTACTGCACCACCATCACAACCACTACCACCACTGTAATCACTCATAAAATGCAGCAGTTTGGCCCCAGTCTGAGATGTCACAATCCCAGGAACACTCATCACACCAAGGATCTTTCAAATCTTCTAAAGGGACTATACGAGCACAGACAGTAGACTGTCCTGCGTTCTCCTCCTTGTTTAGTTCACTATTCAAATTATCTGCTGTTTTCATCTATGAAGCCTGCATCAGGTCAGGCCGCGGTGTTAGATAATCTTCCTTCCCCATAACAACACTGTAACCTTTGCTAATGCATCCAAGCCCTGAAGTTTCTTAAATCTGAGCCCGTCTCACCATCAAGCTCCATTTCAATGAGAAATACAGTCACCCCCTGTCATCACTGTCTTTCCAAGAGAATCCTAGGGAGAAGAGTATGGCCCATACATCAACACTAGTGACAGGTCTGTGTAAGAGGACAAGGAAGTCACATGTGACAACCTCCAGGTAAACAATAACTCCACGCCTGTGACTTAAATAATTTGATGTGTTGGGGAGAGTAGGAACTAGTAAGTCTCTCCTCTCTCTATGGTGGAGTCACTGTCTCACACTTAATTCTTGTTTATTTCCCACTATGTTCCCCTCTGCAGTGGTTTAAGTGACTGAGAAATGTCCCCCATAGGCTGGGTATTCAGACACTTGGCCCCCCAGTTGGTGGTTGTGTTAGGGAGGTTTGGGTGGTGCAGCCATGTTGGTAGAAGTACTATTGATGGTAGTATCACTGGGGATAAGCTAAAAAGCCCCCACACGCAGCCACCAAACCCAGTCACTATTGGGGACGCCAAGAACTGCGAGCTGACAGGAGCCTGATATGGGTGTCTCCTGAGAGGCTCTCCCAGAGCCTCACTGACACAGATGAGGATGCTTGCAGCTAACCATCGAACTGAGCACGGGGACCCCAATGGAGGAGTTAGAGAAAGGACTGAAGGATCTGAAGGGGTTTGCAACCCCATAGAAAGAACAACAATATCAACCAATCAGACCCCACCAGAGCTCCCAGGGACTAAACCACCAACCAAAGAGTACACATGGGGGGACCCATGACTCCAGCTGCATATGTAGCAGAGGATGGCCTTGTCTGGCATCAATAGAAGTAACCCTTGGCCCTATGAAGGCTTGTTTCCCCAGTATAGGGGAATGCCAGGACGTTGTGGGAGTGGATGGGTGGGAGTGAGAACATCTTCATAGGGAAAGGGGGGAGGGGGAATGGGGGGAGGAGGAGTGGGGGGAGGAGGAGTGGGGGGAGGGGGAATGGGAGGTGGAAGAAAGGGGATAACATTTGAAATGTAAATACATAAAATGTCCAATAAAAAGAGCACTGTCTGTTCTTCCAGAGGTCCTGAGTTCAATTCCCAGCAACCATATGGTGGCTCACAACCATCTATAATCAAGTCTGGTGCCCTCTTCTGGCCTGCAGGTGCATACATGCAGGCAGAAAGCTGTATGATGTATACATAATAAATAAATAAATGTTAAAAAAAGGGGGGTTGGGGATTTAGCTCAGTGATAGAGCGCTTGCGTAGCAAGCACAAGGCCCTGGGTTTGGTCCCCAGCTCCGAAAAAAAGAAAAAAAAAAGAGAAAAAAGGCCTCACTAACTTCCAGGTTGCTCTCTCTGCTTTGGGCTTGAGGTTAAGGCTCCCACCTCCATGCCTTCACTTTCTACCTTCCCCTTCGTGATGGACCCACATCACTCTGGAACTATAAGAGAACTCTCTCTTCCTTGGGCTCCCTGTGTCAAAGTATTTTATCACAGCATCAGCAAAGTTACTAATATGCCCTGCTGTGGTTGGACTTTCCCGATAAGACCTTTCTGATACCACTCATCATAGCCTATCGTCTTCATACTGAATGTCTATGGAGCACAATGTGGACACAGGACTACACTTAATACTGAGACAGACATCTGAGGGAGTCCACCCACCCTAACTTCTTGAAGCTTAAAGTGTAGACCTCCTGAAGCGAATGCAAAGGCCATCTTTTCTAAGAGACCTTCTAAGCTTCCTTTCTTTACTATTCTCACGAGAACTCATTCTTGTAGGGATAGACAAATACCCTACTCCGTCTTCTGACCACACCATTCGAAGATGAGGGAATGCAAGAAAATATAAGCCAATCCAGCAGCAGCTATCAGGTGGGAAATACTCATTACAGAAGGAATCTGTCAGCTGAAGGAAACTTTGGCTTCAGCTAACAAATGCAGAAGAAACTGTTCTCATCAACCAGCAATAAGAAACATCTCCAGGACTTTAAGACTATTATTGTTGGGTCCATGGCAACAGCATGTGAATGAGAAAAGCCACTAAATGGTAAATGAAGCCATCCTTCGTACAGCAATAGGTGAGGCACACATGATCCTACTAGCCTGTCAGTGGACATGCACAGAATGAACAACATCTCAGCCTGGACACTAAGCATTAGATTAGTGTCAAATATCTGTTCTTGAGGGGAGTCTGACTGTTGCCTCTCCGCTAACTTAGCTAGTGTTACTCAGGGTACTAACTGAGGTTCTTATCTGATCCACTGTTTCACCTCATCTATGCTCTGGTTCTGATGCTTTAAAAAAAATCCCCTAGGCTGAAGAGATGACCCAGGAGTCAAGAGCACATGCTGGTCCTCCAGAGACCCCAGTTCAGTTTGCGGCACCCGCAACAGGCAGCTCACAGCCTCCTGTAACACCAGCACCAGGAGATCCAATGCCCTCTTCTGACCTCCACAAGTACCTGGACACACATGGTATACCCTTACATAGACACACACAGACACACATAGACACACACACAGAGGCACACAGAGGTGGGGAGGACGGAGATAAATGAAGGAAACTCACAAAATTATGAAAGAAATGGTTGAAATAGATAGATGCCATTCTCCCCCAAGTCTTTAGCTTCCCTTTAAGAAACAAGCAGAAACCAGTTGCTGCTTTAGAAAGACAAGATTCACCCATTTGGGGAACAAAAGAGGAAGTTCACAATAGCAGCTAGCAACAACTGTATAAGCTCAATTTCACAAACGTTGTCTAATTTTGACGGTTCAGTAAACAACTGGCTGTGGGAAAAAACAAAATAAGGCTGATATTCTAACTAAAAATTATATCAGCTAATGGTAAAAATTATCTCAGGTTACAGTTCTTTTTCCACTCTAAATCAGTCACACACACACACACACACACACACACACACACACACACACACACACACACACAAAGCCAGCCATATTAAACACAAATGTAGAACAGTGTCTTCTTACAATGAAAGCATAATACTACTTTCCTCAAACTTCTCTCCAGAGGACAGATGCCATAATGAGTAGCCACATTTATTTAGATTTTTCTTTATTCAACTTTTCGATCAAGTATATGTTACCCTGCACAAAAGGCCTACACCACTCAATTTCCTGGAGATTCTCCCACTGAATTTTTTTGGGGGGGGGAGATTACAATCAATTCAATACTGGGTATCTAGTAATGCTCTTATTTCTATGCCAAAATAGAATTCTGTAGCTTTCTTTTCATAGCTTGCCTTTAGAACTAAACTAGCTGGGTCATGCCCTACCACCCTCCTCAATGGCTGAATGAGGAGAACCTTATAAGGTTTTCAAAGAGCAAGAGTAACAAAGGGTGGCAGTGGGCTGCCTGGTACTCTGAGTTCACAAGGACATTATAGACAAAACTAAGTTTAGTGGGAAAATCACACGATTAACTAGTGATGTCTGCATCAGAACCGAAACAGGCAGTGACGGTGTGCTAATTTTCTTGGAGGCAACCTATCAACATACCAATTGAAAGTAAGAGTCAAGAACTGAGACTCATGTTTACCAGCATGGAGATTTGTATGTTCTTTTCATTTTGTTAAGAGCAATTAGTTCATGGAACTAGAGAGATAACTCAGCACCCAAAGGTGTGACTCACAATCACCTGTAACTCCAGCTCCAGGGTACTGGGCACCTCTGGGTTCCACAGGTACCTGCACATGTATGTAAAGATCTGCACATGTATGTAAAGATCCACACACAGGCATTCACAAACACATCGTTTTAGATTAAATATATCTAAAAGAATAATCTAGTTCACAGATCTCATAACCAAGAGTTTAGTCATCTGGCATGATGAAGAACATGGATTATCTGATTATTGGGGACACAGGCATGTTGACATCAGCCAGAAGCGGTAATAACAACCCCAGCAAGGGTACAGGACATCCGCACCTTTGCAGTTGCGTTCTAATAGCCCAGTGGAGCTGCTGGCACTGTGCTGTGGAAAAAAGGCACTGACCCCAGAACATCTGCTTCTGTCTCCAAATGTGACTCAGACTCTGTCAGGATGACCCCTGAGCTTTCATTTCCCCATCAGTGAAATGAGGATAATGGCTCCTGTGCTCATCCCGAAGGAGGCTTGGAGGGTTAAAATGGGAACGAACGCAGGTGAAGTAGTCAGAGTATAACATAGCCCAGACAACTTCAATCTCACACACGGGAGTCACTCCAAAAATAAATCCCTAAAAAGTTCGCTCAGGCCGACACTGGGAACTATTCTCTGCTGAAAGACCATTGTGATGAGCAGGAGGCAGAGCTTCCCACTGTGCCCTGGACGAAGGCCAGCGCCGCCGCTCCATCCGAGTAGCTTGGGCACAGCGTTCAGGAAGAACCGCTGACTATACCCACCTCCTCAGTGGCAAACACCGCAGCCAGGCAGTGGCACAGGCAGTAGCTGCTTCACAGCAAACCCAGTAGTAACGGAAGAGAGGCCTGGAGGTCAGAGCTGCTGCACTGAGGCAGCCCCTCACCCGTCTGCTCTTCCTCACCTATCTCACACCACGGCTCAACAGCCAACTAAAGAACTCACAGCCCAATCTAAGGAAGCTTCCTTCCTGTGTGACAAAGGGGAGGATGGCACCATTTCACCAAAGGTACTCGGGACTGTCAGGAGGTCAGTGGGTCAAAACTCAGTGGGAGTTAAACTGTGGGATGTGATCAGCGAAATGGAGGCTGCTGGGAACTGGACCACTGACGTCTCAGAATTGTCTACTACAAGGAGTAGGGGGTGGGGAGTCAAAGATGCAGATAGCAAAGAAGGAATCCATGAGATATTCTGAGTCATTGGCAGGGGAAGAAATGGCCCAAAAAGCACAGAACTACATCACATCAGGCTAACTAACTGAGAAGGCGCAGGTCAAATGATCAGAGAAGCAGACTGATGAAGACAATAGACACAGAAACCATGAAGAGTTCGTACCTGTAATGAATACAAAATGAAAACCTACTATGGTTGTTTGAATGAGAGTGGCCAGCATAGGTTCGTTATTTGAAAGCTCTGTCCCATGTTAATGGAGCTATTCATGAATAATTAGGAGGTGAGGCCTTGTTGGAGGAGGCATATCACTGGGCATGGGCACTGAGGTTTCAAAAGTCCAAGCCAGGTCCAGCCCAGCTCTCTCTCTCTCTCTCTCTCTCTCTCTCTCTCTCTCTCTCTCTCGCCCTCTCTCTCTCGCTCTCTCTCCCTGCCTGCTGCCTGTGAAATTGGATGTAAAGCTCTCAGCTACTGCTTCAGCGCCCACTATAATGGTGGAGGGCTAACTCTCTGAAACTACAAGCAAGCCCTCAATTAAATGCTTTCCTTTGCAAGGGTTCCCTTGGTCATGGCGTCTCTTCCCAGCAATGAAACAGGAAATAAGACATACATTCTACCACTTTATCCCACTTCAAATCAAGTCAAGTTTGTTATTCAAATCTTTCACATACACACACACACACACACACACACACACACACACACACACACAAAGAAATATGAAAGAAGAATGTTGACTGATACATTGTTTCTATAAAAGAAAATGAATGCCAAGGAAACCTTTCCACATAGAAAACCAACTATATTAATTGATGGTTCTGTCTCCGGTAGATCAAGCTATACGCCAGTTTTACAATGTAAACACATTAATGTTGAGAAACTGCTCAGTGGACCCCTATAGTCCCCATTGTTAGTGATTGGTACTAGCAGGCTTTTATGTATGCATCTTGACAACCAAACAAAGTCAGACATTTGTATTAGAACTGAAAGAAACAAATTCAGGGCCTGACCAGATGGGTTCTTGTTCAATCTGTTAGTGTCGAGTGCCATAGGTGGTTTATTGAAAACAAACTCAGGACGGTGTGCATGAAAGAGGTGACGGCTAAACTTGAAGCACAGCATCAGTAATTAGGGTGGTCCTTTTGTACTGACACACATGCCAACGTGTGGTGACACTGGCATAGGCTGGTGGCCTGCTTGAGCATATTAGCGTAGTGTTGTGTTCATCTGGCTAGACTGAAATGATGATAGGCCACCACTCTTGATTTTTTAAGCCGTGTAAACCAAGACTTGGAGCCAGCAAATGACACGATGTCTGTGGACTTTAGAACAACCATCGACACAGTTGCTCAAGAGAGGATAGTGTACGCCCAGTGCAAATTGTGATGCAAGTCTTTAATTCTTTCCTAATAAACAGGTCATCAACTTAAAGAAAATAAGGCCGGTGACTAAATTTGTCTAGAATTTTATACTCTATCTACTGTTCACTTAGAAAATATCAACTGTGAGGCATTGCCACCGTTTCCAGTTTGGGAACAAAGAACATGGAAGGAGCGGCAAGGGGAGTAGGAAACAAAGGGCAGGGAGAAAGTTTCAGCTCCATGTCTGACAGTCAAGATGCGCGTTGTCAACTAAGCAGATGTACAGAGACGACTAGATGATGACCAGGTGATCTATGCGTCACTTGAAAAAGGGAGGGGTTCAGAATCTGAATCTGTCTCAGAGGTAGGGATGGAGGTTCATGTGAGGGAGAGTGTGCTAATAAGGCACCCGTGCACAGCAATAGGTTATCAATACATTGTGGAGAACATCTCTCAATGGGGAAACTATGTACCTAAAAGTATATATTTTTTCTATGTCAAATTAATTCAAATCCAGTAGATTTTATGAAAAATGTTGAAAACAATACTTCCCTGTCTCCTGGGCATTCATAATGTCCCAAGTCATACCTGGTGTGAGATTAATTTTCCAGTTCATGGATGTCATTCAATTTATATCCATTCAAATACATACCTCTCATCTACTTGCACAAAGCATGGTGGAGCAGGTAACATGCTATGTAATATACGCAAGTAAACTTACTAGCCGGTAGTACTGGTTCTTGGTGGTATCTGCTGGAGAGGCAGACACAGGAGAGCGTGCATTCAAGTGAACATAATAGAGTCCAATGGCAAAGATTCTCTACTCTACTAGACAAGAGGCACTTCAAAGACATGGGTTAAGCACATGCACATGTGGAGGCTGGAGGAAATCAAGGCTCTCCCTCTCAGGCTCTTAGCCTCATGGCCTTGAGACAGGGTCTCTCACTTACCAGTGGCCAGCGAGCTCTTGGTGTTCATCTTTCCATCTCCCAGCTCTGAGACACACACAGGCATGCATGGCCTTTTACACCAGTGCTAAGGACTCAAACTTAGGTCCTCATGCTTTCGGAGCCCCTTCCTTACTCAGTGAGCTAGCTCCTTGGCCTCAGAAGGAATAATATCAAGATCATCAAGGTGAAAGTTAGTTTCTAGCGGCAAGGATGTACATAAGTTAGTCCATGGCTGCCCCTGGAACATTAAGTACCAGAACGGTTGCTTTTCTCTGTGGTGTTCTCTAGCCCTTGGCAATGAAAGCATCTGCTGTGTCCTTGGTTTTGCATCATGAATGAAGTCAACTTTCTGGACTATTTGTATTCAGTGTGATGTTTTCTCACAACTATGCAGCTTCTGTTTATCTTCTGGGGCTCTGAGCAGGACATTTAAGGAAAGAAGTGATGTGGTTATACACAATGACTCAAACACCCATGCTTTTGTAGAAAGGAGAAGACAACCCCACTGACTCCCAGAGTGAAATGCATTCTGCCCACACATACTAGGGAGTCATCAACTTCCCCCAACTCTGTTCCTCTGCCTTGGCTAGTAGACTCAGTCAGCCTTTATGTTACAAACCAGTCATTCCCTTCAGAAGACCTTCCAACACAGGAAAGTTCTGATATATTCCAAACATACCTGTATTATCACTAACACAATTTATAATTTATCATTCATATATATGCATATGTGAAGATATATATATGCCTGGGTGGAAATTATTATGCTAGATTAACCATTTCTCTGGTAGCTGAAATTTCTATAGACAAGCAAATAAAAATAACTTTAAAAGAATTATTTTTTTTCCTTTGTTGGCTCAGTGGAAAATAAGACAGGGAACATAGAGGAAGGCAAGCATGGAGGCCTCTGTCCCATGGCCCTCCTTTCTTCTCCTCCCTTCAATGAGCCACGTTCTACCTCAAGCTGGTCATCAATTCTCCTATCTCAAATTCCTCTTGGAGTGTAAACTCCTAAAGGACAAAGGCTTCCGATTATCTTTTCTCCAAAACACACAGCAGGAGCAGAGCTTTCTATAAGGTGTTTCGTTTTTCACACTTACGTGTGTGGGTGTTTTTTACATTTACTTACGTGTGTGGGTGTTTCACTTGCAGGTGTGTATGTGCACCACACTCGTGCCTGCTGCATGCGGAGGTCAGTAAAGGACACTGGATCCTTTCAAGCTGGAGTTACGGACGGCTGTAAGCCACCAGGTGGGTGCTAGGAACTGAATCTGAGTCCTCAGCAAGCACAGCGAGTATTCTTACCACGAAGCCAGCTCTCCGGCCCAGTCAAAACATTTTTGCTCATGATCATTTTGCCCAAGAAATTTTTACCAGGCATAAAAGTTAGGTGTACTGACAAAGCAATTACTGACAATAAACCATAATGAAATTTATCTCATGACAACTTGTTGGCTTACACACAACTTCACCATTTACTATAAGAAGAGATAAATTGCCACACAAAGGATGAAACCTTGACAGTATTTAATACTGCAGGATGTAGAGCGTTCAGTGTTCAGCGTGGTGGATTGATATTGCTATTCTGCTATCAAGAATGTTGAAAATGCTGCTTTGCATAAGTGCATGGCACTGCAATAGCAGAAACACATCTAGGGCCATTGTAGAAACTGTTGAGAATCCTGTCTTAATTCCACGCCAAGATCCATTTCATCATTTTTTTAAATAAAACTGTGTAGAGTCTAATCTGATACTTACACGCTGGGGTAGGATAACGGGATGAGGCTGAAGGTCTTTGTTCTCTGTGTGTGTGGTACCTGCACCACAATTCAAACTATGCAGTAGTCTCAAGCTGGCACTGAGGTGTCTCGGGAAGGAGTCACTGACGCTGCCTGGAGAGATGCATCCGCAGTGCGAAACGTGTGTGCTGCGTGTTTATCCAGGGATGCAGGGAGGTTACGCAATGCACCACAGGCAAATGCTGTTCGAAACACCATGGAGTCATCACACACTTGGTCTTTTAATTCATCTTTGGTCACTACACAACCCGAAACCTTTCACTCGCTAAATTTCTCATAACTCAACATTCACAAGCAACCGATCTCACACGAGGTTGAGACCAGCTCACAAAGCTATGTTCTAAACAGCTTCGGCAATGCGTCAGGAGTTTTGAAGACTATGTTCTGCCTTTGAAAGTTAAAAAGGTGGTTTGGGTTTAAAGTCTTGACAGTAGAAAAAGCATAGTTAAGGGCTGGGAAGGGGCCATGAGTAGCTGAGTTCTGGTCTCCAACAACTAGGTGTTCTTTCAGTGTGGCAGCCTAAGTCTGTGATCTCAGTGTTAGTGTGGGAAGCAGGGTCTTGTTGGTCAGCCATTCTAGCCCAAACAGTGACCTCCAGGTTCAGTGAGAGAGAGACACTGTCTGGAAAAAAATAGGTTGGGAGCAGCAGAGGAAGATATCCTACATCAGTATTGACCTCTGCTCTCTACACACACACAAGTGGGAACATTCATACATACCTGTGCGCACACACGCTTACACCAGAGACAGAGACAGAGACACTATTTTTAAAATGTGTGCTGTAGCCAATGAGATGGCTACAAGCCGAATCACCTGAGTTCGAGCCTAGGGACCCACATGGCCAAAGGAGAGAATCAAGTCCCCTGGTTATTTTCAGACCTCCATCCATGAGGCATGGCACATACTCCCCCTATATAATATATACATACACATTTGCAGACAGACAGACAGACAGGTGGGCAGGAAGATAGACAGACAGGTCAAAATGGTTTAATGTGTTCTGGGCATAATGGTGTGTACCTAGAGACCTAGCTTCTCATGAAACTGAAGGAGGAAGATTGTTTAAGTTGAGGGGATCAAAGTCATCCTAGGCAACATAGTGAACTCCCATTCCCCCCTTCCCCCAAAATAAAGTAAGCGGGATTCCTAGCCCCTAGTGACCAGCAGTGACTTTACATGGTCTTGGCTATTCTTTCAGAGGAAAGTGCACATAAACACATGCATGCTGTGATCACACAAGTGGGAGCTTACACCCTGTTCTACAGCTTTTGTCACTTTCATGTAACCATTCCACTGCTTCTTGTTTACATATAGACAACATATAGACAGAGTGAGCAATAGCTTATCAATGTGTTTTATGATTAGCTGTACCAGAACAAATGTTTTAGCCAATAGCCTACCCAGAGATACCTTATTTTTACATTAATTAGGTAAAAATCTAGCCGTGCTTCATATAACAAAGGAATCAACAAGATAAAACTGGAGAGATGGCTCAGTGGTTAAGAGCTTTGACTGCGGGATTGGGGATTTGGCTCAGTGGTAGAGCGCTTGCCTAGCAAGCGCAAGGCCCTGGGTTCGATCCCCAGCTCCGAAAAAAAAGAATAGAAAAAAAAAGAGCACTGGTTGCTCTTCCAAAGGTCCTGAGTTCAAATCCCAGCAACCGTTACATGGTGGCTCACAACCATCGGTAATGAGATCTGATGCCCTCTTCTGGTGTGTCTGAAGATAGTGACAGTGTACTTATATATAATAAATAAATATTTTTTTTAGAAAATCTGTGTGTCTGTGTGTCTCTGTCTCTCTCTGTCTCTGTCTCTCTGTCTCTCTGTCTCTCTCTCTCTCTCACACACACACACACACACACACACACACACACACACACACACAGCACATGATCCAGGGTTGCCCTGATACTCTACACACCATCTTGCTGCTCCACCACACATTGTCTTATTCCCAAACTGGCCCCATAGTGCAAGGATGGCGGCTCCAACCCAAGCCCCAAGGTCCACATTCCACCCGAAGGGAGAATAAAGCAAGGATGACACGCCTTTTCCTTGTGTGCCTCCCAAGCTGGATTTATGATTTGCACTGAAGTCTCATTAGTTATATATTAGTAACATGGTCATAATTTTACATGGAGAAGGTTGGGGATTTTAATTTTTATTCCGTGCAGTTATGTGCCCATCATAAACTAGGAGTAGATGTGTACTACTGCGGTATCTGGGGAAAGCAGAACTGGAAAGGCCACAGTCTCACCAGAAGCGAAGCCAAGAGGAGCAGCCTTCCACAGCCACCTTGGTGTACAAGTTTGGGGAAATTATTGTCAAGTTACTCTAAGAGGAACAGAAGAACCTGGCAAATCCTATTGCGGTTCTCATGCTTCACAGGTGCTGATTAAGGCCACAGGGAAGTGAAATTTTCTTGCCAAAAATCACAAAACAGCCTCCAGAAGAGGAGAAATGTCAAACAGAATAAGAGAAACAGATTTTGAATTTCACATTACAAAACCAGATGTTATTCTGTGTCACCTATGGTATTAGAGACATCTAGCCGTTCTTATGTTGACTCCAGTGATGGCTGAAGTGGAGATGGCACTGAATCTTATATGTTATGCCACATACCAACAGCCCTACCAAGTGGCCAACAGGCAGACGGTCTACACAGCATGGATACACGGACAGAGGGGGCAGAATTAAAATTCCATCCAGGCCAAGGGGTGATTCTGTCATGTTTCTCAGGACGGTATGCAATTTAAAAATTGTATGCTGTTCATCTATGGAAAATCCTGCCTAATATTGCTTTCCATGCTTGACTGAGGTAACAGTTCTATGGAAGAAAAATAACATAGATAAGGGGGAACCAATGAATTTACATTAAAAATATGTCCCTTACATATCTGATATTCAAATTAAACTGGACACCATATATTTATATCTTCCCAAAAAATCTGCCATTTTTATAGCAAATTTAGAATTTAAATCTCCTAATTTTCAGTCTAATTTTTACCCCTTCCAACATGGCCATGTCAAATGTGTTAGCATTTCTTCTAGGTTCTGCCCAACAGTTACCTAGCAACAGCCAGGTAGAGCCTGGATTGTTATAAAAGGACTGTTTGCTCTCTCTCTCCACATGTTCCTGGCCAGCTTCTTCCCTTCTTTCTCTTCTCTGTCTTTCTCTGTCCCCCTCTCTCTTTCTCTGCCACTATTCCCTTCCCACACCCCTTCTTTTATCCCAAATAAACCTCATTTTTATACCAGCCTCCGTCGTATGGCTGGTACCTTGGGGGGATGCCTCAGCATGGGCCCCCTGAAGCCACCCCCTCCCAATGCATCATGCCACTGCATTACAGAACATATACTCAGTCAGTAAGTAAGGTAACACCAATGATGCTTACCCATAATCCACAGGCAGATAACATGTCTCACAGCAAAGTTTTTACAAGGACTTAAATATCACACAATCTGTGCCATATGTTTGAATTAATTGGATTTTCCAGTGTCATAGATATATAGGTGGCAGGCCATCCTCGCCACACAGGTTACACTCTTGAGAGTCTGTCCACGCCCATGTGAGCCACGGACCAATGCAGCCTCGCACATGCTGAGACTGCACAACTCCCGACGAGGTTCTAGTTGACTGCACATGCACAGAGGAACACGAGCTTGGAATATGAGTGGATGCTAAAGTCCTGAGAACACCTTCACAGTTCAGAGTCACTTACTTCAGGGAAGGACCGTAGCTGGGGTGGAGAATCAGGCTGAAAAGTCTCAATCACACCAGCAAACTATTTCATCATATTCTCTACCTGTGGCTTTTAAAAGTTAAAACTTAACTAACAAATTAGAGCGTCCTCCAACGCTCTTCCTGATTATGAATATATTTTTCTAATTATGAATAATCTGTCTCCCCCATATGCTGTGGAAGCACGGCAGAACTTTTCATATAAAACAATCCTATAGCTCCACACACACATTCTATAACAAGATCAAGAACCTTAGCTCAAAGCGCATCTTTTTCACTCAAGGAACGTATGTTATTAACCTGAAAGAGAATTATTACAGAATTAACTTTCCAAAATGTAAACCACTGGCCATATTCCCACCCCACCTGAAGGAACCCGATTCTTATCTAGCCTCGAATTTCAGCAACCAATTTCCAGAAGCACAAAGTACAGAGAAAGGTTTCTAACTCTCTGCAGGGACGTAATCAACAAAATGCAAGCTGCTGGAAACGCCACAGGACAGACAACCTAGATCTTCAGTAACTAAGTAACAAGTCGGGGCAGGGGATACAACATAAAACACCAACCAATCACAGCAGGTAGTCTTTATCTGAATACTGAATCACACTAACTGTTTTTAAAAATGAAATTAAAAAAAAAACACGTTTTATACTTAAGAGACAATGGGAAATTTGAGCACTGCCTGAATTAGTTTCTTTTTTTTTTTAATGCCACTTATTTTCCATTTATGTGATAGCTGCATTACAGTCAGAACTTTCTCAAAGTTTCTTGTCTTTCAGACACTGACTGATCAGTAGGGTATCTGAGGTAGGTAGAGGAGGGAAAGGTGAATTGATAAACTAGGAAAGGGTGATGACGTCATCAGTCCTGTTTATACTTCTTCATGTTCAAATCCTCCATAAAAAGTTTAGCACATAAAAAAAATTGAACTAAAATTGAAATGTTATATGCTAAGGTGATTTCAAACATTTAAGTTTTCTATAAACCAGCAATATCAAGACTTCTCTTCTAAAAACCAACTTATTTTCTGCCAAAAAACTGTCAACAAACAAACAACTTTGCTAATACCTGTTTCTACAATGTTAATTATTCCGTGGAGAGTTTTTAGTCTGCTAAATAATATAATTAGAACCTCAATCAGCTATGAAAAGGAAACAATAATTAACTATTTCTGCGCACACACACACACACACACACACACACACACACACACACACTTCCTTTCTTGCATCTTTTGGGTTTCTCCCTCGGGCAAACACAACAGTAAAAAGCAAACAAGTTCCAAGACTGGTTCCAAGGGTGTGGAGGTAAAACAGTGCTTGGAAAACAGAACTTTTCAGCTCTGCTTGAAATCATACATCCCAACAGCCCAGCTAATTTTAAACTATACCACTGCCAACCTCATTTGGTCTAGCCAGTTTGTGAAGTGAGTGACTGTTCAGAAGTTACTCTCACTTCACAAATTAAGAATCGGAGACTTGTTATGCCCAAAATTAACCTGTAAGCCCTCACCTGCCTAGGAACCAGGTATCTTCCTGGAACACTGGGAATTGTAGTTCTTGGAAAAGAGCAAAGTCTCATGGGAAAGCCTCATGGCCTATATAGGTTTGTCCTTATAAGCCTCTGCAACATGAGGCTTGAAGCCATTCCAGCTTGGAAATTCCCGGAAATGGTCTTGAATAAAGTCATCCCTTGGTCAATATGTAATATTTAATATAGTTTACCTAAATTTGGCTTAAAATAGTAAAATGTGTTTCCTCTAGCAAATCTCAGATTTAACAGACTGACTGAGCCAACAGATCTGCACACTGTGAAAAAGAGTCAAATTACAAGTGACTTATATCCAAACTTCCTAACTACTTGATCAAACATTTGCCCCTCCCTAACATAAACACATGGTCATGTACAAGTCATTTTCAATATAAATTATTATTCTGTAACCTGGTCAATACTTTTCTCTCCTTCAACATCCTTCCTTGTAGACTATCTCCCCCATTACAGTGTTTCAATGACCATAGCTGCCTCCGTGCCTTGTCATCCCAAGTGTAGTCCATAGACAGCAGCATCAGCCCTACCCAAACACTCGTTAGACAAACAGAATCATGAGCCCATTCCAACCCCACCAAATCACAGTCTTCATCTTAAGAAGACGACAGATTACCCATGTACTCTGAAGTTGAAGTATCTCCTGGAAAAACTCAAAGAACTGTGGTCAGTCGTTTCAGAAGTCCATACTTCTCCAGACTACATCCTCAACCTTCAAGGATCTAAATCTCCAATGATCCGATTCACTGCCGTCGCGTCTCACACTTATATAGAACAGAAGAGTATTCCAAATGAAACACATGCGTCTGACGATTCAAAGTTAAGTGGCTACTAATGGTCTATTACAATACCCTCAGATCAGAGGCAACTCTCAACCCTCATCAGAGAAGCCTCTCCCTGCCATTGATGGCAGTAACACAGAGATCTTCCCCAATTTGTCAATGTGCAGAAAATAAAGGACTGTAGCATTCTCGGCCTTAAATGGGACAGGCATAGTAGAGCCCTCTCCTCAAGGCTCATGGATCTTTGTGGAAGAGGATGCAGAAAGATTGTAAGAGCCATTGGTGGTCCATAACATCGAGGAAAACAGTGTCTACAAGCACAACAGAGAAGAAGCACATGCAAATTCACAGCAATCATGGCAAGACCACAAGCATAGAGGGGTACAGTAAGGTGGACATGAAATCCCATCGCTGGCTGAAAAGCTATCAGCATTTTATGGCTTCTAGGAGAGAGTCGTGTTTCTTTAATGATGTGAATTCAGGAAATAAGATGCGTCTACAAAGACTCACTCACTGAAACTACAGTGATGTGGAAACATAAGAAAGTTATGAGTCAACAGGCTAATTACTTTCTCTCCCTGAATAGCCATTCCTTGCCCATCTCTGGATCAGAACTAGCATCCCTTATGACCAGCAGATAAAAAAAAAAAAACCTTTTGGACTCTATTGAATTAGCAGACTACTAGCTTTCACCAGCCCGAAGCTAACGATGCCATCCAATAGCATCTGAGACCTATAGAGCTTCCCCCACTTACTGTAGCCTCCGCCAATATATGTTAAGCTTGTCTTGACATATGACTTCTTTGGTTTTGTGAACCTATAGAGCTTGGTGAATCTGTTTCCATGTTGGAACATGGAATTGGAGGTAACCCAAATCTGTGTTCTTCAACTATGGTTACTCAAAATGGCTCCAGAATAAACTACTTCTCACTCCCTTTCAGGTGAGAGCTGTGGTTTTTTTGAATCAACAGGTATGACACCAGGGAAGCTAAGCACACCCCAAGGGGCCCAAGACTAATGTAAGACAAACTGAACTACATGGGGGAAAGAAGGGAAAAAAATGCAATGTCCGTGTTGAGTGGGAAGAGTGTGGTAATGGGAGCAATTGGGAATATGAAGTGAATAGATCTAGAATACGTTGTATGGAGTTCTCAAAGGATTAATCAAAGAATGGGTGACAAAGTTTATGCTTTTCTTAAAAAAGAATGTATGAAGTTGGTGTTTCAAGAGAGGTTGAAACGAGGTCACCACAGTCTCTGAACTGAAATCCCAACCTTTCAGCACAGCCTTGGCATGTATTTGTTTTACAGTTATGTAATAATTTCCTGTCAGCCATATCACAACAAAGTTGCATTACAAACCTGGTCAGCAGCTTCCTTAAGCTTTCTTCATTGAACTGTAGCTAATTCATACATACCACAGACCTGGGGTGGGTGGCAGGAGTAGTCACTGAAAGCTATATCCCAAAATATACAAGTTGAATATCCCTAAATACTCAAATCTAAAACTACTCAAGTGCTTTTGTTGACACTCAAATGTTCCAAATTTTGGATGCTTTTGGGTCTCAAATTTTTGAGACTGGAGATGTTCAACTTAGTAAATTCTATACAAATATTCCAAACTCCTCTTTTTAAATTTTGAAATCTAAATTACTTTGGTCCCAAGCACTCTGGATAAAGGACACTCGAGCCCTATTTATGTTAAACTTAATCTTAATGGCATTTGCCTTCAGTTTCATCTAGTTCTCAGTGGTTCCTGATTCTTCTATCCAACCCTGACCGCTTCATGAACAAGCCCCTCTTCCTTCTAACTACCCAAAGTACTAAGCAGAAGGAAAGCCAGAGACTCAGAGACTCACAAAACCAACTTCCTTCCACCTGACACAAGCTCCCTTCTATCGGTGAGTGTGTTCTAGTCTGGCTAAATGGCACTGGTATGTAAAACTACCCCATAATTCCAAATGCATCACTACAGCCAACAGACATTTCCTAGTAAAACCTGGGCAATGACCTTTGTACAGCCTCAAAGACTGAAAAACAGCCAGTTTTCCTTACATCATTTCTCTATGCTAATATTTGGCGACAAGAAGAAAATATGTTCTCCTTTATATCCCACCTCTTGATTAACTAAAAAAGGCTGCCTTTACATTAAGATATATACTTTTATCTACACTGAGGCAAACAGACAAAAATGAATACTTCTCCTGGGAAATCAATTCTCCCATGAACAAAAGAAGTCTCCTCTTGTAAGTTCTTACCACTTACATCCAAGGGTTTAGTGTCTCGGAGTATCTTCTTCTTTATGTTCCAAATATATTCCACATAAATGAGTAGCATAACCAGTAAAGAAAATTACACAACACATGTAGGAGAGCTGTATATTGTGTAACTCTAAATTCACTAAATTAGTTCTATAAACCTACAACTTCTGAGATTCACTCATGAAGGTAAAATAGCTCATTCCTGTAATCTCAGTGCTTGGGAGGCTGAGGCAACAAACTGTTATAAGTTTGTAGGCCAGTATGGGTAATAGGGTGAAATGCTGTCTACCTCAAAAACAAAAACAAACAAAACACTCACACCTTTCTTAGTTTTACTACTCCATCATAAAAATACATATCAAATGATTCACAGGGCAACACAACTGATTTAAAGATAAGCAAGTTAGACTATGGAAAAAGTGAAGACTTGCATATTATCATTGTAACTAATTAGCATGAATTGCAATACAAAACATGCACTATAACTAATACTGTAAATGTGCTATGAAGAGGAGGAAGTCATTCCTAGCTGAGATAATTAGAATGGAAAATGATTATGAAAGGAAGTAGCGTTTATACTGGTTTAATAGATGGATAGATTTCAACATGTGGTGGAGAGATTTGAAGAATCCTCCCGACAGGAAACAGAAAGTTTGAGAGCACGTAAGCTGCACATGCAGATGAGTCTGCTTTAGTCAACATAAAGAATGGGGCATACGAGCTGAAGAGATGGTTCAGGTTGGTTACTCCTCTGGAGTACCTGAGAGATTCAATTCCCAATATTCACACAGCAGCTCATGGCCATCTATAACTCCAGTTCCAGAGAACCTGATGCCCTCTTTTGGCTTCTGAAGATACAAGACATGCACACAGTACACAGACACACAAGCAGGTAAAACACCCATGTAAGTAAATACCACATAAAAAAAATTAGGGCATAGGAAACTAGGCAGGGAGGTCCAGAACATGAGAGGTGGGCACACTGGATGAAGATGTCTGAAGAATGGCAGCCCTGGCATGGGTAGTGGCCCTGAGCAAAGTCAGCGTCCACACAGCTAAGGTGGACTGTTGTGCTGACCGAAAGGAAAGAACCAAGGATAATCAATAATACATAGAGACCAATAAGTAGGGAGGGAGGGAGGGAGGGAGGTAGATAGATAGATAGATAGATAGATAGATAGATAGATAGATAGATAGATAGAAGGTAGGTAGATGACCCCCCCATGTCATTATTTATTCTTCAAATCTAAATGTCTGGGTGGCATTTCATTACATTATAATCCTCCACTGTTATATATTTATGTTAGTTTTTGTCAACTTGTTTTGTTTTGTAGGTATTTGTTTGTTTGAGAGAAGGTCTCACTGTATAACTGGCTGGCATGAAACTAGCTATCTAGTCTGGGTTGGCCTTGAATTCATAGAGACCTACTTGCCTCTGCCTCTCTCCGCATCTCTCCACCTCTCTCCACCTCTCCCCCTCCCCCCGCCTCTTTGCTCCACCCCCACCCCGCTTCTCTGCTTCTGCCTCAAGTGCTAGGATTTTGTTAGCTTTTAACATAGAACAATTTTGATGAAAATCATTTTACTTTGTGTGCATATAATTCCTAGAAGAATAGTCACTGGTTCAGAATATCATGAATATTTTAAACCTCTTGATAGCAATTTGCCAATTTCATTCCAAGAACAAGGTGTCTGTTTATGCCTCCGAAATTGTTAAGTTCATCTGTGCGGCTGCTCCCTTCTCAATCAAAAGAACATGAACTTCTCGGCACTCTTACCTCCACCACAACGGGAGCAAAGCCAGACCAAAAGTGAGAGGAAATGAAGAAAGAAAAAAGTACAGTTGTGTCCTCTGGCTTTAACTGTGGTTCCTCACAAGCTTCAGCAAATTTCAGACACAGTTTGGCTTCATGAGTAGAACCTATGGAGCTTCAAAGGTAGAGCTTGCAAGAACCTTGTGCTTGACCCATTCTCTGCTGGACCATCTTAAAGTTCATAATAAGCTTTGTACAAGTCAAGCCAATCCTGTTCGCAACACAAAGCCTCTAAGGAGACACACATTAGACACTGTCAAGGCTTCCATGGACTAGAACCATATTGTTGTGTTTCTAATAGGAAAGAAGGAGGAAGAGAAAAGTGAGAATAAGTTATCAATGTTTGCTCTCAAAGGATGCATTTTTCCAAAAAGTCATTATGAAGTTATCTCTTGACTTCATTATATAAATCAAGAGAACAATTTAAGCAAATGGAAGTCAGAAAGATGCAGAAGAACCATGAAACGAAAAATGTAAATCAAGTTTTTAAAACCTAGACAAACAATAATTCAGAAAGACGCTGAGTTCAAAGTCAGTGAGAACTTGGCTTTTCCTGTGACTATGCCATCTTCCCAGTGGGTTCTTGAACAGAATAAATTTAATCCCTACTTGGAAAATTTCCTGGAGGCCATCTGGAAAATTAAAGTGGACAAGATAAGCGTCGTTTTATTTTCTGAGTCACATAAAACAATTGGTCTCCGGGGTTGATATAGACAAGTCCAGAGGGACTCGTGCTGGTAATCTTCCTACGTCCAGTGACTTTTACCCACTGACTTGTATTCCTGTGTGAATACTGTTTTTTCTCCAGGTTTTACTTAAAGCTTAAGAACAAAACCCAAGTCATACCAACACTCCACAGGTGGACCTAGGATATGTCAGGCTGAAGTCCAAGTCTACTTTCTCCTCCAATCCTGCGTCTCACCACACCCTCCTAAACCTTGTCTTAAGCCAACTTTGTCAGAGCCACACAGGTGTTTCTCAGGCACGATGATGCTACGCGGCACCTCCCAAATCAGAATTTCCTGGGGCAGAGCTCAGAAATAGATTCTTTGAATCTACTTTGGGTGAGTTTATGTGTACACCAAGGCTTCTCAAACACTGTGTATATATATCACCTGTGATCTTGCTAAAATACATATCCTGGTTCACTGGGTGTGGGTTCCGGAACCTGAGAGCTTACATTTCTAACAATCCAAGAGTATTAGTTTCTATTCTAGCTATACGTCAGAGTCATCTGGGAAGCCTAGAAAAAGGAGACATACACCCAGGCCATACCTCAACAATTGTATCAGAACCCCTAGTGATGGGGCCCACCCATCACCCCCGAATACGACAGTGGGTATGCATATTCTGAGCTCCAGTTGCTCTATGGTCCCACACGTGCCATTTGTCCACGACCAGCCTCCCTGTTTTTCTTCTTCTTGCCCTTTAAGCCCTTCTTTGTGCCATCATGTGGAAGCTCAAGTCCCACTTCTGTAGTGACGCCTTCCTAACCAATGTTCCCTGCAGAAAATCCACAAGGCTTTGCACATCTACAGTGCTCATAACATATCTTCAGAGCATCACACATGATGATCGTCCATTCTTATGAATACTAGAATTATGCTTGCTTCCCCCTGTGTGCCTCTGAACCCCCTTCAAAGGGCATCTTCGGCCGACTGCCACAATTCCAGCAGCTTTCGTGTTTCACGTTGCCTTATTAAAAGAGTAAACTAAAAATAATTGCCTGTTTTTGATTGCCCCACTCCATGGACACCTCAGCTTGCAGCATTTTACAAGTTTTGATTAATTTAATCCTCAGACATCCCCTTGAGGTAGGTACTTGTATTATCCTTATTTTAGAGCTAAGAAATGGAAAAAGCTCAAGGGCTAAGTCCCTTGCCCAAGGACACAGACTGAGGACTACCAATGGAGAAGCAGGGCTGGCAAAGAGATACCTTTTCCAGGCTACAATGCACCCTACGCACTCCACACTGCCATCCACAGCACATTGCTCTGCAATGGTCACACCACCAAGACGGCAGCACATTCCCTCAACATGTATTAACAGTCATTGTTTCTGTGGAAACGTTTTAGAAATCTGTAAGTAGTGGATGTTTACTTACTACCGGACACGGGGGTAGAGGGTGCGGGGTGGGGGGGATGATGAAGAGGAATAAGAGGAGGAGGAGGGAGAAGGAAGAGAGGGGAAGGAAGAGGAGGACTGAGAGGGTCCCACATGTCAAAGGGAAGACTGGTGATGCCTGAGGATGCCACTTAATGAAGGCCAAGGCACATGCAACAAGGCTCCAGTAGCCACCAGCTCACACGCCTGAGACTTCAGGAGAGGACTGGGAGGAGCTGGGGCTGAAACAAACCAGGGCAACAGTCATGAATCAAATCATACCTCCATGTCTAGAACATTCCTTTCCACATTACTACTAAATTGGTTTCCAAACTACCTAGAGTTTCCAAACTCTTCCTAAAGCCTCTAACCCTAAGCCTGAGGGGCAGAGGGGGCAACCGGGAACAGAGAGACCCCGCCTCCTTTTGCTCATTGGGCCAGACCTAGCACATGACCTCGGACTGTTTCTTGCCCATAACTTTCTGTCATTTTTTTCTTTTTTTTTTTTTTTTTGTTCTTTTTTTCGGAGCTGGGGACCGAACCCAGGACCTTGCAGTCATTTTTTTCTTATGGCTAAATTCACCAAACTGTGCCTCTTGTTCAGATTTTTGTTAGACCTGGAGGGAAAGGAGCTCTGGTGGTAGATTAAAAGACTGGTGATATTTAAATTTGTATAGTAATTTAACCTGGACTATAAAGAGAATAAGCTGGTTGAAGATGGGAAGAAATGACACAGCTACTCAAACCAGAACCTGAGTAAAAACTTGAACTTCCTACCTCCACACCCGTGTCAACCTGGTCTCCTAAACTCCTTGAGCCCCGGATGTACCTCAGAGCCTGTTTCCAAACAAATGGAAGATAATGTCACTTTTAGTACCGACTGAGTACCAACGGCATCTACTCAGCGCTTACTCTAAGGAAGACATTTCTGTGCTACCTCAGTTTTCCACAGGAATCACGCTCCTTTTCCCACACCCCAAAAAGCATATCCGAGGACGCAAGAAGCAGACCTCAGGTCATAAGTGTCATCCCTACACCCACACAAGGGCTGTGCTGGCAGCCATTACAGCTAACAGATTCTTTCTACTTCTTGGGGAGTGGGGCCGGGGGAGGAGCGGGGGTGTGGCTTCACTGCTGGCCATCCTGGATATTTCAACCTCCTGAGGGAACTGCAGGCCCAGAGCATCTATTTTCTCAAAGCAGAGCCTCTAAATCACTGGAGTTGGCTTAAGTGTTGTCCGTATAGCCCAAAACAGGGTATCTTTTTCAGCAGCTGTTAGCACCTGAAATTATAGAGAGATGGTTTTATTAAAAAAAAATTACATGCATAACTCTATCCAAAAGATTAAATTTCTGAATATATGGAGAGCAAACTGATCTTAATTTATGTCCCTGTGATACTGAATGTGAATTTAGTAAGTGAACTTTGATGAAAGATTTAAAGACAAGGAATAAAGTATGTAGTCGTTAAACAAGCCCTGCACTGTGATAGGTAGGCATCAAGCCATAGGAATAACTTAGCATGATCACTCTATAGAGAACGCACCCTGTGGTACTCTATCCCTACATTAATGACTAATATTTACTGAGCATTTACTATGCCCTTAGTACTCTGGGCAGATTGTCACTTACACCTCCCTACAGGAGAAACAGTTGTCTTGTTTTCCTGCTTAATAGATGTTAATCTGGGAGTTTAGAGAGTTCAATGGCTGATTAGCATAACAGAGACAAGTGGCCTATTGATTTGGGTCTGCTGAGGTCTGCAGAGGCAGCTTTTAAAGCCAGGTATGTCTGCCTAAGCCAGGTCTAGCTACCTCCAGAGTCCTTCCTCTGAACACATCTCTACTAGAGCAGTTGTTACTTCATGCTGTGATTATTTACTTTCAAGGTCAGCCTTAAACCTTGTTCCCAGCTTTAAGAATCAATGCAATACTGTTTCCTCCTTGCCCAGGATAGACTGGGAAGACAACATTTGATACTAAATTATTAGCTGAGCTATTTCTCACATAAGACCAGAATCAAAACTTGACCCTGCTGGGTCCCTGCTGCTGAGTGAATTTTGCAACATAGTAAATTACCTCAGGAAAGAAAAGTCAGGATCTAGAAAGCTAAGCTTTGTTTTTTTTGTTACAAAACTGGGATTCAGTCAATTCCCAAACAGAGGGCTGCTAAATTCTGTAGCTTAATAGATTGACTTGTGACAGTTCTGTGTCACTCAGAGGAGGGAAAAAAAACTGAGCATCTCGGAAAACTCTCATAAAAATTATCTGCAAATAACAAAAGAGATGTTGAAATATTAACGCTTCCCCCAATGCACATCGGGATGCTCGCCCACCACCTCCCATCTGCTTGTCTGCCTCTTCCAACGTGAGCACAGCCCCACTCGGCTCAAAGCTCAGCTCCATGTCTAAAAAGATATGGTCAAAAAATTGTTTCGGCACGCCAGAAAGTATAATCCTCACATCTCAGACACATTTGGACATCCTAATTTAAAATAGGATAGAAAAAAATAGTCTTCTTGTGGGCTGTTTCTTGCCATGTTTCAAACACCTCTGCTCAAAACTCCCTCCTCTATTAAAATCATAGGCATGAACTTGGATTCCAAACGGAAGGGATGGAGATCACGGCCAGCACATAGCCTTGTTCTAAGCACTGACACAGTAGCTCACTTAGTAACTCTGTAATGTCACTTTGGAGGAAACTGGAGCCCAGTAATATTCATCAACAGATCCAGAGCTTGCTACCAGAGCCTGGGGATGGGTTGTTGGGAGGGAGAGTTCTTACTGTCAACTGTTGGGTTTTTATATCTCTTGCAGCGTGATTTCCTAAGGGACGGGCTACAGGATCCTTCACCTGGCTTCTCAGAGTTGCTTCTCTTTGTGGAGCAGGCAGCATTGCAGCTGAAATCGGAGCTCTTCTCTTTGGCTTCCTTCTTTGTTCTGATCATCTTCCTTCAGGATTGCTTCTCAGCCATCTGGCCAAGATCAAGTACATTTTCTTTGAGGCATTTCAAGAAGCCATCCCAGCTCTGGGTGTGTACTATGCTCAATGCCCACATTGATTCTCTTGGCAAGGATCTCTGCCCTAAACTTCCTTGTTTATAACAATGCCAACAGCACACTGGGTAGCACTCTTCCAGTTTTACCATGGTAACATTCATGGGCATTCCTTTTTAAGCAGTACCTTTCCCTTGATGTCTACAATATTACCCTTCCTGTAGATTTGTATGTATGTGGCTAAAAAGAGCAACTCTGGTTTCTAAAAGGCTAGGAGAACACGCCTTGGGCACCACTCCTCTTTCCCTTTCATGTGTCTTGGTTACTTTTCTGTTGGTGTGACAAAATACCATAACAGAGAGCATTTCATGGGAGCTCAAGGTTCCAGAGGCAGGGAGACAGAAATGGTGCTGGAACAGTATCAGAGAGATTACATATAGATACAACAACCATGAGGCAGACAGAGCTAATTGGGAATGTGATGGGCTTTTAAAGCCTCGAGTCTCTTACCAGTGACACACCTCCCTCTGACAAGGCCTCAACTCCTAGTATTTCCTTGGCAGTCCACCATTTCCCAGCTACCTATATGGCACCTTTGGATTTTTTCATCTACAAAAAAAAGGTGGGGGGGGACAAAACCACACCTATTTCATGATGCCATCATGAGTGACAAATGAGTCAATATAGGTGGCTGGCATGCAGTAAGTATCAATAAGTGTTAGGTCTTACTATTATTCTCTTCAAATTCCTATATAGCTATTAAGAAATGGTGTTATAAAATCAGGACCCTGGCCATGCTTAGGAAAAAGTGACAGGCATGTTAGTAGGACTTAGAGGTAAAATGAATGACAGGTCCCATTTCTCAATTTCTTGTGAGGCTCTAGTCAACCCCTTGTCCCCCTTAATTACTCCTTGTTGCTGCCCCCCAAAGGAGTATCTACTATTACTTTCCAAATACAGAGACATTTATGAGGATATGCTGTGATAAGAGACAAGGTCACCATGGTACAAATGGCCCCCAACTGATCTCTACATCCCCATTCTTGGTGTGGAGCCCCAACAGGACAAGCCAGCCCCAAGCTTCCATCTTCCTTCAATACGGTGGCAACAGTGTTGCCTCAGGAAGCACACCCATCACCCTACTTTTTAGCCTCAAAGGACGGGGCCCTACCAATACTCGTCTACCCACACATTTCTGGGTTGTGTATGACAAGACGCCAAAGCCACCTTCCCCACGTTCTCCCTGAGTGTGGAGAGTACATGGTTTCCAATGCCATAGACATAACCAAGCTGGGATCAGGGTAGGTGTGGGAGCAAGTTCTCACACCTAACCGGAGAATCTTGCATAGAGGTATGAGCATGGACTGTTCCACATCAACACAGTCATATCCCGTCTCCCTTTTGACCTCTTTAAGTGTACATTCTCCTACATAAAAGGGAACAACAGAATCCAGTCACCAACAATCTAGGTGAACCCCTAACAAACTTAGATTACCTTCTGATGGATATATGTACAATAAACTACACTGAGGTCAAAGAATAAGGCTCATTATGAAGTAAGCAAGCACCTTCTGCTATAGACTTTTCTAACAAACTTCTTCTAAGTGCTATTCAGTCTTGAGAGTGGCAAAGAACTTCATTGGGAAATTCCTCCTCCGAGCCAAATACCCATCACTTACAGTGGTTATCCTGTTCGAGTCGTAACGCTGGCTTAAACACACAGAGACAAGTGGATGCACACGCGTGTAAGATCTGTACGACCATCACATGTGCCCAATGTGAGATGGAAAGCAGCTCTGGAATGAAGTTAAATGCTATTGAAATGAGCAGTGTCCTTAGCAGAGCCAGGCCTGGGATGCTGAGTTCATCACAGCCTTATCTGCCCGTGCTTTGCCAGGAAGTTCAAGAACCACAAACAGCTGTACAGATTCCCATCATCAGGGAAACAAAGGCGGTTACCTCCCTCTTGCAAACCCAGCTCTGCACAGGGGATTCTGCATCTGCCTTCTTAGTAAGGCAGCACATTTGTCTACACTGAACTCTTAGTAAGAGCTCTCTCTCTCTCTCTCTCTCCCTTGGCTTTCCTGCCTTCCGTCTAGGAAATTTAATCCTTCTCACTCCCAGCCAGCCACCAGCCAGCCACCAGCCAGCCACCAGCCAGGCACCACAAGCCAAGATCCTGCCTCAGCTTCTGAGAACTAACCAGTGCCTGGTATGCCTTACTCATCTCTCCTCCCATTCTTCAGACCTGCATGAGTGGCTCCTAAATAAACTCCATGAGACCAAAGCAAGGGTCATTAACCTGCTCTTGTACCCACATACAGGGGGAGTCAGAAACTCAGGCATCACTGTCTACGTTTTACCAGTGCTCTGGATTCAGAAATGCTCTTATCTCACCTTAAAGCTAAAACTCTATATACCAACCACGGGATGGACTGCAGGGACCCAGAGAGATTATGTCCTAACTAAGGGAGGCCCAGCCCACTGGACTCAAAGCTGTAATATCTTGTCCATGTTCAAGAAAATACAGGGGGTTAGAGAGATGACTCAGTGGTTAAGAGCACTGACTGCTCTTACAGAAGACCTGGGTTTAGTTCCCAGAACACACACGGCAGTCTACTTTCAGAGGATCGAAGGCCCTTTCTGGCCTCCATGGGGACCAGAAACAGAGATACATACATGCAGGCAAAACACTCAAACTCATAAATTAAAAATAAATAAATCTTCTTTTAAAAAGAAGTAAAGGGAAACCCCAAACCTTGGCTTTTTACATGGCATTAACCTTTCAAACTCCCAGTGTTATGTAGCCAGCTTGTAGCAAAGCCAGAATTAGACTAGGTCTCCTCGTCTAATGAAATTAGAGAGGCATTAGCACTGTACACGGTTTTGTATTTCATTAAATAGCTATTTGCTAAGCAAATGTTATATTCAGAATTGTTATTTTAATGAAGGGATGGCTAGAGAGAGGAAAGGGAGGAGGGAGGGACCATCGGAAAGAGAGACAGCCAGATACATAAACAATAAAACCAAAATGTAATTCATAAAGTAACAAAATACTTCTTAGAAAAACTGAAAGACAACATTTAACCCATCAATACAACTGTCGTTTGCCTTGCTAGCACCATTTATTTGCAGTTGACACTAAGGGGGAGTGTCTCACAGAATCTACAAGTTGACGGTGGGCAGAGACAGGGTTCTATCTAAGCCTAGAGTGTCTGCCCTTTCAGAAAGTCATGAGAAGGGAGCATGCAGGTCTGGAATCCACAGTAAAACCTATTCTGGGTTACTTAAAAACAACCTTTTCCCCTCTGCTCTCTTGGGAGCACGAAATATATTTCTGTAGCATTTCTATTAGGAGGCTAATTAGTATACCTGAGAAATGCCATCAACAGCGAAAGTAAAATTAGCCTTTACTTGTAAAGTTTCTCCTGAGGGAAATGCTGGTGGCTCCTATCTCCAGCAAGCAAGGCAATGGGACTGCTAAGTCAGCACAGGGCAAGCAGACTGCTTCCTCAGCAACACCGGAAGGCACCCACCAGCGCATCCACAGAAATGCCAGGATCCCTGCCTCACCTGCCTCCCTGCCTCGCCTGCCTCTCCACCTCACCTGTCACATGTCAGCCCTGTGCCCCATCAAAACTGTACATGTAAGTCATATTATAACAACACTGACTTCCAGGAGTTCTGAGAACACTTTAATTACTTTCACAGATGGTGTGAGTGTGTGTGTGTGTGTGTGTGTGTGTGTGTGTGTACATACGTGCATGCGTGTGTGTGTGCACGTGCATGTGTCTGTGCATGTGAAGGCCAAGAGGAGAGTGACTCATCTTATTTTTTGAGACATGTTCTCCCACTGCCCAAAAGGGTAGACCAGCTGACCAGGAGCCCCTGAGACCCACTTGCTCCCCTAGTGTTGAGATTTCCACCCTACACCCAGCTTTTTTTGTGTTGATTCTAGGGTCTTTAAGAAAGCACTTTTCCTACTTGAGCCATCTCTCCAACATTTTGACAAGCGAATAGTGGAGAGTTAAGGAATAGCTCGATGAATTTTGTCTTTTGGGATAATTCTATTAAGTGTGATGCCACAGCAGGTGAAACTGAGGTCCAGGAAACAGAAGTCATTTTCAGTTATATTAGTACATCATGGTGAGTATCAGATCCAAGTTTAAATTCATTCCAGGTCTGAAGTTTCCTGTTCTGTTGTGGAACCAAGAAACCTCCTTGGGTTAAACAGTTCCCTCTGCTTCACAGGCGGGCATGTCTCATTATCTGGACAATCTCATTATCTGGACATTTTCTGAACACTTCCCTGGGTCTGAGGAAGAAATGCTTTGTACTTGCCCAAGGCTGAACTTTTATTCTTCCTATTCTCCAGACTTTGTCTCACCGACACCACACTCCCTTTAACTAGCTCATTCTCATCCTTCTGTGGCCTCACTAGAGCTCACAGAGCCAGAGCACACAGGAAGACTCACGGAAGCAAAACAGAGCTCATCTTTATACGTGTTATCCATGCTATATTAAGCACAGTATTAGCTTCTGATACGGAGGAGGAAAATCCTCTAAGAAAATATAACCTTTACGAGCCAATTTGTCTTTCTCCTTTTTAATCTAAGTGCACAAATTCCTTCATGCATTCGTCCCTGAGCTTCCTGAAGTAAATCTCTAGGTATGCATTTCTAGCAGTTGCTCCTTCTAGAGAGAATGGGACTCTGTGGCCATGATCTCTGCACCTACCTTCTGCCCTTCTGAACACTGTCTCCAGGCCCCTGTTCTCTGTACAAATTCCTTCATCACTCCCTGCTCTGGGCTTCTGAAACATTTTAATTGTATATTTTAATAGGAGATACAACTCTCCCTCTTTTTAATGAGTCTTTGCGTATAACACTTTCCCTCCTGATTCTCAAGGCAAGAGCAGGACTATTATATCCCTTCTCACAAGATTGCTCTAAATAGTCAAGGCTAGTCAGAGTCATCCAGACACATTGTCTATTGGTAACAAAGTGTGTATTTGCATTGGTTCTTATAAATCATGGCAGGGGACATAGGTTCCAAACACAGAGCCATCAAGGTTCCAGTTCCATGCCCTGCTATCTACTCTTCCGCTCCGCTCTTCTGCATCCCTTGCCTGTGATGCCCAGACCAACTTCCTTCCCAGTCGTTGTCATCATCATCATCTGTGACTTGGATGTCTGTTCAAGCTAGCGTGACGCTAAATAATATTACATGAACTTTTCCCTCTATCCAATTACACTGAAATCCTATAAAAATGTATACACCAAGTAGGCATGCTTACTACGTTTTCTTTACAATGAGGAAACAACTTCAAATTACGCTGACCAAAGTCCCATAACTGAGGATGGAAGGCAGGCAATCTAGCCCTAAAGATGCCATGTCCAATCGCCATCAAAGACAAGCAGAAGGGGAAGAAGCAGGCCCTGCTAACACCACACTGCCAGTTCCGCTCACAGATGTCTTTGAACACTGAGTGCATCCAATGTGAAAAGAAATGCTGCAATTGACAGAATCCCTTTGTAAGGACCATGGAGAGGCGCCATTTTACCGCATGCAGTGAGGGTAGGGAACACCTAGAGAGAAATCACTGTGATGTGTTCAGGAATGGCACGCAGGTTCTGACGTTCACTGAAGTTCATCAGAAGTTCTGAATGAAACATACACAGGGCATGACCCCACGGGCTCTTAACATCAGTTCACATCCGTCCTAAGATTTCCCCCTGTATGCCAGCTCTAGCCAGTCTACACTACAGACAGCTCTTGCTTCGAGCACCCTTTAGAGTGGGTCAGCCTGGGCTCAGCTCCAGCTCTACCATTTATTATCTGTGACTCTGGGTGAAGTTCCCCCCCCCCCACCGCTCCTAGCCTCACCTCAATCGCATTAAGACCTGGGGCTAACAGTGCCTCCTCCATGAAACCATCACAGAGGTTAAAAGTCAAATATGAAACCTTGGCACAGTACTTAGCACACAATAACTCCTGTTAATTACCATCATTCATTTCATGTAAATATGGGTGATTCATAACCAGCTAAAAGTAATCTTTTCCTTTCTTATTTATCAAGCAAGCACAGGACAGCCTAAAGGCACACTAAAAGGTTCATTACTTCTAATACTTCAGGTGCTTGTCTGAAAAATACAAGTGCCCAGACCTTTTCCTGCCCCAGTGTCACACCATCCCTTTCTAGAAGCTCCCCAGGAGCCGAATATTGGGTGCACATTGTGTCCATTCTCCTGACCTCTGGCTAGGCTTCTGCAGAAGAGGGAGAAAGATCACACCTATATTAGCAAGTTTTCTAATAAACAAATGTAGCAAGAAGTTTCCTTCTCTGAACTAAACTGAGTCCCTGGTAAGGACTGAAGGAGTCAATTGTTATCTCTAACTAGATACTCAAACTGCTGTGTTTCTTACTCTGTCTACACAGAAAAGGGAACTGGTTTCTACTGCCAGTCATGAAATGGTAGAGGGGTGGAAAGGACTTCTGAAACTTCAGCAGAGCTTTCTTATAACTGGAAACACTAGATCACTAGAAATAACTCTTACTTGATAAGCCACCAGAATCCTTGGTTGCCCAGCCCAAATGTCTACGGTATAAATGAATTTAGCACTAGATTTGACCTGCAATTACTCAAAGGAAGGAAGGGAGGGAGGGAGGGAGGGAGGGAGGGAGGGAGGGAGGGAGGGAGGAAGGAAGGAAGGAAGGAAGGAAGGAAGGAAGGGAGGAAGGGAGGAAGGGAGGAAGAAAACAAGCAAAACTGTCTGAGGTAAACTGGAAATTTTTGAACCCAGAATATAAACATAATGAAACAAATGTCCTTAGTAAGAACATTTAATACATTTCACGATGACACTCAGTACTGTTTAAATCCTTTCAAGTAACGTATTCTTAAGAACACACTAAAGTTCTCCCCCTCCAGTACACTTTACCTGAATGCCTTTAATGAATGCATATAGTCCCTCAACACAGTTTCACCTCACATAAATCCTCTCACCAAAGTCCTTCCTAAGGTTCCTGACCCCCCTACACACACACACACACACACACACACACACACACACACACACACAAGATAAAGACATTGTTAGATGCTCTTAAAGTTTAGATATAAGAAAGTGAAATATACATAGTTCAGATTACACATGTTTTTCCCCCTAGGGAAAATTATGTTTTCATTGGCCCCTCAAAAAGTGCAAGACTTCCCAACGGCAGAAAGCACAGAGTTTTAAATTTTTAAGAAGGCCGTTTTTATTCGATATTTTCTGTCTTTCTAAGTGTGGGAGGTTTCTAAATCTGACCCTCATGTGCACTGTCTAGCTCTCCATCACAGACGCAGTCTCACTGCAACTGGTATCAGGGTTCTTGGAGGGGGCACTAGCCCCATGTGGCTCTTTCTCAAAAGTTCTTCCAAAGAACACAGCAGTGGATTTTAACATTCTTATCCTGATAATATGCACTCAGGAACATCATCTTGAGATAGTTTTTAGAACTCAAGCTGTTACAACCTTAAAATAGAAAACAGTAAATTTTAACATACCTACTTCTAAAAGTTTCTAGATCTGATCTAGCACCAAAGTCCCAGCTACAAAGGCGACTCGATTTTCCGTGGGAACTAAGGTAGTATACAAAAAGTGGAGTGGACAGTGTTTTTAAATTTCCCACACAGGCTGAATATTTACGATATTAGATAAAGGAACCATTCTGCCGAAACATGATGACATGAATCGATCCTAATATCACTCATAAGAAACTTCTGCAATTTCTCCAGTGGGCCTACAGGAAGAGACTGGGTGAGCTATACGAAGGTCAAGAGACCAGGAGGATAAAGTCGCTGTTGAAATGGCTGCCCAAGACAGAGGTGATAGTTATTACATTTCCAAACCACCAAAGCATTACA
This sequence comes from Rattus norvegicus, assembly GCF_021556685.1. NCBI lineage: Eukaryota > Metazoa > Chordata > Mammalia > Rodentia > Muridae > Rattus > Rattus norvegicus. The sequence continues at coordinate 2,944,136 of NC_141549.1, read as the reverse complement.
TGATCTGGGTCTTTCTAATAACTGAAATAGACAAGCTTCCAATTACATGTGGTACAAACATGTTTCCCAGCAATGGTTGTCCTCCCCTCCCCGCCAACACCTTACACATATATGTGCTCTTAGAGAATCTAACCGTTCTGTCCATTTCCCAAAGATGGTTGCACAGGTCTGTTGGGCTCTGTGGCTCTGAAGACATACAGAATAGGCTTTGGACCCAAGCAAGCTCTGAGCTTGGAATTGCAACAGAGCAGTCCTTGTTGAGCGTCTGTATGGACAACAACCACAGACTTCAAGCTGACACTTTCTCACAGTGGGGGAAAAGAAACCAGTATCCAGAAAGGACAGTGGGAAAGGAAGACTTTGCATTGCTGATCATCTTCAAAGTAGCCCTCATCCCACTCCCTCAGGGCACTTGGCTGCCTCGTCCGTCCTTCCGTCCTTCCCAGGGAGCACGCTCTTTGACCACCTCCCTTCCAACTGAATGGATGTCTGCTCCTTTCAGTCACATCCTTCCCTAAACATGAGATAACAATAAACTGAGTAAATGGTCTGAATTCTCAACAAGAACAAACAGAGGTTTTTGTAAAGGGGGCGGTGCTTAAAGAAGAGGAAATCAGAAAGACTGAGATTCAAGAGGAAAATCTGGCACGCTGGATATGAAACTTCCCCAAAGAAAAATCCTAAATACAGCCAGACAGGAAGCTGAGAAATGGCAGCAGAGGGACTCCTGGGCCGGGGAGCTTGCAAACTATTCAAGTCCTGAGAAGAAAGACAAGCTCAGGAACTCTGGCTGAATCAATGAGACCAGCAGCCTTAGAACCCAGTATAGAAGAAAAGCTTTCTCTCCCTGAAGGGCCACTCCTGTTCATTCAGGGGATGGGCTCTCAGAGGTCCTGAATGAGTGTCCCGAGAGATGGTCTCTCATCCCTTGCTGCCTATAGATTGATAATCCTGGAGTTTCTTCTCCCATCCTTAGTGAAAAGTTTCCAAAACAACCACACTCTCAGCCATTCTCTGATCTTTTACTTGACAAGAATGCGTTTGGTGTCTCTTGCTGGCCCTGCCTTCTCTCTCACACATCCCACCCCTGTTCCTTCTTCAATCATGTCTCCTCTGTCTGTCCTTCCTTCCTTCCTTCCTTCCTTCCTTCCTTCCTTCCTTCCTTCCTTCCTTCTTTCCTTCTTTCCTTCCTTCCTTCCTTCCTGCCTCATTGATAATATCACCCTCCTCCAATTTGGACCAGAAACCAATGTTTTCAGACATTTCCAAATGTCTTCTAGGGGACAAAACTTACCCCAGCTACATCAACTTAAGTTGCCAAACCAGTAGGTCATTCCCAGTCAGCCAAGGAAGATGAAATGAGAAGTTGCTGCTTTGGTCTTTGCTTCTTCCTATCCTAGTAAAAGACAACATGGCTGAAGGTCTCTTCCAAGATGCAGCCAAATGCTAGCTTCACAGAGACAAAGAGAAGAAATGGCCCGTGCCAGAATTCTGTTTGCCAGGTTGCCCCAACTCTTCCCTGAAAGCCTACACTCGGCCAACAACCCCTCTTCCCAAGCTCTAGAAAATGCTCTCCATCAAATTCAAAGCTTAACCTTTAAAGCAGATTTATCTGGGTGTGTGTGTGTGTGTGTGTGTGTGTGTGTGTGTGTGTGTGTGTGTGTGTGTGTGTGTGTGTGTGTGAGAGAGAGAGAGAGAGAGAGAGAGAGAGAGAAGAGAGGAGAGGAGAGAGAGAGAGATTTATAACTTTCTATATTCCTGCAAAGCCAAACTATTTATTGAGTCCACCTGGTAGTGGTGGGAATTTGCACACAGATGCCAACAGACCCAAAAAACATCACAGAGCTCCACCTGAAACTAGTTATAGAAACTGAAATTGAACTCTGGCCAAAAGAGAACCCACTCCATCTGTGTTGGCCAATAAAATCACCCTGTTGCTTTTCCCCTGTCAATGTAGACATGGTTCTCAAAATCCTCTGAGAACATTGTCCATGGGAAGTGTTGTTAGACCAGTGTTTTGAGGATGCTCATTATTCCCAACCCTCTATCCTACCTTCCCCTCTCTATGTGTGGTTTCAATAAGAACCTTCTGCCAAGCAGGACTGAAAGAATAGACGTATTCAATCAGTCCGAAATATTTTCTTTGTTTGCACTTGCACTACAGAGATCCCATTACCCAACTAACATGATCCAGAGAGAAAAAGAGAGTCAGGAATCATTTAGCTCTGCTAAGGTCCACCATACAAATTTCTTGCCCTTATATGAACCAAATCTTTCCAGAGAAAACCTGGGAATAAAAGTCAGTGATCTACTCATGTGGTACACATGCCTGACTCTAGGGCTGACAGCTAGAGATTACCGAGGCAGAAAACAGCTGACATCTGTGACGAAGATGCAGCGTTCACATTCTCTTACAGTCTAACAATCGCATCCCGCTTTGGCACTGCACCATCTCATCGATCTCCTGAGCCAAAGAAATTCTCACCTATCTATAGAAGACATTAAGACTGCATTTCCATCTAAGCAGATCATCACCTAAGGTTGGATAAAAGATCCCTCCACCAGCTTTCCAGAAAACGGGAGGGAGGGGGGAGAAAGAAACTAAGTGGCTTCAAGATAGATGAGAAGTAAAAAACGTTGCCTTTGTAAGTTCTGGCATTCTGTGCTGTATGTGGTGTTAAACTATATTATCCAGTGCTAAACCCATGTGCCTGTGTAACTTTGGGGAAAACACACACAGATATAAATGCCTCAAATGAAAATAGAGTAAACATCCTTACACGAGAGGCTACATGTTATTGAGTAGAATACCCAGTCAACAGTGACTTACTCAGTCAGGGGTCTACTGTTCTTGACTCACGAGAAATCTGGAGGCAGGCCATATGGTGGGCCTATTTCTCAGCATTTTCCTTGGTCTTTATTCCATGAGCGAAAGATGGTGTCACATCGGTGCTCATGACAAGAAATGAAGAATTGCATTCTGGTCACAGCTATAGTGATGGTGGTGGTTTGGGGGTATTACAGCAATAGCAACTTCATAAGGCATTTAGTTTTAAGATATAAAGTTTCCGGCCAAGGAAACTGGGAAATTGCTAGGTTAAAACTTTTTTAAGTACTATTTAATATCGAGAGCCTGAGCATTACATATCACGATATATTGTATTCCTTGGTTGGGATCATCCTAAGTACTGCAAACCCAGCATGCACTTTCATTCTCTCTCAAGTCTAGAGGCTGAGATAGAAGTGTCAGTCTGGCTGCTTCCTTCTGAGGGCTTCCGGGAAAGACATGTTCTAAGACTCTTGCCTTTTCTTGACTACGAGGTCACTCTCTCACCGTGTATGTTAATATCTTTTCTCCATGCATGTCTATATCTGTGTACAAATTTACCTTCTGATAAAGACAATAGTCAAGCTGGACTGGGGTCCATGCTAAAGACTTCATTTTGAGTTGATTACCTATAGCAAGGTCTTTTCTCCAAATGAGATCACACGGGGGTTAGGAATCCAGCCTACCTTAAAGGAGGGAGACAAAATTCAACCTAGAACATATTCATCATGAATTTCTATGACAATGTTTCTAGTATGTGTATCTAAAATTTATTTGACCAGAAAATTCTCTTTGGAAAAATAGCATTCTCCTGGACGCACTGTAAATCCTGTCTGCATGGACTCAGATTGCTACCAGTAGAAAGAAGGGAGCCCTGAAGGAGGTACAGAGGTAAAACAAATCTATTGCAGTAGTGAATGTATCCGATTTAGCATAGTTTCTGATTCTATAACAAAACACCAGAGACTGAGTATAACGGAAAAAAAAAAAACTAGGTTTATTTAGCCCACGGTTCTCACGATCAAAACGGATGGTGATAGCAACTTCTTGGCTCCTAGACAGTGTCCCATTGCAGCTGGCATCACCTGGCAAAAGCATGTGCCAGAGTCACGAATGAGCACAGGTGGAAAAGATCAAAAGACTGAAGTGGTCTTGTTGTAAACAGTCTGCTCTCACAGTAACTACTGCAGTCCAATCACTGCAGAGCCAACCGCTCCTATGAGACCAAATCCAGTCTCTAGAGACCTAACCCTGTCCTCAAGAAAGACAAGAATCCATTCACGAGGCCAGAGACCCCTGTGACCCACTTACCTGTCAGAGGTCTCAGCACCTTCCAACACAGTTACATTACGAACCAAGCTTCCGGCACATTACCATTTAGGAGACAAACAATAGATAAACCATAGCAACATCTCTCCTGTCCATAAACCTGAGGAGGCCCAGCACTTCTGAGCCAAGCCTTCACTGTACAGTGTTGAAAGTTAGGTTTCACTGCTATCAGACTGTCCCGATGCACCACTGCCTTGCTGACTTCTCATTAGGATAAATTCTCTCTCTATCACTCACTCCCAGCTGGTACAGCTCATCAAATCTCGATACTCACAATCAAATGGGAATTTCAGAACGCGGTCAAATGACTGCTGTTCAAAGGGACCCATAGTACCACAAATAAAATTAATAATAAAAATAACAATGATGATAATAATTAATAATGATAATAATATAATATAGGAGAAGGGCAAGTGCATATAAAGCTGGTAGAATGCTTGGTTAGCATGCACAAAGCCATGGGTTTATTCCCCAGCACTCCATAACACTGCCTGAGGTAGTACATTCTTGTAACCCCAGCACTCCGAAGGTAAGGCAGAAGGATGAGAGGTTCACAGTCATCCTTATTTACATGATGATTTCCGGGCTAGCCTGGGATATATATATAAGACCCTACCTCAAAAAAAAGGAAAAGAGAAGAAAAAGAGAGAGAGAGACAGAGAGAGAGAGCGAGAGAGAGAGAGAGAGAGAGAGAGAGAGAGAGAGAAGAGAAAGCTAACACAAATGTTACTTTCTCTCATCTTTTCCAATTCCGGGCTCCAAATAAGAATTAATAAGTGATATGTTGAATTTGGATCAAAAGTACTTATTAATATTGATTTAGAGTCTCCTCTTTTCTGTAGCGTTAAGTCAGAAATAGAAACGATCACATAACCATTGCTTAAAAGCTGTACCATTCCCCAGACAGGTTTACTTACACTTCTTGGGTTACAGTTCCCAATGACCTTGTCCCACTTCTTCTCAAGATGAGTAAATATTAAATCTAGTCCAGCCTCCTAGTGTGTGATGCTATTTATAATCATGTAGAGCCTTGGCCTGCTACACACAACCTAGGGAACGTCTAAAAATCGCTTTCCATATATCTAATTTGGAAAAGAGGTCATTAAAAGTACAAAGTTAATAGTTGTACAAAATTTTCAGAAATATAAAAAGCCAGTAACATCATCTGTGCACGAAATTGCAAGATCTAAGTCCTTACAAAATTTCTACTTCTAAGTGCTTCAAGACAGGGTCTTGCTTTATTACTCAAGCTGGCCTTGAATGCAGATCCAAGCTATCTTCCTATCTCAGCCACCCTAGTCACTGGAAAAACTAGCTAGGTGTTGCAGTGCACGCCTGTAATTCAAGCACTCAGAAGGCAGAGGCAGGAAGATCGTTGCTAGTTCAAAGCCAATCTGGTCTAAATGCCAAGTCTCTGGCCATTTAGGACTACATTGTCTCGAAGGAAGGAAAGAAGGAAGGAGGGAGGGAGGGAGGGAAGGAGGGAGGGAGGGATGGAGGGGGAAGAATAGAAAAACCTATTAGTTTTTTTTTTTTTGAAATTGAACCACTTGGCCTTATAATAGCATCCAGCCCATACGCCCCACCACCCTACCAGCCCCTGCAGCACCCCCTAGCCCACCCCCATCAATATCTAGCATAAAAGACAGGCCATGAAAGACAAACGGGTTGTCTCAAGTAACAAAAGAACGTTAATTAACGATAGTTTTGAAGAATTTATTTTTATGTTTACACGTGTTTTGCCTGGATGTTTGTACATACATGACGTGCGCGCCTGGTGCTCATGGGAGGCCAGAAGAGGTTGTTAGGTTCCCTGCGACTGTAGCTAAAGACAGTGTGAGTCATGCGGTTGCTTGAGAACCAAACCCGGAGTAGCCATTACTCTTAACCGCTGAGCCACCTCTCCAGTCTCTCCAGTCTCTCGTCATCTACATTTTAAACTCGCCCTTCCCCAAATCAGTCCACTCCTGGGATGGTGAGAATATGAGCTGTGGATTCGGCCAACCCAAAGGATCGATTTCCCAGAATACAGGCACTCTGGCTTTTAGACGTATAGCTAGTCCTGTACTTATGCACTATGATTTTAGCTAACACACATTAAGCTATCCCTCCATACATATCTCTCCGGCTTACACATACACTCTGGCTTACACATATTAAGCTAGCCCTGCACACATGTACTCTGGCTTGCACACATTAAGCTAGCCCTGCACACATGCACTCCAGGTTACACACATGACCCCAAACATCAGGACTTCGACTCTCAGCAGCAGAGAAGGGATTTATGCCCACTGTCGTAGGGTTTTACTGCTGTGAACAGACACCACGACCAAGGCAAGTCTTATAAAAGACAACTTTTAATTGGGGCTGGCTTACAGGTTTAGAGGTTCAGTCCATTATCATCAAGGCAGGAACATAGAAGCAACCAGGCTGGCCTGGTGCAGGAGGAGCTGAGAGTTCTACACCTTCATCTGAAGGCTGCTAGCAGAACACTGACTTCCAAGCAGCTAGGATGAGGATCTTAAAGCCCATACCCACAGTGACACACCTACTCCAACAGGACACACCTCCTAATAGTGCCACTCCCTGGGCCAAGCATATACACCCATGTATCCAGGAACCTGATCACCAATACTTTGCACCTAAAAAATCTGAGGCCACCCACCCACTGGCCCCAGAACTTTCTCTAATGATCAGAGAGACCTCCCTAAATCCAGAGATGGAGTCAGTTCCATGGACAGAACTAAGAAGACATCAAAATCAATCTCCTCTATAAACTGCACCTGAGGGTACGTGTCTGTGCTGGTTGGAGGAAACATTATAAAACCAGGAATGTCATAGAGGAGAGCACACGAGTCTCTTCACCTCCCATCTATACTAGGTCTGCCTCCCATTTCTCTTCACGTAGCACAGTTCAAATTGTTTTAGATTCTGCATCCCTGGAAGAATGACATTTGCAGCTGCAGTCTCTAGTAGTTGTGCTTTAAAAACCACAGTCAAGTGGGCTTTAAAAAAAAAACTCAAGAGTTTTATGTCCCTGCCTTTCACGTAGAAGAAGGTGTTATACTTTTTCTTTACCTATAAAGGGAAGGTAGAGTTAAGTTAGAGTAAGTAGTGTTGATTTTGTTTAAGTAAATGCTCCCCCGAATGTTAAAGGCTTTGTCCCAAGGATGATGCCGCCGGAAGATGATAGGGCCTTGTAAGAGGTCCTCAGGTCATTGGAGTCAGGTCCTTGAAGGGGATTGTGAAAGCCAAGCTGAGCAGTTTGCTCTCCTACACACTACACCACTGCCATCCACTGCGCCCATCAGAAGCTCAGATCAACAGCTCTGCTCAATCTGTGACTGAACTTCTCAAAATATGAGTCAATAAACCCTTTCTCCTCCCATGTGAAGGAGAAATTAGAAACCACATCAAAACCACTTCTAGGGAAAATAAACTCTTAATTAAGAAAACTAAACCAAATTCTTAACCATTCCGTTGGAACTCGTCATTATGCCACCAAGCATGGCCGACACCTCTCAATCTGTGGGTTGTGACCCCTTTGGCAAACCTCTATCGCCAAACTATTCACACAACAATTCATGACAATAACACAATCACAGTTACGAAGGGTTGGGGGTCACCATGCCATGAGGAACTGTATTAAAGGGTGGGAGCATTAGGAAGGTTGGGAACCACCATATTATACTAACTATACTCTCAGCTCAGGGCTCCCATTGGTACATAGCAACCACAAAGCTAGGAGCCCAACCAAACCAAAGTCCAGCTCTGCCACTTTCCAACTTAGGAGATCTTGGCAAATCCTCCATTCTTTCTACATTTACATCTATCTGTAAGGTAAGAAAACCTTTAGTCCTGTCCTCTGAAGGCTGACTCAAGTAACCAGATGGTGATGATGATGATGATGATGATGATGATGATGATGATGATGACAACGACGACGACGACGACGACAGTGATATATAACATTCTACTCATAATGCACGGCTCGTTATATACCCCCAAGAGATGGCCACTGGCCTTGGTTACAGTAAAATGGGAACAGCAACCAATTGTTTCCTAAACTATTTCCTCTACCTTCACATTTCTCAATTATTTGTTTGTTTGCCCCTTTCGGTTTCTTTGACATCTGTAACTGAGGCTGACCTTGAGCTTACTCCACGGCCCAGGGCAACTTTTAACTCTTGAACCTCCTGCCTCTACCCACCAAGTGCTAGGAACTGAAGCATTTGCCCCCATACCTGACCAGCCCCACTTTTATGAAAAACCTAAAACCCTACAGAAGTAGTTACTAACCCATGCCTATGTCTTCTCTCTCTCAGATGAAAACCACACACACACACACACACACACACACACACACACACACACTTCCTTTGGCTGTGTCAACCCTAGTCCAGAGAATTAAGGAGTCAATGTGTCGTCTTCAGGAATCTCTTGTCCTGGAGTAGCAATTCTCAAAGCCAGGCACCCAGACTCAGAAAGTGTGGTGGCGTATACCTTTAATCCCAGAACTCAGGAATCAAACATGTGGATCTCTGAGTTTAAAGCCTCTGGTCCACATGGTGAATTCTAGGCCAGTCAAGGATACAAAGTGAGATGCTGGAAAGAAAAGAAAGGGAGTGGGGGAGGGAGGACCTAGGTGTTAAGCCTCTGAGATTCTAGATCTCCTGACACTCCAGAGGAGCCTACCCTAGCCTGAGCAAGAGGGATGCATATACCTGTAAATATACTTCTAAGAGGGGGTAAAGGGTTTCCACTAAAAAAAAAAATTAATGTTTTATTCTTAGCCTTGGAATAGCACAGGCATTTTAAAATGCTTTTGACTAGAAACAAGAACAACAACAACAAAAGGAATGTCATAATTTACCTCATTATATTTATTTTACTTTGTCTCATCCATATATTTTTGTGACTATCAAAGACATGTAACACAGTGACACTATGACACACTGTAATTTTCAAATAAATAAATTTACATGCACAGACATAAATCTGGTGACAGAAGAGGAGGATGAAAGTCATCTGAGAGCTAACAGAGCAGAGGCCACCCCTCAAGCTTTCTACCACTGCTGTCATCACTGCCTAACTGTTCCAGTTACTTACGAAGAGAGCTATAGAGAGGGCACAAACGAGACAGAGCGGGGTGGGGGAACGTTAGAGTAACGAGTTCAGCAAGAGTTCATGAGCAGGCAAATCAGAACGCAGCACAAACAGCGGTGGAGAGCGTTAATTTGATTTAAGGGTAAAGAGCTTTCTGTTCCAAATGAAAACAATCCCATTCTCCACATCTGAGAAGCGATACAGGCCCTGCCAGTCAGAGATAAGGCGACTGCTCGTAACTCAAAGAAAGCCAACGAGAAGAGATCTTTGTCAAGAATGTGACCACAGGTGCTTAGCTCCAAAGCACTGTAGTCAGAGAATCCAATGGGAGGGTCAGCAGCTGACCCCCACAGAAAGGTAGAGTGTAACATAGGCCAACAGCAAGACCAGCTGTCAAAGAGTCATTCATTCAGGCTGGGAGTATCTCAGATTTCTACAGAGAGGGAAATGCTTCGGGGGAGTTCATGAGCCAAATGGCACAGCAGCCTCCACAACCCCTTAGCCCTCTCCCACCTCCAGGAAGAAACTGATTTAAGCATAGGTACATCTGATTCGAGAGCACTCGTGAAACAATGCTGTGTGAGACAGGCCTCTTATCATTGAGGAAACGGAAAGTGGGCGCTGGCTGGGCTGAGAGGAAAATGAGTGTTGGGGAAGCTAACAGTGGGGAGGAAGAGGAGAAGCAAACATGGCAAGTGAAACCATGTGCATGGAGAGAAGGACGGACAGAGCTCAGACGTGGAAGAGGGTGGTACAAGGCAAGACTGGCCCAGGTCTTCCAATAGAAGGTGCTGTAGGCTCAGTTAAGAGTGAATGTACGCTGCCTTCTGGAGACAGTGCGGATTAAGAAAGGAGCAGGGGGCTGTAAGAAGGGGAAAGGCCATATTCAGCAAGACTCTGAGAAGCTAATCTCACTAATTTTTCTATCATATAGACAATGGGTCAAAGAGGAAGAAGGCACTTTGCACACAGTAGATTAATACTGAATGGATAAAGGCTACAGACCAAGTTAAGATGAGCTGGGTTTCCCTTGCACGGTCTGAAACCCATTCATTCAGGTCCTGTTTCACGCTGTTGAGTTTGCTCCTTAGAGAACTACTTGCTCTAAGAAACAACGCTGGTTCAACAGCAGGAAAAATAAACAGACAATAAAAATTCACCACTCAAGTTTTAATGTAAAGTGTTTACTCTTGCAGAGATTAGCATTTTCGTCTTCTGTGCTGAGGGAGGAACATCTGCAAATGCTGAAAAAGAGAACAAAATTAACCACATACGGAAGTTGGCAATGAGGATGGATCTCCTCCCCAAGTCTGCAAGTAGGTGGAAAGGCTACCGGAACAAGGAAATCAATCGGTAGGACATAGTACTTCCTGCCTTCTGCTGTGGCATCCACGTGAAACATACTAAGCTTCCACCTTCTTTGTGGTACCCAACCTCCTTGGTACATACAGTAAATCTGGAGCCATCTGGAAAGCCTGAGAACACTGGGACAGGTCAGACCTACCTGGTTTTCTTCGTGAGAAACCCTCATCTGCTCCTTGAGGACAGACATGCGAGCAGCCTCCTCTTTCCTCAAGACTCTCTCCTTCTTAAGCTCAGGACTCCAGAAAGTCTTGATGCTATTCATGGAAGACCCCAGTTTGCTGTCCTTAATGTCAAGCTCCTTGCGAAGGAGGTCATTCTCTCTCTGCAGTTCTTTGAGCTGGGCTTGAAGATCCAACATCGTGCTGTCTCTTACCTGCCTCAACATGGAGGGCACCTGGTGGTGGTGGTGGTGGGATGAGCCACCCAGCCCTCCATGTTGATCCGTATATGAAAGGACATCTGTGTGGGAAAGTCCAGCGGAAGCAATATTGGGACTACTCCCCATGGCTGTGACCCGGCCTCCATAAACAGCTCGATTTGTGGCCCTGCCTAGAGTCATGGTGCCCTTTGGGTAAGTTGTTGATGCCACCCCTTCATGGTCACTCAAGTACATGGGTCCAGACGTGGCATAGGCCGCATTAAGGGACTGGATGTTCTCCATAGACAGAGTCTTGCCTGTCCCTCCCCCTCCCCCACTGCTTGTTCTTCGGTGGCCCAAACGAGGAGACCTTGGCAAACGCGGCGATCTGGAAGGGCTGCCTTCCGGATTGCTGATTGTTCTTGCACTCCCGTACATTTTTCTTCTGTGACGTGGCGCTACTGAAGGGAAGAAATGCTAGGCAGCGTGATGGCTTAAGCCGATGTCTCCTTCACTGACTGTAGACTTTCACCACATTCTTTGTAGAGGCTGTACCAGGAGATGGCTCCACTCAGAGATCTGCAAAACGATAAAAAAAAAAATTAAAAACAAACTTCTCTAGAATTCTAACTACAATTGCATTGCATCTTAAATATATATTAATAAAAGTAGTAAAATGCCCTCCTAGAAAACACAAGGTCCTGGGTTCAATTCTCAGCAAGGAAAAAAGTCCATCTAGATAGATATAGAATGAAAAGTATATAGAAATGAATAATAATAAGTGAGCGACAAAAGGGTAAATGATGGATGATAGATCGATAAATGATATTCAGTAGTTGATAGATAAATGATAGATAGATAGATAGATAGATACATAGATACATAGATAGATACATAGATACATAGATACATGATAGATGATAGATAGATGGATAGATAGGAGATAGATAGATAGATAGATAGATAGATAGATAGATAGATAGATAGATAGATAGATGATAGATGATAAATGATAGATACATATATACATAGATACAGGATAGATAGATAATAGATGATAGATGATAGATACATAGATACATAGTACATGATAGATAGGTAGATAGATAGATAGATAGATAGATAGATAGATAGATAGATAGACAGACAGACAGATGGTAGATGAGACAGGCAGGCAGACAGACAAGTGGATTAAACATTTAAAATAAATCTTCCCACCCTGCCTCCAAAGTCAAAAGCTATCAAAGGCAAATTCTTTTTTCCTTAAGAAAATTAAGTTCTCCTCTTGATATGTACTAAGTAGGGTTAGGAAACGCAAAATTTCACCACCTAGACAATAAAAATAAAGTAACCCATATTTAAGGACACGGCCCTCAAATACAAATGCTTAACAAGGACTCTGAGAAACCACTGCCTCATTGAGTGACTAATATCTGTTGTGTGCTGTTCATTCTCCTCCTGTGCCCTTTAAAACTCAGTATCTCCTTTCCACTGCACCCAACACAACCTCCTAGACAGCTTCCCACCATTCAGCAGACATTGACACAGTATTCAGAGCCCATTGGCCATCTCAGAGCTAGAATCAAGAGGTGTTTCAACCAGCACGACAACTGTAGGTATGGCCAGATTCTCAAAGCTATTGCCAGGGGAAATGACAGTCCTTCCTGTCTCTTCCCTGCCATACATCTTCCAGGCTAATCCTGCGAGAGTTCTTTCCCATATTAGTTCCCCTTAATCTTCATATGAACCTTTCCCCATACATACAGAAATGGCATGGGGGAAGAGCACCGTCGATTAGAGCTCCTGGTCCCCTAGCTCCTAAAGAAAAGTAAGAGAGGCTCCCTATTGCGGTAAGTCAGGTACCTCAGGACATGTTTTGTGTAGCCGAGGTCATAGAGTTGTAATTATTACTTCAATACTGGGACTCCAATGGTCTTAATGGCTGCCTCGTGGCCTCCCGCTCGCAGGAGATCTGTGTGCTTTGCTTCCCGGCAATAGGAGGACAGATTCTGGAAAAGGGCAGACTGAGGCTCAAATCTCCACTCTACTACAGAGTCGAGAGTGCCTCAGGCAAACATTAAAAACTGTCCTGAGCTTTTCACTTTTCAACAGATAAAATAAATACAATCTAACTAATTATTCTCTGAACGAGATGCTATCTATAAAATACCTTATTGCTACCTGACCTAGAATAGTCAATAAAGAAATTTTTTTAAAAAGAATATATTGTTCTTGTTTAGTGTCTCAAAACATTAAAAGCATTGACACATGCTAAGGGCACCTTTTATTTTCTTCTGCCTATCATTTCTTCTCCCATCCCTACACACTCCTTCTAGGCATGCAGTCTCTAGAACAGAGAACAGCTTCTGTTCCCTTAAACCGTTTCTGAATGCATCCTTGCAGTTCACAGGACTAGATGAGGCTGGCTCCCGCTACTCCATCCTGGATGGGACCCAGGTGAGACTATAACCCAAGTCTGTCCAATCGCTTTACTCCATTCCAGGCATGAGAAGTAGTTCAAGGAACAGTACGTGGCTCTCGCTGGTCCAAAAAGACTCCATCCCGTGACTTTAGGGGGAGCGAATAGAAAAAAAATGAGATCATCTTCGGTCAGTTATTTGTTTTCAAGATGGAACTCTGAAAGTGATGGCTGAATGCTCGACCCCAGAAGGGGGCACCAGCATCTTGCCCTTCAAGGCTCTGGGAGCATCACGGAAGAAGAGGCAGAACGGACGGACAGAGGGAGGGGTGGCACACAACGCTGACTTCCAAGTACTCCTGAACGCTCAGTGACTGGGATTGCCTGATAAATCTGTACAAGACTGGCCCTGTGCACATTCTGTAATGAAGTGGGAGAGAGTGGGCCCCATCCCTCCTTAAAAGACAACACATAGTTTATGGTTAACGAGGAGGGTATTTTCTATCAGCGATGTAGCTACTGGTACAGTATGCATGCTCCTTTAAATTCTCCCTTACCCATATTCATGGAAGCAACACTTAGTAAACTCAATGGTTCATTGCAAAAGAAGGCACGGGGTTGGGGTGAGATCACTCAGTGGGTAAGAAGGGCTTGCCCTGCAAACTTGAGACCTGAGTTTGAGCTCCAGAGTCCATAGGAGAGGGAGAGAGAACCAAGTCTCAAGAGAGTTGTCCTCTCATCTCTACAGGTGTGTCTCAGTACACACACACACACACACACACACACACACACACACACACACACACAGAGTACACACAGTAGAAAGAGGACCAGTTGGGAGAAGACGGAATCACCATCAGTAGAAAATGGCAAGAAATGGTAGCGAGGGGCAAACACAGCTGAGATACATCAAATACACGTACGCAAATGTCATGATAAAACCCACTGTGTATAAATAATAAATGCTAATAAAAAGGAGGAAAAATAAATAAAAGATGGCCGTCTGAGAACTACCAGGAAGAGGGGGCCTCTGTGGGAGTGAAGCTAGAGCTTAGGGAAGCAGAGCTGTACTGGGAAGTTTGTGAGGCCAAGCAAGGAGCCGACCATCATTTGATATTCTGAATCTAGCTTTCACTGAAGCTCTACCTCGCCCCAGGCCACTTTAGCTACATATGTCAGATAGACCGACAGCATTGATGGCCCCGAGTCTTGACCTCTTCCTTCCTTCCATTCTCCCTCCTTTCTTTCCTTGTTCTTTTTACAATTATTTCTTTACTTATGTGTTATATGTGTGTGCACGTGTGTGAAGGTGAGAGGCCAACTTTTTGGGAATCGGTTCTCTCCTTCCACCATGTCAGTTCCCAGGGAGAACCCAGAACGGCAGCAAGTCCCTTTGCTCACTGAACCCTCTCGCTAGTGCATACTCCTCTGTTCATCTGTGTTCTTCACAATGTCCTCCTAACCTGACTCTGGGTTCAGTCCTGTGACTTGCTTAGGCTGAGGAAACGAAAATAAATGTGAGTGACAGAGAGGCTGTGGAGATAGCACCTGCCGCCTTCTCTCTCGCTCGTTCCCTTTGCCAAACCAAGAAGAGCGTGTTTTACCCAGACAAGAAAACCCACGGAACATAGCCAAGTGGTCCCTGCCTGCAGCCCACCAACCCGGAGCCATGAAAGCAGGCCCCGCCCAGCTGAGTGGAGCTGCCTCCTCAGTGGCTGCCCACAGAACAACCAAGCCGAGAGGGGCGGAGCAGCGACCACACTCCCTTGGAACTTCTTAGAATGTCACTCAGGTTGTGTGGCTGGTTGTTCTGCAGCATTGTGGGAGAAATGCGTGACTGGTGCCTTCGCCCATACATTTCTTTATGGCTAAATTCTGTAGGGCCCCTTACACCCTAAGGAGTCTTCACGTGGAGAAATGTTTTCTGTAAATGTTTCCCATTCTATAACGAGACAGTCTTTAAAAGAATTATAACATAATTCCTTTGTGTCATAATATATATATATATATATATATATATATATATATACGTACGTAAAAATATGCTGTAGCTAAGATTTTTGTATGAATAATCTCTTCTAAAAAGAGAGTATAAATTCACCAATAATAACTTAATTCTGTTATATAAATGCTTAATGACACAGACAAAACACTGGAACAGAAAACTGAGACAGAAAGATGTTACATATTTGTAGTGGACAAGAACAGAGAACAAACCAGTGTGTGTGTGTGTGTGTGTGTGTGTGTGTGTGTGTGTGTGTGTGTGCAGGTGCTGTGCATGTGTTGTGCAAGTGCAGGTGGGATTTGCTCCTTACACTTCAAGAAATCACAGATATATGCACACACTAGCAGGGAGACTGTGGAACTCACACCAGAATTGCCATTCTAAAAGGTATTCATTTTTTTCCCTTTCCTATCTACAAGATCTGAACATTTTTCATAATAAAGACATGGTTTTATAATAAGGATTTTTCTGGGTTTTTCACCTATAACTTCCACAGTTAAATTACTTTTCTGTTTTTACTATGCTTAGGATCTAAGAATTAGGGTCCTGGCTGGACCAACGTTAGAGCTGGACCTCCCTAGAGAGGACTCAGTAGGACTTGTCCTCCTGTGTTCTTCCACTAACTACATCTAGAGACAGAAACGTCTCATTTCTCAAGCTCTTACAAATAACACAAAACGTGCACCTGTTCGAATGTAACCTCAGTGAGTCTGCAAGGCAGGCTGATGAGCTAAGGCTTTGGAGTCTTTCAGGAGCCGATTAAAAATGAATTCGTTCCTCTCAGAAATGCACGTACGGCATACATGGCACGTATCATGAAGAAACGCTCTCGTTTAAAAATCACACATCTACAAACTGGGTAGACGGGTCCGCAAGTCAGGGCACTTGCTGTGCAGGCAGGGAGTTCAAACACCAGACACCCACAGCAAACTCCAGGCATGCCTGCGAGCACCTGTAACTCCAGCCCTGTGGTGAGCACGGGAGGATCTCTGCCGCTTGCTGGTCACCAACCTAGCTGCAGGTTCGTGGGGAGATGCTGTCTCAAAGAGCTAAAGCAGAGAGTAACAGAGCAGGACACCTGACATCTCCGTCCACGTACACACTGTGCCCACATATAAGTACATACACACACCACACACATACACACCATAGTCACACACGGAGTGAAATAATGATTGTGCCTCCTCGTTTAAAAAGCAAACTATTCTGACACCGGCTCCCAGTTCCTCAGAGCCCTCTTTTATCCACAGTTAGTATTAGATTTAATGCTAGTATAAGAAATGGAAGCTTTTCCAAAACAGTTAACAACATACAAAGCCATTCCTATCACGAAGTGTTTGGTAACATAAACCCATAAAACAGGATAAATGTGGCTGTTGGTAATCCCACTTTTCACCAAGTTGGCCAGCGTGTTCTCATCTGTTATCTACTCTGTGTCACTGTTATTTTTCTTCAAGCACAGTCGAATCCATATGGGCATGTATACCTTCTCCTTAATTAAAAAAAAAAAAAAAAAAAAAAAAAAACACTTCAAGTTATAGCCCTATCTCATTTTAATGTTTGTGTTTTCCTGTTTCCCCAGCCAACGCAATGATTTCAAAGGAGCACAGCTTTTATTTAGCTGCTGTGCTATTTTACTGCTTTTACCTCTATCTCTTGATTCCTAATATTTCCACTGCCTCTGCGCTGACTCTTGCCTTTTTACTTCAAACGTTCCCTCGTCTCCATTCACATTTACACATGGCGGCGTTTTCCAGAGCTGTGCATACAACTCTTAGTGCCCTTTGTGACTAGCAATGACTTCTCAGCCGGGCCAGCAAGACACAGAATGAAAATGCCTGCTGGACAAGCTGAGTGCTTGCTGGCCCAACATGCACGTTGAACACCGCAAGTCCAACACCTGAAACCCATGAAAAGGCTGAAAGAGAGAAGTCACTCCACAAAGGTGTTTTCTGACCTGTGCAAATGTGCCACGGTAGACACATAAACACCTAAGTATGATAATAAATTTATAAAATGATTTCCTGATAATCATCCCGGATATGCCAAAAGCTTTATATCCCCATTTTTAAAGAATTAGCATCTGAGACTATAATACATGTTTTTTTTTTCTAAATTGTCTTCTAGATGAGGGTCTCACTAGCCCTGGCTGGCCTTAGAACTATACAGACTGGGCTGGCCTTGAACTCACAGAAATGCCTCTGCTCCTGTCCCTGTCCCTACCCCTGCCCCTGCCCCCACCCCTGACCCTGACCCTGATCCTGACCCTGCCTCTGGAACACTGGAATTAAGGATGTGCACCACCACACTCAAGCCTTTCTTCTGACCTTTAAACATTTGTCCTATACCTAAATGCTTACTTCACTGTTAAAATAACTGACCAATTACTACAGACAATTCAGGTGTTAAAGAATGAAGCAAAAAGGGGTTGGGGATTTAGCTCAGTGGTAGAGCGCTTGCCTAAGAAGCACAAGGCCCTGGGTTTGGTCCCCAGCTCCGAAAAAAAGAACCAAAAAAAAAAAAAAAAAAGAATGAAGCAAAAAGCACTCAATCACATCATTCGTCAACATTTTTAACAAAATGATGCTTTCTCCTTGAGTGTCTGCATGTGTATATGTAATTTTGGATGGGTCAACATGAAACTCTACATAGAGTCCCATAACCTCCTTTATCCTCAATGTGTTATTCCTGACTTTATCTCCATTTTCCACTATGCTTGAAGGCCAGAAAAATGTTTTATAAGACTTGATTATTTGTGACTACCATAAGAATCCAAAAGACGGATTAGGTTACCATGGCTGTCAATTTGATTGGGCTAAGAAATGCTTAGATTAGTGGCACGCGCCTCTGGGTGTCTTTCCAGCCGTAAGTACCTCATGAGGATGGTTTACCCACTGATGGATTTAAACCCAAATAAACTCTTCTGAGGTAATGAACTGTGGAAAGCAGAGCCATGTTGGAGGAAGTCGGTCATAAGGGTATATCATTCAAAGACTATAGCTCACCCTACCCCTTTCCTCTGTCTCCCACCATGACATAACCTTCTGGATCTTACCCTTCCCAAAACCATGAACCAGAATAAGGAATTCCTCCCTCAAAGGTGTTTACTCAAATACATTTTGATCGCAATGAAGACAGAAATCTGAACTGTCCAACTGGGAAGAGAACCAAGCCCACAGAACATCTCTGGAGACGAGACACCACACAGAAACAGCGCCGATACAAGGAACAAAGCATCCCAGCCAGCAGCAGGCACTAAGACGGACCAATGAAATAAGTCGTCTTGCACTGACGTCCAGTCTCAGATGCATGAGTGGCGTTCTACACTACAGCCAACATCAGGACCATCAGCCAAGCTGCAGAGCTGTGGGAAACAGCGAGCTATTGCTTAAAGCTCCTAGACTGGAAGGCTTTGTTATTCAGCAAGACCTGAGCCAGTCGCTTAAAGCTTTATTGAATGGTTATTTAATCATTTATTAAACTGAAGATATGGCACAGGCTATTTGTTGAATGAAAATGTAATAATATTGTGATGGAAAACATTTCACAATATTTTAATTGAAAAAGTTCCGGCTGACTAATATTTTGATTGATGAAACACTGGTTATCTCCCGGGTATCATGTTCTAGAAGAGATACAAGACCGAACAATTTATACTCCTGTCTTTGCCTCTGCTATTTCCCTTCAGAGACTATGCTCTTTACTGTCTGCATTCCTTGAAACTACCATCTCTTCTTGAGGCTACCAAAAATCCTCAAATCAACTAAGACTTCAACACTGCATGTTCAATAAATACACCACCTTAAGGCTCATCTTACCCCTCTCTACCTGTTCTCAACCAGTATTTCCTGAGCAGTTTAGCAAATGTCTGGATTAGTATAGCTGATGAGAATTTGGTTTTATACCAAGAGGTCTCAGCGATGTTAGAATGCTGGCGTGGCCTGGTGATGATCCCAAAATTGAGTGTATGATATAATTATTTACTATATAAATAAATGGCAAGAGAATGCTTTTCCCTTTGAGATAACTGAATATTTTCCTTAAAACGCTCCGACTTCCTCATACAAGAAATGTTTTTTTTTAAAGACAGATTAATTCCTGATGTTGAATGCTAGGGTGAAAAGGAGTTGAGTTAGGACATAACTTCTGTCTACAGGAAATTTACTCCCTAGAATGGGCTTTCTCCAGCAATTCTCTTGAGCTCAGACCCAACACTGTTTGGAGGAATGTTGGCGATAAGAACAAGGTACTATTAAATCGACCTCTAGTGGGGAAAGGTAAACAATAAAAGAATTGGCTAGAACCATGCACTGTTGCCCACACCTGTAAGCACAGCTCTTAGAAGGTGGATGCAGAAAAATCAGCAATTTGTGGCCAGCCTCAGCTATACGGACAGTTAGAGACCAGCCTGGGCTACATATGATGCTGTCTGAAAAAAATCTTTACTAGATATGGTCAAAGTATGAAAATTTCATAGTGAAACCCATTATTTTGTAGAGTAAATATAAGCTTACATAAAAAAATTGAAAAATGACTGGAGTTTCTGTCCTCAAAAGCTCGAAGAAAAAGAATAATTCGCTATTTATTGTCATGCCTCAACAATGAAGTCGGCAGTCCACATCAAGCAGCTGAGGAAAACACTGATGTTTGCCCCACCAAGGTCACACTATACAAAGGTGTTCCGTTCAAGCGACTCCATAGAAACCTAGTCAAATAGGCGATTCGGAGGCCATCGGAATGGAACAGAACAGTATCTTCATGACTACATATCTGCCTCTTTCTTCTAAAATGTTTTTATGCCATCAGTGACAATACACATAGTGGCCACTCCCTTTTCTCACAACGGAAAAGCTAAAAACAAGGACAGTTCCAGTTCTTGCCTCTGGAAGATTTACAGAGGCAAATGGGTCGACTGAAGCTGGTTACGGGAATGTGAAAAAGTCAAATCTGACATTCCTGTGTAAATTCTTATCCCCTCTTTGCTGCAACCAGTTTCCATGTATTTAAGGCAATGAACTCCATCAAGATGTGACAAAACCTTTTGGGAGGAAACTGCATTTTCCCTTCTACCAGACTGAGTACCTGATAAGAAATTTGGTGATTGTAGATTACCTTGACTCAGTAATGACAGTGATGACAGAGGTTGGATCACTGAAGGGCCACAGTC
Organism: Rattus norvegicus; assembly: GCF_021556685.1. Taxonomy (NCBI): domain Eukaryota; kingdom Metazoa; phylum Chordata; class Mammalia; order Rodentia; family Muridae; genus Rattus; species Rattus norvegicus. The sequence goes on along the minus strand of NC_141549.1, from coordinate 2,923,560 downwards.
TAATACTACATAACGGGTTCTCTCCAGTGCTGTTGATAACCATTTTTTTTCCATCTCTGTATCTGACATAACATCCTTGTGCAGATCAGGTGAAACCTCTTGGGATGTCTTAACTTGGCAAATCACTAGCTTTCACCAACTGTAAAGCGGAGGATGTCATCAGATAGCAACTGAGGCCTTCAGCAGAAGTGTCCCCACCAATGTGCCTGACAAGCGTGCTACTGTATGGTTTTCTTTGTTCTGTCACTATAAAAACTCTATGAAGCTGTTACCATTTTGGAATATGGAATTTGTGAGATCTGTCTTCCTAGGCCATGAAAACAAGTACTTGAGTCCACAATAAGCTATCTCTTATCCCTAAAAAATAAATGATATGAATATTTGTGTGTACATGTGTGTGCATGTTCATATGTGTGCAGTGTGCATGTGGAGATCAGAGGACAATTCCAGGTGTCATCCTCAGCAAAGCCATCTACTTTCCTTCTAATCTTCTTCTTCTTCTTCTTCTTCTTCTTCTTCTTCTTCTTCTTCTTCTTCTTCTTCTTCTTCTTCTTCTTCTTCTTCTTCTTCTTCCTCTTCTTCTTCTTCTTCTTCTTCCTCTTCTTCTTCTTCTCCTTCTTCTTCCTCTTCTTCTTCCCCTCCTCCTCCTCCTCCTCTCCCTCTCCCTCCTCCTCCTCCTCCTCCTCCTCCTCCTCCTTCTCCTCCTCCTCTCCTCCCTCTTTTCTTTTCTTTTTTCTTTTTGAGGCAGGGTTTCTCTGTATGACCCTGGCTGTTCTGGAACTCACTCTGTAAACCAGGCCCACCCTTGAACTCAAAGATTTGCCTGCCTCTGCTGGGATTAAAGTGCTACACCACCACTCCTGTCCCTTTTAAATTTTTTTTTAATATTATTTTTTTATTTGTGGCTTCTTTAAACACCAAAAAGCTTAGGAACTTAGTACAAGGTCTAGCATTCATTTAGCTACAGAATGGCAGGAAAATCTATTGTGATCTGATGGAAAATTGAATGTTAAGCACTAAGGAATTAAATATACATTAGCCCCATAATCATTGGTAATGCTTGAATACCAGAGAGAACTACATATTTTAGCAACTTAAAATACATTTTTTTTTGTAAAAATACATAGGAGCTGGAGAGGTGTTCTTTGTGCAAGAGTGGATATGGTGCATGTATGATCGGTAACACCAGTTCTGTGGGGTGTGGAGGCAGGAGCATGACCAGGTTCATTGCCAGCCTAATTTCTGTTCAATGTGAGACATGGAGTAAGGCAGAGCGTAAAAGATTCAGAACACTTCAACTAGTCTGTGCACGCGTACAAAGGCACTGGCCTCACATAAGATCTATACATGCACAAATTACATGTGTTTGTAATCATAAAGTGGCATGAGTTTTTTTTTTGGATTATTTTTTTTAATTTAGAGAATACTTTATTAGTTTTTGTAATCAAACCCACGTATATAAGACCTTACATATTTAATACAGTGTGTTACCCCTGTACAAATGGAAAAAACTTAAGTTCAACATTTCTAGACCAATATGGCTGTTAATTTCTGTACAGTGCCAACTCAACACAGTAAACGGGGATACTTTTTTCCAAAGTTGACAGCACAGCTAAAGTTTCAAAAAATTCAAATTATATATCTGTATATATATATTTATATTTATATAAAAAGACCAATAATAGCAGTGTGTTATGCATCAACAGCAGCAACAGCTTTTCCAGGTTCTGCAGTCATCTGAACAAAACTGTAGAGACATCCAGCACACTCCATTAAAAAAAAAAAAAGTAAAAAAACAAAACCCGAGAAAACAGCACAGTTCTGTTACTCTTGTGGTACCTGGCACCATTTTTTTTTAAATTAGCTTCTCAATCATCATCTGGAAAGAAAACATTCTGAGCAACATCATTAAAAACAGCTCTGATAAAGCACGGTCACTACTACGTATCATAAAGCAGGTACAAGCTATTTTACATCCACAGAGGTATGATACAGTACTGTCCTACATCTATAATACTAGAGGATACAATTTAACTTTCTTTTTTTTTTTTTTTTTTTGGTTCTTTTTTTTCGGAGCTGGGGACCGAACCCAGGGCCTTGCGCTTCCTAGGTAAGCGCTCTACCACTGAGCTAAATCCCCAGCCCCCTAGAGGATACAATTTAAAAGGCATTATTTGAGACTTGATTCTACTTTTCCAGCAGAGGGCCCAAAGGATGGTGTGACACAGCTTTGTAAAGAAACATACTCTAGACAGGAATTCCTTTCACTAGTGGCACACTTCTAAGGATTCATTCTCTCCATGAATGTCAGCTAAAACCGTTATTAAAAAAATGAAATATCCCTAGAACAAAACCGTATAACCACCGGATTCACATGAAGATGACCTAGTGGAGACAAGCTGGACCTCACCTTACCAACAAGCTATCAAATCTGTTATGTTTAAACAGTGAGACCTCCAAGGAAGGAGATGCCAAGTAGTGCTTCAAAGCTTCGGACCACAATCAAACACAGCATCCTTTTCAACAGAAGCAGAAGCTCATCTGAATATGCTCATGGATGCTGACATCAACATTTAATCATCTCCTCACTCATCCAGGAAGAGGGGGAGATCAGTTACTACTGTACTTTATTGTGTTCAACCAGATCACCATGTTACAAAAATAGCAAGCTGCCATAATAAAAAATAAGGCTCCTCTATCCAGCACCAGATAGCATCATTTTACTTTCAAGCCTAGAAATTGCACACTTGTATATAAACCAATCGAAGATGAGGATTGAGAGTTCATCTTGGTGGATTTTTCCTTTGATGAATATGAAGTGTCCTTCCTTATCTTTTTTGATGACTTTTAATTGAAAATTGATTTTATTTGATATTAGAATGGCTACTCCAGCTTGCTTCTTCTGACCATTTGCTTGGAAAGTTGTTTTCCAGCCTTTCACTCTGAGGTAGTGTCTGTCTTTGTCTCTGAGGTGTGTTTCCTGTAGGCAGCAGAATGCAGGGTCCTCATTGCGTATCCAGTTTGTTAATCTATGTCCTTTTATTGGGGAGTTGAGGCCATTGATGTTGAGAGATATTAAGGAATAGTGATTATTGCTTCCTGTTATATTCATATTTGGATGTGAGGTTATGTTTGTGTGCTTTCATTCTCTTTGTTTTGTTGCCAAGACGATTAGTTTCTTGCTTCTTCTAGGGTGTAGCTTGCCTCCTTATGTTGGGCTTTACCCTTTATTATCCTTTGTAGTGCTGGATTTGTAGAAAGATATTGTGTAAATTTGGTTTTGTCATGGAATATCTTGGTTTCTCCATCTATGTTAATTGAGAGTTTTGCAGGATACAGTAACCTGGGCTGGCATTTGTGTTCTCTTAGGGTCTGTATGACATCTGTCCAGGATCTTCTGGCCTTCATAGTTTCTGGCGAGAAGTCTGGTGTGATTCTGATAGGTCTGCCTTTATATGTTACTTGAACTTTTTCCCTTACTGCTTTTAATATTCTTTCTTTATTTTGTGCGTTTGGTGTTTTGACAATTATGTGACGGGAGGTGTTTCTTTTCTGGTCCAATCTATTTGGAGTTCTGTAGGCTTCTTGTATGCCTATGGGTATCTCTTTTTTTAGGTTAGGGAAGTTTTCTTCTATGATTTTGTTGAAGATATTTACTGATCCTTTGAGCTGGGAGTCTTCACTCTCTTCTATACCTATTATCCTTAGGTTTGATCTTCTCATTGAGTCCTGGATTTCCTGTATGTTTTGGACCAGTAGCTTTTTCCGCTTTACATTATCTTTGACAGTTGAGTCAATGATTTCTATGGAATCTTCTGCTCCCGAGATTCTCTCTTCCATCTCTTGTATTCTGTTGGTGAAGCTTGTATCTACAGCTCCTTGTCTTTTCTTTTGATTTTCTATGTCCAGGGTTGTTTCCATGTGTTCTTTCTTGATTGCTTCTATTTCCATTTTTAATTCCTTCAACTGTTTGATTGTGTTTTCCTGGAATTCTTTCAGGGATTTTTGCGATTCCTCTCTGTAGGCTTCTACTTGTTCTCTAAGGGAGTTCTTTATGTCTTTCTTGAAGTCCTCCAGCATCATGATCAAATATGATTTTGAAACTAGATCTTGCTTTTCTGGTGTGTTTGGATATTCCGTGTTTGCTTTGGTGGGAGAATTGGGCTCCGATGATGCCATGTAGTCTTGGTTTCTGTTGTTTGGGTTCCTGCGCTTGCCTCTCGCCATCAGATTATCTCTAGTGTTACTTTGTTCTGCTATTTCTGACCGTGGCTAGACTGTCCTATAAGCCTGTGTGTCAGGAGTGCTGTAGACCTGTTTTCCTGTTTTCTTTCAGCCAGTTATGGGGACAGAGTGTTCTGCTTTCGGGCGTGTAGTTTTTCCTCTCTACAGGTCTTCAGCTGTTCCTGTGGGCCTGTGTCTTGAGTTCACCAGGCAGCTTTCTTGCAGGGGAAAAGTTGGTCCTACCTGTGGTTCCAAGGCTCAAGTTTGCTCGTGGGGTACTGCCTAAGTCCTCTCCGCGGCGTCAGCAACTGGGAAGATCTGCGCCGCTCTTTCCGGGAGCCTCCGTGCACCAGGGTTCCAGATGACGTTTGGTGTTTTCCTCTGGCATCCGAGATGTGTGTGCAGAGTGCAGTCTCTTCTGGTTTCCCAGGCGTGTCTGCCTCTCTGAAGGTTTAGCTCTCCCTCCCACGGGATTTGGGTGCAGAGAACTGTTTATCCGGTCTGTTTCCTTCAGGTTCCGGCGGTGTCTCAGGCGCAGGGGTCCTGCCGCCCCTGGGCCCTCCCCTACGGGAACCCAGAGGCCTTATACAGTTGCCTCTTGGGCCAGGGATGTGGGCAGGGGTGGGCAGTGTTGGTGGTCTCCTCCGCTCTGCAGCCTCAGGAGTGCCCACCTGATCAGGCGGTGAGGTCTCTCTCCCACGGGGTTTGGGAGCAGAGAGCTGCTCCCTTTTAAATTTTTAAACTTAAATATATATACATATATAGTATATACATACATACATACATACATATGTATAGTGTGTGTGTGTTTGCACACACACGCATGTGCGTGTGCATAGATACAATACGCCACAGCACATTATGAAGGTCAGAGAACAATTTTAGGGAGTTGGTTCTCTTTCTACCATGGGTTCCAGCAATTGAGTTAAGATTGTGAGGCTCACATAAGCACTTCTATTACAAGACATTTCATTGCTCAAACCATCTACCTTCTTCTCATTGGCCTGGAGCTCCCTAAATAGATGAGGCTGGCAGACCAGAGAGCCCCTGGGACCGACTGTCCTTGCCTCCCCAGCACTAAGATTATAAGCAAGCAACCATGACACCACCACATACCTGTCCTTTTCATAAGGGTTAGGAGATTAAATTCAGATCTCGTGCTTACGGTATCAAATGAGCTATCGCCCCAGCCCACGCATCTACTTCTTAAAATCAAATTTAATTAGCAACCTGACCCAAAGTGAATTATTTGGAAATGAGTTTCTTCTACCAGATTTATAAAAGATCGGGCACAGTTTTCTGGGACCAGACCACCCCTAAGGCTGCTCCATGCAGAATTAGGTCAAGTTTGATCAAGAGGTGCAGACTCAGATAATGAAGTCAGAGTCAGGCTCCCCAGCTGCCACATCCCCTACACCACCTCATGATTCCTACCTGTTCTCATGAGTCAGTCACACCCTCCGCCCTCTGCCCAGCTGTGTTTAAGTTCCCTGGGGTATTTTCAGACACTTGCTCTGACACTCAGGCTTTTTCGGGTTGTTGTCTCCTTGTTTCTCAACCACCCTGGTGGGGTTTTGTTTTTTTTTTGTTGTTGTTGTTATTTTTTTTAATTCTCTAAAATGAATTTTTGAGAAAATAAAGATCAGCTTCATTCAGTAATCAATAATGCCTACTTCCCATTACTGACCTCAAGAAGACCATTTTGAGCTTTTCTCCTCACCTATAAAAGTTTCTTTAGGAAATAAGGTAGTAATAAGCTCTTGCTGTTTTAAATACTCTTACATAGCTGAGAGAGAGGGGGGTGAGGGAGAGGGAGGGAGGAGGAGAGAGAGAGAGAGAGAGGGAGAGAGAGAGAGAGAGAGAGAGAGAGAGAGAGAATCAGTGGAGTTCCTGATAAGTTCTCTAAAATACCTGCCTGTGTATATTTGTAATATGCAAGAAGGTTAAATTATTCATACCCTCAAGCTGCACAGAAACAGATGTTGCTGACATAAGACGAACTCTGGCACCGCCCCCCCCAAAGAGATTAGCTGACCAACACCTTCCACTTTAAAAGCATCTCGTGAATAAAACTGGAAGTCCGCGGGTAAATTCTGCTTAAAACTGAAGCTGGATAACAGATGGCTTCTCGAGCCTATGAGCGTGTTGTCTCTAATTGCATATGGATTCATAAATAAAATATGCCCTCATCCACTCACCCTTTTAAAAGGCTTAAGGACTCTCCAACTAGAAGCTCAGGGGAACATGACTGGGAAGAGCCTTCATTCTTGTCTCCCTCAAGTGTCTCAGACTACCACAGTCTAGAATGCTCTATTTTAAGACAAAAACACTTCCTGCTATCTGCTCTAAATTAGGTTAAGTTTATTTCCACAGATTCTAGCCCTGGCCCATCACCTGAGCCCTGCTGACAGACCGTGTGAGCTGAGGTCATCAGCATCTCCCAAGACTTCGTCAGTTTAAAATATCTCTGACTTTTTTTTCCCCTGACCAGCTCCTTCCAACTTTTTAAAACTCTGGGTCACAGATGACATTTAATCCCAGAATGAAATCTTTCTACAGGGAGACATGGTAAAGAACAGGACTCAAGCAAGTCTGCCCATGGGGTTAAGGCTGCTACACAGACGTGTTGAACGTGACGAGTTCAAGGCTCCTTAGCATTCGCTTCTAGTTGCCAACACAGAGAGATCCAGAAAGTCACATTAAAATCCAGATTCCAGCTTCTCTTTGGAAAAATAAATAAAAGTAAAGTAAAAGCTGAAAGTCTTGCGATGCCTTGCTCACTTCCCTCCATGACAATGACACACTGGAGCTGAGGAGCACCTGCAGGAAGGCACACACCCCTGCTTTTCCTATCCCTCCACACCCTACGCCTTCCCTTCTGCCCGACTCCCTCTTTCTATGTTTGGCCTATAGGGGGTAAAACACTGGCTGACTTTTACCACATGAAAGACCTAAATAAGAACTCATTCTCTCTCACCACGGACTTCAAGTCCACTCTACCTTCTTTCTAAAACGCTCCCTTAAATCCGTCTCCTTGTCCCCCACAAGTACTGACTGGCACCAGCCCATTACTCCAGCATAACTCTTGTTTGAGCTAGCCCATACCCTCCCGAACCACCTCTCACTTTGACACCCTCTGTTCTATTTCCAAAACATCAGCCAAACTGTGTCAAGTTACAATTATAATCACAAAAATATCTTCACCGCCCACTTAGAACCCTTCAAGGCTTCCCAGTGCTGCATAGATAAACCCTGTAGGTTCTCTTTCCCACTCGCTCCCTGAAGGCTCTCTCCGTCACCCCCTCAGAACAAGCCTTCTTGTTGCTCAAATGCATCAAGTCACTTCCTGCCTCTCAGCATCACATAGACCATTCACGGGACTCCTTCCTAATCATCGTTTAGATCATATCAACGGACAGCTTGCCTTCTACAAGGTCAATCCATTTGAGTCATGTTGCAGGCCCTGTGGATGTGAGATTTAAGGGCATAGCCCCTTCACTTTGCAATAGAAGTCTAGGAAAGGAGGTAATGACATACAAGGGCAGGCTGGGAGGAAGCCTACAGAATAGACCCTGAGTGTCCAGCTAAACTGGCAGAAACGACATAGGGGATGAGGATTTTAGTGGGAGTTTCCTCTCTTTTAATACAGTTGATTGGTCTTATTTGTTTTCATAAGCCTAAGGGACAACACACATGAGAAGGATAAATCTGCCTCCTTTTTGAGACATCTCACTAGGTAGCCAAGTCTGGCCTGGGACTTGCTCGGGCTGGCATCAGCTTCCCACGTGTTGGGATTGTGGGTATGTGCTGCTGCAGGCTTTTATGCAGGTAAATATTAATTGCACAGATTAATTTTATAGTGCCCACCTGTACCACCTCTGCCACTATCAGAACTTTGAACATGATCTACGGCACACCCAGTTGTCCACACATGACCCCCCAAAGCACTCTACTCACTCATAATGCATTTCTTGGGGTTTCTCTTCCTTTCTACCATAAGCCCCAATTTCAATACTCAGTCTAACATTGGAAGAGTCCAGAGGGTGATACAGACCCAAGGACCACATCCCTATACATTTCAAATGTATACACTGAGCTGGTAAACTGGCAAATACAGCATATTTGTCTTCCTGTGTTGACAAATGTAAAGATTAGAAAGGCATTGCTTGAATCCTCAATTAAAACATTTACTAAACAAAATCCAATGGCAAAGAGAAGGTCTACCTACCTCCAAAAACCCTCCATCCTCACTGCTAGTTCAAATATACTCCGGGGCCTCACGTATATGAATTCTGCTAGCTAGCTCAACCGCTATTTCCAGATATATCCAAGTTAGGGAGGCTTTTTTCTGTAAAGGACGAAATGATGATGCATTTCAGGTTTTGTGGGCCATTCGGTCTCTGTCACAAGTGTCTGACTGCCAGTTCAGCGTGACAGTGACTATAAGTGATTTATAATCAGTGCACAAGGCTGCATTCCAATAAAACTCGATTTAAAAAAAATGTATGACAGCAGATGGATGTGATCCATGGGCTGTAGCCTGTTGATATTTGTCTATAACCTTGCAAACATGGGTCCCTTGGCAACCTTAAGAGCTGGGCATACTGCAGCAGGATTGGAGGCAATCAGAGTCACAAGTCTCCAGGTACAAGAGTGGGCTCTGGAATGCCAGGTTCTGCAGACACCTGCACTGGCCCCGATGCAGTCCTCCCCAATGGAGAAGCCACAGTCACAAAGGGCCAGAGTGGCCCTGGTAGCTCTTCTTACACATGGCTGAGGACACAGGAGCCATGCAAAACTGTCCTTGACTGTCTGAAAGAGTGAAACTGGGACTCAGTCTCATGGCCTTTCTCACAACACTGAAGTCACTTCCGAGGACATTATGTGACAATTTTATAAAGCTAAGCAGGGAGAAAGACATTGTGTTTTCAAAGAGAGGGGAAGCCTCGAAATCAGATCTGGCTGGGTCCATTCAGACATCCCTCACACTTCCTGATGGGGCCTCAAGCAGGTACCTTCCTGTCCTTCAACTGCAAAGCTGGGGGGCGATAGCTGTTCTCATGGGGAATGGGGAGGTGTCATTAAATGAAATGACACAAGAAAGATACTTAACAGAATGCACGGCATCAGATAATAGCCAATTAAAGCCAACCTGGATAACCTTGATATGCCTAAGGCCACTAGAAACCTCAAAACTATCTTGGAATTCTCTCAACTCATTAAGTTTAGCCCCGTCTGACTGGCTTGGGTCAAACTGTTCGCTATTTAAAAGTGCTTCAGGCATTGTTAATTTTGTTTTTAAGAGGTGGGCTCTCCTTTCTTCCTCCTGGACAGATAAGAAGCTATGGGCTTAGCAGTAATATTTTTTATAGTTTTATAGTTTTATAGATTGTTTTCACACAACGTGTTTTAATTATATTTCACCCTCCCCATACTCCTCCCAGAATCTCATTTGCCTACCTACCCAACACACTCTGTCTCGGCGCCCCCCTGAGCACAAAAACAAAAATCAGAACAAACTAGCAAAAGACAAAAAAGTATCAAAACAAAACAAAAGAAAAAACAAAGTTCATTTTGTGTTGGCCACCTTTTTTGTAATAGCCTGCCCTGAACTGAGGTTATTAAACTCAGTGAGACTCAGATTTTCCTTTTGCCAGTGGGTATCAATTTTAAACTGCTTCTTGGTTAGGATGTATTTTGGGGGGAAAAATTGCAGGCTGCAACATTATAAACCCATAGATATTAAGGAATATCAATAGTAAAATAATATTAAATGCTACAAAAATATGAGTTAGGAGTAAAATAAATCCCACTTGCTGTAACTGAAATTGTCAAAAATGCTTTCCAGTCATTTTCCCAGAATCTCTATAAAACTGAATCATACATGTGCACATCTCACTGCTTTCTCTGGTGTGCAGACCTCACCGCTCTCTCTGGGTGTGCACACCTCACTGCTCTCTCTCTCTCACGCTCATTTTATAATTACTGTTTTCCATGCACAGACCTAGCAAGATTACACGTTCAACTGCCTCAGATTGTGTTTTATAGCCAAGTACTTGATCGAAGAAGTTGACCACACTCCATACCCCAAGTGAGCAGGAGTTCCCTATACCCCAGGTTTAGTTTTACTCTTCCCGTCAGCCATTGCCTCTGTGTACATTTTAAACCCTATCCAACTATTCCAAAGTATGAACTGAAAATGTAAAATAACTAAAAACTTTCTAAAGAAAGATGCTATTATAGAGCTAAATCCTAAAGTTAAAAGCCTGACAAAAGTCAAGCAGTAAAAGGTCAAAGTAATGAGACATTAAATAAAATTAACTTAACGGATATGGCTGGTACAATATGCTGAATACAGTGTTATTCATGGCCTCACATGATGGGAAAAATACACTGGTTGCACTGAAGAAATAACTAAGATTGCTAAATTTGGTTTTAAAACATCTGTGCGCCTCCTTTAATCTGCAAACGTGAAATGTCAATTGGCAACACTTCAGCTATAATACACTTACCAAAAAACAGCTGGGGATTATCAGGTCTTAACATTAAAAATCCCCAATCTGTCCACCAACAGGTGTTCCAAAGAAAATGACAGAAAAGGTAAAAGAAACACACACCTCCATGCCCTTAACCTCTGACACTCAACTGTACAAAATGCTTCTTCATTGGCGACAGCATTGTGTAAGGGGGTTCTTGCTAGAAAAAAAAATATATATATACAAAATCACATACACTAGAAAAATTTTAGCAACAAGAAGAACTCAAGAACATGAGGTGGAAAATAGCTTAAATGTGCAAATTTCAGAACAGAACATTCACATGTACCTCATGTCTGCATATATCTATGTGCTCATGTATGCATACCTATATGTTCATGTATATATACATCTATGTGCTCGTGTCTGCATACATCCATGTGCTCGTGTCTGCATACATCCATGTGCTCGTGTCTGCATACATCTATGTGCTCGTGTATGCATGCGTCTATGTGCTCATGTATGCATACATCTATGTGCTCATGTATGCATACATCTATGTGCTCATGTATGCATACATCTATGTGCTCATGTATGCATACATCTATGTGCTCATGTATGCATACATCTATGTGCTCATGTATGCATACATCTATGTGCTCATGTATATATACATCTATGTGCTCATGTATATATACATCTATGTGCTCATGTATGCATACATCTATGTGCTCATGTATATATACATCTATGTGCTCATGTATGCATATTTATTCCATTTACAAAGAAGGCAGCAGTGCCTCATTAGCATGGCTGATGCTCATGAAGGAATTACATCCGAGCCTTTAAAGAGAAACAAAAGCACAGTGCTGAATTGGATTCAGAAACCTCTTGAAAAACTGAATTTTCAGTGCCTAAGAGTTCATACATTCAGTCATCAGAAGATCTCTTGCTCATGAATTCTAATAGAAAAAAAAATGAAAAGGGAAACTAAGACACATAGCTGGAATCTACTCACTGGATATTTCTAAAGAACAAATCCAGAAAGTAGCTTCTATCATGCCAGAGGTCCTGCACAGGAAATGGGGTCACATCCCCATTATTTGGACTTGTATTAACAACTCTAATTATTATACAAGGCTGTCAACTACTTTAAACCCTATCATCAGATGAAGGCCTCCAGAGAGTGATGAATGTGTACTCTAAGGTAACTCAATGAGAAGAAGTACAGAAACGGAGAAAATCTAGGTTTTTAACGAGGCAGAATCAGACATGGGGGACAGATCCAGAATCACGTCCATTAAGGAATTTGCAAAGCTCATGAGAGTTCAAGTGCTGTCTTTTTTTGAGTAATCTGAAGACAAATACTAGGAGAGCATTCTTGATCACCACAACGGACAGGCCCGTTGGGTTGGAGCATCGCCCTGAAGCCTAAGGAATCATTGTGAGTGGATGAGAAAGGGAAGAAGATGGACTGAGGAACCTGAAGCACACATTCCCACTGGGTAAAAGCTAAAGGATGCCATACTCCTTGGCATGAGTCAAAGTTTCACAGAAGTTAGGTTTGTGAGAAAATTGAGTCATCAGCCAGTGCACAGCAGGGTAGACCAGTTGACTGCCAAAGAACCCGCCTACAATAAATAGTCAGTCATATTCCAGTTACAAGCAGCAATTTAGTGTATGCAGTTAAGTTAATGATGTTAATTTAAATTATTAATATGAGAGTACTCAATTTCTAAATTGATTTGGGCTTTATCAAAGTATAAGACATTTAAAAGTGATCTCACCAGCCGTATGTTTATATAATTAAAGTATCACTATAGTAATTTTATTCCAAAGAGACCCTACCCAAGTTTGAGAAACCTTAAGAGATTTATTACACATTAGATGTGAGTCCATGATCTCATACTTATTATCTATTTAACTTTGAGCATGTTAGTGAGCTTCACTAAGCTTTACTCAGTAGAAAGGCCTCAGCTGTAATGATGGCTACTTTACCAAATTAAGTGAGTGATTATTATAACTAAGAACAGAGAAATGTTTGGCTAAACGCCTGCCAAGGCTTACTAAGTATCGTTACCACCATCACCACCACCATCATCATCACCACTAACATTGTCATCATCACCACCACTATCATCATCATCACCACCACCATCACCATCATCACCACCACCATCATCATCAATTTTGATCAACAGATACAATGGGATGTTTTCTTCAACCCTTTAATATAATATTTCTTCCTTGTGAGTAAAGTAGAATTAACAATGTTAAAAATCTTGCCATAGTGGATCTACAAAGTTAACTGGTCAAAACAGTCATCAAAAGTGTAGAGGTGAAAGCAAATTTCCAGGTAGCTGTAGCAATTGTTCACAAGCCTACAGTTTCCCTGTGGTAGGATGAGAATCTTTCTCGCTCCACTGAAACGTGACTCGGCCACATGACTTAGTTGAGACAATGGCCTGTGTGGAGGGGAGATAGGAGCCATATCTAGGAGCTACCCTGTGGGTAAATCATTGTTTCCTCTTCACTGTGAGGATAACTACACAAGGGTGAGCCCTCCAGCCCAAGTGCCAGGGTGAAGACAACCAGAGACTACCCACCAGAGCAGATGAGGTACCGTGCTAAACCAAATCTGAACATTTAGGTTCGAACGCCGGACAGCATTCTCTCACTTCTCCCTCTCCTTTTTTACCTGACCCAGCCAGGTAATAGCATCCTTCAGAACAGAATTCTTTACCTTAGGTCTCTAGACAGATGTAAACGTCTGTAAATTATGTCTTTTTAGACATCGATGAACATACCTAGGCATTGTAACTGCTTCCGTGTATATTTTCTTTATCTGTCTATCCAAAAAAAAAAAAAAACTTTCTTCCTGATGCTTGGACATAAAGTGAAAACAAAAAAGAATGCTCAAAGGGGGCTCCATCTTGGCATGCCATGAGAGAGCTGTACAAACAGTGCAGAAGTGAGTGTCAGCTAGAGCAATAGAACTCAGGATTTTAATCGCTTCTCGGCCTTTTGGCTAAGATCAAGTTAGAACTCAGGATTTGAATGGTCAGTACGTGTATGAATACATGTCTCAAGCACAGCTCGATAACGAGTCCAGCTGTCCCTGTCCCAGGCACACCCTCTCTTAGAAGGGCCAGAGAACGGGGCTCCAGACAATGCTGTGATCCTATCTTACAGCAGAGTTTCCAATTGCACTAAGCCACCATTTCACGTGAGCCTCTCAAAGGATAGATAATTCAGTCCTCACAGCTCACCGAAGGCATCAGTCGTATCTCTCTCATCTTCCTAACCACTGCAGTGTTGTAATTAGAACCAGTTCTGTGTAGAACAGTTGAAGCATGGCCTTTGAGGCCAAGAGTACAAGATTCAGATCCCAGTTCCTCCACCTACTTGGGTCAGGAGCCTGTGAGCACTGATCATCGCTCTGAAATGAACATTTTAGAGAGCCCCAAGGGACTTCCCACTGCCAGGAGCAGCATCTCCGCCCGAGGGCTCCTTTTGAACCTTGGGAAGCTGATCTTCCCCTGTAGGAGATGGAGCAGAAGTGCCAGGGAATTAAATATCCTCAAAAATATCCAACGCCATCGCGGACAGCAGAATTACTTGTATTAGCCGAAAGCATCAAACCGGGAACTCGAACGTGGCATACACAGACAATGTGATGTTGTCCAGCCTGCAAAGGGAATGAATGAACTTCTAACAGGTGCTACAACACAAATGCAGGAAGCATTAGAAGGCACTGGAGCTTCATACCCAGCTCAGTCCTTTGCCTAAAGGGAATCCATCACATAAAAGCTAGAGGAACTCCCAAACAGCGTGCAGAATGCCCAGGACAAGCAGATCAAAATGACTTGGGAATCCGAGGGCTGTGGCTTGACGGTGCCGTCCTCTCTCCAGCCCTGACTTGCAACAGTCAAGGCATGGTTGGTCTTTTTTCTAGCTCCATACTGCACCATTCTCACAAATGAACCTAGAACCATAACGTGGCATCCAAGTGCGTTCCTTGCCAGGCACCACCTGTTTGCCAGAATATACCGAGAATGCTGTTCCTTCAACTTTCATCTATGCCTCCGGCAAGCCTACTCTATTAAAAAAGACTGACAAGGACTAGATATACACCTTAGCATTAGAGGTTATGATTAGTATATGCAAGGCTCTGGGTTCAATCTCCACCGTAAACAAACAAACAAACACAAATAAACAAAGTAATGAATAATCTAATGTCTAGGGACAGAGTCATCTCTCTCAGGCTGGCCTTGAACTCTGTGTGTAGCTGAGGATAATCTTGAACTCATAATCCTCCTGCCTCCCACTCCTGTATGCTGAGATGCTAGGCACGCCCAACCATGCCCGGTTTATGCAGTGCTCAGAATCAAACGCAGACCCTTACACATGCTAACAAGCACTCTGCTGACAGAGCTACATGCCGTCTCTTAGAAAATGTATTTCTGAATATGTATTTTCCTAAAAACCGGGACAAATGCTGACTAAACAGACATGTCCAAATGGAAGAAGATTCTATTTACATTTTGCTCTTTAGCATAACTCTCAACACTTTCCCCCCTGACATCTCACACAGTAAGACTTCTAACCTTTTCTTCTTCCAGTCAACCAGCTATAGTTGATCATGTTGAAGCATTTGACTAAACACTGTATGTTCTGGGCATAGCTAATGGCCTCCATCTTTGCTCAGTGACATCATGAAGGTCACTCTTCTCCCCTTTATTGATGCCTATGCTTTTCCCCCTTTACCTCTATAAAGTAGCGGCAACATCCACGAGTCAGGTGACTGTCCAGATACTGTGGGTGACTCTTCTAAAATACAAGTGCTCCCCGCAAACAAAGATACGACACAGCGCCCAAAACATGGGTTCCTAAGTGGAGGTGCAAGGTTCAGAACAAGGTGTGAAAGGCAGTTTATCTATGTTGTCTTTTAGACGTGTGAAGTCCAAGGCAGGCAGGACACATAGAGCACACAACAGAGTTCTCACCTCTAACTCCCAGCTGGAGGCCTGTCAGAGGATAGCCAAACCATTTCCATCCATGAACTTTCTCAGGCTACTCTCGATATTCTATAAATCACCCCACACTTCTGTCTTGTCGTTCTTACGGGCAGTTTGATCCCGTCCACTTATGGCAAACACCGACCTTTGTGTTTTTAAAGCAAGGTACGAGTTCTAGTCTCTGCTTAAATCCCACTGCAAAGCCTTTGGTCCTTGATGGCATTTAGAGAGAGTCTCAAAACCTCTGAGTGGTGTGGATTTCCACCGCAGGTCTTTGGTCAGGAGGATCCTCACCTGGAAAACGGTCTTTGAACATCAGCAAGGCTACATAAAGTATGTTTAGTCAATGAAGTCCCAGTGGCTGCTGCTGGGATGTCTAAGGCCAAATCTAATCCTGTTGTACCCATTTTGTCATCACTCTACCAGTTTCAACCTCCTTGACCCAAACCAAGCCCCAAATCACTCCCATAAGTACAAGGTCCCAGGTTCAATTCCTAGTACAGAAAAAAAAATTTTTTTAATCTCTTTAATTAAAAAAAAAAAAAAGCAACTCACAGTCTCTGTGTCAACCCTCACCCAAGCTCTAGCTCTAGCTTCTTCATAGCTCACAGGATACTTGTGCCCAGTCACCCTCTCAGGCCTCTCTCACCACACTACACCCTCAGCCAAAACACTGGCTCCACAGGCCCACCTATGTTCACCTCACCAAGCTCTGAATCTCCTCCCATTTTCTCATTTTGGATCTACTCCCATACTATTCATCTGGTATTTGTACCACCAAAACCCATGCTCTTTCTACACTAGTCACCCACTTGTCCTCCATGACACCTTAAGTATCACCTTACTCAGGAGCCCTTCCCTCACTGTTCTTCACGAACCTCTCAAGTCCTCTGTGACAGGCTGGTTGCTCCCCAGAAGAGAACCACTGCTACCACCAGACTCCAGCCTTCAAGCCCCCAAAGCGCCTGCTCTGGTTACAGTCCTCCTCATACGCAGAAGAGACCTGCCATGGGGTAAGTATACAGACATATGGCAGCTATATAAATAGTGGGTTATTTCCTTATTAATAAATCTACCATAAGAGCACACATGGTGTTTTTGTTCCTGAGGTTGACATTGCAAACAATGTCATTTATTTGATTGAAAGTTATTTAATTGAAAGTCTGCGTGCATGAACAGATATCTGTGTATGAGGATG
This sequence comes from Rattus norvegicus, assembly GCF_021556685.1. Classification (NCBI taxonomy): domain Eukaryota; kingdom Metazoa; phylum Chordata; class Mammalia; order Rodentia; family Muridae; genus Rattus; species Rattus norvegicus. Next base: position 2,906,644 of record NC_141549.1, on the reverse strand, counting down.
TATGAGTATATATGTGCATGCGTGTATGTGTGTGTGTGTACACTCGTGTGTCTTACATGATACACATGAAATAAGATGACCTAAGTGATGAGAAATAGAGGTCCCAAATAGGACAAATGGCAAACACACAAAGGGAACCCAGGCCAGTGTTACATTTCTATAGCTAAAAGGATCTGCTTGAAGTTATTCCAAGCAACTATTCATGTTGTGAATTCAAGGTGGGTCATCCGTATATTTAAGGTCTGTATATAAAAATAACAGTTTCTTTTCATCCTTAACAAAAATGGTAGAGAATCCCCCTTGTGGGTCAGCCCCTGCTAACTGTTCCACGTCCCCAGGCAGGATGACCAGCCCCTGGAACCCTGTTGCCTTTGTGTCCAACTAGCATCAAACAGGATTTGTCCTCATACAGCCCACAAGAATGCAAAGCCATCATCCCATTCACTACCCAACCTTATACTCCCTTGGGGGGGAGGCCCAGGAACGAGCAGGAGGATGCGCCAGATTGGGAAAGAAAGGAAGAAGAGGAGGTAGAGGGGAGCTTTACAGCCTGGACAGGAAGAAAACACACATCATCAGGAAAGACCAGAAACCATCTTCTGAGAGACACACATAAAAAGAGAGTCAACAGCTCTGCTTCAAGGATATACTGCCCCTGCTCTTCAAGGTCATGACAGTTAGCCGGAACTGGCTGGCAGGAAAGTAACACGGCAAGCCTGCCTTCAATCAGGCGATGAACACCATCGTGAAAGGAGTGTGATGTCTGCCAGTTCCACTGAGAAACAACCAGGGGTCACAGGCCTCGCCTGACCTCACATCTTACAGAGACACCCAGCTCTGCACCTCCAGGGAATAGGTTTCCACCGCAGAGCAGCTCTGGGGCAGCAAAGACCCTTCGATCACCACCAACGCACAGAGGATGCACTCCCACCCCGATGGCGTCCGCCGTGTCACAGTGAGATTCACAGCATAGGAACCAAGAGCTGCAGAGCACAGCAAGGTTTAGTTTCCTATGAAGCCCTGCTCTTTCTTGCTATAATTAGTCATGCCATTTTAGCAGAAATGTCTCTCCTAGTTTGCATAAGGAGATGAGAGTATTCTTACAAAACAGTCAAACTGCTCCATTCCCATTCAAGCTCTTGTCTTCTGACCCACTAAGAAGTTATCTTGAATTAATAGATCTTTCCTCAAGTATGTGAGGAGAATGTGCTTTGCTGCCTACAGTTCATTCATACTCAACACTGAGTAGGGGTGGAAAGCAGGGAGGCAAGAAAAGAGGTAATTTTAGACACACATGTGCACACACACACACACACACACACACACACACACACACAAATTCAATGAGGCCTGGAGAGATGGCTCATTCGTTAAAGTGCTTCTCATGTAAGAATGAGGACTGACGTTCATATCCCCAGAAATCCACATAAATACCAGGCAGTCACAGATAACTTCCTGTGAGTCTGGCCCGAGAACTCAGAGCCAGGGACCCTCAGAGGAAGGTGCCTAGCAATATCAAGGACTGGTCATATCAGGGAGCTCTGGGCTTAACTTGGAAAACCTGCTTCAGTGAATACCATAAAAGAAAACTGGAGAATGATTTTCAACATCAAACTGTGGCTTTCACCTGCAAGTACACACATGTGCACCCACACAGATGTGTGCCTACACGCATACAAAAGCATGTGCATACACATGTGCACACACATGTGCACACACGCAGATGTGTGCCTACATACATGCAAAAGCATGTGCACACACGCACAGGAGAAGCGGGAAGGAAGCAGTTAACGAAGAAAGCTGCTGTTGAGAGGCATCTGTGAGTCCTGTCACTGTTTGCTCATCTCCAAATGTATCCAAGAGATGGCTTTTTACCCTATATTCATGCCGTGGGGCGTAATCTCATCATTGACTTCCAGGAAAAGCAATCAGTTCTTTCCTGAAAGGGCTGGCTCCCTTCCTCTCTCTCCCTCTCTCTCTCCTTCCCCTCTCTCTCCCCTTTTTTAATTTTAGTGAGTGCCCGTGAGGTGCCAGCCAGCAAGTACAGATTTCCTGGGCTCTGACCAAGAAGAACTCTCCCTGGCAAAGGCAGTGTACGTTCGAGAGCAGAGGGTAGACCTTAGAAGCAACAGATCTCAGAGGCAAGGGAAGAAGAGGTGCCCAAGACGTCAAGGGCACAGTCCTAGGAATCAGGTGGTAAAGTGAGGAGAGAACTCAATTGGAGGATAAACTGAGCCAGTCCAGGAGAAGGGTGCCCAATATTATCGCAGTTAGCCAGTGAGGTAGAGACCTTGGGCTTCTCCCACTGAGACAGAGTGAGTAGAAATCACCCAAGCCTCAACCCTGCCTCTGTGACGACCCAGCCCCTCATGCTGTTTTGCCATTGATGCAGTGGTCCTTAGTTATTGCTTTTTTCTTTCCTTTGTAGGGACAGTCACCGGTCCTACTGTGTCCAGTAATAATTAAGTAGCCTTGAGAGTCAGGCGGATGTGAGTCTAAATCTGGCTATTGGAGCTCTGCTGTGCCTTGAGTTCATCTAATAAATAGTTCATGAAGATCCACTGTGTGGAAACCTTCCCGTAGGCCCTGGGATTGTGTGATCACCACACCATGAAAGGTGGCTCTGAATGGTCTCATACTGCACATGTGATGGCCTACCATAAAAGCGATACAAGTCACTCAATGCATGCATGGGAGGAGAGAGGAAGCGGCCACAGGAACATTAACAGTCTACACTACAGATGTCAAGACACAAGATGTCTAATATAACATTTGTCTATTAAAGAGTCTGTAAATAAAACAACTGGATAACTACAAGAGCCACAACACCCTGCTCCTGGGAGAGAAAACAGCTATCACTTGAAAAAAAGTGACTTCACCATAAAGACACCTCAGGCCTCACATAAACCTGAACTCTTGAATTTTGAAGGAAGTTATTTTCCATGAATTTACCTAAGAGGAAAAACACGTACGGGACTGAAAAACATTGGAACCTCTAAGGAGAAGACGAATTCTTGCACAGATTTAAAGAGGGGAAGAGAGGCGGAGACGAAGACCTGGAAAGTCCAAGTAGTCCCTCTCATGAAAGCTCTTGAGTGTCTAAGAGGTAACAGCCAGAGAAGGAAGTTGACTGACAGGCTCTGAAGCACCGCTGCAGCTCCCTCCAACTTCGCTCTTAAACACGAAGACGGCGGAACAAGAGCTCAGTCACATCAGACGAGGTCATCCAGGGCTCCGTACATGGCTCAGACGATGAGCAGGATCCCCCACGCTCCCTCCAGCTCTGAATCATGATACAGGGTTCATCAGCAGTTCTCTCCATTACTCATCCCCTACTTCCTGGCTAATGTGAGGCCAGGGAGAGAGTCTAATGCTAACCTTCAGGAAGCGTTTGCTTTGTTCTCAGAAGATTACAGTCTAACGGAAAACCATGACTTACAGTCACCCCACCGCATTCTTATCTCTCTCTCTCCTGAGGTCGGCTGGATCCCAAGCTTCCCCTCTGCCTTCATTCCCTGTAACACTGGATGTCTCGTTCCCACTAACACTGGACGTCACATACCCAAACCTTGAGGCCCAACTTCCAGTCTCTAACCCATGAAGTCAAACTCCATGTCTTCAGTCTGAGACTAAGCTGCCTACTCAACCTGATTTGAACGTTACTTTCCAAGGTGATTGCTACTGCGGTCCTTTATCCTCTTCAGCCGAAGGTAAGCCTAAAAAAAATCAAAGTGATAACTGTTTTGAATGCCAATCCCTCTACTTACTAGTTCTGTGATCTTGGGCAAGTTCTTTAATGTCTCGGAGCTTTAATGCTGCCATCTGCAAAATAAGTAGGATAGTGTCCGCTTTGAGGAAGTCTTAAGAAAATACACATCAAAGAGGATTGTGTCTGGCTGCAGTAACGTCTTGTAGATAATGCAGTCCTTTGCTTCATTCACTAAGATTCTGTAGAAGGCACATGTGTGGCACTCAGCACTTAGGAGACAGAGACAGGCTATCAAGGAGAAGGGCCATCAAGGCTGAGATCTTTCCAGACTCCATTTTCATTAGTAATTACGCTGTTTTGTTCTGTTTTTTGTTTTACTGAGCTGAAACTTAGACACAGGGTTAACTAACACACCTCCACTTTGTTATGTTGAAAAAACAGACTAGCCTTCATTGCTACAGTTATTACTGCCTATCCAGTATTATACCTGTCTTCCCAGCAGCAAGAACGAAGTGTAAGAGCTATTGGAGTGTGCCAGCCAAGTGCGCCCTCTTTCTAAAACTTTCTGGAAAACCCCCACCCAATAATTGCTACCTCCAGCATTACCAGACCTCTGTCTCATGACTTCTCTATGATGCCAAGGAGTCTGGGAGGAAAAGAAAGGTATATTCTCATGTCAAAAACAGTTACTTTAGTTGGAGATGAAGATTGGGTAGGCAACCTATCAGATCTACTCCAATATCAAATTAGCTATTTTACCAAGAGTGCTTTGCACCGGGCCTCACACAGTTACTTTAAAGTTACACTGTAGCTAGATGTGCTGACACACACCTCTAATCCCAGCATTCAGGAAGCTGAAGAAGGAGAATTACCAGGTTCCAAGCCAACCTGGGCTACATAATAAGACTGTATCTCAAAAAAGAAAAGGTTAGACTATAGAAACTATTGTTAATTGGTGTTGCTGCTGTTCACCCTCCTTTCTGGCTAACTGCAGTAACTTGGTTATAGCTACATGTGCCCCTCACACTCCTACAAAATTGTTCTAGCCACTTCTTATTGCTGTGACGAAATCTCACAAGCAAGGCAGATTATATAACACAGCATTTAATCTGAAGACTCATGGTTCCAGAGGGTAAGTCCATGATCATCATGGTAGGGAACATGTTAGCAGGCAGTCAGGCATGGTGTTAAAGAAGTAGCTAAGAGGTTACTTCCCCATCCACAGGTTGGAGGCACATAGAGTGCTAACTAGAAATGACTTTTCAGTTAAGGCTTTTGAAACCTCAACACCCACCCCAACCACCCCACCCCCGACACACCTTTCCCAACAAGGACACGCCTCCTAATCCTTCCCAAGCAGTTCACCAACTGTAGACCAAGTATGCAAATAGACAGCCTATGGGAAGGAGGTTCTCATTTCAAACCCCCACGACTATCTACTGCTCTTGCTGTAGCCTTCTCCCTGTAAATCTAAGAAAATGGCATTTCATCCAAGAATACTTCCCCCACCACCTACTTGTAACAGTAAGTTCCAAAAATGCCAGGTCCCCCACACTGGCCCACACCACTGCATGAACAATTATGTCACAGAATACTGTCAGGTCCTAAAACAAAAATAGTACCCTGATAATTAAAGTTACACAAGTGTAAACACACCTGCTATGACCTTTAGACCATATGTCAAATAGAGAATATTCCAAAATGCAAAGTTTAAACAGTTTGTGAGTGTGTGTGTGTGTGTGTGTGTGTGTGTGTGTGTGTGTGTGTGTGTGTGTGTATGAGAGAGAGAGAGAGGAGAGAGGGAGAGAGGGAGGGAGAGAGAGAAAAGGAGAGAGAGAGAGAGAGAGAGAGAGAGAGAGAGAGAGAGAGAGAGAACACAGAGTAGAGATGAAGATAAGGTGATAATGCATGAAGAGAGGAGCTAGGGAGATAGCCCAATGGGTAAAAACTCATAAGCACAGGCACCAGAATTCAGATTCCAAGCTCCCATTTAAAAGCTGGGAATGGGTGTGTGGTCGACCCACAGCACACACTGTGGTGAGGGAGAACAATGACAAATTCCTCTCTCAAGGGACAACCAACATTCTCCTCTGGCCTCTGCATATGCACTCATAAGCACACATTCACAGATTACACGCACGCATGCATGCATGCACATGCACACACACATACACACATCAAAAGAAAAAAGAAAATGAGTGAAAAGAAGAAATATAGAAATAAGTAAGAATTGTTACCAGGCCTCATGATGGTGAATACCTTTAATCCCAGCACTTGGGAGGCAGAGCCTGGCAGATCTATTTGAGTTGTAAGCCAGCCTGAGGAGGGAGATGGGAAATGGGAGGAGAAGGGAGGGGAAGAGGGAAGGGAAGGGGAGGAGGAGAAAGGAGGAAGAGGAGGGGGAGGAGGGGGTGGAGGGGGTAGGAGGAGGAGGAGAAGGGGGAGGAGGAGGAGGAGGAGGAGGAGGAGGAGGAGGAGGAGGAGAAGAAGAAGAAGAAGAAGAAGAAGAAGAAGAAGAAGAAGAAGAAGAAGAAGAAGAAGAAGAAGAGGAAGAGGAAGAGGAAGAGGAAGAGGAAGAGGAAGAGGAAGAGGAAGAGGAAGAGGAAGAGGAAGAGGAAGAGGAAGAAGAAGAAGAAGAAGAAGAAGAAGAAGAAGAAATAGTAGTAGTAGTAGTAGTAGTAGTAGTAGTAGTAGTAGTAGTAACAATAATTGTAAAATCCTCTAACTACACCATACATCGAACACACATAGAAGTATAGATTGTAGTTCATTGAGCCCTCCTTACCCTACTTTGAACAGCATCTACTACTGAGGTTGGACTTTCCCGTGCAACGTCCTTTCTCCAAGAAAGGATGTGGTGGAAGTGACATCTGCTTGTACGGTTTGCCTGGACACTTGACAGCTTCTGCCATAGCAGGGCCAGGCCACAGGAGCCCCAGAACACCTATGGAACACAGCAGAACTCAACTGTGGCTTACAGTCAGGATGCTCCCAGAAGCTGAGCCTGCATTCGCCTGCAGACTTGAGCATGAAAACAAATACCTGTTGCTTTAGAAGAGGAAATTCTGTTTCGCTGCCAGAGTTGAGTGATACAATGTTGGCATTTCTTATCTGTTCACTTACTTTGTCCCTTTTCACCATCTAAAAGATAACACTGGCTGCAACCAGAGATTTCCAGCTTGGCCCCAACTGTCATAAACTTGCAAGAGTTAGACTATTAGCACTGGTGCTTTCCTGCTTTCTGTTTGTTCCAGTATCTTATAAAGTAAATTAACCTGAAATAAACTATCATGGAACCATACAAATATTGCTGAAAGTGGAGTGGTAGCTGGCAAAAGGTGCCCCATGTGATGGGCAGTGGTAACAGGTTGCGTGCTAAACAGGCGAGACAAAAGTCTGCAGAATCAACCTGACGAGAGGCAGAGGCTATGAACCGAGGTGAACTTATAGACAGTAGGGCTCACCTCACTCACCCTCCATAATACACAGAACTGAAGTCTGTGGCTTCTTACAACATAATAAAAGAGAGAGCATGTGTTATACTATTTAGAACAGTTTAAAATATAAGTATATTGAATCACTAGTGAAAAGGGTTTTTTTGGGGGGGTTGGTTTTTTTTTTTTTTTTTTGGCAAGTGAAAGAAAAATGCAAGTCTAATCCCTTAGGGTGCAGGAAACCAACTGACTTGTTAAAAGCATTTACTCAATCAGAATGCATTTAAATTGGAAGTCTGAGGTATCAAGAAAAAGATAGAAGAGCGTGAACTTTGTTTTATCTTCTTTTAAATCGTCATCAAGTTTAGAACGAATTAATAGACCAAAAATGCCCTATTACAAATACACAATACACAATGTTGATAAATTTGCCTGCTGGAAGAAACAAGAGCCTTTGGATGAACAGGCAGTCAGGCAGCATCACAGTGGACTCTTCAAAGGTGGGCTCGGGTATGCTGATGAGTCCACTTTCACACTAGACCTGTGCAGACCACACCAGCAAACTCTTAATTGAAGGCCATGGCAAGGTCATGGGCTCCGGGTCAAACGAAAGAGCTTACCATCACAGTATAGTGTGGCAATAGGCCTAATTTCTCCCAGTCTTTTACAATTAGAATTTAGGGGAAATAGCATATCCCCCCCCCCCATAGGAGCTCTGCTAAGTTTAGAATAAGGTAAGGAGTGCATGTACAAGAACAGCAGTGGCAATAGTGACAGTACCCCTTGACACACCCGGCATCTATGTCCTAACCAGTATGGTCCAGTTCACAATTGGCTCATACAAAGCTGAAACCAACAGCTTTGGGCGCACATCCAGTTCCAGTTCCCATAAGGTGATGGGTCTCTGGGCACAACTCATACTTGTCTAATGAATTCAAGGAGAAAGGTGCTGAAAATCAGGTTTTCACTAGCACAGAGATCAGACCCGCTCCTTCATTCCTGATTTATCCACCCAAGAAAGTCTCACAAACCAGACCTCCCTCCTTCCCCGGAAATTATCAAAGGTTTTTATTACAGTTCAGAAGCAAACCAACAAGATGCCTCTCATGAGAAGGTAAAATCCTCTTCCCCATCGACACCTCCATCCTAACTGACATCTTGCAAGGGAGAAGCAGGCAACCTCACTTCCCTGAGTGGAGCTTGACTGTCAAATCTAAAAGAATCCTTTCCATCCGTGTGAACACTAGTAAAGCACATTTTCCCCGTTTCAAAAACATCTTCTTAAACCTACCAAATCCGATGTAAGTGCCAAACTACATACTCAGAAACGGTGTGAGTTCACAAGGACAAGGGTAGGGTGACCATAGGAGACAGTGCCACACCCTTCTCTCAGATAACTCAACAGTAAGCGCATCCTTTATCAAGACTGCAATTCTGAAGGAAAGGTAGATCATTCCAACCTGCCGTCCCAGAAGCCCATGCCCACTTCACTCTTTACATGGATTCATTTCATGTTTAAGCCAACGGCCTCAGCACCACAGCTACAACTAGTGACAGACAGGGAAGACAGGAGAACACGGGTCCGTACGTACTCGCTTCTAAGCCCACATTTTGAGGAGTTGGTTTCCTGCTTCTCTGCTTCTTACAGCTGGAGTTCTACCTGGTGGAAACCAATGGTTAAGTAAAACCACTGATTTAAAGAGCCAACCAGGAAACTAACCATGACAAGTGGCAGCATCCCTCCTCTCCCGAGCATTGATTGGCTCTTGGGGTTCCACCGGTCCCGTTCTACCCACATAAGTGGCAGGTGCGGCTGTCAGTCACGGAGGGAGCTGACAATTCACCGCTCTGGGAGTAAATTGTCTTTCATCCAGCAAAGGCAGGTAGGTAGCCGCCTAAAATCGATCTTCTCCTAACGGAGTGAACCCTCCCTCTGGCGAGGAGGAGAAAGACCCCTAACTCCAAAATAAATTATATAGGGCTGAACAGAGGAGAGTTTACGGGTACTATTTGATTCTCACACACGAAGGAGCCCTTATTCTTCACTGTCCTAAAAATGATCCTTCAAAGGCTCAGACAGTAATAATAATATTTTTTAAAGATACCTCCTTGTAAGTAGCCCTTGTATAATTAGGAGGTGGGGAGAGAATTGGTAGGAATGCGGTTTAATTCCACATCTATCCTTTTTCATACACCACCTCCTACCCCTCCCCAGTAAATCATTTTCCCAGGCATTAATTTTTCTTTTTATAACCTGCGTCCCTCCCCCGCCCCCCTTTCCCCTGGAGCCCACCCAGACAGCCAGGCTCATAACCCCGAGGCTAGGGGTCCTGTCTTCTCCACTTTATTCAGCTTGCAGTTCGGCGAGACCCCCGCCCTCGCAAGCATCCCACCCCTCCCAGCAAGAAGGCAGCCAGGCAAAAGGGGGGTATCTGCAGAAAAGAAAGGCGAGGACCGTGAGGGGAAGGGGACTGCGGGAGGTGGCTCGGGGCGGGCGCCCGAGGAACTGTGCACTTGTTCCAATCCGAGGGTTTAGACAGCGAGGCAAATCCGCCCTTAGGCCGCCCCATCCCTTCCCCCGCCCGAGAGAGCCCCGAGGAAGGCGGCTGCGTCTCCCCGTCTCCCCTCGGCTCCCCCGATAACGCATTGCAGCTGCCCACGAGCACCGGAGACCCGCACGAGGGAGCCGGGGCCCCAGCGTCAGCGTCTCACCTTAGGGATGCTCGCCCCAGCGCGGTCCCACATGGATTTTTACAACCTCGCGTGGCCGCCGCACCGGGCGGCCGGGAGGAGCTGGAGCGATCAGGAGCGCGAGACAGCGGAGCGCGGGCAGCGCGGGGAGGTGGCGGGGAGCGCGGCCAGCGCCGAGCGCTGGGGCCGGGCCGGGCGGGGCCGAGGGGGCGGCGCCCGCCGCAGTCCCGACACGCGCGCTCACGGCCGCTTGCCCAGGCCCTGACTCACATTCCCAGCATTCCCGTGGAGCCTGGAGGGGCCGCGGCTGGGACCTGGGCACCTCCGCGGGGGGCAGCAGAGAGTCGAGTGCACCCGCTCCGCAGCGCCTCCTGGCATCCTCCTGCCTGAAGCACCTGACTTCCCAATCCTCCCCCCAGAAGCCCCTCCAAAAGCTGCCAGACACTTCTGGGGAACAAGAACAGCACTTGCCTTTTAAGTTAACCTATAGAACTGGGGTGGGGGTTCCTATGCCCTGGCACCATCCATTCCTTTGCAGGTCTGTAGAAGGATGACTCCACAAGACATCTACTTTATTGCCACCTCCTTGTCCCCTAAAGAAAAGGCAGATAGAAAAGTGAAAAGGACAGCGATTAAGGCTCCTGTTCTTCATATGCATCAGATATCTTGTCTGATTCCCATTTGAGTTAGAAGGATGGGCCCCGAGGTCACGCAAACGCACATCCTTCCAGGCAAAGTGAATGAGAAAGTGGACAAGATTTTCGTAGGCAACAGCTTCCACTCAACAAGAAGTCTTGAACCCCTGCTGCTGCCACTTGGCATTAGGGACGGAAATGTCAGCGTCAGAGGTAAGTAGTCAACTCCAGAAGAGCAGCAATTTCTTTTATGGCCCTGATGAGTGTGCTTCCAGCAATTTCAGTGGCCAGATAAGGATGTCTCCTGCTGGGAAGCTCACACAAATAAAGCGGATCCAGATCCAGCGGTGGGGTGAGCAGAGGAAGGAATATTAGCACAGTGACTGGGCACAATCCTTCCTCCCACCCTAAAAGGGAGAAACTCATATGTTAACTGCTCAGAGAACAGGAGGGTGCCTTCCAATGGCCGCCTAAATGTCTCTACGTTTTAGAGCCATTCTGGTTAAGGTTTTCCATAGCCTCCGGGCACTCATATTCGTCTTTCCATCCCCAACATACAGTGCTCATTCTCCTAACCCTGGTACTTGAAGGACAAAGCCAAACTATATTGTGTTCGGTCCCACAGGGGCCCTTGGCAACCTGGTGTGTTACTCGTGAGAGCCATTTGAGATTCTTGATATACCTCATACTGAGTATTTTCTCAAATGTGACTGTCCTAATTTGCTTCTCTGTCGCTGTGATAAAAACAACAATGACCAAAACCAGAGAGGAAAGGGTTGGCTTACATTTCCACAGCATCAAGAAAAGCCAGGGCAGGAGTGCAAGGCAGGAATCTGGAGGCAGGAGCTGAAGCAGAGGCCTCCGGAGGATCACTGCTTACAGGCTTGCTCCCCCAGGCTGGCTCAGTTTGCTTTCTTACTTAACCCAGCCAAGACTATGAGCCCAGGGGTGGTAGCACCTACCATGGGCTGGGCCCTCCCACATCAATCATCAATTAGGAAAACGCTGCCACACACACAGGCCAATCTGGTGGAAGCTGGTCCTCAGTTGAAGCTCCCTCTTCCCAAGTGACTCTAGTTCATGTCAAGTTGACAATACTAACCAGCACAGTGACAACATGCTTTAAGTGTGTGAGTGTGTGTGCATATATGTGTGTACACTTTCTCAATCACTCTCACAAAAACTGTAAAATGGGTAATAAATATCTCTCAGAAAATCCAGGTGGCATAGCCAAGATGGCACAATTATAGAATTTTAAAACACAGTGTTGAACATTCACTATTGATGGCCGTCATTCTCGCTATTCCATTGACCTGTAAGTTCTAAATAAGAATCCTTGGGTGTTCAAAAGATAATATGATAGATAGATAGATAGATAGATAGATAGATAGATAGATAGATAGATAGATAAATGATAGATAGATAAATGATAGATGGATAGATGATAGATCAATAGATAGATATAGATATATGTATATATGCCCAAGAATAGTACACACACACACACACTCACTCACTCACTCATGGTTTTCAAAAGATTTCTTTCAAAGTAGGTCCTTGACTCGGGGAGAAAAATGTAACCATTTTATGTAGAAAGCAAAGGACAGAATTTTAGAGTTCTTAGGCATGTCCTCTTCATCCTCTGTAGGATGAGGGTTTCCCACCTGAAGATTTTAAAGGCTGAACTAAAGGAACTCAAGATGTCATCCAGCTAAGTCTCTCTAACTTAATGTTAAATATATGTATGTACTATGTACACAAACACACAACCCCACATGCCAAATGCTAACATGTAGCCCTTACCCAACTGGACAGAAAATTACAATACAATTTTGTCCATACTGAAGAAACAGCTCTCACTACTCAGAGAATAAGTAACAGTTTATTCTGAAACCAAATGTGAGTGGCCATAACTCAGAAACACAAATTTAGGTTATCCCAAACTCCATGTTCCAGTGCAGTAACACTTTAATGACTTTTTTTTTATGGTTACAGACAAAGAAAGTTACAAGTCAAAACACTGTTTTAAAAAGTATCAGAGGAAACCTCAGGTAGGAGGATCACAGCCAAGCTTGGAAATCTCTGCTGTCGACCTCAATATCATTTAATGACATTCTTAGCTTTTAGATTGTGGAAGCTAGGCATCTGCACACAAGAGGATTTTCCCAAATAGTTACACGGATGTCGGGTCATACGCAGAGGTGAGCAGTTGAATGGCTACCTAGGATGCTAAAACAACCCAAAATAATTTGACTCTGGGTCTACAACGTTTCAACTCTGCACAATCACTGAAGTTCTGGTCAATTAGCCCTGTAGAGTATGTAACAAAGTACAGCTATTGTGTAGAAGCTCCAAGTCAGTCTTAGGCCTCTTGCTCCCATGGTCTTGTTTGTTTTGTTCTACTTTCTTGGTTTCTCAGATCTTTATCATAGACATTCCTCCAACAATGTCAAAGAACACTGTTCTGCGGCAGATTTTTTTTCTCGCAAGTGCATTCACTCACTTAACAAATATGTATTTAACATCTGGGGGTGCTAAATTGACTTGAGGGTACAGAGCCTCTCTCCTCAAAAACTAGACAGTTTAGTGAAGGCAACTGATAAAAAAAAAAAAAAAAAACGGCAACTCCAACCACCTAAGAAGGGACAATGTAAAGTACTGGGAACTGTGGGAGCATGCACGAAAGGCAGTCAACTATCCTGAAAACTGATCAGGAAATGGATCCCAAGACACAGCTTGCCAAACCCTACCACATCACCTGTCCTGTGTGAGACCTGGAGTGGCCACCACACATATGTTGCACTATGTGGGATCTGTGAAAGACACCTGTCTTGAAGTGGTCCATAATGGGCTTTCCTCAGTACTTGAAGCTGAACTTTGAATGAGTCCACACTGGCCAGCACTGAATGGTAAGCTCCGAACTATGGTATCCAGAGGTGTTATGCATGCCTGTGATCCCAGCATTTGGGAGGTAGAAGCAGGAAGATCACGAGTTCAAGGCCAGCCTAGACTACATGCAACCCTGTTACCAAAATAACAACAACAAAACCCCTACCATAATAAAAAAGACACCCAGGAGTGAATCTAAAAATGCTTGCTCCAGGATAGCCCTATATCCAGGAACAAGATTCCTTAAGACAAAGCACTTGGTTTTGCAACAGCTTACCAGACGTCTCCACTGTATAACTCACCGGTATCTCAAGCTTACGGTGTTTTGACCACAGTTCAAGTCTTCTATGCACTAATACTTATCTTTCCCAAGATTGTCTACCAAGCTGCCAACCTCATCATTTGTCCTGTTATGCAAGCCCAACCCTAAGAATGCCGTTGTGCCTCTTCTTGCTTAATGGGCACATCCATACCGTCAGCCACTCGGTCAGCTTGACCTTGGCCTGAACCAAGTCCTCTCAGCTTCTGAGACAAAAGAGAAAAAGTGTGCCCTGATAGAAAAGTTTCAGAGTTCTGAAATGCGGAGTTTTAAAATATAACTGCAGCCAGGTGTGACAATGCATGCCTATAATCCTAACGCTTGGAAGAAGGACATGGGAGACCAGGAGTCCAAGGTCATCCTTGCCCGAACAGTGAGTCTGAGACCAACCTGAGCTGTCTCAGAAAAAAAAATATGTATATACAAATGTTACCCAAACATTATTTTATTGTCATGAACTGTCAGTGTAGCTATGATACTCAACTGAATAGAGGCTACATGAGAGCAACAGTCTTAGTTACACAATGACAATCTCCTCTCTCTCTCTTTCTCTCTCTCTCTCTCTCTCTCTCTCTCTCCCTCTCTCTCTCTCCCTCTCTCTCGCCTTCTCTCCGTCTCCTCTCCATTCCTCCATGTAATCTTACATTCATTATGGAAATGAATGTTATGCCAATAATTAATTTTGAAGTCAGCAATAGGAAAAGCAATTACACCATGCCTGCATGGCTGTGCTATATGCTAGCCTCTCTCTAAGTAGTTTGTGGTCTTGTGCTTTCTATTCCTAAAACAGTTACATTTAAAGGCTATGCCTGTTCTTCTTTAAAAACTAAAAACATCTCAGAGAGCAAAGCTATTCTAGAAATCCACGAAGAGTTCCTTATCAGAGTCCTATTTGAGGTTTAAATCCAGATAAACGGTGAGATGACCTGACAATGTATCTAAATGAGTTACTAATAGAATTTGTGTATCAAATTGTTCTACTCTTGTCCCTGTGATGAAATGCAGAGCAGAACAGCCTAAAGAAGGAAAGACTTGTTTTAACTCGGTTTGAGAGGCCTTGGGCCTTATAGTAGGAAAAGCATGGTGGAGTGGCCTCATTCACATCACACTAAACCAGGAAGCAGAAAAGGAGGGTACATCACCATCCAGCACCCTTGAATTTCCTCGGGGTCCCAGCCTATAAGACTCAACCCACATTCAGACTGATCCCCCAAGTCAGGTAATACTCTAAACACCCTCACAGATATACCCAGTAGGTTGAAGACTAGGTCTCCCAAATCCAGTCAAGTTGATAGTGAAAAATAGCTATCACAATTTATTTTATCTTGGGGGTGGGGGATGGAGGGTAATGTGTCATATAACAGGTACTTGAAATGCTAGTTACACACTGTCTTAGTTAGGGCTTCTATTACTGCCATAAAACACCATGACCAGAAAAGCAAGTTGGGGGGGGGGGGGAAGGGTTTATTCAGCTAAGACTTCCATATCACGGTTAATCACCAAAGGAAATCAGGACAAGAACTCAAAAGGCAGGAACCTAGAGGCAGGAACTAATACAAGAGCCATGGTGGGGTGTTGCTTACTGGCTTGTTCCTCATGGCTTTCAGCCTGCTTTCTTATAGAACCCAAGACCACCAGGCCAGGACAGCATCACCCACCATGGGCTGGGCCCTCCCCCATTGATCATTGATTGAGAAAATGCCTTGTACCTGGATCTCATGAAGGCATTTTCTCAGGTGTCTTCCTCTCTGATGACTCTAGCTTGTGTCAAGTTAACACACAAAAGCAGCCAGGACACACACTAAGTTAGACTTTCTTCTGTTCCCCTCTGTAGTGGCAAAACTCCTGCTCTTAACAATTATTTGTCATTTATGAAAATGAAAGGGGATCTAATTGGGAATGGAAGGGATCAGCAGGAGTGGGAGGGGACAAGAGAAAAGTGACAGGGGGTAAATATAGTTGAATACATTAAATGCAGGAATAAAAAATGTCAGAATGAAATACATTATGTATAATTAACATGTGCTAACAAAAACCATAAAAATAATGATATGTATTCAGACAAGTCACCTAATTCGTGAATCCTTATCTACAGAATAATTGCTTCCCATTTCTTTTTAATATGCCTGTGATATGGATTATATATAACCTGTCATAGTTTGGGTTTTATTCCTGTGAAGAAGACACCATGACCACAGCAACTCTTATACAGGAAAACATTTAATTGGGGCTGGCTTACAGTTTCAGAGGTTTAGTCCATTATCATCATGGCAGGAAGCATGGCGGTGTGCAGGCCAACATGGTGCTGGAGATGGAGCTGAGAGTTCTACATCTTAATTGGAGGGCAGTAAGGAGACTGCATCCCTGGGTGGAGCTTGAGAATAAGAGACCTCAAAGTCCCACCCCCACAGTAACACACTTCCTCCAACAAGGCCACACCTCCTAATCAGTGCCATTCCCCATGAGCCAATCATTCAAACATGAGTCTATGGAGGCCATTCCTATTCAAACCACCACATAACCATTCAGGAAAAGTCCTTTTATCTCTCAAGAAACAGTGGCTGTGGACCTGAGACAAAGATCTTGTTAAGTAAAAGAGTAAAATTTGCATGCAACAGTCTCAAGCATTTGCAACTAATTTGTAAAGTCTATGCTAAATGTCCTAGACTGAACTGAGGGAAGAGAATCATTCTGCCCTGGGTGCAAAATTGGGGTAATGTATTTGGTTACAGAGTAAAATATCCCAGTAACCAAATGTATTATATTTTGAGTGTTTGTTACAATAGCCAGGCATAGTGGCACACAGCGTTCCCAGCATTCAGAAGGCAGAGGCAGGTGGATCTTGATAAGTTCCAGGCCAGCCTGGTCTACACAGTAAGCTCCGGGACAGCAAGAGCTACATAATTGATACTCTGACTTTAAAAGAAAATTATTCTTAGTTGTTTGTTACATGTGTTTATTTGTTTGTATAGATGAACTAATGCTGTGGCAGGTAAGTAGAGGTGAGAGGACAGCTTGTGGGGGTTTAGTTCTCTCCTTCCACCATGTGGGTACCAGGATCAAACTCAGGTCCTCCAGCTTGACAGCAAGTGCCTTGCACTCACAAGCCTTCTCTCTGGCCCTTAACTTTTCTTTTTTTAAACCAGCAAACTACATTCTATCTGTGGCTGTTTGGTTGTATTTGATATTAATGATACTATTATGAGTGTGTGTGCTGTAAATAAAGTTTACTGAGAGCTGTTGAGAAAGAAAACAAGAAAAAAAAAAAAAAAAACAATGACAAGAGCTGCCAGGGTGAAGTTTTACTTGCTGGGTTCTTATGCTATGGCTGTTAGCTAACAGCTGAAGGACCCTAGTTCTTACTGAAATGTAAGAGCTATTAAGAAGCTTGGCCTGGTAGAAAGTAGGTAGGTTATGGAGGTCCTGTGAAGGACTCTAAGGGCTTTTGGACAGCTTTACACCCACTGCCTCAGGTCAAGATTAGGCCAAGTACCAGCTTCTTGCCTCAGGCCAAGGCTAGGCCAAGTTCCATTCTCCACCCACAGTTCTTGGGAGGAGCAGGGACGTTCTCGAAAAACCGCAGAATGTACTGATGGTCACCTGACCCTCTGGCCCCAGATAGAGTTCTAATACATGTCATATGCTTGCTAGCCAATAGATTCAAAGGTCAATATACTTAGCC
The DNA here is from genome assembly GCF_021556685.1 of Rattus norvegicus. Lineage (NCBI taxonomy): Eukaryota > Metazoa > Chordata > Mammalia > Rodentia > Muridae > Rattus > Rattus norvegicus. Next base: position 2,889,285 of record NC_141549.1, on the reverse strand, counting down.
TTGTTGATGTAACCTGTAACCCTAAAAAGTATAGAAACTGCTTGTTATAGCCATTCAGGTTCACCCTCCAGTCATTCTCCACGAGGGGCTGGTTGAAGGTCAACCCTGACGCCCGGAAAATAAACCTCTTGCATTTGCATCCAACTCTGTTCTCGTGTCTCACTTGGAGATGTCTCCTGGTAGTTAAGACTCACTTCGAGCCTTACACAACTAACTTCTCGGTCCAGGCTTTCTGTACTACCTAGAATGCCAGCACTCATCTCTGCAGCCTGGAACCTTTCTAGGTAGAGGAAAAGCAGCTGCCGAAAGAATGGGGTCTCCTTGTGCGGGAAACAGAAGCCACCTACAAATGCTTCTTAAGGCTATAGCTCAATTGGTAGAATGCTTGGCTAGCATGTTACAACAACAACAGCCCTGGGTTCTATCCCCAACACTGCATAAGACCAGCTGGCCCACATCCATAATCCCAGAACTCAGGAAGTGGAGGCAGGAGGAGCCAAATCCAAAGTGATCGAGGCAGAGCCAGGGAGGGGGTGGGGGGGACACATTGAAACCCTTCTTCAAAACAAAAACGTGCTCGGAACAAAGATGAGCTTGAGTCCCCAGCTCCAAAAAAAAGAACCAAAAAAAAAAAAAAAAAAAAAAAAAAAAAAAGATGAGCTTGATTGCTCCTTTCAACCAAGAGCCCAAAGTCTACAAAACACCTCCTTTAGGCTACATATTTGGAAAGTCAATGAGATAAATGAATAAAACGTCCAAGAAGCAGATAAATATGAGCCATTGTTTGGTAATAGGAGAATCATTAATGGAACTTGAAGAGTGGAATCTGCAGTTGTGCTGCAAAGATGTAAGTGATGGGCTCATTAATCAACCTGCCTCAAGACAGGGGCCAGGGCTGGATGAAGGCCGCATGGGGAAATGGGACCAACCATTGCTTTGCTGGCCAAGCTCTAGGTGTCTGACCTACCACCTACAACACATCGAATGTCCTAGGACATCATTATGGACAGGACAAAGCCTCAAAACCTACGTAGCCAAAAACTCAACCATTTCTTGAAACGTGTTTTGGATCAGCTCTGAGAAACTGTTCTTCTCCAAACAAAAGCCTTAACTGCACAATTAAACGAAGGGGAGCTCATTTGCTTGGAGGAGAACACTGAAAATAAAAGTTATGTTCAATGAAAAAAGTGTTTAGAAATTGGCTACCTCTTTCAAATGATTGCTTCTGGGTTTGATTCATGGGACACACGATCGGTTGGACAAAGCAATCAGTTAAGAGTGTCGCTGAACCTTTTAATGAACTTTTATTTTGAAAAACAGGAAGAATGGTTTTAAAATAAAAGTAAAGGAGCTAGAGGGATGCATCCGCAGTTACGAGCTGTTTGCTCTTGCAGAGAACCCACAAGGAAGTTTAACATACGCCTGTAACTCCAGTTCCAAGGGCTCTGCTTCCCAGATACTGCCTGACCTCCACGGGCACGGTACACACCTGGTGTGCATATATACATGAAGGCAAAACACTCACACTCACAACTTTTTTAAAATTTCAATAAGTCTTTTAAAAGTTTTAATCAAAGCCTCTGACCACTTTTGTGGCCTTGTGTATTCCCTTGGATTCCCTACCTCTTATTCTGGGACTCAGACTCGGGCTTTGCACAGAGCAAGCAAATGCTGAACTACACCTCCAACCTGCTTGGAGTTTGGAACAAATGTATATATTTCAGTGGGTCGGTTATGGGTTTTTGCTTGGAAGTGTCCCTTATGTCCTGGTTCCAGCTTTAGGCTTAATTCTGGAGTCAGGAGCTCTCACTTTGCCCTCTCTCTTTGGCAAAAGTGATTGCTCCAAGAGCTAGACACATGACTAGAACATGCCTGATCCAGGCCTGGTGTGAAAGCCCAGTTGGCAACGTTCTTACCACACTAGCATGAGGACCAGAGTTCAGGTCTCAGAATCCACATAAAAAAGGCATGCATAACCCAGACCTGGTGGCATATACATTTAATCTCAAAGACAGGGATCTCTGTGGGTTAAAGGCCAGCTTGCTCTACACGGCAAGTTCCAGGCTTGCCAAAGCTACATAGTGAGACCCTGTATCAAAAGTAACAAACAACAGAAGTTGTAAATGAGGGGGGCCTGTACAAAGGGAGAAAAGAAGGATTTTATGGGGTTCACTGGCCAGTCAGCCTAGCCTAATCATTGAATTCCAGGCTACTCAGAGACCCACTCAGTCAACCCTCAAGGTTGACTTTAGCTTAAATACACACATGTGCACACACACACACACACACACACACACACACACAGGGGGGGTGGGGAGGGGAGAGAGAGAGAGTCCTTCCCAGGGATTTTCAACTACTGAACCTCCATACTTTAGCAGCTAAGAAGCTGTAAGGATGTACTAATAAACTGGTGGCATCTGTGGTCTATTTTGTGGAACTCTGCACTTATGAGAAGCAGAGATAAGAGGCAGACAGACCCTAAAACCACAGTCATTCTCAGAACTCTTCTATGTCACTCAGTCTTCAGTCCCTGAATCATGCCAGTGTCCCTATAACTGGGCTGGCCAGGCACCAAATGCAGTTTCTCACTGAGGTATTCTTCATTTTTGTCTGTCATGTGACAAAGGGGGAGCCCCAATGTATACACTCCTCCGAGGTTTGATTTCTCTCATTTAAAATTGTACACACTGCAGACAAGGTCCACACCACTGAACACCTCCTGATTCCTTTCAGTGGTAAATTGTCCACTGTCTGGATGAATGTTTATGGCCTTTTCCTAGAGCCAGGAGCACAGAAGCTTTTTAAATGATAGAAAATCCATCAAGAAGGGCTATGGCCGCATCAGGGTGGATGATTGATGTGCAAATGAGAGGTTGGCACTGATAAAGTTCAAGTGACACTTAATTCCCCAGCCACCCCACACAGTATTCATTATACCTGTCTGTATATGATACAGCATTCATTATCTCTGTCACCTACGCAGAGGACCAAATACTATGCTCCACACACTCCAGTTTGCCCAGCACACTGAGCATAGTCACCTGAACTCATCTACCCGTTCAAATGTTCTTTAAACCAGTTTGAGGCATTTGGGGTGTAACTGAGTGGAGGTTATATTTGTGCTAGCTGTTGAAGCCTGGAACCACAGGTACAATTAGTAGAGGATATACTTAAATTTGTCTAAAGAGCCAGTACTCAATACTCCCACCCCACAATTTCTGAAACAAGGAACAAAGTGTAAGAGAAGGTCAGATTTGATTTTTGTCGCCGTGTCTCCGTTCATGCGCTTACAAGTTATATAATCTTTGATAATTTAGTTAGTTCTTATCAGGCTCCTTAATCCTGAGGAGGGGGTGCAAAGAGACAGTTGGGTGTGATGGCCCACACCTGCTTGTAATCACAACACCCACAAGGCTAAGGCAAGGAAGGGGATGACAAATTTGAGGACAGCTTACAGTACTGAGCATCATCCTATCTCAAAAAAAAAAAAAGATAGAATAATTAATAGTTCTCGCCTCATACATAACTTGAAGCGAGTAGATAAGAAATTGCTCAGCAAGTTTCTTTGGCTGTGGCAGACCTATAGTAAATGCGCAGGACATGAAGATTAGCATCGTCTCAGTGCGCAGTAAATCCAGCCGTCAGGGCTATGTCTGTGTCTGCTCTGCGATTTCCTCAACTGCCAATGTGACTTTCAGAAACTGTTCTTTCTAAAGTTTCAGGAACACACAGAAAAAAAAGCTGGGTGCTGGCCAGAAAACATTTGGAAGCAAAACAGTCCTAAAAATAAGGCGAGGAGACGAGCCTTTTTAAATGTTGGGTTTCTCTTTAAGAGCAAAACTGTACCTCGAGTAAAGATCAAATGTATTCTTTCTGTGACCTTGTTCCAGAGTGGAGTTTATTGGGGCATGATGCATGTCAGATGTTGTTCAGAGTGGCATATGCCCTTCCCAAGGCGCAGTGAACAGACACTGCCCGTCTCAGGGTGGGGCGTGTTCTAGCAGGTGTTCCTGGGCTAAAGAGAAAGGGCATCCTACCTTCAGCACATCCACAGCTCTCAAAACTGCCTCCGGTTGTAGACCGCAGAGAATGAATTGGGACAAAAAAAAAAATCCTAAATCCTTAAGGCAAATACTTTGCAAAAGAGAATTCAAAAGCCTTCCCCTGTCTGGTTTTGAGGCTTGGAAATTCAGACTAATTATTCATAGAAAACACACAAGAGGAAATCTTTCAGCTTGGGCTGAGCTGCAATTTAGTATCTTCCAGGAACGACTTCCTTCTTAGCAGACCCTTTCCCCTGTGGTGTCCACCACCACTCTGCCTAGTAAACAGTGGACATCCTGAGGCCTTGACAAGGTGGCACATCTCCCAGAAGGTATGGACTCCCTGGCTGGCGACTTCTCCCAGACCCTTGTGCTTCTCCTTCATAACCCCATCAAAAAGAAGAGCTGGAAAGACGGCTCAGTGGGTAGGAAAGAGCACCTGCCACTCTTGCAGACGACCTGAGTTTAGTTCCCGTCACCCAGCCACTCAGGTGGCTTACAACCACTTGTGACTCCAGATCCTGGAGATCCAACACCCTGCTCTGGCCCCACGACCACTACACTCACATGCACAGACAGGAAGAGAGATATAACTATTAATTTATTATAGGTAATTTAAACACCCAAAGGCTTGTAATTTAAACAACCCGGGGCTTCATAAAAGGACACTGTCTAAAAGAAAAACCAGGTACTGGAGCAATGGTGCCTCAGTTAAGAGCATACATAGCTGATCTTGCAGAGGACCAGAAAGCCCAAGTTCAATTCTCATCACCTACATGGTGACTCATAAGTCCAGGAGATCTAATGTTCTCTTCTGACCACATTGGGCAACAGGCAAATGCATATTGCATATGTGTAGGCAAAACACACCCCCACATACAAATAAATAAATGTCTTTCAAAAAAAGGAAAGAAAAAACAAAGAAACAGGGAAAATAGGCAGGCTGGACTAGAACAGTCAACTGAGAGACTCACTGCTTTCTGTCCGCACACATCTATCTGCTCCACTTTTGACAAAAATGGGGCCATTCCAATATGTCAACCCCAATGCCAAACCCAAGGCCAAGATGCAAAAAATATTTGGAAAATTTAAAGGAAAGTTTATTTATTCAATAAAATTTAACCATAGCCTTTGGAAACTCGGCAAATAGCTTTGCTAAAAAAAACTTTCCTTGCAAAGGTCTAAAACGTCTTTAACTCCACGTAACCAAAAAGTGTATTGATGTCTCTTCATCAACATTCTATAAAATGACTTGGTTGTCAGTTTAGGAAAGAAAGTGAAAATTATAACAACTAGCACTAATTGGATGTGTAATTGGCTAGATCTGAATAGGAATTGAAAGAGATAAAGAATAGAAGGGTCTTGAAAGCTAAATAGTACCCATCTGTAGAGTTGCACCTGACAGCCAGAGTACATCAAAGGGTTCTGAGTGAGGCTGTTCACCCTCTCGTGAAGAGACACCATGACCAAGGCTACTTTTTTTATTGGATATTTTATGTATTTACATTTCCAATGTTATCCTCTTTTCTGGTTTCCCCTCTCCCATCCCCCTCCCCCTGCTTCTATGAGGATGCTTTCCCTTCCACCACTCCTACCTCAACACCCAGCATTCCCCTACAATAGGGAAACAAGCCTTCACAGGACCAAGGGTTTCTCCTCCTATTGATGCCAGACAATGCCATCCTCTGCTATGTATGCATCTGGAGCCATGGGTCCCTCCATGTGTAGTCTTTGGTTGGTGGTTTAGTCATTGGGAGTTCTTGGGGGTCTGTTTGGTTGATATTGTTGTTCTTCCTATGGGGTTGCAAAGCCCTTCATCTCCTTCAGTCCTTTCTCTTAACTCCTCCATTGGGATCCCTGTGCTCAGTCTGATTAGTGACAAGCATCCTCATCTGTATCAGCAGGGCTCTGGCAGAGTCTCTCAGGAGACATCAATATCAGGTTCCTGTCAGCAAGCACCTCCTGGCATCAACAATAGTGACTGGGTTTGGTGTCTGCATATGGGATGGATCCCCATGTGGGACAATCTCTGGATGGCCTTTCCTTCAGTCCCTGCTCCACCCATTGTCCTTGTATTTCCTCCTGTGAGTATTTTGTCCCCTCTTCTAAGGACTGAAGCATCAACCCTTTGGTCTTCCTTCTTCTTGAGTTTTATATGAGGATCAAGGCTACTTACAGTAGAAAGAGTTTGTTGGGGCTCATAGTTGCAGAAGGTTAGTAGAGCCTACAATCATCATGGCAGGGAGGAGGGCAGCGAGCTGACCAGCATGTTGCTGGAACAGTAGTTGAGCCTTTACATTAGCACCAAAAGTATGAGGCAGAGAAAGATAACCAGGAATGGCATGGGCTTTAGAAACCTCAAAACTCTCAGCTCTGCCTGCCTGGATGCTGCCATGTTCCCACCTTGATGATAATGAACTGAATCTCTGAACCTGTAAACCAGTCCCAATTAAATGTTGTCCTTATAAGAGTTGCCTTGGCCATGGTGTCTGTTCACAGCAGTAAAACCCTACTTTCTCCAACAAGGGCCACACTTCCTAATCCCTCCAAAACAGTTCCACTACCTGAAGACCAAGTATTCAAATATATGGACTCGTGAAGGTCATTCTTATTCCAACCACCACATACGTACACCATGGGTCTCTTCAAAGTGGTCCCCAGAGCCAGTTAGCTTCAGCAGGGGAGCCTGTGACAGAGGGCTCACTTTCAACACAAAACAGTGACTTTCATTATAGAATGGTTCAAATAAATATGTTTGTTTTAGTTAGGGTTTTACTGCTGTGAACAGACACCATGGCCAAGGCAACTCTTATAAAGACAGCATTTAATTGGGACTGGTTTACAGGTTCAGAGGTTCAGTCCATTATCATCAAGGCGGGGACATGGCAGCATCCAGGCAGGCAGAGCTGAGAGTTCTACAGCTTCATCTGCAGGCTGCTAGGAGCAGACTGGATCTCACATGGTCAGGAGGAGGATCTCATTGCCCACCCCCACAGTGACACACTTCCTTCAACAAGGCCACACCTACTCCAACAAGGCCACACCTCCTAGTAGTGCCACTCCCTGGGCCAAGCATATTCAAACCACCACAATATTTTTATCCTATATTAAGCCCTCACATATATAACTCTAGTTCCACCTGTAAAAACATACTACTCCATGATATATCCCCCCCCAAAGTTGACCATTCCAGTGTGGGAGTAAGATAGTTTCATACTTGGGTTTATTAGCTGAGATAATCACAGAAAATTGCTTCATTCTTCTAGCCAGTTTCCAAAACTAGACACTCAAATCTTCTTTCTATTTTTTTAATATATTTGGAATTTTGCCTACATGTATGTCTGTGTACCACTTTCATGCTACTGTTAACTTTCCTGGAACTGGAGCTACAGACAGTCATGAGCCACCGTGTGGGCACCATAAAATAAACCTGGGTCCTTTGGAAGAGCAGTCAGTGCTCTTTTAACCTCAGAGCCATCTCTCCAGCTAGCCGCTTAATCTTAATATGCTGTCAAGATTAAAAGACATTTTGGCTGGGCATGGTAGCTTAATCTGAGGTGGATGGATTGCCACCAGGTCAAAGCTGGCTTGGGCTACATAGTGATTTCCAAACTAGTTTGACCTGCAATATGAGAAAAAAAATCAAAAGATAAATACATACCAAACATTTAACTCAGGACACCATCTATGGAAGGAGATACTGGTGATCTCTTCTTATCCAACCACTAGAAGTTAATAAATTCTCCCATCTAGTCTTTTCTAGATGAAGGTCCCAGCTTCTTCAGTCGTTTCTTCTACAAGGACGAAGTGACATTCCCATGATATACAGTGGGTTAATGTCACAATAAACACCCAGTTGAACCAGCTCTGCAGGAGATAGTTCTAAATAGCAGAACCATGGCAGTGGCAAACCCAGGTAACCCAGGAGAAAAGCCTCACTCTCTGCAGGTACACAAGACGTGTGTGACAGCCACGTCTGCACCCTGAAACAGAAGTGAAGAATTTTACACTTCATTGGCTGCTTCATTACGCTGGTGACTTAAGCTCAACTGGAATTCTTCTAAGGGTAAAATTCATTCTTCCTGTGCTCCAGTTATAAAAGCAGCGTATATTCAGGAAACATGCAACATCTTGAAAAGATAAATAAATAAACCAACCTTCCATGATTCTACTACCCAGGGACAAATTTCCCTTAGCATTCAGTGTATCTCCTCTCATGTTTAATTTACAGCTAGATTGACTTCCAACAACTTCCACTCTTGTCTTATGTGTTTAATAATACCACTTCTAATAACTTTCGAGCTGCAAGGGAAGCTCGAAAATACTGTTCCATTCATCTGCATGCTTTACTTCTTTGAATGAAACTCGGGTTTTATTAATCAGGAATGTGGAAGGAGGACATTAAGCACTGTCTGCCGTACCTCTCTTACTGGATACTTGGTCTGTTTCCAGAGTTTGCTCCCCACAGCTTCTAAAGCTTCAGAAAGTAGTGCCTCAATGGAAAGATTAGAACACCAGAGGCCCTGTCCCGGGATATATACATACATACATACATCCTTCCCGACCATCATAATATGGGCTATTGCACCATGCTCTCACTGCCATGCTGAAACCATGAGCCGAACTACATTTTCCTCCTTTAACTTGGTTATGTAAGGTGTTTGTCACAGCAGCAGCAACAATAAAATCTGACTAATACAGTGTATCAGGCTCCAGAGGGTTGATTATTCCATTCTAGTTATTTGTACGACCCTGTGTGCTAATGCTCAAACCTTTAAAAAGTAAACTATAGATCCAGAGAGGTAGCTCAGCAGGTAAAGGCCCTTGATGTGCAAGCCTCAGAATCCGAGTACAATTCCCAGAACTCATACAAAGATAAAGGGAAGAGAACTAACCTGACAAAGCTGTGATCTGACCTCCACAAGCTACTGCAGCACACTCACACACACACACACACACACACACACACACACACACAGTCACACCCTATACATACACACCTACAATACACACACATACACCAAACTTGCATACAGTATATACACACATACACATACAATATACACATGTATACCATGCCCACATGCATCATACACATATACATTGTGCATACCATATACACATACATATCATACACATACACCTCATACACACATATACCATAAATACATTCATACATACATACATCATAAACACATATATCATACTCACATACATCACACACACACACACCATGCACGTATGTACACAATAATAACATTTGAAAAAGTCTAAAAATTTTAAATAAAATGTCAGTTTAATTATAGCCTGAAGCCACGAACCACCTTCAAAATAAAACAAGAATGGAAAACAGTCTAATATTTTGCCTGTTTTTCCAAAACCCAAAATCTTTCTTCTCTGGGTACATAAATACTTCCACGATGAGGACTAATCTCTAATTGCTTCTAATTAGATTAAAATGCCCAACTCATCCGGGGTGTCTGGGAACATGACTAACAGCTGCCTCACCTCAGGTGACTGCAGATGCAGCGTGGGCGAGGGTGTGAGGAGGGAAGACGACACGTCTCCACTACCGCCTCTAACCTCCGGCTGAAATCAGGGCCCACCTGCATCCGTGGGCCCCACGTCGCTTCCCAGAATGTGTGAAGTCGTCGGGAAGCTCAGCTATTGAGTCATCCTGAAAACAGACTGGAGAGGAAACAGTTCGGCGATCCGACCGAGAGATCGGGAGACCTCTGTTCTGCAGAGACAACACTTCTAATGTAAGCAGGGAATCCTGGTTAGCATCCTCGGCTGCCAAGAGGAATGGGGGCGCGAGTAACGCGTGAGGTCCTACGGAGGACTCCACGAGCTAATTTATAGAAAGCCCAAACATAGGCCTTGGAAAACAAACTATCAAAAGCGTTAGTGACAGCCCACTCCACAGCCAGACTTAAAGCCTGAGCAAACCTGGTTCGCTTTTGAACCAAATACGGATGATTGGAAAGGGGAACGCCTGCTACCCTGGACTGCGCCGAGTGGGATTCTCAGAAGGAGAAGATGGTTTGCTCAAGAAATGTGAGCGCAGCAGAGAAGAGGACAGCAGTCTTGGGCTGAGGTGGAGATGCTGAGGGCAACTAAGACTGTTTCTGACACTAGTGGAGGTCCCCTCACCCTGATCTGGAAGTTATATCTGCAGCTCAGAAAGAGAAAACTCCTAAAAGAGAAGTGATAGAGCCAGTTCTATTGGGAGGGAACTTGTGGGACCAGGGAGGAGGGACAGAGGTGACTCGGTGTCCAGATAACACGGGCAATTAATGTCATCATGTTAAGATCTGCCCCGAGTATGTCTTTACATTTGATACACATCAGTAGCAAGCTGAAGCTGAGCGCTTACTGCCTCACAGAAAGGCAAGTAACTCCAGACTCAATCTCACTTAACCTTCAGCGCCACGCCCTGAAGTCACTCTCAACTGGAACCACACTAAAAGGACACTCAGCCGTGGTGACTTGCCTAAGCACGAACAGCTAATAAGTTCGGGCTCCTTGGACACAATTCCCACCTAAAAGTGGAATTTAGCCGTCCTCTGTCTCATAAATCCAAGGTCTTAACCCCACCGCTTGATGCCTGAACTTCCTGGCATGTTCCCGACAAGCTTGTCAGTGCCCACCCTAGCCTTCAAACCAGCAGCTGGCTCTCCAGAGTGCGCTGCCCACACAGTCACAGGATATAAATTTGCACCAGCCTCCTCCGAGTGGGCTGTGGTTGGGTGTTCCAATTTTAATCGCCGACAGCAGTGGAGTCTGGCCATTTAATCCACTCTGCCAGAGAAAAGGCAGCCACATTCTGACAAAGCAAGGGCTGCCGACCCATGGAGGGTGGGGTGGAGAACCAATGGACTCCTGGCTCGTGGTTCCTCTTCCATGAGACCAGCTTCTGAAACACAGTGTGACCTCAGCTTCTACATAGCGGAAACCTTTTCCAGTTATCAACAACCGCTGCGAGTTGCCACTGTGTCCTGAGTGTCTCCGTGTGTCTCACTTGTCTGGACCTAGGTTCGAGAAAGAGAATTGAAAGTAGCTTTGTTTCTAGCATCTTCACTCCGCGGAGTCATAAACAAGCCAGAGAGACAATGAGATCTCTGGTTGGCTGCTGCCTTGAGGACTTGACTTTTGACCTTCGACAGTTGAACCACCGGGAGTTCAGTAAAAGAAGTGGAGAACAAAATGGGGAGCTCACCCTCCACAAGGGAAGCACCAAAAGCAAACAGGAGAGGTTTACTCTGCTTTCTTGGCTTCCCTGTGGTCTGAGCTGTTCTCTGCTGGGGAACGTGCCCTTTTGCAGCATTTACAGGATCACAAAAAGCTGACATTAAAGGAGGCCTTTTAGCTTTCCTTTTTTAAAAAAAAAATTTCACCCTCCTAGCAAGCTCTGAAGAAACAAGTGCCAATGTTATTCCCACTTGACAAACAAGGAAACTGAGGCACAGGGTCCGCCTAGTCTGTATGGCTGGAACTAGAAATGAGGTCTCTGAGCTCTCCAACAAAGATGATGTAACACTTCAACTGTGAACTCTTTTTCAATTTACTTTTATTTTATAGATACTGGTGTTTTGACTACATGTACATCTGTGTGGGGGTGTCAGATCCCCTGGAACAGGAGTTACAGACAGTTGTGGGCTGCCATGCTGATGCTGGGAATTGAACCTGGGTCCTCTGGAAGAACAGACAGTGCTGTTAACCTCTGAGCCATCTCTTTAGCCCCCCACCATGGGCTCTTTCAGAAAGTATGCGTGGTGGGGCCTTTAGCTAACTAAAAGTACACGTGAAAGCTGAACTTAATGGCCTCTCATAACCATAATAAAACTAGCTTGCACTCACAGAACATTTACTGGCAGCAGACAACAGATACATATATGTATACACAGTTCTGCGTTCGCAGTAACATGATTCTGGGTGGTAGGACATAGTACTCCCCGTTTGCCAGTTGTCAACAATGATTGCAATGTAAGATATTCCCTCTAGAAATTATGTTGGTGCATCCATAAAAGAGCTTCCAAATGCCCACCTGTGGGAGGTAGCTTTCTTGTTTAAGACAAGGGACAGACCCATGGTTACTCTTCCCAATCTGACCATTCCAGTCCTTAAAGCCATTGCTATTCACCAAAATGCCATAATGCTTCTGGTGATGAATAGACTTGGGAAAAGAAGGACATTTCTTTGTTTGCTTGTTTCTTTGAGGTAGCATCTCGTGTAACCCAGGATGGAGTTGTTCTACTCACTTGGACTTTTGATGCTTTGGTCTCCTGGGATAATAGGCATGCAAAAGAAAGGCACATCTTAAAAAAGTTATTTTTTAGTAAAGAATTTTAAGGGACATTTAAATTATTGGTTACACTACATTCACGTTGCTGTTTATGGGGTGGAATGGCAGAGTGGTTTAAGCAGCTGGCCGGCTTTGAATCCTAATACCCACTTTCCACACCAGTGAGTGGGAGGGGCATAGCATACGTAAAGCACACTCGAGTGTGTAACAGGCACTTGAAGGAGGGCGGGTGTTACCCAGCATAGCAACAGGATGCCATTTCTGATGGTAAACAGGGAAGACGCTATCATAAGCAAAATGTTTTGAATTCATGTCCTAACTTTTCATCTCTTTCAGGATATTAACAAGCCTCAGTGAGGGGTGCTTTGATGGTGGTTTATTCCTAAAAGCCTACGTTTAAGATGTGTTTGCTGAAGAAGGTTCTGGAGTCTTTCCACAGCGATGATCACTTCTTCTGGCTAAACACAAAGCCAGGAGTGCACCCCCAGCAGGGTGAGAGCCTGTGATTTATTAGCTCTCCTTCTGTTTGCTAGATCAGCCTGGGAAGTACAGATGTGCCAGATGAGGCCCAGGCAGGAGGTACCCGCCTGGTTTCACTTCACCGATGGGGATGGCTTTCTTATTTAGGATGAAGAAGGGCGGTAAGGACAGGTCAGGAACAATCTGATTTCTCAGCACCCCAAGTATGTAGCAAGAAACAGCAGCAGCTAAAGCTGGTTAGCCCGCCCACCATGGGACAATGCTTTTGGAAATGTGCGGATCCCCGAGACTTGTTAATATCCATCAAGAACCCAGACAGGAAAACAGTACACCTACACCAATGCCTTTGTCAGTGGTCACCAGAAGCCAGGTATCTTACACACTTAAATATTCACATGCATCCCTGTGGCATTGGTTTGCTAGTCTGTAAATTGGAGGTAACAGAAAACCCAGGTTCCATTCAGATATAGCACATCTCTGAAGATATCAGAGGTGAGACCCCTCCAACAAGATTTTTTTTTAGGTCACACAATGTGGTGATGACATGGACCTGGAAGCCTTGATTAGCTAGAAAGTTGTGTCTTGGGAAATAATTCTCCACTGTCATTGTTATTTTCTCTCTGTGAGTGTGTGTGTGTTTGTGAGTGTGTGTGTGTGTTCGCGCGCGTGTGCATGAACAAGCACATGCTCTCTCTTCTTCTTCTTCTTCTTCTTCTTCTTCTTCTTCTTCTTCTTCTTCTTCTTCTTCTTCTTCTTCTTCTTCTTCTTCTTTTTCTTCTTCATTTAGAGCCATGTTTTCCCAAGAGCCAAAACATATCCCATAAAATGCTAATCCCACGAGATACTCCTGGAAGGGAAACTGAACACCACCAAATTCTCTTGAGTTTCCTCAGGCATAGAGCAAAGCAAAACTTCTGGAAAGTGACATCCCTCAGGACAGGAAACTGTCTGGGTGACTGCTCAGTAACCCAGTCTCTGATTTCTTGGGCCCCTTGTCCTTTGCCATTCATTTGCCTCCATGAAGCCATCGTTCCTGCAGACACACTGTAGGACAGTGGTTTGACAGCTTACACTCTCATCAGACTCAGAAAGCTTAACCAAACAGAGTTCTTGGCCAGCAAGTCTTCTAACATGCCCTTAAATACTTCCCTCTAGGCTGACACTTCACTCCCCTTACCTTAATGAGTGGCTCTAAGTCACTATATTCTAGAATTGTCTTTTATACAACAGTAGATAACAAATGTGCCGGCAGTGGGTCCTTTAGAAATTTTGCCTACCCTTTCGAAGCTTCCTAACTCGTGAAACAGGGAGAATGTTTCCCATGCTTATTTCAAAGATAAAAGGAACTGTTTCCGGCCAACCCTGTCATGTAGTCCCTTCAATTCAGCCTGTCCATATTATCATCTACAGGCTCAGAAGCCTAAGATTCTATTCTATTGCCTGCTGTTGTGATGAAATATTCCCATAAAAGCTACTTAAGAAAGAGTTCCTTTTAGTTTAGCGGTGAAGGCAGGTCAAGTAGGGAAGCAAGGAGCAGCTTGCAGCCACTGGTCACATCAAATCCACAAGCAGGAAGTTGAGAGGGATGAATGCATGCACACTAATGCTCGACTTGCTTTCTCCTCACTGTACAATCAAGGATACCCTGCCCTTGAAACTCCCTCTGACAGGCAAGGTGAGTCTTTGGAGACAGCAAGATGCTCAGCAGGTCAAAGACCTGCTCAGACCTCATGGCTTGAAGTTGGTCACTGGAGCCCACATAAAGGTGGAAGGAGAAAAGTGACTCCTGAAAGCTGTTGTTTGATCCCCATGTGCATACCATCTCCCCCCCCCACACACACACACACCAAGAAGAAAACGTTTTACTTAAAAAAAAATACCACAGCAATATTGATCTTTCCCCCCTCGGAATGTTGAGCAGAACTTCACATTCTCACCCTTGAGTTTATTAAATTCTCTCGCCGAGCTGCCTATAAGCAAGTGATCATGCTTTGAAATCCTACATTAGTTACCATTAAGTTCCGAGGTACTCGTGAAGCATTCAGGCACGAGGCCAGCACATCACATACCAAGTACCTCCAAGACACTTACCCTGGAAGCATTCCTCATGCTTGAATTTCTTTTTCTGTTTCTGTGATAAAATACCCTGACAAGGGCAGCTTAAGGTGAGGATGGTTTGGCTAGCAGTTTAAAGGTACAGTCTATTGAAGCAGGGAAGTTCTGGTGGTAGGAGTCTGAGACAGAGAGTCCTGTTGCACACATAGTCAGGAAGCAGAGGAACTGCCCGGAACTCGGGCCCAGAGAATGGCGCAGCCCAGAGAAAGGCGCAGCTCTCCTTTAACGGTGTCTTTCCACCCCAAGTAATCGAATCCCTCACAGGCATATCCAGAAACTATGTTAATCTAAATAAACCCCTCAGACGTGTGCCTGGAGCCTTGTCTCCTTAGTGATGACTCTGTCAAACTGGCACAAACCACCACACATCACTACCCCAAGTTATCCCCCGTTTAACAGAGAAGGAAACTGAGTAGGCTTAGAGCCAGGAAGCACGGCGGCTGAGGACTCAGCTGCAGCAACCGCTGCCAAGGTCTTCACAGCGCAGCACAGCCTCCCACCGGAAATAATTCTCCCAAGTCCAGCTCTGCCCTCAACTGGGCAAATCCTTTCTTTATTGCCTACGGTAAGAATCACATCACCCAAGAGTGGTGTGGTTTATCATCCTTTAGAAGTGAGTCCTTGCAAGGGTTTCTCTATCAATAATATGAATCGCAGGCTGACACTGAGTCAGCGTGTTGAGTCTTATTGGTATCCGGCTTCTGCATGAGCTGAGTAAGAGCTCTGGCCTTGCTTTAATTCCCTCCCGGTGGCTTTCTCCTCGGGAATTGGCTTACTTCACTGCTGTGGGCTGATATGCCAGCACAACGCGGCAACCTTCTTGGTTGAAGGACTCCAATTTTTCAGTACCTTATGGTCTCTTTTTTTTTCCTTGAGCTATAGCTTTGACTTTCCGCTTTAATGCGCGTTAGCTTAAGAAATGCAAGGCCAACGGGAGCTTTTCCTCAAGGTCTGTCTCTGTGAAAGGTGGAGTGGGGTGGAAGACAGAAGAGGTGTGTGAGAGAAGAGCTTACCATCAGCAATCTAGCCTCCCTTGAAGACCCACGGGTGGGATAGGGGGTGCTTATTTTGGAAAGAGGCAATGCATTTTTTAATCTGAATTTTTTATTTAAAAAAGAATTCTGGGCAGTGCACACCTTTGATCCTGGCACCCAGGAGGCAGTGGCAGTCAGAGTATTTGAGGTCATTCTAATACTAATTCATTCTACATAACAAGTTCTAGTCTGACCAGGGCTGTATAGTAAGGATCTGTCTGAATCAATCAATCAAACAAACAATCAAAGAGTTTGATATGTGCCAGGTGTGATGGAACATGTCCGTGTGGGTCACAATTTGAGACCAGCCTGAGCTGAACAGCAAGAGCAGATCTGAGAAAAGAAACCAACAAACCTTGTGCTTGCCAAGAAGAAGACTTAGTATCCATTCTGCCCTTTCTATCAAGGAAACAAGAAATCCATTAGAAGGGACCGTTGTCTTCATACGGGCTATTAGATACCTGATAAGCACATATCAGCTTGCTAAACACCATTTATCTTGTGTTTCATTGTTTCTTTTTCTTTTTTGTTTCTTCTTTTCCAACACAGGCTTTCTCTGTGTAATCCTGGCTGTCCAGAAACTCATTTTGTAGCCTAGACTGGCCTTGAACCCAATACTCACTGAGTCTGCTTCCTGAGTGCTTGGACTAAAGGTGCCACCACCAGTCAGCTTGTGTTTCAATGGTTTCCTGATTGAAGTTAGGTGCCCTTCTAAAGAAAGCATAAATATTCTAATACAAGAAAAGCATTTTTCTGCCATAGAGACCCCAGGAAGCAATGGCAGCCTCTATGCAGCATTGCATATCAGAGCGGGGATAGGGAGTACGGTCAGTTCAGCATCGTCAGTTCGTTCTACAGCATCAGCAGTGTCTGTCACATGTGATTCATCCTGAAAGATCTCTGCCTGCTGGAGAGTTCTCAAATGCACTGGTTCTTATACTTGAACAGGCTTATTCATGTCAGGATGTTGAATTCTCTTGCAAGGCTTGCTCCCTTCCAGCCATTCTGAACGCTGCCCTCCTGTACCAAACTTCCCTGCCCTGCTCAGACTCCTGGCTATCCCACTGAGTTTCTGTAAAGTAAACTGAACCGTGTCCACCCCTCAGTATTCGTATAGTAAAGCCTTTGGCCTGATGCCACTATCTGTGTTTGGAGACAAAACCTTTAAAAGGTAATTCAAACTAAGAAGAAACCTAAATCCCACTGGCTGGTAACTTAATTAGAGAAAAACTTGTCAGCCCATGGTGGCACCCCTGTGTTTCCTGTACCCAGAAGACTGAGGTAGGAGAATCTGCCAAGGCCAGTCTGGGATGCAGATAGAAGAAGAGGCTGACAAAAAAAAAAGTCAAATAAGGACACAGCAAGAAGCCAGCCATCTGTGAATCAAGGCGAGGCCTCAGAAGAAACCAACCCTGCCTGTACTTTGAATTTCAGCCTCCAAAACTGAGAGAATGAATTCCTGTTGTTCAAACCATCCGATCTTTGGTATTTCCTTCTAGGTGCTCAAGTTATCATGATACCTCCTTTTAAGTCTTAAAACTTCTCCTGTGCTAGCCTCTTCAGTAGTTAGTACTGTTCTGTTTTATTTTTTGAGACAGGCTATTGCTATGTAGCCCAGGCTATCCTCACATTCGTGACTCACTTGATTCTGCCCCCTAACACTGAGATTATCAGCACACACTAGCATGTCCAGCCCTTATTTTTCATCTTCGTACTAGATTCAGTTATTTTCCAACTTAATAGACCTGCCACATATTGCTTCATTGGTGTGTCTTATTTCCCAGATCACATCCCTAACTCCTGGGCTGTGGCTTAAACCTGGAATGTCCCTGAAGAGCCACACTAGGGCTCGGTTCCCAGGGCGTCATTGCTGGGATGAGATGGAAAGAGACAGAGCCTGAATGGGAATTTGCTACTATTGTTTAAGTAAGTTAAGGCAGCATCATTTGCCTTCTAAATGTATCCATTTGTATCCATAGACAAAAGCCACTCTCAGCCTTAATCAGAGAAGCCTTTTTTTCCAGTGAGTGGGAGAGAATGTAGAAGCTTTTGACTGCCCAAGATGATGAAAATCAGGGGCTGTGCGGGACCAGTTTTTAACAACACATTTATATCACTTCTGACTTCTATGAACACCTGCACCTACATGTGCATACATTCATGCAAACGTGCATGCATGTGCACACACACACACACACACACAATAATAATAATAATAATAATAATAAAAATAAGTCCTCAAAGCATGTTCCACAACCCTCTTTCATTCTTAAATGTCTAGAGGAAGGTTGTATAAACTCTAGGCATCTAAAGACTGGAATCACTTAAACAGGGTAATTGAACTCCTGCTAGTTACCAGTTTGTAACTTTGAATCAACTGAACTTCGATTATCATATTTATGGACAGGGAAAAATATATAAATTATATGTTCTAAACAGTTTATATAACTGACCATAGTGAGGATTAAGGTCCATTACTGTGGGGTCAGTAGCACATATCCACAATCCCAGCACCAGGCAGGCTCAAGCAGGAGGGTCTCTGTTTAGGCCACCCTGAACTAGAAAATGAGAGCTTATTTTAAAGAAAAGTCTGTATTATAAAAGAGAACTATTATTATTATTGTCAGCACTGTTTTATTCTGCAGCTAAGCCTGGAAAATAATTATTTACCTAAAAGACACAAATTGCCATAGATTCATTTCTCAGTATGCTGTGTCTCCATCTTTCATTGTCCCCGGGTTTGAGACGAGTTGTGCACGATGAAGAAGATAAACCACAGAACTTTGGTTTCTTCACTGTCATTTCAGAAGGAACTGGCTTTGTCTTGGTTATGCCTGCTAGTTCTGCTGGGTATTTCATCTTAAGTAGCAATTTGACACACACAAGCCTCATCTACAGTCTGCTTGCTCAACCAAATCTATTGAAGATTCAATACAGACAAGGAAATGCTAAAAGACGGACTTGCCGATTCTCCACTACAAAGACCCTGGTTTGTGCTTTGTTCTAACTTTAAAAAAACAATATCTGAAACATGATTCTGAACATGTTGTACAGAAAAATGAGTTAAGAGTATGAACATCTTATTGGAAAGTCTCCCACTGCCCACATTGCAGATTGGTGTATAATCTGTTGAAGGATCTCAGCCCTTTTGCGATTCTTTCCCTCAGCATGCTGACATATGTCGGGGACATCCTCTTGTGAGCTCTGTGTGAACTTCAGTAGACAGAGTGCCCCGGATCATAGCCACAGAGGTCTACTGTAAAAGTTCACTATTTGGTCTACGATCTTCACAGAGGACTCCTTTTGTGACAGCCCAGGGAGCTTTCTGACACTAACCAGATTTCTTGCTCCCCCAAATTCCCCGTACTCTTCCAAAGCCAAGAGTTTTCATCGATACTGATTGAATGTGCAAGCAGGGGTTGGGGATTTAGCTCAGTCGTAGAGCGAGCGCTTGCCTAGCAAGCGCAAGGCCCTGGGTTCGGTCCCCAGCTCCGGAAAAAAAAAAAAAAGAATGTGCAAGCAGCAGCTTAAAATTGATCCTTGTGACTGAGCATAGACACGAAATCCATGTTTCCTCAGACCCACAGATCCAGTACTCCGGCATACAAAACATCACAGTTGAGAATCTCTAAAGAGTAGTTTATGAAGCCAACACTCTGGAGGCAGAGGCAAGAGGATCTCTGAGTTTGAGGTCAGCCCAGTTTGCAGAGCGAGTTCCAGGACAGCTAGAGCTGATACACAGAGAATCCTGGACTTGGGGAAAAATATAAAAAGAAAAGTGGCTTATCAACCCCAGCAGTTAATGGCCGCAGAAGGGACAGGAGAATTGATCTATTCAGTTGACAAAGGACTTTTGTGATTCAATTCTGGATGAAATTTTTCCAGGGTGATATGTGTCTCACATTAAATAGAGAGAGAGAAAGAAGTCTTTATATAAAATCTTTTCTGATAACCAAAGGGGGAGAAATAATGGAATTTCCTGGAGACATTAAAACTAGAAAGAATAAAAGTTTTTAAAGATACAAACAGGGAATTGCAATATATCTACCTCGATGTTCTGGTTTATGCTATTTCTTTTTATCTTTTAAAGAAGATAAAATGCTACCTGCTGACAAAGTATGGGCGGTAAGAAAATCTATAATCAGCCTTGTAATGTACATCAAAAAGACTTAAAAAGTCCCTCTCTTTTCCCTTGGCATTTGTTTAAAATAAAACCTCTGTTAACATGTTATTCCATGGTCTCCTAGATTCTGCTCTGTGTATGGGGCATGTATGCAAGTGTTTTTTACCTAGAGTATACAATGTATATTATTCTTTAACCTTTTTTTCATTCCCCAAAATGTTAAGACTGTGTTTGTCTACTCATGTAAGTCAACTTTCTTTCTTTCTTTTTTTTTTTTTGGTTCTTTTTTTCGGAGCTGGGGACCGAACCCAGGGCCTTGCGCTTCCTAGGCAAGCGCTCTACTACTGAGCTAAATCCCCAGCCCCGTAAGTCAACTTTCTTAGTAACTATGTGTCTACTAAGAAGCCACAGTTTAGCCTGTTATGAATAACATTTAAGTTTATTCCAATATTTTATCATGACAGCACCACATCTTTGTAACTGCAGCAGAAAGATATTGTATAGTTATCCATATTTCTCTGGGAAAGTTAATAAAATTCCTAATATGGAATTAGCTGAGTCCAAAAGAATGTCCACTAACGTTTGATATATAATAATAAAACTTGCTCTGAATGGTTGAAACAATTTAAATGCTAAAGAAAAATAAGTAATCCAATCCATCCCCACCTTTGAGCACCACATACAGTTCGACTTATAAATGTATTTTCATGTTGGCATTTACAGCCTCTCACCAAACACTAAACATAGGATTTGTAGAGTGGCTCAACGGGTAAGGCCACTCGCTGTATGAGCATGAGTTCAAATCTCCAGCAACCACATAAAAACTCTGGGCACAGCTGGACATAATGGGGTAGAGAGACAGTAGGATCACTGGGGATTGCTGACTGCCAGCCTAGCTCCAGCCTCAGTGAGAGACCCTGTCTCAAGAGAATAAAGGTGGCAAGTGATGGAAGAGGAACCCTAGATCCGTCCCCATCCTCCACATGTGCATCCTCCACAAGCACACCCACACATGCAAATACATACATGTACACCACACACAATCAAAGAAAGATAAAATTAGGGCATGCCAATTATTTACTAATGATATGAAAATAGATTTAAATTTTCTTATTCTTTATTTCAGTTAGTAAAATCGTTAAAACAACGGTCTTGTTGTCTCTTCCTAAGCTGTGTCCTCTCCCAAATATTTGAAAGCTACGTAAGAATTCCTGCTCCATACTGCAGGCTGGGGCTTGTGCCTTCAGTTTCTGTGCTCACAATCACAGCCCCCCACCCCTGCTTCTTAATGGTGGTGTCTTCCCTTCCCAGAGGGAAAAGCATGTTGAAACACTACCATCAATTCCTTATGTGCTACAGCTGATTCAGGCTGGAGTGTCAGAGGATGACAGAGTTCAGTGCAGTCCTATTCTCCGGATTAGCACTCAACACTGATGCATTCCCAGCCATGGAGCTTGCAGTGCCTTTCTATATACCCCGAGAGCCTGCAGAGAAAACACATGCGTCAGCACCTGGACAGCTCCCCGCCCGGTGCCTCTAGAGCGTGCGGGCAGTTTACTGTGCCCCCTAGCGGTAGCTTTACTTATTGCACAATTATTCTTTTTTTTTCTTCTTGACCGAACCCAGGGCCTAGCGCTCGCTAGGCAAGCGCTCTACCGCTGAGCTAAATCCCCAACCCCGCACAATTATTCTTAAATTGCTCAGGAAAGAAAAAAACCTCCGATGTTGTTAGAAACGATAAAAGCATCTTTTAAGAATAAAGAGTGGAGCAAAGACTGAAGGAAACTGCCCTACTTAGGGATCCATCCCATCTTACCTAGCCTGCAGACACCAAACCCAGACACTATTGCTGTTGCCAAGAAGTGCTTGCTGACAGGAGCCTGGTGTAGCTGGTCCTCTGACAGGCTCTGCAAGAGCCCGACCAATACAAAAGTAGATGCACGCAGCCAAACATCAGACTGAGCGAGGGGACCCCAATGGAGAAGTTAGGGCAAGGACTGAAGGAGATGAAGGGTTGCAACCCCATAGGAAGAACAACAATATCAACCAACCTGAGCCCCACCCCCAAAAAAGCTCCCAGGGACTAAACCACCAACCAAAAAGTACACATGGGGGGGCCCATGGCTCCAGCTGGACATGAAGCAGAGGATTGCCTTATCTGATCACTGGGAGGGGAGCCCTTTGGTCTCGTGGAGGATCGATGATCCAGGGTAGGGAAATGCTAGGGCTTTGATTCACAAGTGGGCGGGCGGGGGGTGGGGGCGAGGAAGAGCACCCTCATAGAGGCAGGGGAGATAGGGGGCTGTGAAGGGGAAACTGGGTAGTGGGATAACATTTGAAATGAAAATAAATAAAATAACCAATAAAAAAAAAGAAGTAGCAGAAGGAGGGGGAGGAGATGGTGGCTGCGGAGGCGGCAGCGGCAGCGGCGCGGCTGAGGGGAGGAGGAGGGAAAGGAGGAGGAGGAAGAGAATACTTTTGGTTGTGAGCCTAGCTTTTGACAGCTGTCAGGGATACTGAAGATGGAGTCCTGGGATAGACAACAACTGGAATTGGGAGAATGGGGGGTTGGGGGTGGAGGTTGCTCTTCAGAGGTGATGCACAAACCCAGTGCTGTGGGAACTCCATGGAATCTATGAGTGACCCTAGCAAATACTCCTAGTAATGGGGAATACAGAGCCTGAAGCGGCCATCTTCTATAACCATACCAGGCTCCCAGTGGTGGGACTGAGATATCAACCCAGCCACAAAACCTTTGACCTACACCCTGTCCTGCCTGTGCTGGGGTAAAGACAATACAGAATTTGTGAGAGTGATCAGTCAAGGGCTGGTCCCACTTGAGGCTCAATGCAAGAGGGAGTCCATGCTTGACAGGGCCTAGATGGCCTGGAGCCAGAAGCCAGATAGCCCAGGGACCTAGGGTAGAACCAAACACAACTGGCCACAAATAGTCAATGAAATTATTCCTAATGATATTCTACTAGACTCATAGGTCATAGCCAAGTCACCATCTGAGAGGCTTCATCCAGCAAGCAATGGGAGCAGATGCAGAGACCCACAGTCAAATATTAGTCAAGGCTTGGGAAAACTGACAGAGGAGGAGGAGAAAGGGTGGTAGGAACCAGCGAGGTTGCGGACACGGTGAGACCACAGCCCACAGAAATGACTGAGAAAGCTCATAGTGTGTGCTGAGATTATACTGGACATGAATCCCGATTCTGCCATTTCTTAATTCTATAATCCTAGGAAAATCATTAAACCTCGTGATTTGTGAATGCCTCATCTCTGAAGAAGGGATTATAAAAGCCAGAGTGGTAGGCTCACTCTGCTCTGCTACCTGGCTCTACACTCAAGGATATATGGGCAGCACTGATTGTACTCAGAGAGGTATTTTAGAAAGGAGAAAGAGGACATTGAGCTGGAAGTGGGATAGAGGTGTTCAGGAGTTAGAGAGAGGCAGTATGATGAATGTGATATAAAAACATTGTACACATACATGAAACTACCAAAGAATAAAAGTGTTTTTAAAAGTATATGCTTCAGAAGAAATGGTAAAATATAGGTCTATCACTCTAATTCATCACTGCTATTATTATTGTGGCTCATATAATTAGCTGATGATATTCTGCAGTTATGAATAAATGTGTCCTTCCATATTCTTCCATTGAAACCCAGACCCCAACTTGACAGTGTTTAGAGATGAGGTTGCAGGAGGTTGTTAGACCGTGAATGTGAACAGCTTTGGGGTTTATGTTAGTCAAGGCTCTCTGGAGTCACAGAACT
This sequence comes from Rattus norvegicus, assembly GCF_021556685.1. Classification (NCBI taxonomy): domain Eukaryota; kingdom Metazoa; phylum Chordata; class Mammalia; order Rodentia; family Muridae; genus Rattus; species Rattus norvegicus. The sequence continues at coordinate 2,865,402 of NC_141549.1, read as the reverse complement.
TATGGAATGTCTCTATATGTTAAGGGAAATTTTTGTAATGACCTACAATCTGCAGTCCAACTCACCCAACAATGGGCAGCTGTGGATGGGAAGTACAAGAATCTGGTAGTTACTCAGTCCCACGAGGCTAGTTGTTTCAGCTGGGCTCCTGCATAAATGGAATCCTGAAGGCTCCAACAGATGTGCTGGCAAAACGTGCAAGCAGGTGAAGAAGAGTGAGCCTTCCTTTTTCCAATATCCTTACGTGGGCCTCCAGCAGAAGGTGTGGCCCAGATTAAAGGCATGCACCACCATGCCTGGATCTGGAACTTGCTCTGTTCCAGGCTGACTCAGAGATCTGCTTGCCTCAATCTCCTGATATTAAAGATGTATACTACCTTGCATGGGCCTAAATTTTTCAAGGCCACTATACCTCTCAAGCTCTCCAGGCCAAGATCCAGGTCAGAAACTTGTGTCTTCTAGCCTCAAGGTCTAGACCATGGTGTGCCCTCAATTTCTGGATTGTAGTTCATCCCAGATGTAGACAAGTCAACAACCAGAAATAGCTATTACAGGGCTCTAAGTTAAGAAACCCCAGTGTTCATTGGTCCCCTTCTCAATGCAAAGACACATTAAGAGGAACTATGGATCAGAAAAGGGGCCCCATGGACCTCCAAATCTGCCAGGATCTGGATATTACAACTGTCAGCCTTTGTGACAGAAAAACACAACCACAAGTGCTTATTACCACCCAGTCTATGGTATGTTCATCAAAGGAACCTGAACAGACCAAGACAGAACGGGCGTGCCATGGACCTTACTCTATGGGTTTCAATTCCATTCTCAGCAGCTTCAGACTACTGTACTGCATGTGTTTACTATGTTGTTAATATGGCCGAGGTGCTAACCATTGAACCCAGGGTGTCATGCATGCTAGACAAGAGGCCTGCTGGTGAGCTACCTTACCAGTCAAATTTTCTGAACTAATGGGGTGTTCTTAGAGGTGTCTTACTTACTTTTCCTGTTATTTTAATAAAATCTACAACAAAAACAACTTAAAAGACAGAGGATTTATTTGAGTTTACAGATATAGATTACAGTCCAGGATGGCAAGAAAATCCGGGTGGCAAGAACTTAAGGCAGCTGGTCACAGCACATCTCCAGTCAGTGCTGCTCACAGAGCACCTCCAGTCAACAAACAGAGCAATGAATGCCTATCTTAGCTAATGTTCTTCTTTTTATGCAATTCAGAACCCAACTCATGAAATAGTGCCACTCTCATCCTTTAGGGTGGTCTCCCCATTTAAGGTAACCTAATCAAGGTAACTGACCACAGCAAGGTCAGAGTCTCATCTAATGTGCTTAGTCTCTCACAGGTGTGCCTGGAGCTTTGCCTCCTAGGGGATTCCGGGCTCCATCAGGCTGACAGTCAACCCTGATTATCACTAATTATAAATGGACCAATAGACATCTTCCTAGTAAGACCATGTCATGTCTCTATCATTGTATCTATAAATTTTTGGTTTTGTTTTGTTTTTTGAGACAGGGTCTCTCTACATTGCCCTGTTTGCCCTTAAACTTACAGATATCCGCCTACCTCTGCCTCCTGAGTGCCGAAAGGAAAGGCATGCACCAGGCTGCCCAGCAAAATAAACCCTTAGATGTGCAAATTATCAGCTACCTCTTTCTAGGGCGATGAGTTAGGAAGACCCCAACCTTTTAGTCATACCACCCTGGACTGAGAAGTTCCAATGAGGCCACCTCACTTCTCCACAGAATTCTTTTAGACTTCACAGTGTAAGTATACCTTGTCCCCCCAAGTCTCTAGCTTCTTTCTCCTCAGAGCCGACCATGTCGTGGGTAGCCTGTGTCATGGCTTCTGTTACTGCATCTAGAAGCACTGTGTGATGAATTACCCTTGCTGATTACTGGGGCGACTTTATCATCTCAGCTGTTTCAACAGAGCAGCAAACAACTGATGTGGTATGTCGTCCTGAAATAATCAAAATGACGTGTGTCTTTCCTCTGCAATTCATTTAGGAGGATTGGGAGGGAGAGGACAGCAATGCCTTAGCTCTGCGCCAATGCAGTAGCCAACAGGGACACCTGGCAGTCCCTCTCCCCTGACGTCAGTAGAGTTATGGATCTCCATGGTGGGTGTCCACTGACAAGAGGACACGCTTAACATGCAATCCCCCTTTGTGTGTATTGGGGTGTGTGAAAGCACGTGCACATACGTGCACATACATAGGGAGAGCAGAGGACAACTTCAGGTGTCATCCTTGGGAAATATCCACTTTTATCTTTGAGGTAGTGTCTCTTACTGAGTCATCAAGTGGGCTATGCTGGCTGGACAGCAAGCCCTAGAGAGCCACTTGTCTTTATCTCCCAGATGTGACATCACAAACACATGTAGCTGCACTAGCTTTTTAAATGTGCAGTCTATGGATCAAATTCAGGTCCTCCAGCTTTCAAGACAAGGACTTCACTGTCTGAGCCACGTCTCCAGCCTTAACCTTCCTCTTTAATAACTTGGTTCTGTTGGGCAGTTAAACCAAGAATACACAGAACAGTGCTGAAGCCTGAGGTAATTTAAGCTCTCAGGCGCTAAGTGGGATATACAAAATATAAGTTCGTCCTCTCAATCTGGCTGTATAGAACGAAGGAGGCAAACCTCGGAGAGGCTAAACTGTTTGCCCCTGTCCCGCAGAGCCTGTGGAAAAGTGTCAGCACCTCACCCACATTTGTCTGACTCATTCACTGAGTGGCTAGGCTTCCCTGCTTCCAAATGAAAAGGACACGGATAAAGACAAAGAAATCAGGAAACAGGAAGAAATGGGGGAGGGCAGCAGTTAAGGGCACCATTGCCCGGAGGACCTGGCTTTAAATCTCAGCACCCCCAGGATGGCTCCAGTGCCAGAGAATCTGATGCCCTCTTCTGGCCTCCATGGGTACCAGGCATACACGTGGCACACAGGCATAAATGCAAGCAAAACCACCTATACACATACAAATAAATAAATCAAGAAAAGCAGAAAAGAACTACAACATACCCTAAGCTGCAGGAAAGCATGCTCAGACGGTGAGGAAAAGCCTGATGGGAGATACGAGAAAAGGAAGTGAGTCAGACTGAGAGTGGCAAAGGAGGGGGAATTTAGTAGGAATTAGGAGTCAGTGACACTGGCCTTGAAATCATCAGGAGGTTTGGAAATCCGAACAGACTGTGGTGAGCAACAAGGTAGACCAGAAGGTTTGGACATGAAAGTTAAACTAGAAGTCACTGTTTAACACCCAGATGTAGAGTACACCCCTCGTATCCAGCTCTCAGGAGGGAAGGCAGTAAGATCTCAGGTTCGAGGCCAGCCTGTGCTACATTATGAATTTGAGGCCAGGTCAGACTGCACAGTGATGATCCACAGTGAATGGAAGAGTCGTAGTTTATTGCTGGGGGGTGTGACTAAATGGAGAGATGCTCTTCAGGGGTGAAGATCGCAGAACCAAGTTCGGCTCCCAACACCCATGGTGGCGGCTCACAACAATAGATGCCTCATAGTGCGTATTTATGTGTACTGAGTGTACATATGTAGATAGTATATATGTATGTGTCCTTGGGGGCGCAGGTGTGGCTGCACAAGTCTGTTGGGGTGAACAGAACACCTGCTCCCACCCATTCTAGAGGTACAAATGCCAGCTGCTATGCCCAACTTGTTTTCCCAATGTGTGCTGGAGGTCTGATCTCAACCCCCATGTTTGCACAGTACGTAGGCATCTCCCCTGCCCCCTCCAAATGGGGTTTCTAAACCAAAAATGGCTGTTATTTCTTTTGACCCAACTAGAGCATTCTTTATGTTTAAATATCTTCTGTGTGTGCTATAAACTACACCTGCTACCTGATTTCCCCCACGTGGAGCCAAGCACAGATATTTAGATCACTTTCCTACACTTAAATAAGTACAGTGAAGTCCCTTTGCAGACAGACCATTTCAACAAGAATCTTTTCCTACACAAAGTTCCATCTTGGAAATACTAAAGGGATCCAGAAATACTAAAGGGATCCAGAAATACTAAAGGGATCCAGAAATACTAAAGGGATCCAGAAATACTAAAGGGATCCAGAAAACGGTTCTGTTCAATCAGCAATGTTGCCTGGTTCCCCTTGCTATGTTTCTCTCTGGAGTATAAGTCGAAGCACAAATTGGATTTTTATTTTTTTTAGTTCATAAATTGGATTTTAAAAGCAACATCCATGGCTGGAGAGATGACTCAGCAGTTAAGAGCACTTTCAAAGGTCCCAGGTTCAGTCTCGACACCCACACAGCAGCTCACAGCTGCCTATATAATTCCAGAGGGTTTTTTTTTGTTTGTTCGTTTTTAAGTCAGCAGTAAAGATTTTTGTCACCAAGTGTAAAAATCTGAGTTCCATTTCTGGATCCCACATGCTGGAAGGTGGTAACTGACTGCTGCCAGTTGTCTTCTGACTTCCACACACTCAACATGGCCCTCCTTATTTATATATCAAATAGATAATTGATAGGTAGGCAGGTGAGTAGATAGATATATGAGATAAATGAGACAGATAGATGATAGATAGACAGATAGATAGATAGATAGATAGATAGATAGATAGATAGATAGATAGATAGATGAGGTAGGTAGAGAGAGAGAAAGAGAGAGAGAGAGAGAGAGAGAGAGAGAGAGAGAGAGAGAGAGAGAGACAGCAGATAGATAGTCTCTTAAAACTTCCAATGAATAAATAGGCCAACAGTTAAGAGTGTTACTCCTCCAGACCTAAATTCACTCCCCAGCACACACACTGAGTAGCTCAGGACCAGCTATACTCCAGTTCCAGGAGATCTGATGCCCTCTTCTGGCCCTATAGGCACTGCACCTATGTGTGTGTGTGTGTGTGTGTGTGTGTGTGTGTGTGTGTGTGTCCCCCACATACACATACTCGCATGCATGTGTGTGATTTAAAACAATAGCAAACACCTTCCAACAAAAGAGTTTTTTTTTCCCTGAGATCACACAAAATTACAGGAGTCACAGGAAACATGCCGAGACCACACCCCACACCCTCTTTCCCTGAACCCAGACACTGTGTGCTTTCCGATACGACTTCCTTGTGCGTTCTCATCTTCCCATGACTGCTGAGCAGTGACAGAGGTTCAAACCCGGTGGCACAAGCACCAACAGAAAGCTCTCATGGTATCTGACGGGTGAAAACGAGTTTATGTCCTAACTAGGTCTCATGCAGACTGCCAGATAAAAATGCCAACTAATACTGCAGGAGAAATATGTCACTCTACTTAAGTAATCATAAAGTCAGGCACAGCCAACACCACCTTCCAGGAAGCATATTTGAAGCATAAACCAATTTAAAAAAAATGTTCAGAGAAACTCAGTAGTTTGCACTCTTGTAGAAAAATGTCTATCACTGGTTTGCACATAGGCAAGACTTTGCTATAAACATGTTATCAACAAATAAATTGGTATTAGTATCTGTATCTTAGATTATAAGAAAAAAGTCCTGGGGAGAGAGAGATTACTGGTAACAGATTGTTCAACCATGGTGTGTTGGGGTTTTGGTTTGCTTTAGTGCCAACTCCTGGGCTGGTTTACCTTATCAGGTTGCTTTCTGCTTTCTTCTTATCCTGGGGATTGAACCTGAGGCCTTGCATGTATGAGGCAAGTGCTGTCCTCTAGAGCTACAGACATGGCTACTCTGTCAGTCTGCTACATCTTTCCAGGTTCAGCAAATTTAACAGTGACTCCATGAACTTCAGGATACGCTCTCTTTCTAGGAAAGAACCAGACTCCTCAGAGATTTCTTTTCAGCCATTTGCCAGAACAGACAAACAGAAGACTATCCCTCAGGATAGAGTTAATAAGACTACAGACTGCCCAGGTTGGGAGGCCTTGGAGCATTTAGTCCTAGAAAAGAGGCACGTCCCATCTTACCTTATGGTTTAGGAATCGGGCAGAAATTGTGAAGAGTGTGTGACCCCCACCTGCCTCTATCAACCAAGAAGGCATTAATGCTTGTAATTCGTGCTTGTAATCTTCCCCAGAGGTCGGTCTCAGCCTCAAGCTCCATCTCAATGTGCCCTGCCAGGCAAGCCCTGAACTGAAATTGATGTCAGCTAGGTCTGATGGGGTCCGCCTATAATTCCAGCCCTCAGGGGAAAGGATTTGAGGGTGCATGGTCTCAAGTTCCAGGCCAGTCCAGGTACATAGCAAGATCCGGATTCCAATAGTCAAACAACCAACAAATGTGAGCTGAAATTCATGTACTATCGCTGGTACAGGAAAACAGCCTTTGAGCTTACTCAACGTGGAAGCCTTTCTTAATTAGCAAAAATGTCTGATATGCTGAAAATTTTCCTAAAATAATAGCTTCCAAGTATACCCAGCTGGAATTCAAATAGTCTTATGTAAGTCCAGATTTAAGTCATAATCAAGAAGAATCTGTAATTAAACCAGAGTGTTGGCTAAATAGGTACTTGTGTTTGCTTTTGCGTGTAACCATGGAAGCATCTAAGGCTACTTCCCAGAAATGAAATTATCTGAAAACTCAAATTGTTGCCTCCTTTTATTGCACCTTGGGTCTTTAGTACACCAAAGGCAATCCAGAGTCATCCAATTAACCAGAAGAGCTATTAAAATCATCTGACTTCAGATCTAAGAAGATTACATTTTCTCCTGTTCCAAGGAATACACACACACACACACACACACACACACACACACACACACACACACACACTCAGCTTCTCCAAATACAGAGTATCACAACCAGACAGAGAGCAGAGAATGTAAGACCTTAGAACCCTGGGTTCTAAATGGGATGTGTCCATGAAATCCCTCCCCTCGGGGCTCAGGAACTCTGCAGAAGAAGCAGAGAGAAAAGAGCCAGTGGGGAAGGATGACATCATGGAAGCAAGGTCTTCCACACACCACAGGACGGATGCACATATGAGCTCAGAGACTGGGACAGCATGCACAGGACCTGCACAGGTCTGGCTTCACTAAGCCAGGCTGGGGGGCTGGGGGGCTGGGGGGCAGGTTCCAGGGCTGAGAGGAGAAGTGGATGTAAGCATCCATCTCTAACCTAGGCTATCAACATGGATAACTGATCATAAGAGCAGGCCCTCTACCCACCAATGCAAAAGGAGCTCAGTGGTATTGGGGGCAGAGTCGGGGGGACCATAATGCTCTCCCTGAGCTTTTTCTTAGCCTGTGTCATTGCACTTATGTGTGTTTCACCGCTTTTCCTTCAGCTCTCTTTTCTGTTTGTTTTTGTCCCATTCATGTTTGTTTGTTTTTGTTTTATCATTTTTTTAGATGCCTGTTTGTTTTCTAATGAGAGAGAGAGAGAGAGAGAGAGAGGATGTGGATTTGGGTGGAAAGGGAGGTAGGAAGGATCTATGAGTGGTTTGGGGGAGGGGAAACTGTAATCAGAATATAAATGAAAAAATATCTGGTTTTAATTTTAAGAAGAGAAAGACAGGTTCTCGTGCAATCTAGGTTGGCTTCGAGCTTGCTGTGTAGCTGAAGATGCCCATGAACTTCTGATCCTCCTGCCTACACCTCTCCAGTGGGAGAATTACAAGCCTAAGTAGCCGTGCCTGATGTATACGGTGCTGGGGATTGAATGCAGAGCCTTGTTCATGCTAGGCACATACACTCTACCAACTGAGCTGCTTCTATATCCCCACCAGCCATTTTAAATTTTGTTCCATTCATGGATTGCCAACTTACTGGATTCCTGTTCTCTGCAGCCACATTGTTCTGGGCTAGAGATAGCAAAAGTGACCGTGCAGAAAGGATCTTACAACGCTCAATCGATCGGCCTTCAGTTGTCTTCCTGCCCTGGCCCCACAGCCAAGAGTGGAGAAAAGAGGATTGCATGTTTCCAGACTCCCTCATTGTAGATGCTGCCATAAATAGCTCCAGAAACTTCCTACTCTGACTTTTGAACCATATGGAACATTTAACAGCAAGCCTGCTATAATTAAAGAAAAAATTAATTCTCTTAATTAATTCCACGAATGCCATGTAATTCCTTGAAAGCATTTTTTTATTATAATTGAGGGTAGCAGACTATTACAGTTTAGATAAGAGGTAGAGTCCCCCCCCCCCCGCAAACCTCGTGGTTTTGAGGCTTAGTCCCCAGATGGTGAAACCAATCAGAGACGTAATTGAATCAAGAGAACTCTGACTTAAACAGTGAATTAATGTACTTGATGAAACTGTATAATTTGATGGCATCAGAAGGCAATAGAGACTTTGAGACCACTGGACAAGCTGAAGCCTCTATATCCATGAGCCAAAATCAGTCTTTCCTTATTTATAGTTAAGTCAGTCATTTTATTATAGCAGCAGAAGGTTCATAATACACAGACACATACCCACACACTTGAAAATGTATCCTCCACTTACTGTAAAACCAAAATATATAAATGTGGAAGAAGCAGAAATATATATATTTAAAATAGGGGAGGAGTAAGGACGTGAGAGCTATATATCACCAGGACACAGCTAGAGCACACAGCACAAAGTGGTCTTCTGGTGAACATTTGAAGACATAAATGAGAAACTGAATAACTTGGAATTCTAATGACCAGGTCTGATTTTCTGTATTTATCCCTCCCCGTTTTACTCCCTCACCGGATTTAAGACCGCACACTTCTGTGCATTTTATAGCCTTTTCAAGTGTTTGTACCGATTTCTCTGGGGGTTCCCAAGCCTGGGTGTCCTTTTTGACGTTTTCATGCTCTGACCGGGAGAGAGCCTGGTCTGAAGTTTTGAAGACTTGATGTAACCTGACCAAGCATTTCTACATTCCCATTTCACAGTCCGGGCCTATGAGAAGTAAAGGATTAAACCTTTACTGAGTATTCTGTCGTATTGACAGAAGTCTCTGGGCTTCTGCATGAAAGGACCATAGATACCAGTCACCCTCTCCAGACACATCGCCCTCCCGATCAGAAAGCTGCTACGTATAAAACTGTCCTTAACTCCTAGGCCCGTGTCTTAGGTAGGGTCTTACTGCTGTGAACAGACACCATGACAATGCAAGTTTTATGAAGGACAACATTTAATTGGGGCTGGCTTACGGGTTCAGTGGTTCAGTCCATTATCATCAAGGCGGGAGCGTGGCAGCGTCCAGGCAGGCATGGTGCAGGGGGAGCTGAGTTCTACATCTTCACCCGAAGGAAGCCAGGAACAGACTGAGAATCCTAGGAGGAGTTAGGAGGAGGGTCTCCAAGCCCACCTGACAGTGACACACCTCCTTCAACAAGGCCACACCCTCCAATAATGCCACTCCCTGGGTCAAGCATATACAAACCATCACAGCCCGATCACCCATTGTGCGCACCTACTCCTTGGGAGGAAAGGACTACTGTAGACTGAATGCACCTCCTCAGGTCATGAACTGGTCCTAACCACCTGTGTGGTAGCATTTGGGAGTCAATCCATAGGGAGGTAGTCAAGAGATGAGAATGGAGCCCTAATCAATGTGACCCGTGCCTTTATAAAGAAGAGATCAGAGAGCTAGCTATCTCTTGCTACACCACATAAGGGTATTAAAAATGGGAGTATGAAACGATAAAGAGGACCATGTCCAGAACCCAACTGTGTGATCGCTGTCATCTTGGACTTAAAAATTTGAAAACTGAGAAATAGATTCTAGTTGCTTTTCCAGTCTACCATACTTCGTTGTAGCAATCCAATCCAACTACGGCAGGAAACAGTCAGATGTCCACTGTCGCTTCCTTCTCAGCATTATTCTCCTCAAACATGGCAGAACTGAAAGTGATCTCCACACACTGTCAGTCAGAAGCCCATATAGCCCAGAAGGGCTTATATGAAGGAGACTGATTGGGTGTTCTCTTAGAATCAGAGCCATGAACCATAACATATAAGGTCAAAAGAAATGTACTGTGTGATTTTCCCAACAGCATGCCCTGGTGTGCTCAGTTCCAGATTCCTAGATCCTAGGGTCTTCCTAGGTTCTTACCTGTGAGCTCCCTCTCACATTTCCATCAAACCCAACTTTGTTTATGTGACCTGCTTATCTCACTTGTAAACAGAATGTAAAATCTGTAATAATGAAAAGAACATGATATTGGCACACACACAAACAGACACACAGCTCAATAGAACAGAGTGAAGAATCTATATGTACAACTACACATTGGCAATATTGAAGACTTGAAACAGCCTAAGTGTCCGTCAACTGGTGAATGATAGAACACAGTACACCTCTACAGTGGAATACGGTTTAACCATAAAAGAAGAGTAGAACCCTGTCACTTTGGGTAATAAAAATAATTGCATTAAGTGACATGAGCCAGGCACAGAATGTCAACTACTGTACAATTTCCCTTAGGTGTAGAAACTAAAAATGGATAATCTCACAGAGGTTGAGTAGAGTTATGTGTAGAGGGACTAGGACATGGTGGTATGTGGATGCTAAGCTACAGTGGGAGAGCAGTAAAACATTCTGTGGCTCTGTTCCACAGTGTGCTGACTGAGATGTACTATTATCGCAAAATGCTAGACAAAAGAATTGTAAAGATATGTTTTTTCCATGAAGAAATGATACTTGAAGAAAACTAGTATGTTTAGCTTGATGTCGGCATCGTATAATACGGTTCTGGGGAGCTGGATCGGTGATGAAGAGCTCTTCCAGGTGTTTAGTTCATAGACCTACCTGGCAACTCACAACCATCTGTAATTCTAGCTCCAGAGGATCCGATCCACTCTTCCTACTTAGGTGGGCACTGGACACACAAGGGGAACACGGCACTGTGCAGCATATCAAAGCTTATGTACGACCCCACAAGTGAAGAGAGAGAGAGAGACAGACAGAGAGAGAGAGAGAGAGAGAGGGAGAGAGAGAGAGAGAGATCATAAGCTTTTTAAAATTCAGAGACCATCCCCAGTGGTTCACCTCCTCTAAGAAGGCCACACCTCCGGATCCTTTTTGCAAACAGTTCTACTAACTGGGGATCAAGCATTCAAATATGAACCCATTCTCATTCACACCACCACATGACGTAGGGTCAGTCACAGGAATGAGCCGATGCAGAGCTTTCATTAGCTGACACCAGGAGCGAGCTCTGATGGCATCGAGGTTTGGAGAAAGTAACAATGCTTTGGGAGACCTTGAGCCTCCAGGAAGGTCCACACGTGAGCTCAGCAGAGTCTACAGAATCAGCCCTGAAGAGCTGAGGACTACTAGGGAAAGAAACCCTAGACAGAGACGATAACCTTCAGGTTTGGGGTAGAGAGAGAGGAGAAAGGTGTTCTGGCCAGTTTTGTAAACCCTTGATACAAGTTAGAGTTGTTTGGGACGAGCAAACCTCAACGGAAAAATGCCTCCCTCACATGGGCTGTGGGCACATCTGCAGAGCATTTCCTTCATTGATGATTGATGTGTGAGGACCCAGCCCACTGTGGGTGGTGCCACTCCTAGGCAGGTGGTCCTGGATTGTATAAAAACATCAAGCTAAGCGAGCTCTCCTTAGAGCAAGCCAGTAAGCAGTGTTTTTCTATGGCCTCTACTTCAGTTCCTGCCTCCGGGTTCCAGCCTTGAGTTCCTGCTCTGGCTTCCCTCCATGATGGGTTATGATCAGGATATGTAAGGCAAATAAACCCTTTCCTTCCCATGGAAGTAAACTAGTGAGGGAGGTTTGAAAAAAGGTGCTGAGGCAATTTATAAATGCGGCAGCAAATAGTATAGTGGGGAGCCTCAACTAAGACACTTCAGTCCCACTAGACAAAGCAAACTGTCTCCTCCCTGCTGTGGGAGGAGAATGTCCTGCACCAGGAGAAAGAGGGCTTAGTTAATATGTCAACTATGTTAGATGACCAAACCACAGGTTTGAAATAGGCAAGTTATCCTAGCTAGTTTTATGTCAACTTGACACAAACTGGAGTCATCTGAAAGGAGCGAACCTCAACTGAGAAAATGCCTCCATAAGATTCAACATTTTCTTAATTAGTGATGTAGAGCCCAGTCCATGGTGAGTGGTGCCATCCCTGGGATGCTCCTGGGTTCTATAAGAAAGCAGGATGAGCAAGTCAGTAAGGTTATTTTCTTAATTAGTAATTGTTGGAGGAGGACCCAGCTCATTCTGTATGGTGCCACCCCTGGGCTGGTGGTCCTGGGTTCTATAAGAAAGCAAGCTGAGTAAGCCATGAGAAGCAAGTCAGTAAGCAGCACCCCTCCATGGCCTCTACATCAGCTCCTGCCTCCAAGTTCTTTCCCTGTTTGAGTTCTGGTCCTGACTGCCTCCAATGCTGAATAGCAATGTGAAGTTGAATTAACCCTTTCCTCCCCCAAATTTCTATGGTCATGGTGTTTCATAACAGTAATGGGATATGTCAACAGCATAGTTAATGTCGACATTGTCACAGCAATGGAAACCCTAAGGCACATGTCTTAGTCTACGTGACAGGGGTCACTCTTTTCTTTGGATGCACGATGGGTCTTGATTAATCTGTGACCTATATATAGGATGTGACAGCAGTTAGACAGTCTGTGTCCCTTTGGAATGACACAGGAAAGCTGGTCCTGCAGTGATCATAGCAGAAGGTGGGGCTATGGTGTTTCCACTCTGCCTGCAGATGCCAGCGGCTGGGTACTGTCCTAGCAGTCATCTGCTTTGGTGCTTCGTTGAGCTTGCTTTGGTGCTGGTGGAGAGGCAGATATGTCTACTTGGAGGGGAACATCAGAAATAAAGGGGGTTGGGGATCTTGCTCAGTGGTAGAGCACTTGCCTAGGAAGCACAAGGCCCTGGGTTCGGTCCTCAGCTCCGAAAAAAAAAAAAGAAATAAAGACACGAACATAGGTGACGGGTGAAGTTGGACATGGATGGTTTGCTCCAGAGAGTGTACTGCAAGAAAAAAATCAAATGCTAAGGGGAGAAAGTCGGGTCACCCCAACATTTAAGAAAGGTGGGTGTAGGGAGACTTGAGAAAAATGTATGTTTCTCAACCAGAACACGCTCAGCATTTGGGTCCTGATGACTCTTTGTTGTAAGGCACAGCTGCGGGCATTCTATCGAGACCACACTGTGTTCTGTGTTAAATTCCTCCACACTATGAAAAGCCATGCATGGTTTTCAGATGGTGCTTCACCCTGAGAGGTTCCATTTTCCAAGGAGCTTTTGAATCCTTTTTGAGAGTGGAGAATGACACCTTTCCTTTAGATGTTTGAAGGATCATCTGACAACATTGCTCACGCAGCACAGACTAATAAATTATTTCCTCTTGTAGGTGGTTGCCCTACAAATGTCTCAAGGATTAATTGTAATTGTAAGAGTACATTGCAATATTAAAACCATACCAGGATGGGGAGTAGGAAATTGGATCAGTAGCTAAGAGCACATTCTCCTCTAGTAAAGGATCTCAATTTGGTTCCTAACACCCACATCAAGCTATTTACAGCTTACCTACAACCCCAGCTATAGGAAGATCTGATGACCAGGCCTCTGAGGGCATCTGCACTCATATGAACATATCCACACATGGATACACACATACATATACGCGATTTTAAAATAAAAATAATTTTAAAATAGGAAAATCAGGTCTAGAATGTCTTGAGCATACTGAAGAAGGAGGGTATAAGCCCCTCACCTGGATCCCATTCTGAGGTGAGCCTCTAGCCACAATATGACAGCAGCACAGCACATTGGCCTGTCAACTGAAGACTCCATGTATGTATCAAGGATTAAGAGGCAGAGGACTCCCAACTATCAGAGAGGCTTCAGCTCTATTTGGTTGTTGCTGTTGACATAGTGTCTTAGTACTACTGTGAACAGACACCATGACCAAGTCAAGTCTTATGAAGTACAACGTTTAATTGGGGCAGGCTTACATGTTCAGAGGTCCAGTCCATTAATATCAAGATGGGAGCATCTAGGCAGAGCTGAGAGTTCTACATCTTCATCTGAAGGCTGCTAGTGGAAGACTGACTTCCAGGCAGCTAGGATGAGGGTCTTAAAACCCATGCCCACAGTGACACACCTACTCCAACAAGGCCACACCTACTCCAATAGGGCCACACCTTCTAATAGTGACACGCCCTGGGCCAAGCATATACAAACCATTACACATATCCTACTCAAATTCTGACCTCCCATGCTATTTGCCTCTCTGGTTCTGCCATACACACACTTACTCATTTCTTCACATTGGCCCAGACCTGCCCTCTCACATCTGCAGCTGAACTCAACTCTATTCCTTTGCTTTCAAGTGTGTGGCTCACAGAACTGGACTCACAACCACCGGCCACCACAATTTCTCCAGCTCCATTCTGGCTCTGTCTTACCAGACTTGATTGCCAGCATTAGCTTCTTAGGTCTCTTTGAATCTCCTTCTACTTTAACATTTTACAGCTAACCCATAGTTTAGATAGATAGATTTGCTGGGTGGTGTGTAATCTGTCATCTGAGAGTTAATATTGAGATAGGAGTTAAGCCCTCCCCTTAGGAAGTAGCACAGAGTCTGTGGTGCACTGTGAGGTAGGCTCAGCACATTCAGCCACACCCCTGAATGAATGAGCAACTCTCTGGTTGTGCCAAGGGAGCTTGCATAAGGACTGCTTACTGGCTCAGCCAATGGTATCCTCAAAACTGGATGGTCCCAGTAAGAATTACCACAATCTCCATATAGTTCAAGCTGTAGACCCATGAAAGAGTGTCATTATTCCTCCCTTAGAGCCCTTCCCATTCTTATCTATGGTTGTTCTGCTCACTGTTTGTGCATGTTTCTTATTCTTCTTGGGCATGGAGACAGTGTGTGTGGAAGCCCCTGGCTCAGGGTGCTTTTAGTGTCTATGACCCTGGGACACATCACTTTTCCAAGTTAAGCTCTCTAAGAGCCAAGAAAGGTTCTACCGCTCTTAAAAATCAGGACAAACAAACAAACCAACCAACCTAGTAATTAAAATTAAAGAACCCTGTTTGCCTTGATCATATTTACCAGGGAAGTCTACCTGACAAAATTATGGTCATCAAAACCACTGTACCCTGCGAATTTACTGGTACCCAATAAATTCTGATGCTGTAGAAAGATGCAACTGTGGTCATCCATGTTTAGTCATGGTGCATCACTAATACCTGTTTCACTTACTGAAAACAAACAGCAACCTCCTTTCTGTCGTGATGACCAAAAATATTTTTTGGATATTCCCAAATGTCCTCTATGGTGAAAAGTTGTCCCCAGTCAAAATCCACTGACCAAAGATATGGAGGAAAAGTGGAAGCAAATTATGTCACAGAAGCCAAGAGTTTGAAGATGAATTAACAATGCCAAGCACCTAAGAGACACTAGTAAAATGAGGGGTGGGAGAATTTGTAAGACATTCAAGAGTGTTAGTGTGACCTGTTTTTCCTTTGTGTGCAACACGTTTACACCATAGCCATCTTAAAATGCCTGGGCCAGGTAGCTATAGCCACTAACTAATAAAACAATGGAGAGAGCTAAGTCTGTGGCATTGATAGTGAAGCTTACAGTCATGGTAGGTGACTAGTGATAGGTGAGCATATGTTCCCAGGATTCACCTAGGAGTTCAGCCATTGCTTTTCTGCACCACTCCCCTGCCCTTCACCATGGCCCCACCACCCCAGCTGCAAGGGATCTTGGGAAATACTAGAATATACAGAATATGGATACTGGCTGGAATGGGGCTCCTTCCATGCAGCAGCTTCCATGAGGTCTTCATCCATGGTGGGATGTAACTTTGTGGTAATGTAGCTGTTTTGGACCCATCCATGCTCTTGCAAGTGTTCTAAGCCCAATAACTCACTTACATGACGATTCTGATTGTGGTGAAATTGTACTTTGGCCTGTCCTTGGTGCCCTCTCTGGGATGAATAGGCATATGTTTTCATCCCCTGTGAGAAGTTAACAGCACAGAGAGCTAGAAAGAGATAAGAATAGCAGCACGTGTGTGGTGTAGCTCTGTAAGGGGAAAACCAAGGGGATCCAGAGTTCAAGGCCATGCATGAAGAAATGCATAGCAAGGACATGTCTTTAAGAAGGGGAGGAGCACTGGAGAGAGGGCTTAGGTAGTGAAGTGCCTGCCACATAGCAAGCATGAGACCCTCGGTTCAGATCCCCAGCATTCCTGTGGAAGCCAGGCACAGCATGTACATGTGTAGTCCCAGGGCCAGAGAGGCAGAGACAGAGGGATTCCTGGAGCTTGTTGCTGTTCTAGTTGAATTGGCAAGGGTTCAATGAGAGACTCTGTCTCAAAAAATAATTTGGAGAGATATTGATAAACTCATCTGATGTGGATCTCTGGCTGTGAGGTCTGATCTGAAGCTTCTCCAGGACTTCTTGAATGAGACTCACGGAGGAGGTGATCGATGCAAAAGCAAGAGGAGTTTAATCATTCTAACATGTCGGGATCGACCCATTTCAAAAAGATGACCCGGAGCAGACTCTAACAGAGAGTTATATACATTGTAAACAATTGGGGCAGAATTTGCACAATGGTAACTAGGCAGGGTACTATGCACATTTGGTGGGCCAAAACGACTCTCAGATCGGACTCAGTTCCAGACTTTCCCAAGGTGGGGTCTGTTGGAAGCAACAGGTAGCTTTGTGTGACAGTTTGACTTGCAGCTATTTCAGGAACTAAACCAGCCTTTTCCTTCCTGGAAGGAAGGGGGTCCTTGTGCTACAAGGTTTGTGGTGGGAATTTTCCCACTGGCCCCAGATTGGCCCCAACTCTGGCTCTTTCATGGCCTTCATACACACACACATGTGCACATGCATGTGTACCCACACCCATAAGCATTTACACACACTTAAACAGAGACAGATACAGGAAGAATAGGTATTTTGTTAAAAAAGGCAATCCTTTTAAGATTCCTTTCAATAATCAAGTAGTGGTGGCACATGCCTTTAACCCCAGCACTTTGAACATAGAAGCAGGTGGATCACTGAGTTCAAGGTCAGCCTGGTCTACAAAGTGAGTTCCAGGATAGCTAAGGATATACAGAGAAACCTTGTCACAAAATCAAACCATTGCACATAGATATGTCCAGAAATCAGTCCAGAAAACACTCAGTCAAACAGGGATACTTTATTGAGCACATACCCTGGGACCAATCAGTCAGGGATGCATGTCAGACTCAGGAGCTGAGATTGGGATGTTGTTAGCTACCACATAGTGTAGGATGATGTCATTATGTAGGTGAAGGCAGGTACAAGATAGAACTAGGCCTGTCATTGGATGAGAAGGAAGAATGGGCAGGAGAAAAGTTTTAGAGAGGAGGAGGAGACTAGAGAGCGAGAGAGGTAGCAGCCAAGAGAACATGGAGGCAGATGTTATGATTTCTCTCTGCACATTTACATGTTGTTATGAATATTCTTAAGGGATGGATGTGTATAGTGCTTTGTATGTCTGGGTAGGCAATTATATCTTATCAATTGGATCAGAGGTTATTCTGCTGTGTGTTCTTTCATGTGGAGATTTAATTGAATTCAAGAGAGTGTGTGGTGGTGGAGACACTGGGTCACCATGGAATTGGGATGTGTATTTCTGGCATGGTGGCAACCTGCCTTGGGAACTAGATGGATAGAGAGATTGTTTGTCAGCCTCAGAGAGTAGCCATTGGCAGTGTGATATGGGATGGAGCAAAGCAGGTGATACGCTTTGCTGACTGAGACGAAAATATCAAACAGATGTCTTGGGACATTATGGGGTTAGATCTAGGGCAGGTAAAAGAAAGCATTATTTTAATATTACATCAACAACATAGGGCTAGGAACTGAACCTCCATCCTCTACAAGAGCAACAAGTGCTCTTGACCATTGATCCTTATCTCCAGTCCTTACTTATGCTCCATTGGATGGCTTATTTAATCAGCTATACACCCACCCCCAGACTGTCAACTTGTCCCCATAGGCACACTGGTTCACCTTGCAGTATTGGTGCCTCTGAACTCAAGAGCTCATAGCAGCTGTGATTGCCTGCACATGTTACAGGATACTCGAACCTGGTTCTAGTTACAGTATGGCTCAGCCCTTAGCACAGACCATTAATTCCTCTGGCTGAAATACAGACATGTCCTTAGTGTTTACCTTTAAACCCAAACAATGAAAGTAAATTTAGTTTGTAGAAGGAAACACTCATGTTTGAAAATGATGTCTAACTGGGTGGCAGAAAAAGTGACAAATCAGAGAAAGATTTGATGGACTAGGATATGCCCAACTCTCAGAGAGGAAAAGGGAAGCTACTTAAGGGAGAGACAGACACTACAGGAAGAAGACAGTACAGTACAGAAATACAGTAGAGTTTGTGGAGAGCAGTACAATGGAGTTGAGAGAGAGAGAGAGTAGAGCAGCACAGAGAGGGAGAAGGAGGCAGTTTTTTACCAGAGGAGTTCTGCAGAAACAGATTAAAGAGAGAGCAAGCTAAACATAGGTAAAGACAAAATGAGCAAGAGAACAGGAAGATTGCCAAAATTAATATCAGGCCAAGGAAAGCAATTTAGGAGAAGCCTAGAAAGAGAAGCCATATTGACTCAGTCAGCTGAGAGAGGAGTTTGAGCCAGAGCGATGAGTTGATCCAGTCAGAGTTCAGATAAAAAAAAAAAAACTAGGAAAGGGTGAGTTTATTCAACAGCAAGTCTCAGAGGCTGGAAATATTCTAGGCCTAGATTAGATTATATGGAGGCCAGAGGACCTTCCATGACTAGGCCTAGGTTAATAGACGAAGGCAGCAAGCCTCTCAGACAACCATTACAACAGGGAAATAAAAGAGTTTTGCTTGCACGAGATTAAGCCAGTGGATGTAGGAATGGGCTCATGAGCCCTCACCCATTCTAAGGAGTTATTGACAGGTGATGGCTTCAGGAGGTGTTAGATTGTTTTTCTAAGAGTGTGGTCTCTGGTAGGTCAGCCTCCAGTGGAGATGGCCCACAGAGGATGGCCTTATAACCTTGAGTACATGAGAGGCAAGTTGGACCCCATGGGTTTTATTTTCTTGGGAGTGAACTGATCAAAATATGTTGTATACATATATGAGATTCTTAAAGAATTAATAAAAATAAATGTTTTTTGGTTCTTTTTTTCGGAGCTGGGGACCGAACCCAGGGCCTTGCGCTTCCTAGGCAAGCGCTCTACCACTGAGCTAAATCCCCAACCCCTAAAAATAAATGTTTTAAAAAGAAAGACAACGTCCAGAGTAGGTATACTAAAACCCCCAAATGGAGGGCACCTATGAGGGATTTTTGCTCAATTTAAAGTAAGAAGATCCACTTCTAATTGTATCTTTGAGGTAGAAGGACACACCTTCAATCTAGATCTTTTGAGCTGGGAAAACCAACCTCTAATCTGAGCCACACCTTCTGCTGGAAGCCTGTATAAGGACATGGAAGAAGGAAGGTCTTCCTCTTTGCCTGCTTGTTCTTTCCTTGCTAGCAAGTCCATTCCTTCATTAGAGGCTACTTCCTCAGATTCCAGTATATACTGAAGACCAGCAAAGACATCCAGCCTCATAGACTGAGCAACTACTGGATGACTGGACTTTCTGGTCATAGTCATCCATTGTTCAATTAGCTGGACCACAGCCCCTAAACCAGATAGATAGATAGATAGATAGATAGATAGATAGATAGATAGATAGATAGATAGATAGATAGATAGATGGAATCATTCTATAAGTTCTGTTACTCTAGAGGGCCCTGAAAAATACAGCTTCTTTCTGTGAACCTACTAGCCTTGCTAACAAGGACTGAATGAGATTAAGCACATAATGTACTTGATCCAGGCCTCAGTAAAAAGCCAAAGCCCAACAAATGTTACCTATTACTGCAATGTCATTATTATAATTCCAATACAACACAAGATGATGTGGGGGAGGGAATTACAAAAAGACAAAAAAAGGATAGGGAACAATGTCATTAAATAAGAAAACAGTCCGAATATTGTAGGAAATAGGTCATAGATGTCACTTACATAGCTTTTATTAGAAGTTAAGTTAAGGTACAAATAATTTTTGAGTCAGGATTTCATTGTGCAGACCAGTGAAACTCATAGAGAATGCACAGCACACAGGAAAGTGCTAGAACATGAACCACACCCAAAGGAGTAGATGAGAAAAAATAACCAACCCCAAGGCTGAAACCAATGAAATAGAAACAAAATAAATACAAATAATCAATGAAATAAATAGTTGGTACTTTGAAAAAAAATAAGATTAGTAAACCCTTATCCAAATTAACTAAAAGGCAGAGAGAGAATATCCAAACTAACAAAATCAGAAATGGAAAGGGGGACATAACAGCAGATACAAAGGAAATATAGAAAACCTTAAGTACATACTTTAAAAACATGTATTCCACCAAAAATCTAAAAGAAATCAATAATTTTCTTGATATATATCACTTACCAAAGTAAAATCAAATAATTTATTTAAACAGACTTACTAATCACTAGTGAAATAAAAGCAGTCACTTAAGTTTCTATCTTAGTAGGGTTTCTACTGCTGTAACAAAATATCATGACCAAAAAGCCAGTTTGGGAAGAAAGTTTGGGGTTTTGCTTCCACGTGTTCATCACTGAAGGAAGTCAGGACAGGAACTCGAGCATGGCAGGAACCTGGAAGCAGGAGCTGAAGCCGAGGCCATGGAGGGGTGCTGCTTACTGGCTTGCTCCCGATGGCTTACTCAGCCTGATTCCTTATAGAACCCAGGACCACCAGCCGAGGAATGGCTCCACCCACCATGGGCTGGGTGCTTCCTCATCAATCAATAATTAAGAAAATGCCTTACAGGGGCTGGGGATTTAGCTCAGTGGTAGAGCACTTGCCTAGGAAGCGCAAGGCCCTGGGTTCGGTCCCCAGCTCCGAAAAAAAGAACCAAAAAAAAAAAAAAAAAAAGAAGAAAATGCCTTACAGATAGATCTTATAGACACATGTTCTCAACTGGGGTTCCATTCTCTCAGATAACTCTAGCATCTGTCAAGTTGATATAAAACCAGCCAGCACATCTCCCAGCCAAAAAGCTCAGGGCCAAGTGGTTTTGGTGCAAAACTCTACTAGATTTTCAAAGAAGAAGTCATGCTAATTCTCTTCAAATCATTCCACAAAATAGAAATAGAGAACAATGCCTAATTCACTTATGAGGCCACAGTCACCCTGATACCCAAATCATATAAAGACACAACAAAGAAAGAGAATTACAGACCAATTTTCCTCATGAACATAGATGCAAAAAAATTCTTAATAAAAACTTGCAAACCAAATCCAAGAACACATCAAAAAAATCATCATTATCATCTAGTAGCCTTCATCCCAAAGATTCAGGAATGATTCATCATACATAAATGCAATCTATCATATGAACAAACTGAAAGACAAAACCACATGACTATCTCATTAGATGAAAAAAAAAAGGTCTGGCAAAAAATCTAACACTCCTTTATGATTAAGTCCTGGAGAGATTATGAGTACCCACATACCTATGGACACCTATTTTTGATAAAGAAAATAGAAATGCACACTGGAAAAAATACACCATCTTCAACCAATGGTGATGGTTGAACTGGATAACCACACATAGGAGAATAGATCCATACTTATCGGTCTGACACCCTCTTCTGGTGTGTCTGAGAAAATCGACAGTGTATGCACACATACTTATCACCCTACACGTAAGTCCAAGTCGATCAAAGACCTCAACACAAAACCAGATGTATTCAACATAACAGAAAAGAAAGTGGGTGATAGCCTAGGAGTTATTGGCACAGGAAAAGACTCTCTGAACATTAGCACAGGACTAAGACTAACAGTTAATAAGTGGGGCCTCATGAAACTAAAAAGCTTCTGCACTGCAAAGGACACTGCCATTTAGACAAAGCGGCTGACAACAGAATGGGAAAAGTTTTTTTCCAACTACAAAGAACTGGGCGAGAAAAGCTAGATATCAAGAAAGCAAATAACCTAATTAAAATGGGTTAACAGATGTAGACAGAGAATTGGCAATAGAGGAAACTCACATGGCTGAGAAGCACTTGAAGCAATGTTCATCCTCATCCTTAGCCACCAGGGAAGCACAAATCAAAACTACTTGGAGATTTCATCTAATACCCTTCAGAATGGATAAGATCAATAAAACAGCGGCAGCTCATACTGGTGAGACTGTGAAGTGAGAGCAACATTCACCCATCGGTGGCAGTGGTGCAAAACGTGCACATCCATCATGGAAGTCAGTGTGGCGGTTCCTCAGGAAGATGAGAATTGAGCTACCTGGAGATCTAGCTATAGCACTGTTGGGCATACACCCAGAGGACGCTTCATCTTACCACAACCATGTTCATTGCCGATTTATTTATAATAGCCAGAAATTGGAAGCAACCTAGTTGTCCCTGAAGAGATGAATGGATTTTAAAAAAACAACATAGTACATTACACAATGGAGTATTACTCGGCCATTTAAAAAGTGACATTATGAAATTCCTAGACCTAGAAAAAAATCATCCTGAGTGAGGTGTCCCAGACCCATAAGTACAAATATAGTATGTTTTCACTTACATGTGGGTATTAGCTGTTAAGTCAATGATAACCAAGTTGTAGACCCACAGTGATAACCAGGCTATAGAACCACAGAGGTTAGTTATAAAGTGGGGGACTGAGGGGAACAGAGTAAAGCTATACTCGCATGAAGGCAATCTAAATGAAATCACCAAATAATGGGGACTCAGAGTCCTAACTAAGCTTTTGTCACCAAATGAAACTTCCAGTACCGGAAATGGGTTACATCCAATTGAGTAGTTAGCCAGGGAGAGCCCATGGAAACCCCCAAATGACCTGGGATGTTGCCAAGACTATAAGTGGCTCTCCACAAACTGACAGCAGGTCCCCATTGCCAAAGACAACATCTACACAACTCAGTGAACATGGAGGAGCTGGTGCCTACACGGAGCCTTTACCCCTGGGTTCTGGCATCTTTGGTACAAGAAGGTACACTGCATATTACCAGAAAAGAAACATAAGCACCAAGACTTTTGACCTACAGTGGTGTCTTGCCTGAAAAATATGCTATGGCAGTGGTGAAACAAGCTCATGGGAACAACCAAACAGTATCCAACTTGACTTAAGACCTACTCCACCACATGGGACCCATACGTAGGCACTGGGTGACTAAGAATCTGAGACTATATATCCCAGGGACCTAGTGTTAAACCAAATAATACTGGCCTAAAAGAAAAAAATTAGTGGTAAAATATGAGTCCTAATGATATACATTCTCCTATACTTATAGATTAGCGCCTTGTTCAGCCGTCTTTAGAGAAGCTTCTGTGCATGGGAACAAATACAGAGACCCACAACCAGACATTACACAGAGTGTGTGAGACCATGGAACACTGAGCCCTAAATGGGATGGTTTCATCAGATCCCTCCCCTTAGAACTCAGGGCATCCTGAGGAAGAGGAGGAAGAGGAGGAAGAGGAGGAAGAGGAGGAAGAGGAGGAGGAGGAGGAGGAGACAGAGTGTAAGAGCCAGAGAAATGTAGGACATCAAGAGAATAAAGCCCTCTAAATCAGGATGAACAAAGCTCACATAAACTCACAGAGACTAAAGGCAGCATGCCCCAGGGCCTCTGCACGTAGATTATGGCTTCCAGTTTAGTGTTTTTATGGGATTCCTGAGAACATGAATAAATGAAGTAATGAAATCCTGCCCACTAGGGTAAAGGTTAACAACTGAACTGTCATTTATATAGGCTGTGGGTGGGAAAAACCGTTTTCTCCAATGGAATAACTCTGGACTATCAACCAATACCTAGTCTGACTTCAGGCCCATGCCACAAGATAGAACCCATATAAGATACTTCGTGGGTGACAAATGATTACAGACCAGATATCCCAGGGTCCCAGAGTAAATCCAAATACTACTCTTCTAAACACAGCAAAACAAAACAAAGCCCATAGCAATAAGATGACTCCTACATGCCTACTGCTCTTTCTCAGATCAGTGCCTTGCTCGACCATCATAAGAGAAGCTACTTCCTATAGCAGAGACCCAGAGCCAGACATTACACATGGAGTGAGAGACCTTGGAACACTCAGTCCTAAATGGGATGTCTCTAACCCCTCACCTCAGAGCTCGGAGAACACCAAGAAAGAGGAGGCAGAAAGAATGTGAAGACCAGAGCGGAGGGAGACACCAAGAAAACAAGTCTCTCTAAATCAGCACGATGAAAGCTCATGTGAACTCACAGAACATGAAGCATCAGCACAGGGCTGGCCCAGGTTGTCTGCACATAAATTATGGCTCCCAGCTTAGTGTCTTTATGGGAGCCCTGAGTGTGCGAATAATTGGGTCTCTGATTCTCCTGCCTTCTCTCAGGCTCTTTTTCCTTCTGTTTATTTGTCCTGTCCAACTATCTAAAGTGATATTTTTGTTTAATCTTATTATATTTTATTCTTATCCCTGAGAAGCCTGTTTTCTAATGAGAGACAGAAAAGAAATAGATCTGTATGGGAGGGTTGGGGAGGAACCAGGAAGAATAGGGGAGGCGAAAACCACAATGAGGACAGAGTATGTGAGGGGAAAAAAATCTATTTTCAATTTAAGGGAAAAGACGTATCAAGAAAGTGTGGCAGGTGCAGCAGTGGAAGGCTATTCCATCAAAGTGGACCCAAGTACTAGTAGACATTGTAACATGAATGAATCCTGAAAATAGCGTGCTAAGGACTGAGGCCGTTGCCAGAGGAGAACTTGTTCACAGGAAGTATTTAAGTGAGTCTATCCAGACAGAACATAGATTGGTTGGTGCTGGGAGCCAAAGGAAGACAACAGTGGGCAGGAACTGCTGCACGGTTAAGGATTTTTCTTGGGAGATATACAATGTTTCGTAATTAGATGCAAGTATGGGCTGCACAGTATTGTGAATGTAATTAATGCTACTGAGTTGTTCACCCTAAACCAGCTCATTTATGTTACAAGAATTTCACCGTAAAAAAAAAAAAAGTCTCAAGGAAATCTTCCTAGGAATTTGCTGTTTCAAGAGATACTTTATTAAACATTTATACACATGCAAAAATGTATCCCAGATTAAATAATTCCTTTTGGAAAAAGTCCCAGAAAAGAATATAGAACCATTTATAACTTATTAACTCACAAACACACTGAATCTATGCCAGGCTTCGGCATAATGCAATTCCACTGAGTGCTTGGTTCATTTGGGGCTATTTTTCCAGGCTAGTGGATGCTATTCACAAAGTGACTTCTGGGTATTTATAGTTAAATGTCTATCTTTGTTTTTCAGTTTCTGTGAAGACTCCCTTCCTGAAAGCCTCAATTTGTGGCTTAAGGAACAGACGCTCCTCAGGATGCTTCTCACTGATGCCTAAAGGTTTACCTCCTTGGCCTGAGGGTTTACCTCCTCAGCCTAACTATTTTCTGGGGCTTTCACCACAAAATTGCCAGGGCTCTGGTGGCAGAAGTTTAAAACCTCCTGGGGACCAAAAGCCCCAGGTCTAGGTGTCGGCAGCTTTGCTTCTCCTGAGGCAAATGCTCTTGTCAATCAAACACCAGTAACATTCTGAGGTACTGGCTGGGTAGAGCTTTTGGGGAACACAGGTCAGCCTGTTACAACCAATCTCTAAAAAGACTAGGAGAGAGAAATGCCTGACAGGTATGGAACGGAAAGAAAAGGGGACATAAAATTATTGTCAATGAAAAAATGAGCAATTTCTAAAACTGGTTCAAGGGTCTATAAAAATTCAATAATAGGGCTGGAGAGATGGCTCAGTGGTTATGAGCACTGGCTGCTCTTCCAGAGGTCCTGAGTTCAAATCCCAGCAACCACACGGTGGCTCACAACCATCTGTAATGGGATCCGATGCCCTCTTCTGGTGTGTCTGAAGACAGCTACAGTGTACTCATATATAATTAATAAATAAATAAATAAATAAATAAATCTTTTTTAAAAATTCAATAATAGTGCAGTTGTAAAGTGTGCTCAATCCATCCTTGGAAAAGAACATGCATTCAGTTCCAAATCAGATTACTCTCTTTGCTTCTTTGGACAAGAGATGGAAAAAGAATATTAAATAGGCCAGGCAAGGTGGGGCAGGGCTTTGATCTCAGTCCTGAGCAAGCAGAGGTAGGTAGGACTCTGAGTTTGTGGCCAGTCTGATTATGCAGGCAGACCTCTGAGTTCCTGGCCAGCCTGGTTTACAGAGCAAGTTCCAAGATAGCCAAGACTGTGCAGAAAAACCCTATCTCAAAAACACAAGCAAACAGAAAGCCGTGGATATAGTTCACCATGGATCAGTTTGTCTGATGTGTGTGATGCCCTGGGCTCCATTCCCAGCTCCACTCACATGCTGCTTTCTCTCCCGCTGCTGTGATGAAGTGCCTTGACAAAAGGCACTTAAGGAAGCAAGGAGCTATTTTGGTTCACAATTCTAGGGCGCAGTCCACGGCGGTGAGGGTGGCATAGTGGTAGGAGATTCAGGCAGCTGCAGACACTGAACTCAGGGAGCACAGAAAAATGAAAGTTTGTTTGTGCCCAACTCACTTCTTCCTTTTTATGCGGACCTGGACCCAAGCCTCACACCTTGATTAGCCTAATTAAGACAGTCTTTCATGGGCATGCCCAGAGGCTAACCTAATCTAAAAGAGTTCTCAGGAGTAAGCCTGGGGGGGTTGTGATTCTGAGCCCTGCGAAGACCGCAGTCAACACTAACCACCATACCAGGCAAGTCCTAGTTATCAGTGAATATTCCTATAACAAGAGGTCTACAATCTGGGGGAATGCACGTTTAATATGCATAAAATAAATATATTTTATTTTTAATTAGATGATTAATAATCAATTAGTTTTTGGAAAGCACGATTACTCTCCGGCAATTCCTATTGGTAACACAGGGCTGGAACTTACGTTGCCTGTCTTCCTGGAAAAATACAGAATACTGTAAATTAACAGTGAATCTTCTAAACAGATGCTCAGGGAAATGACATGTCATGTCATCCAGTGCGACTAAGGTGATACACTTACATGAGAAATAAAACATAAAAGCTCCTCCTTTTTTAAAAAGACCTATTTGTAATACATAAGTACACTGTATCTGAACTACACCAGAAGAGGGCGCCAGATCCCATTACAGATGGTTGTGAGCCAACATGTGGTTGCTGGGAACTGAACTCGGGACCTCTGGAAGAGCAGTCAGTGCTCTTAACCAGTGAACCATCTCTCCAGCCCCCAACAGAGAAGCTTCTTACTGTATACTTTGCCCACTGAGTTTCATTTGAAAGAGCTAAGAATGAGTGACTGGACGTACATAGGTGCCATTCAGCAAACTACTCCTCTCGTTGGCTGACGTACATGGTGTCAGTCAGCAAGCCACTCCTCTCATTGGCTGAGAAGGCCTAGGGGAGTGAGGTTAGGAAGGGAAGAAGCTCACTCTTTAATTTTGTTTTTCCTTTTATGTATACACATTTTTTTTCATGAATGTGTTTGCTCTCAATCAACACTCCTTTTGTGAAATGTGTGAAGGGAAGGGAATTTGGGTGCTAGCGTGTGTCTATGGCAACACCGCCTTCCGAGGTTAGAGAGCATCAGTCTGCTGTGGAAGCCTCCCAGAGAGGGGAGGTAATCAGCTCCCGTTTGTCTTCTGTACCGAAGGATTGTCTTTCTTTCAATGGAGGCTTGGAGTTTTTAATTTTCGCCTTTGCTATCTGCACAAGCAGAGCTGGGTCTCACAATTCATAATCACTTTCTTTTCTCTCTCGTTAGTTACACATTGTGAACACAGCCGGAAAGCAGAATTGTTAATGCTAATTATTTTCATCCTGATTTATTATCCAACTTTTGAATGGTCAGCCTCTCCATGCCTCTGCCTCTATACTTTACTTTGGAGGTTATAGGTAAAATGAAGACACACGTATCAAAAATTTCCACAAACAACTAATTTTAGTTTTTATATCCTCTTTTAGAGACTTTTTAAAGGGGAAGGAAGACTCTGGGCTAGCTAGTTGTTTGTCGGTTTGACACAAACTAAGGTCATTTAGGAAGAGGGAAACACAATTGAAGAATATAGCTGATTGGTCTATAGGAAACTGTCGGGTATTTTATTGGTTAGTGATTGATGTGGGAGGGCCTAGGTAACCAGTAAGCAGCCTTCTGCCATGGTGTCTGCTTCAGTTCTTGCTGAGTTCTGCCTTGGCTTTCTTCAAGGATGAACTGCGATCAGGATATGTGAGCCAAATAAACCCTTTCCTCCCCAAGCTGCTTTTGATCTGGTGTTTATCATAGCAGTAAAAACAAATTAGGACAGACTCAAACCATTTTATAAAATTCATATAACCTCAATATGAAAACAAGAAGTCTAAAAGGATACGAGAAAGGAAAATCCCAAGCCAGTTATCATCATGCACAGCGAAAGAAGGAAAGGCCTAGGCTGAGTCGGCGGCAAACTCTTGGCATTATGCATATTCATTATGACCAATACGTTTATATACAAATATAAGTTGCTCTAATGCTAGAGCAATGTGTTAGTATACTTATGATATTTATAGGTTAAATAGAAGAAAATAGATGAGTAACCCAAGAGATTGAGGAAAAGGTTGAGAAATGTAAACATAACAAAAATTTTCATCAGTGTCTAAAGGAAAGTGAGCATTTTTTTTTAACTCAAAGGGAAAAATACAATGCATCTTTGGCAAGGGTCCTCCACCATGGTGACACGCTGAGCTCTCCTGTATGACAGAAATGACGTCTTCCTAGCATAGCTAATCTAGCATTACACCTGGGGTCCTTCCTAGGAAGTTAGCTCAAGAAAGGGAAGACGCTAAGGGAGATGGGGATAGTAAAATACAGATGAAATGAAGGCAGAGCTGGGAATAAAGACAGACATACTCGGGCCGCGGCAGCCATCTTCCAGTAACTCGACAAAATGACGAACACAAAAGGAAAGAGGAGAGGCACTCGGTCTATGTTCTCTAGGCCTTTTAGGAAACATGGTTGTTCCTTTGGCAACACACATGCGAATCTACAAGAAGGGTGATGTTGTAAACATCAAGGGAATGGGCACTGTTCAAAAGTAACGCCCCATAAGTGTTACCACAGCAAAACGGGAAGAGTCTACAATGTCACCCAGCATGCGGTGGACATCATTATTGTTGGGCCCTACCTTGGTGTTTCCCTTCCCCCTCGCTGAGCCTTTTAGCCTGCTATAGCAAGAAGTTGTTTACAACCTTGGCAGTTGCTCTTAGCCCCTGATTTGGGACTGGGATTTTCCATGGCACCCTTCCTCCCCACAGAGCCTTCTAGCTTGTTGTTGTTAAGACGTTGTTTATGCCCCTGATTGGGCCCTGAACTTTCCACCACACAGACTTTTCCTGTTTTCCTGATTATTGGACTCAATGAGTGACAAGGTGTTTCTCTTAAAACTACAGCTAGTAAAAGTAAAAATGGGGATTGATTTAAATATTAAAGATATGTGTAGCCACTTCATTTTGTTTGATTGGTTTTAAATGTATAATATGCTCTACATGTCTTGGTTATAGGTTACTGGCTTTTAAGTTATTGGGTATGGTTAAAAATTTGTAACTTAAACCTCATAATTCGGATGGAGTAATTTTAGACAACACGTGGCATGAGCCAACCCAGGGAAACAGGTCTAAATTGAAATAATATTTTAATATAATTGTTATCCTAGAAACCACACTTAACAAGAATTTAGGGCAATGTCTCTTTGTTGAGGAATCAGAGCCTGCACCATTTTTCGTTCATATGCAAGAATTGGCAAACTTTGGAGCATGGGGAATGGACTTGGTGCTTTGGAGAGACTGGATTTTGGAGAATAGAGGGTTTGTTGAAGGTTGAGTTTTGCTTTCCAAAGTTATGGTTGTGCTCTGGTGTTACAAGGGAAACTTAAAGATTGTGGTTAAAGATTGCCAGTGTTACATTGGCTACAGTTTACAGTTTGATCACAGACAGGCTCAAGATTCTAACTCACATATATTTGTAATTAAGAAAAAATTCAAACAGGTACAGATTGTTAACAGGATTTACGAAAGGTTGATGAGGCTATGGAACTTATAAGAGCATTATAGCCTGCTTGCTCACTCCAACTGCTATTTCAAGAAATACATATAAATTATTATAGACTTAAAAGATTGTTTTTATGCTCTTTCTTTACATCCTGGCAATTGTGAAAGATTTTCATTTAGTGAGCTTGCTTGTAATTTTGGAGAGCCCATGAAGTGATACCATTGGAAAGTTTTGCCTTGAATCACTTTTGGCCCTACATTATGCAAAAAATTTTTTGTCACTGCTTCAATACAAGAAGACTTTGAATCTTTCAGTGTATATTATTCTTATATAGACATTTACATTTTACAACAAGTTTTTACTCTTACAACGTGCTTTAAATTTTTGGGAGTAGCTGCTGATCCAGAAAAGATTCAATATTTCTTTTCAATATTTCAGACATTGGTCAATTAAGAGAAAAAGCTGAAATCTGTGCCATGCATGTTGGCACCCATTTTCCTTTTTGGTTCGGAATGGGACTAAGGCAGTGTCAAGGGAGGAGATTCTCAATTGTTCTTCCAGGTCCTATCCTACTGACCAGTTGCTGGGAACAGGAAGATTCTGCATGGATTATTTGAGTTCCTGGTGTGATCCCCATACCTCTGGATAAAGGCTGATTCCCAATGGAACTCTACAGGCATAAAAGAGACTTTGGCATTACTGCGACAGTCATTGCTGCCATCGCCATTTCAGCCACTCCTGCTGCAGTGGCCGGTGTGGCCATATCTTAATCGGCAGCTGTCACTGGAACTGTGGATACACTCTGGAGAAGTCGCCATGGCATTGACTGTGCAGAATAGCGTTAATATTCAGATTCATTTGGTCATTCTTAATCTCAACCAACAAACTGCTCTCAATTGGACTTTCTCTGGGAAACCCATGTTATATCTTGTTCTGACTTTTATCATTCTATGTGTGTAACCCTGTTAAGGTCCTTAATAGCAACAAGGCTGTTGGATTTAATTGCTTATCTTGATTGCTCACTCTTAGCAGCTGCCCTTGGGCTGTTTTAAGGTACCAACGGATCCAGTCTCAGGCTGAAACCAAACAGGTTTGGTTTTCTTTGGCCGGGAATAATTCATCGGCCCAAATTAGGCTCAGTTTGTACGACAAGTAGTTAGCCAAAGATGGGCAACCTTCTGGGACCATACTCGCCTAAGACAGAAATCCTGAGGCTGGCAGGATTTTCAGAGACGGGAAAGAGTTTTGGAACCCCAAATTGATCCTAAGACAGGCGCTATTTAAAAAAATAAATTAAAATAAAAGAGGGGGAATTGTTAGGCCCTACCTTGGTGTTTCCCTTCCCCCTCGCTGAGCCTTTTAGCCTGCTATAGCAAGAAATTGTTTACAACCTTGGCAGCTGCTCTTAGCCCCTGACTTGGGGCTGGGACTTTCCATGGCACCCTTCCTCCCCACAGAGCTTTCTAGCTTGTTGTTGTTAAGAAGTTGTTTATGCCCCTGATTGGGCCCTGAACTTTCCACCACACAGACTTTTCCTGTTTTCCTGGTTGGGGATTTTCACCTGCCTTGTTTTCTGAGGCTTTTGCCTTCGGTATATAAGGAGATCTCAGTAAAGCCTTGGTGGCACTCTCTGAAAATGGGTGACCCGTGTATGAGTTTTCTTTCAATCCCGCAGACCTACGCCCGATATTCACACACTGGCGTTGTAGGCGCAGACACATTGATTGTAAACAAGCAAGTTAAATGCAAGATTCTGGTCAAGAGGATCAGTGTGCGAATTGAGCACATTAAGCACTCAAAGAGCAGAGACAGCTTCCTGAAGTAGCAGAAGGAGAACGATCAGAAGAAAAAGGAAGCCAAAGAAAAGGGTACCTGGGTTCAGCTTAAGCACCAGCCTGCGCCACCCAGAGAAGCCCACTTTGTGAGGACTAACAGGAAGGAGCCTGAGCTGCTGGAGCCCAGTCCATACGAATTCATGGCCTAATGGACAAAAGGAAATAAAGGACCCGCCCGTACTGAAAAAAAGAAAGAAAGAAAGAAAGAAAGAAAGAAAGAAAGAAAGAAAAGGAAAAAAGAAAAAGACATACTCAAGCAGGGAATAGGAGGGGGTGGAGAGGAGACAGGAGAAGGGTTAACCAAAACAAAGTATGTGTGGTAAAGCTATGTGGAAATGTACAACCTTGTAACCCATGTCAAAAAGCAAAACTAGAGAGGACACTAGGCCACCTGAGGCATGATAGAGCAGAAAGTTAAAGGTTTAAGTGGAGCTGGAGACACAAAAGTGGGAAAATGAGGGGAAGGGAGGGTTAGCCCAAACTAGAGATGTATTTAGAAGTCTTATGAAGTCCCACTAATCTGTAAAAACAGGAGTTTGAACAGAAGTCCTATGCATGGGGAGACAATAGTTTCCCAGAAGAGATGAATTTCTCAATGAAACCTTCAGTGTGGCTATGGGTCGTAAAAATATCCCTCTGAGTTATTGGTCATAGAGGCTCCAGAAGAACAGCTATTGCTCTTGTTCTTGGTTTCCTGTCATAACTAGATGATAACTCCCCCTCCCCATTGCTGAAGATACCACACATCTGGTTGCAGGACCTAGTGATGTCAATACTGGACTGATCAGAAAACTCTCTCCTTGCTGGCTAGATTTCATTGGGCAAGGAGATGGCTATGCAGAACTATGGGTTCTATGCTATGCAGAAGGTGCTATGGGGGAGAAATGATCTTACCCAGTGCTGGACCACTAATGTTAAAATAGTAACATGCTAGGTAAGATGTGCCCACTGGTGCAATAGTGGCATATATGCTATAGGAGTAACCAAACACTTTCTGATTTTTTTCCACAGGAGAGAATGTATGCCTTATACCGTAAGGAGAGCATGGAATGTCAGTTTGAATTACTACTTGCTATACAGTTGGTGGACCTGTTTGGACAAGCTTAGGAGGTATACTCTTGGTGGAGGAAGTGTGTCACTGGGGCGTTTGTTTTAAGAATTTAAAGAGTTGCCTTATTTCAAGTTTGCGGATTCTGCTTCCCACTTGTGGTCTGAG
The DNA here is from genome assembly GCF_021556685.1 of Rattus norvegicus. Taxonomy (NCBI): domain Eukaryota; kingdom Metazoa; phylum Chordata; class Mammalia; order Rodentia; family Muridae; genus Rattus; species Rattus norvegicus. Next base: position 2,832,337 of record NC_141549.1, on the reverse strand, counting down.
ATGTAAGCTCTCGCCTATTCCCTCCTCCAGGACTGGTGTTTGCTGCAACACTTCCCCTCCATGATGGTGATAGGTTTTGCCTTTCTTAGGGTTTCTATACCTGTGATGAGACACCACAGCCAAAACCAACCCAAGGAGGAAAGGATTTGTTTGATTTACACCACCACATCCCTGTTCATCACTGAAGGAAGTCAGAACAGGAACTCAAACAGGGAAAAAAGTTGGAGGCAGAAGCTGATGCAGAGGCCATGGAGGGGTGCTGCTTACTGCCTGACTTCTCATGGTTTGCTTTCTTATAAAACCCAGAACTATCATCCTAGGGGTAGCACCATACATGATAAGCTGGGCCTTCCCCCCATCAACCACTAATTAAGAAAATGCCTCATAACCTGATTTTATGGAAGTATTTTCTTGATTTTGGTTTTCTTCTTTCAGATACCTCCAGATTATGTCAGGTTGACAAAAAACAAAAACACAAACAAGCAGACAAACAAACTACCCAGCATAGACTCTTATCTCTCTAGAGCCATAAGTCTATAGTAAACCATTTCTCTAATGGGTTGCTTCAGCCCTGGTGCTCTATCATGGTGATACAAAGGCAATAAGTGTATATGGTGGGGCAGTTTGCATGAGAAGAGCTCCCATAGGCTCTTGTTTTTAGATACATGGTCCCCACTTGATAGAACTATTTAGAAAGATTAGGAGCTGTGGCCCTGTTGAAGGGGGTGTATCAAAGGCAGACTTGTGGGGTTTTAAAAGACTCAGCAGATTTTCTGTGTTCTCTCCCCGATCTGCTACTTGTGGAATTGTTGAGATCTCAGCTATTAGTGCCACCACGGTTGCTCTGCCATCATAGACTCTAACTCCCTCAAACTGTAAGTCCCAATTCAACACTTCCTTTCATAAGTTGCCTTGGTCAGCATGCTTTGTCACAGTAGAAAAGTAACTAAGACACGAGGCTAGGGAAGTCATAGGCCCTAGGATGGACTGTATTGTTATTTGTTAAGGGCTTATTGTCAAACTGCCTTCTAAATATTTATGTTTATACCCATAGATTCATGCTTCTTTTGACCTTAAATAGAGAAGCCTCTTTCTGTAGTAGTTAATGCTTAATGTAGAAATCTGTTCAAAATGCCCAGAGTAAGTTTATCCATACATGGAACATCTGCATTGCCCTCCCTCTCCCAACAAGGATCAGGGAACATCCTAGGAGAGGGAACAAAATATAAAAGTTACAGGGTGGTAGGCTGGAGAGATGGCTCAGTGGTTAGGAGCACTGACTGCTCTTCCAGAAGTCCTGAGTTCAATTCCCAGCAACCACATGGTGACTCACAACCATCTGGAATGGGATCTGATGCCCTCTTCTGGTGTATCTGAAGCTAAAATTAATATTTTTTTAAAAAAAAAAGCTGGAGTATTGGGAGGCATGCTATGAAATGCTGTCTGAACATGACTAAACTCACAGCCGCTGTGGTTACCTGCACAAGATCAAGCCAGAATCTGTTGAGGAGTCCTTGACATCAATAGGATTAAAATATGTAACTTGTAAGTCTAGTAACTAGTAACACTCATCTAATGTTGTTTTAAGGATGATAATATAGAATTAAAGGCAGGGGGAAAATAGCATCTGTAAAGCCAAAACCCACGAGACACATAAAGATGCAAATGTGTTCATCTTTATGATCAAAAATATTCAAGACATTTGTAAAAAGATTCAAATGAAATTATATTCATTATTCACTGACAGAAAGACTATATATACACCATAAAGGTTTCAGTTCATCAACATGATTTCAATTAAAGACTTTGATGAGCTGATATTACAATACAGAGAGAAGAGAGAAAGACCTTCCCAGACATAAAGCCTCACCTGGACATCAAGATTTGCTTGAAAACTTAAATTGTCCATCATCAAGACAATGAGGCACTGCATAGATTATGCAAGACATAGTATACTTTATGGGAGCAAACTGTGTTCCACATAGATCAAATCTCAATGCATGATAAAATGGCTTTGAAGTTCACTAAAATCCAGAGTCACACTATACATCAAAAATGAAAAACAACTGGACCAAAGATTCTAATATGAAACCCTGACTTGGAAACTTCCTACAAGGTGAGACACTATATAGAACCAATAGAAGAAATGTTTATGCCTTTCACTGGGCTTAAAGCATGAGCCTGTACTAATGAATACGTGATGAAGAAGGTGAAAGATGGTGGTGTGATGGTGGGTGCCTGCACACCCAGCACTTGGCAGATGAATCAGTTCAAGGTCATTTTCAGCTAATATTGAGTTCAAGGTCAGCCTGGGTACATGAGACCCTGCCTGAAGGAGAAGGGGGAGGGGGAGAAGGAGGGAGGGGGGAAGGGGGAGGAGGAGGAAGAGGAAGGAGAGAGGGAGGAGGAGAGGGAGGAGGAGAAAGAGGAGGAGGGAGAGAGGGAGGAGAGGGAGGGGAAGAAAAGAGGGAGGGAACAAATAGGTATGTTACCACAACATAACACTTAGACGAATGAGCGAGGAAGATTACTTAGCAGAAACCTGCTCTACACAGCAAGATCTCATCTCAAAAAACAAGGACACCCCAAGACATTGGAAGTGCCAATACCATGGGATATTTGCCAAGAAAAGCTGCAGGCATGGGGGTGAATGGGCCTAAGATAGGATCAAGAGTTACCTAGGATACAAATTTATGGGCAAGTCTGTAAGTGTGGTTTTAGACTAGGTGAGTTGAGGTGGATGGCCCAACTAAGTACCATTCCATGGGTTCTGGGTCTTACTAAAAAGGAGAAAGGGGCTCCCCAGAAGTTTCACGCGATGGAGAGAGGAGAATGCCTGAGGAAAAGCAGTCGGCCCGTGTTCTTCCTACAAGTCCGGAATCTGACAATTCTGACAAGCGATTGGGGGTTCTTGACTGCTGGGGTCACTGGAGGTGCACTGGTGACAGTGTATGCTGTGACCACGCTGTTTTTCACGCCGTTTTTCACTCCGGCCCTTCGGAAAGTTTGCCATTTGTGCCTGCAACTTTGGAGCAGGTTGAAATCGTTGTCAAGATGTTGCGGCACAGAAGTCCCCTGGTGGACATTGGCAGTGGTGATGGACGATTGCGATTGCAGCTGCAAAGGAAGGCTTCCCAGCCGTGAGGTATGAACTGAGTCCGTGGCTGGGTTCAGTACTCCAGCTACCGTACCCGGAGGGCAGCCGTGCATGGCTCCGCCAAGTTTTATATTTCAGACCTATGGAAGGTCACCTTTGCACAGTACTCCAATGTCGTTATTCTTGATGTGCCCCAGGTGATGTCACAGCTGGAGAAGAAGCTTGAGCTTGAACTTGAGGACGGTGCTAGAGTTACTGCCTGTCGGTTCCCTTCACCCACACTGGACTCCAGACCACACCACTGGAGAGGGCATCAACATCATGGGACTGTACGGCATGAGTGTTCGTTGACGGCCCGATTGTGAGCGGATCGGCCAGTAGAACCCCACGGAGACAGCCGAGCCAAGGGCTTCTTCATCCGAGACCCAGAGCAAGCTCCTTGACATTGAATGACAAGTCACAGCTGCTCCCCTTTTCTTCTTGAGAAAATGAACAGAAGCTCAGAGAAACATTTAAGTTTAAACCCTGCTGCTTTTTAAAGGGCAATTTCACACAGCCTGGGTTGGCCTTGCACTTCTGATCCTTCCACTTCTGATCATTCCACCCAGTGAAATGTGCTCTTAGTGGAACATTCTGGATGGGCTCACTACCTTTGCATTCACTGGGGTGCATGAACATATAAGTAAGGGACAATCTGTGGGTCAGAAGGCTGTCATCTCAGCAGCACGGTTTGATAGCTTGGGTGAAGAGGACGGGGCACTTACACAAACTGCATTTTTTTTCTCCTTTCTGGAGTTTGCAGTTAAATTTACTTTCTAAAAGATTCAGAGAGTGACATTTACATTTTATAATACTTACAAGGAACGCTGGTGGTTCACTATACTCCACTGATTGAATATGTACATGCACAACTGTGTGTAAATGGACTATGTAATATGCACATGTTTCAACATTGGGGAAATTGTGATAAATTGCGTGTGGCATTAAAAAAAACGAAAAAGGGAACAAACACTACTAGCCCCTGATCGTGTGTGTGTGTGTGTGTGTGTGTGTATGTGTGTGTGTAGTGACTGTGCACACAATGGCCTACTGCCTCAAGTGTCTCCCTTCTCCAGCACATGAACAATATCCTCAAACTGTGAACCAAAATAATAAACCCTTTCTTTATGTTGTTCTTGTCAGGAATTTCACCACAGTGATGAGAAAAGTAATACAAACACACACACACACACACACACATACACACATACACACACTACACACACATGCACACCAAGTGAAGCTAAACTCAACAGATAGGGACTCGTTTGTCTGGCAGAAGAAACAACACGACAGGACAACACTCAGACTGTTCAATTACTGTCATTGCTCTTATCCAAGTCGACATGAAACAGAGCAGAAAAAGTTGAAACCATGATGTTTCACTGGGGAAGGAGTATAAAGCTCTAGACAAAGCTGGTTCTTAGAAAGAGTATAGCCATTAAAGAGAATCTCCTGCACCTCTGGGATAATGGGCAAGGAGACACCCTGAGTGTAAAATGAGAGTCTCAAATAAGAATGCTATTGAATGGATTCCCTGGGGCTGCAGGGAGCACACTGAGACCATCACAGCTTCAGTTCAAGGGGATAAGGCTATGTCTTGAGCTGGCAACAAAACTTTTCAGAATCATCCACATGGTTCTGGCTTTGTAGACATCCAAGTCGTAAGGTTGACAGGTCCATGAAACCTGGCACTAAGGTTCCAGAGAACTTGTACATCAGAGCAATGTGTGACAGGGTCAGAGTCCCACAAAGAGCTCTTAAGAGGCCATCTCTTAAAGCTGCCAAGGTGGAGCCTAAATTACAATGAGGGCCCCAGGTTGTTACAGATGCTGAGGTCATGGGACATTTTGCTAAAGAGTGCTATAGGCGTGGGGTGGGCTGGCCTAGAGAGAGAGATTGATGTGGACTGCCGGCTGCAGAGCTTGGGAGGCTCGGGAGCCATGTCTCCCCACACATGTTAGAGCCCAGATTTCTCTGTCATGCACCACAGATGCTGGACACAGAACTGCAGGATTCTGTGTTAGCCTTACTGGATTTGGTGACCGCTTTATTCTGCTCTTTCATTGCTATGCCACCATAGGAATAGGAATGTCCCCTTTAAAATGGGAGTGTTCACTCCGTGCCATTGTATGCTGAAAATATATAACTTGGTTTTTGTTTTATATCTTATTTTGTTATTTATTTGAGCATGGGCAAACACATACACCATGGCACATGTGTACTGTGCAGAGGACAACTTGCAGGAGTCAGTTCCACCACGTAGATCCCTGAAATTGAACTCAGATCATCAGGTTTGGCAGAAATCACCTTTATCCGCTGAGCCATCTTGCTGACCCTTGAACCTGGAATGGTAAGTACACGGGGTTGTCCCTTCAAGGACAGGAGTGAAATGCCCGTTATCCTCCCAGAAGCCTGGGAGCAGGCATGCTTACTAGCCTGGTGACCTTTGCACTACCTGTGGCTAGAGACCAACTCTTCCCCAGACCTTTATCACAGTTTTTCTTCTCAGACAATCTAGAACCTGTCTTTGTGGACTTTACAACTTTACAGATCTAGCTCATTATTTAGCTTATCTTGTTCCTCAAGATTTAGTCTGTTCTTTTGTGCACGCGGGACTGAGTTAATTATCACCAAAATAGTTTTCACCGAATTGTGCTGTGCTTAAAATATGCCTAAAATAAAGCAAGTTACTTGGAGTCGAACTCCAGAAGTTTGAACTGATACTGGCTACTGAGTTGTACTGATCAGAACTGACTTCTTGCCTCCCTGTCTCATCACTCTGCCCCCAATCAAGGAATATGATTGAGGGTCAAGTTGACAAGGGGCGGGGGGGCGGGGAGGACTTGTGATGCTTTTATTGTCAACATTACAGAGTCTAAAATACTCTAGGAGACAAATCTCTAGGCATGTCTGTGAGGGAAATCCTAAACTGAGTACATTGAGATGGTAGCCCCACATCATTGTATGCAGCACCATTCCAGCCCCAGTTCTGGGGTCCTGGTCTGAATAAAAAGAGAAAGTGAGTTGAGCAGCCCCGCCCACAAGCCCCGCCCACAAGCCCCGCCCACAAGCCCCGCCCACAAGCCCCTGAGCATGCGCTCTCATTCTCTTGTGCTCTTGTGTATGCTCTCTGTCTCCTGACTAAAAAAACCATAATGTAAGCCTCAATCACCCACCACCAGGACGCCGCCGCCATGATGGACTGTACCCTTGAATTGTGAGCCAAAATAAAACCTTCCTTCCTTGCTTGTGTTTGTCAGGAATTTGGGGCATTGAAACAAGAATAAGGACCAATGCACGTGATTAATTCACTTCAGACAATATTCACTGTGGGAAAGTATCAGAGCAAAGTTTACCAGGAATGCTTGTGAAAGTAAGCCAGCAACAAAATAAACAATAAAATAAATAAAATAAAAATTTTAAAAAGTAGGTAAATTCGACAGAAGAAAAGGAGCCAACCCTGAGGAAGACATTTAGTTGTTTTTTGTTTTTTGGGGTTTTTTTGGAGCTGGGGACCAAACCCAGGGCCTTGCGCTTGCTAGGTAAGTGCTCTACCACTGAGCTAAATGCCCAACCCCGATATTTAGTTTCTTAGAGGAGCAGCTTCTAGGGCAATTAGGATCTGTGAAGCGTGTACTTTATTCAATGTCTATGTTCACCTGTAGGGAAAATCAGCTGTTAGGCAGATTAAAAGGAAAACAGGCAGAAACTGAAATTGCTGAACACGTGTTAATTGGGAAAGCCTATACTGGGTCATCTTTTAAAATGGTGTGTTCTACCACAATTAGACAAGTTTTAAAATTGACAGGCATGAGACCTGTATAACACACACAGAAAAGTAATTACATAAATGGCTAGGTGGTAAATTTTGTGCTCTTGAGTTGGAAATCTAATAAATCTCAAAGTAAACATAAATGCAGGTGGCTGAGATGGCTCAGTGAGTAAGGTTGTGTAGTGTTCAGAGTAGGAATGGTCCCCACAAACTCGAGTGTTTGAATGGTTGGCCCATAGGGAGTAGCACAATTTGGGGGTGTGGCCTCGTTGGAAGAAGTGTGTCACTCTAGGTGAGGGCTTTAAGGTCTCATATGCTCAAGCTATGCCCAGTGTGGCAGGCAATCTCCCTCTGCTGCCTGCAGATCAAGATACAGAACTCTTCAATCCTTCTCCATGTCTTCCCCATCATAACGACGGACTAAACCCCTGAAATTGGAGGCCAGCCGCAGATAAATGTTTCCCTTCTAAGAGTTGTAGTGGTCATGGTGTCTCCTCACAGCAATGGATGCCCTACCTAAGAGAGCGGAGCACGCTGCCAAGCCTGATGACTTGAGTTCCGCTCCAGGAGCCATGTAGTGAAAGGAGAGAACCAACTTCTTCAAGATGTTCTCTGGCTACATGAGTTCATTAAAATGTTTAAAATACAAAGAGGAGTTAGGAAGATGGCTCAACATTTAAGAGTGCTGGTTGCTCTTACAGAGGATCTTGATTTAGGTCCAAAACCCACATGGCTGTTCACAAAGATCAGTCCCTCCAGTCACGAGCATTCAGTGCCCTCTTCTGCCCTATGATGAGTCTCTGAGTGCCTGATATGCATACTCGTAGATACAACCCTCATTCATAGAACACTAATCTAAAAACCAAAGTTTTAAACAATGAATAGCATCCAATTCTCAGGTAAAAGATGTATCCCAAATGAGAAGATACGTAAGCCATGTTTGGTGGTTTATGCCTATCCCAGTGCTGAGGCAGGAGGACTACTCTAAGTCTGGTGCCAACTTGGGCTCCATGGAGAGTGCTAGGCAAACCCAAACGGCCTTGTGAACTTTGGAGGTAGCTTCCGGATTTTCTGCTTTACAGAGCTGATGGTGTCGAAACCACAGAAAGAGATGGCAGATGCAAGGTCCACTTGGAGGGGTTCTTGCTTATGATGGAAAAATCATTCAGGATTTGAACAAGGTGTGTGGGAGGTCAGAAGCAGAATTTTCTATTTCCCTTTACAACATGTGAGGATACAATCATTTCCACGCTGACTCAGGAAGAGAGGAAAAGTTCAAAAGTCATTATGATGCGTCTAGCCACTCTTTCTAAACAGTATAAACTAGGGATAACTTCTACTGAGCATCTGCTATGGGCCAGGAATAAACTCCAGGCCATAGCAGATGAAAGTCCTCCCACATTCTGCTTTTGTACCGTTGAATTAGATGAGATCAAGTCCTTCTTTGTGGAGACAGAGATCAGGGGTTGTCTGGGACTATGAATTGTGAGTGGATTATTCATTAACTATTTTTAACCTCATGTGTTAGATCAAGGTTGACTGAAGCTACAGGAAAAGAAAGAGGATCTTGACTGTAGAGAGAATATTTTGTGTCTGAATGGATGTGACACCTGTCGCTAATAAATCTCATGACCCATGGCTAAGGCAGGAGATAGGAGGTAGGACATCCTGGAGGCAGAAAGGATTCTGGGATAGTGCCAGGTACGGCAGATTCACCTGGGAAAATGTGATGAGACAGACACAGGGTACCTAAGCACAGGTAACCAACTTCATGGCAGAATATAGATTATAATAAATGGCTTATTTATCTAGTCAGAGAAGAGCCTAGTTATATGGTCAAGGTATTTATAAAGATATTTTGATTCTGAGCCTTATTTTCTGCGAGCATAGGGCTGGGAGGAAAAACCATCTAATGTCTACACCTGACCCTCACAGGTTTCCAATGATAGTAGAGAAGGGCAGTATTCTCTCGGTCAGCGAAGGCTGTGTGCCCAGGCTTCCATGTCATTGGCCCTGTACTGTGAACGCCTCTGGCAGGTAAAGAGTGCTGGTTGGCTACAGGCATTAGGTCTCCTGGAACTGAATTTACAGGGTGTTGTTCTGCTCCCTGACATGGGTGCTGGGAATTGAACTTGGGTCCTTTGCAATGGGCGCTCTTAACTGTGGACCCTTCTCTTCCGCCCTCTATAGAGGGCTGCTATAACATTCGCCACCACAAGATGGCGCTGGCTCCCACTGTGCCCCACGTGGAAGGCCAGGATAGCTTCCGCCATTACAAGATGGCGCTGCCCTCCGCCGCGCCAGCCGACTTCCTTTCAGGAAGTTAACTGTGTGTGCATGTGCAAGAGTGCCTTCGTGCCAGGTCTTTGCCCACTCCGAGGCGTGCCTAATGAGATCATGGGTAAGCGACCAATCAGGTGTGGATGCGCCGCGCTAGGGTGTATATAAGCCGCGCCATGAGGGCGCTCCGGGCTTCTCCTTAAGATTGAATAAAAGTTTGGCTGCAGCAAGGATTCGTATGTCCCCGCGTGTTTTCTTGCTGGTGAGACAGCGCGGGACATTTGGTGCTGAGAACCCGGGAAAAACGCCTCACCATCGCCGGTGCCGAGGAGAGCCTCCATTCACAGAAAGGGTCCAGAAGCTGCGGGACGCGGGTGAGACTCTGAGAGACAATGTTTAACCTTGATCTGTTCCACCTCACTCCTTTGCTAGATGCGGCGGAAGCCCTCAGGTTTTTTCTATTGGCCTTTGAGTTTCTAGCTACCGTCAGACAGCGTCAGAGGGCGCATGGGAGCCACCCAGCTGTAACATCAAAGCAAAGAGTGTGGGAGGAAGGGCAAGGTGGCGTGTCAGAAACAGGGTTGGATAAAAAATTAAAGAGCTCAAGGAAAAATAACAAGAAGACAGTCCCCTCCAATGCGGAGGCGAGAGAGTGGGGGAAAAACGCCCCGGGAGAGAAAAAGGGAGGAGATAAAAGGAACACAGCATTTTGGAAGAAAAATTTTGTCTTTGTGCTTGTAAAAGGTGTGATTAGGCTCTGGAAGCTTTGCAGAGTCATACTGATTAGACTTGATAGAGGCAGACTGCCTGAAAATTTATTCAGGAGAATCAAACAAAAGGACATCTCAATGCCCATACACAGCTTGATGGAGTTAATGTAATTGGGTTGTGAGTAAAAATATTCAGGACTGTGTTTCACTTCCATACTATTTGTGAATGTCAGTTGTGCTGCTCAGATATCCCGTAATATATCTCAGTATCTTACAGGAACATGGTTTCAACACGTTGATGGACTAGTCCAGGAATTGAGACAATCCATCGTCCATATTGACTCCACTCGAGTAGATAGTCACCATGAACACCATCTGGTTTTTTCCCTCTTTGTCTATTGTCTGTCCTTGGTGCACCAAGATGTCCCCATGTCTGTCAGTTTATGTCTGTGGTTCTTGCTTCTCGTTGTTTAAATGTTTTATGTTTCATGTTCAAAAGAAAAAATGGTAAAAACTTTATCTGCTGGTCGTTCACACCTTGACTTGGTTTTAACTCGCTTCAAGAAGGGAACAAATGAATAAAAAACAGTTTCAATCAGGCCTTTAGAGCCCTGCACCTGCAGCCAGGAGTCTGGGTCAGCTGGAGAAGCTGCCCAGGAGCTAAGCGTCTGCACGAGCTGATCTTAAAGGCACCAGCAGCTCCTCAGCTTCTTTGGTACAAAACTGATGGCTGTTAATCTTAGAAAAATCTTTGACTGTGATTATTAGACTCAACAGGTGACAAGGTGATTCTCTTAAAATCATAGCTAAAAAGGTAAAAATGGTGTTTGGTCTAAATATTAAAGATATGTATAGCCACTTCAATTTGTTTCTGATTGGTTTTAAATGTGTAAATATGCTCTACTTGCCTTGGTCATAGATTGTTGGCTTTTAAGTTACTGGATATGGTTAAAAAGGTATAATATTGGTAACAGAAAATTGACATAAAGCTGGTAATTTGGATAGAGTCATTCTAGACAACATGTGGCATGAGCCAACCTAGGGAAACAGGTCTAAATTGAGGTAATATTTTTATGGAATTCTTATTCTAGAAACCAGGATTCTAAAAGATTTTAGGGCAATGTCTCTTTGTTGAGGTATTGGAGACCGCACCATCATGCGTTCATATATAGGAATTGGCAGTCAAACTTTGTACTAGATTGTTGGAGGTCGAGTTTTGCTTTCCAAAGTTGTGGTTTGCCCTGAAGCTATCTGTATTTTGATGCTAATTCCACTGCCCCAAGAACAGCTGCCTCGTCAGTACTCAGAACTCAGGTGACTTCCCAAAGTTGTGGTTGTGCTCTGGTGTTACAAGGAGAATTTAAGGATTGTGATTAAGGCTTGCCAATGTTACTTTGACTAACTCAAACTTATTTGTAATTGAGAAAAAATCAAACAGGTAAAATCAAACAGGTAGAGATTGTTACAGGATTTACGAAGGATTGATGAGGTTTTGGAACTTGTGAGAACATTACAGCCAGTCTGTTTACTCCAACTGCCATTTCAAGATAGATTTAGAGGATTGATTTTGAGTTTTCATTTCGTGAGCTTGCTTATAATTTTAGAGAGCCCATAAAGTGATATCATTAAAAATTTTACAAAAGAATGGCTAATAGCCTTATATTATGTAATTTTGTTGCTTCTTCAGTGTAAGAAGTTAGAACTTTAAATCTTTCAGTGTATATGGAAATTTTTACTACAAACCTTTGCTCTCATTATGAGCTTTAATATTTGGGGAGTAGCTGTTGCACTACTCCAGAAAAGAATATTTGAAACTAATTTTAAGCTTCTAAGGATATGTTAATTGGCTAAGTACCTCACCTTACCAGAGGACTTAAGCCTTTGTTATCCACATTGGAGGTAAAGCTTCAGTTGTGTTAATACAAAATTGTAGGCTAGACTCAGGGAAGTATTTTAAAAAGAAACCTGGTAAAACATATCTTATTCCAAACAACAATCAAATTGGTTATTACAAAATACTGATATTTGGCCTATTACATATACAAATTCTTCAGGCAAAATTGATAATTTTACTCTTTACATGCTTTTGTACTTCCTGTACATTTGTGCATACAACCCATAGGAAATACGCTTAGTGTATTTATAGGTGGTTCATCTAATGAAAAGGCTACATGTATGATTAGATCACTTGTTTATTCTCTTGAGTTTCTGCTGCTTCAACACAGATTATTAAATTCCATGCTTTAGCCACTGTTTTTAAAATGTTAAAAAAAAATCAAGCTTTCAATTCACATACTGATAGCCAATGTGTGGCTTGTGGTTTACAATTGATTTCAATTACTTAATGCTTTATTAGAGACAGGTTTTCTACTTAAAATCAATGAGTGATTTCAGTGTGAATGTCTGACAACTCACTGTCCTTTCAGTGCCCTGGTTCAGACAACTAAACAAAACCATAGACCCAGCTCTTTGAAAATGGTAATGGACTTGATATGAAAAGAGGAAGACTCCATTTGCTTGCTTTCAATTCCCAGGCTCACCCTGCCAGTTCAGGGATTTCTACTAAGACTGAAATTGGACAATATTTACAGGATTTGACATTTCTAATCAATGCTTATGTTTAGGTAAATAAAGTTTGTGAGGTGCTAGAGAAATGGCTTAGGGTTAAGAGCACTAAGTACTGTTCCTTAATAGACCATTTAAGAACTCAAACTGGATTTCCTGGACCCTTTAACAAGGGAGGACAATGATACCAGACAGATTGTAGGCCTTACATAGGAACAATTAGTCAAAAAATCTCATTCTTTATATATCCAAAACAATAATGCTGGAGACAATAATTTGGTATAAAGTCAATTTATAAATACAAGTGCTCAGTGTCCTCAATTTAATCCTCGAGGACTTACCTTAATAAATAATATCTTTACTATATCTTAATAAATAAAAAGGGGGAGTTATCCCTGTATGCTAAATAATGCTCCTTTTATTTCAATTTTAAAATTTGGATGCCAAAGTTTATGGCACCCTACAACTAGGCATACTTCTGCCTAGGTGAAATAGAGAGAACCACATATTGACATGATCCTGTCCAGATATTTTATATGGGGAAGAGAGAATGTTTGTGTTTTTTCTACAGGATGCTACAAGAGTGTGCCAGCTGCCAGAGTGGTTGCTGAGACTTGCTGATCCTGGTTGCATAAAGATTCAGCTCTCCTGGTTCGGGTCCCTGAAGTCATTCCTCTGCCCTGAGAGGAAGATGGAAGATTCCCCCTCATCATTTGTCATCACAGAGATTTTGCCGTTGCTGCAGTCAGTGTTACCGCTGCGTGTGTCCCGTCCCACTATGGCCAGCTCTCTGACCCTCTGTGCACTGCTGCTTTCTGGAGAAGACTGGACTCCAGCCGTTTATGCCCCCCTCATTTCCCTGGTGACTCTTGCTCCCTTAACTGGTCATTTTACAGACTGTAGCTTCACAGGAATGCCACCTGTGTAAAGCTGCTGTGGACTGGGGAACTCTGCCCTGGTTATACAGATCTCAGAAATGGTTCCATTGTCTGCTGGTTGTTCCAGAGAAAAATGACTGATCCTGAACTGTCCTGGAAAAGACCTTGACACTTTCGCTGCTATTGTAGCAGCCATTACTGCTACAGACATTGTGTCTACAGTGTCTGGAGTTATCCTCCCCCAATCTATTGTTAGACAAACAGAGTGGGTGAACTTTCTGGAGTAGCTGCTAACAATTGGGAGTTCAAAATTTTATTATAGGAGCGGCTTGACTACGGCCCTTGGTGGTAACAGCAGAAGAGAACCAAATGAGGTGCCCACTACTTATCGGGAGTGGCTCTGTTTGGTGCAGCCCTATGCTGTGGATTAGTGTTCATGCTATGGTTGGTTTACAAACTCAGATCTCAACAGAAACGTGACAAGGCCGTTATCACTCAAGCACTGTGGCCACTGTACAAGGGGCCTCCCCTGGAATTTGGTTATCTATCTTCAAAAATTAGTCGGTATCTAGTTAATTAATTATCTGTGGATCCATTACACTGGGATGAGAGAGACTCTCTCTCAGTATCTGAGTTCTCTGCTCTTGCACCCTATGGATCTGTGGATCCATTACACTGGGATGAGAGAGACTCAATGATCCTTTGATCAGCCCTTCCACATCGCTGAGGTTTCCTCATTGCACGCGATAGGGTGATCATGATAAAATAAATAATAAGGGGGAGATGTAGAGGGCCGCTATAACATTCGCCACCACAAGATGGCGCTGGCTTCCACTGCGCCCCACGTGGAAGGCCAGGATAGCTTCCGCCATTACAAGATGGCGCTGGCCTCCGCCGCGCCAGCCGACTTCCTTTCAGGAAGTTAACTGTGTGCGCATGGGCAAGAGTGCCTTTGTGCCAGGTCTTTGCCCACTCCGGGGCATGCCTAATGAGATCATGGGTAAGCGACCAATCAGGTGTGGATGCACCATGCTAGGGTGTATATAAGCCGCACCATGCGGGCGCTCGGGGCTTCTCCTTAAGATTGAATAAAAGTTTGGCTGCAGCAAGGATTCGTATGTCCCCACGTGTTTTCTTGCTGGCGAGACAGCCCTCCCTTTTTATTGACAAATGACATGCCATCCAGTTCTCACTAGGAACAGCCTCAACGAGTCTGAAACTCACTAGATCAATCAGGCTGACCTTGGATTTATAGACAGCCGCCTATCTCTGTCTCCTGAATGCTCTCTGTCTCCTGAGGATAAAAAGCATGCACCACCAAGCCCTATTACCACCAACAAGCATTTTATCGTAGTCATTCTTGCATAATTATTCTTTATTTCCTAGGTTATGGTTGCTCCAAAAGCAAAGCACATATAAATTAAAGGAATACCTCTATCTCTCTATCTCTCCCTTCCCCCTTCCTTCCCTCCCCTTTCCTCCCCCTTCCTCTTCCTCCCTCCCTTCGTTGCTCTCTCTCTCCCTCCCGATTTCAGTCAGTGCTGGGATCATAACTAGAGCCTTCTGCAAGCTAGGGAAGTGTTCTGTCCCCGAATGGCATCCCTAGACCAGAGGGAACATTTTGAATTGATAAAAAAAGCTTTAAAAGTGGGCAATGGGGAAGATTCTCCCCAAACCTTATATACTTACAAATGAGGCCCAATGTATTTATTTATTTTACCCTCTTAAGATTTGTTTTTATTTCTAATCACGTCTATACTTGTGTGTCTGAGCGAGGGTATGGCTGTAGCTGGAAGTCGGAAGACAGCATCTGATGCTCTTGATAGCTGTGAACACTTAACCACTGTACCATCTCTCCAGCCCCCGCTATGATGTCTAAGCTTTGCACTAATATTACAAATGCTTATCTGTCTCAACTTTTATGTAAATTTGATGTTTGGACATGAAAAATGTTTCTTGATTTCATTATTTATTCTTTTTAAGATGGTATTGCTAAGTAGCCCCAAGTTGTCCTCAAATAAGCAACAATCCTCCTGCCTCAGCTTCCAAAGTGAGAGTACAGGTGTAATGCTATCATGTAAACAGTAAAGTCCCCAGGTGTTGGGGGCCCCCATCAGTGTTTGCCCCCTGGTGAGCCTTGCTGATGCATGTGAAAGCCTTGGTCCTTTTGCAGAAACATCCTGGCCTTTCTGGAGTAACACCCAGGCTACATCTTTGATCTCAGCTTTTAGTTTCAGTTTCTATTTCCCTGCTGAGAATGTAAACTTGTTTCTCCATTATGCTCTGTGGTTGGGTTATATATCCTGTGAACCTAGTAAAAGCTTCTGCATTCATTTTCTTGAAACATGAGTGGCCCGAGTCTGTGTGTTTTTACTTAGACTTCGCAGGCCTACGCCTGGTTCTCAGTATCTTGATGGCGCAGGTGTCTTCACCCAGGGACATTTGGGGGAAGTGTAACCCTCCTGGTAGAAATGAAGATACATAGGTTAAGATACATTTGTGCCCCTCCCTTCAGCTACCAGACTTGAAACAAAACAATGAGCCCCACAAAACTGGAATCTCTTGCTGGGAGAAAGAAAAGGGAAATGTCTACAGCAAGCTATAAAGGGAGCTTGCGTCCTGAAAACAGCTTTCATGGTTCAGACTGCCTGCTTACACATACCTCTTCTGTTTAAACCTAAACTCATTTCTGAACCACAAAGATGGACCTCAGGGAGGAGAGCAGGTTGTCACTAGACCTTGATAGCCAGGCCTGGTTTGTTACAGCCCAGATTCTGCCCCTAAGGATTGTGGTAAAAGAAGGGTACCAGCACGGGGGAGGGCAAGGGAAGGGACTAGGGAAGGGAATATGCTAAAAATATGATATGCCTGTTTGAAAATGTCACAGTGAAAGCCATTATTTTGTACATTGACAAAAAGCAACAAATAAACAATTATGGGTGAGACCCAGTGCAGTGGGAGAATAGTTGGCTTAGCATACATCCAGCCTGCGGTTCAATCCCAAACACCAGGAGCGCACGCACACGCACGCACACACACATTTTGATCAGATTATACCTTACAGTTAATAAGGAATTTTAAAAATTCAAGTAAAATTATTATGCATAAGATAAATATCTAATTCTACATTGTAGATAGTTTTTAAGGTGTCATATTTAATTAATGATTACACATAAAGAGACACAAACATCTACCTTGACTCTTGCCATTTATGCTAATTCGACGTAATTACTCTGCACAGTGAATAGTCCTTTTTAAATGAAATCTTCAGGCCTGCTTTGAATGATGGTTTTCTGTCTGCAAGCCATGCCTCACAGTAGTGTGGACTGAATTTCCCAGAAAAAGCTGCGCCTATGTTAAACATTCCTCTAGGCTGCTTTACTGATTGTGGAGAGTTGGGAAGTTACAGTCGGGAACCAAATTCATTTGGGGCTATCTTTAGCTCCCTAAATAACCTGCCTCCCCCTGTGACCTTTTGATTATTAAGTAAATCATTTTGGAAGGAACAGACACCCAGCTTTCACAAAGTCTGGGTCAATCATCAGGTAACACTGAGGCCTGTGCCACAGGCCTTCCACCCCACTCCTCAGATATTTTCACCAAAAGATTTGAAAGTGTTTTGATTTAAGAGGTTCTTCATTCCATTGCTGTAAAAACTTAATGCAACTGTTACCATATGGAATGTGATATTTGGAGTAACCTGAATTTGTGTTTCTGGGTCAAGGTCACTCATATTTGACTACAGAATAAACAATCGTATCCCTTGTGAGGTGAAAGATATTTCTTTATTTGTTTTTGAGTCAAGCTTCCTAATAACAATCTATAGCTTGATAAAATTTCACTTATACCACAACATCTTTAGAATCACTTAATCTTTCGGGCAGGTTAGAACACTCAAGGTCAGAAGTACCATTCAATCCTTTACACCTGTTTAAAACCCAAACTGCTGGGGCTGGAGAGATGGCTCAGTGGTTGAGAGCACTGACTGCTCTTCCAGAGGTCCTGAGTTCAATTCCCAGCAACCACGTGGTGGTTCACAACCATCTGTAATGGGATCTGATGCCCTCTTCTGGTGTGTCTGAAGACAGTTACAATGTACTCATATAAATAAAATAAATAAATCTTAAAAGAAACTAGACCGCTGTAATACATAAATTGGAAGAACAGAGGCTGAGGAGATAGACTGTCAGATTGCCTGCCTTACCCGAATTTGAGACACTGCATAGTAATGCACACCTGTGGCTCAACACAGAAAGTGTATGCAGAAAGATCGTAGGTCCACAAGCCGGCCAGTCTATTTACGGTTGCTATGGAGAGATGCCCAGAAGGCTGAAGATGCACTGTCAGCCCACAGCGGGAGACAATACTGTCACCACAGCATAAACCAGACCTTTTTGCTTCAGTGCAAGAATTTAAGTGCAGGTGTTGGTGTTTACTAAAGGAGATTTTCAACCGGTTTCCAGATGGATTAACGGGAAGAGAAGTCGTTCAAGTTATCAGTGAGACCCACCCCTGCATGTGACTGGGGGCTTTTCTGAGAGGGCTCCCACTACAGTGAGACCCACCCCTGCCTGTGACTGAGGGCTTTTCTGAGAGGGGCTCCCACTGCATTGTCTTTATAATATTCATACGTAAGACCTTGGTGGGCCTTGAATTTATTACCTTCAATGGATTTCCAAGAACCCTAAAGGAGATCACAGAGGGGTTCCTGGGAGGCACCTACCTCGTGGGCTTAGATCACAGGAATGTAAGATGGGACGGTAGGATTTCTACACTGCAAACAAAGTTAAGTCCTGTTGGCGAGACTCCCAGAAAATGTCCAGGAAAGGAATGAACCCAGAGTTGCAGGTCTTGGGATCTTGGGTCTTAACAATCATGGCTCTGTAAGAGGAATATTATTTGGATGTCAGCAGCAATCATGACAAGTATTATTAACTGGGCTGGAATTCTTGATTCTTAGCAGATGAAAGGCATGTGCCAGATTCTACAGTGAGCATTACCCTTCCCTTTCCAGGTATCTACAGTTTGTCCTGTCTTTCTGTCAGATTTTAGATACAGGGTAGAGGGAGGTTGAAAAGAACACTGAGATGCATTCCCCAGCAGTGAGGAGTTTATAAGAAGGATTACGAGTGCCATGGATGGAGACAGAGGCAACAGCAAGGCAGGGGGGATCTGAGGAGTGTTTGTGCCCCAGAACCATGGACAGACAGTATGACAGTCTCTGAGGAGAGAAATCAGAGGCCAAATGGAAGGAGTGCGTGTGTGGGTGCGGGTGTGGGTGTGGGTGGGTGGGGGGTTCTGCTCTTATAGTTTTCTGAGGATGGAGAAGTTTCACAGCAAGAGCTCACAGCTGAGATTCCTGGTCCCCAATCAGGGAAGGAGTGGGGAACCAGATAAGACATTGTCTTAATTAGGGTTTTACTGCTATGAGCAGGCACCATGACCAAGACAACTCTTATGAAAACAACACTTAGTTGGGGCTGGCTTACAGGTTCAGAGGCTCAAACCATCATCATCAAGGTGTGAGCATGGCAGCATCCAGGCAGGCCTGGTGCAGGAGGAGCTGAGAGTTCTACATCTTCACCTGAAGGCTGCAATAAAGAGACTCACTTCCAGGCAACTAGGATGAGGGTGTGAAAGCCACACCCACAGTGACATGCCTACTCCAACAAGGCCATACCTCCTACAGTGCCTCTCCCTGGGCTGAGTATATAAAAACCATCACAGGCACCAAGACCCCCTTTGTTGTAAATTCATTTCCCAGGTAAGAAATCCTGGCCTCGGGATGCCTGGTAGTTAAGGATCCCAAGACAGTGTCTCAGGAGTGTTCCTGCAGGTTATCTGGGAGTGGACTGCTGCAGATACTCTGACCTGAGCAGGGACTGAAGTCTAACATTATTTTCCTTCACTCTCTCTCCATCTTTGCATACCCAGTGCTATGCCCACCTGACCTATATCTATTGAGCACTTCAGGTGTGCCAAGCATTGTTCTAGGCCCCAGATATGGATGTCTTTGCCCTATGAGGTTCACAAAACAATGAAAGAAGCTGTTGGTAAGCCTAGAGAGTTCAGCCTGCTTACTGAACAGTTGTCACATACAGGACAGGGATGACAACTTGGAACAGGGTTAGGGAGGAGCAAACAGCAAGAGTGGAGCCACTTGAGACACAGGAGGTAAAGCCAGTTGGATTGGATGGGGGGTTTTGGCAGTGAGAAGGGAAAATAAAAGAATTTAAGATGCACTGTTTTCTTTATTTGATGCATATGGGTGTTTCCCCTGCATGTGTGTCTGTGTACCACATGTACCCAGTGTCCTCAGAAGCCAGAAGTGCACCAATTTCCTGGGACTGGATGTTTGTGGGCTTCCATGTAGCTGCTGGGAATCAAACCCAGGTCCTCTAAAGAACTTTTAAATGCTAAGCCATCTCCCCAGAGTGTGTTATAGAATGATGGGTGCCTAATAGATTCCGTGTGACTAAGTTCTATGACACTAGGAAATTTATTTTTTAAAATATCAATTTATAATTCAGATGAGCAGTAGAGGCCGATAACCCTTATACTTGGGAAATAGAAAAAGGAGAATCAGGAGTTCAAGGTCATAACCCTCATACTTGGGAAATAGAAAAAGGAGAATCAGGAGTTCAAGGTCATAACCCTCATACTTGGGAAATAGAAAAAGGAGAATCAGGAGTTCAAGGTCATAACCCTCATACTTGGGAAGTAGAAAAAGGAGAATCAGGAGTTCAAGGTCATAACCCTCATACTTGGGAAGTAGAAAAAGGAGAATCAGGAGTTCAAGGTCATAACCCTCATACTTGGGAAGTAGAAAAAGGAGAATCAGGAGTTCAAGGTCATAACCCTCATACTTGGGAAGTAGAAAAAGGAGAATCAGGAGTTCAAGGTCATAACCCTCATACTTGGGAAATAGAAAAAGGAGAATCAGGAGTTCAAGGTCATAACCTTCATACTTGGGAAATAGAAAAAGGAGAATCAGGAGTTCAAGGTCATCCTTGGCTACTTGGTGAGTTTGAGCCCCGGACTACATGAGAGCCTGTCCAAAAAGAAAAAAAAAAAGACCAAACTAGGTCCTATAATTTCCTAAATATGTGGACTGTCTGTCTGTCTGTCTATCTATCTATCTATCTATCTATCTATCTATCTATCTATCTATCTATCTATCCATTCATCTATTTTTGCAATATAGGGTCTTATGATGCAGCCCAAACAGGGGTAAAATTCACAGTATCCTTCTGCTTCACCTTCCCACATACTGGGATTACAGGCACACACTGCTACATTTGGTAAACCTAGAGATTTGAAAGAGCATCTAGCCCAATGATACTCAACCTTCCTAATGCTGTGACCCCTTAATACAGTTCCTCATGTTGTGGTGACCCCCAACCATAAATTATTTTTGTTGCCACTTCATAACCAATTTTACTACTGTTATTGAAAAGTTCTCAGTGAGAACCTTCCCTCGGGAAGGAGACCCTCCAACCCAATGACCAAACCGAGACCACAGGATGCAATCAACAAGAGGATTTGGTTTATTGTCAGGATACACAGGCACCTGTGGGCGTTTCAGTCAACTCGGGGGACTGGCGCGCCCAGCGGAACCAAGGATGGGCTTTTTATAGGGTTCTGGGGAGCAGAAGCAAGCATACAGAAGCAGATGCATGGTTACAGGGATATAATTGGTGGATTCTAATGTGGCAAGGGTTCAGCCCGGGGGCAAGTTCCTCCCTAGCAGCCTTCCTGGAACATAATGGCTGACTCGGCCCCCCACCAGGGTGTGGGACCTCTCCCGGGGTTTCCACATTCCTCTTTCTCATTGTCAGGCACTCAACCGCAGTCATCCTGTCGCCAGGCTCTCAACCATACACATCCTGCTTGGCAGCTGCTGTGTACTCAGTGTTCTAACCTTTCCCTGAACCAGTCATCTTAAGTACAGCCTTGCAAAATGGCGTTACTGCTGCTAAGCTGGGGTCTTTCATCCCCCCATTTTTTTGCTAACTTTGATTGAAATCTTTCACTCAACTTGGTTAAGAAATCTCTGTCTCTTGTTGTCTCAGCCTACGGTACTGCTGCGTCAGTACGAGGGTCTGAATGACTGAAAGTCTATCCCTCATGAACTGTACCAGCCTATTTAGGATACAGGGTCCAAAAAGAAGAATTAGGAGAAGAATAAGTAGGGGTCCCATCAGGGTAGACAGGAGGGTAGCAAACCAAGGGGATCGGTTAAACCACCCCTCGAACCACTCCTGCTGGGAATCAAACTGCTTTTGTCTCTGGGCCAGGCATTCTCGAAGCTTAGCCATATTATCTCTTACTATTCCAGTATGGTCTGCATAGAAACAGCACTCTTCTTTTGGAGCAGCACATAATCCACCCTCTCGGAGGAACAACATATCTAACCCTCGTCTGTTTTAGAGGACCACTTCAGACAACGATGTCAAGGACTTTTCTAATGCACTCACAGACTCTTCTATAGCTTTAAGATCTGCATTCATGGCTGCTTGTAGCTGACGGAAATGACCAGTTTCTATGAGTGCAGTGGTCCCGGTCCCTATACCCGCAGCCACTCCCCCCAAGGTGATTCCTCCTACGAGTAAAGCTAAGGTCAGGGTGTCAGGCTCTCGCCGGAATTGAGTCTGTCTCTCGAAAAACGAGTATATATACTTGGATTCATGGTAGGTGACTTTGGGCCAAATTTCTACTAATACACAATAGTCAGAGGATTGATTGAGGACTGTGGCTGAGATGCAGGGTATTAGTCTGGTGTTGCAGGCCCAGTACGTGCCTTTTGGGGCTGTCAGGAAGTAGTTCCCAGTGGGAACCTTCTGAGTGGTGTTGCAGAGGGTCTGGTGTGTGTGGGGTACATTCCCCAAGCAGAGCCCTCGTCCCGAGACTTCAGGCAGAGTTAGTTTGTGGCTAGGAGTATTGGCACAGCTGTCTGGGGCAGCGGTCAGGTTGGTATAATTTCCAATGACTGCCACCCCTTCATAATAGGACAGACCGGAGACGAGGCACAACCAGCACTCCTGAGTCCTAGAAGGGTCTGAATAATTGAGAGCCAGATATGCACCAGTCACCAAATTGAATAATCAATCCCCGGTGCCTGGCGACGGGGAAATCAAAATGGTGGAGCCCCCTGATCTGGTAGAACTAGGTTGGGTCCAATGGGTCAAGTGGCCAGGGGAAAGACCTGTCTATTTAGAGAGAACAGGCCCACCGGGTCAGTCCCTGTGACATATAAGCGCAGGCTCCAAGATTTGGGCCCGTCCCAAGTCGCTCTCCTACCTGAGTTGGTGAAGTGGAGGACGAGGGGATTGCATTTCTCGCCCCGTTTACACAAGGTGTAAGGAAGCCGACCGTCTCGTTTCAGAGTGATCAGGTCCCAAGAGGAGGATGGCTTCCAATACGCATCCCCAGTAGTCTCACATCCCCACTGGGCACAGTACCCACTCCCCAGCCCTCCACACCCCCGGCTCACTCTGTGTCCAGGGCAAACGTAGATTTCCTTGCTGTGGGAAGCCGGGCCGCAACCATAGTAGGTGGTTGAGGGATGCCAATTATAGGTAGTGCCAGGCTCCCACTTGTAGTCCACCACATCACAAAGGTCAAAGTATAAGGGAGGGAAGGCGTCGGCCAGCGTCCCCCTTACGGAGGTAGCATTAGCCAGCCTTCCTGTCATGAGATTAGTGACTGTTCAGGTAATGTTATAAATGTGGTAGGGGCTTATTCCCCCACTAACTCCAGGCCACAAAAGGACTAGGAGGAGCCATGTAGGAGGTTTAACTTTAAGGGGTTTGGGGTGCGCTGAACTCTCCATGTCTGGGGTGTAGTGTTGTGATTAGTCAATTCCTCAGACTGGACTGCCTTGACGTGTGATGCATGGATCCAAGCCGAGATCCCGTCTACCTTTAGGGCAGTCGGGGTAGTCAGGAGGACGGTGTAGGGTCCTTTCCACCGTGGCTCGAGATTCTTAGTCTGGGGTCTGCGCACCCACACGGTGTCTCCAATCTGGAACGGGTGTGGCACCACCGGATGCTCAAGCTTGTCCTGGTAAGCAGCGGCCAGAGGTTTCCAGACGTCTCTCTGCATGATCTGTAGGGCCTGCAGATGGGCCCTCAGAGAAGGGCTGTCAGCAAAATCAGCAATGGTTGAATCAAAGAAATGGACAAATGGGGGTGGTGCTCCATACATTATTTCAAAGGGAGTTAGACCATGGGGGCCCGGGGTGTTCCGGGCCCGATATAGAACTAGGGGAAAGAGGGCCACCCAGTCCTTTGAGCCAGTTGCAAGCATAAGTTTGGATAAAGTCTCCTTAATTGTTCTATTCATGCGTTCTGGGGTCTATAGGCACAATGTAATTTCCAATCAATCCCCAGTAATTTGGCCACCAACTGACTTACTTGGGAGACGAAAGCGGGTCCGTTGTCCGACCCCAACGCTTAGGCATGCCATACCTGGGAAAGATTTCCTCGAGGAGCTTCTTGGTGACCATCTTTGCAGTCTCGTGCTTTGTGGGGAAGGCTTCGACCCATCCTGAGAAGGTGTCTACAAACACTAGAAGATACTTGTATCCATACATACCTGGTTTAATTTCAGTAAAATCAATTTCCCAATGGATGCCGGGGCGGTGTCCCCTAGGACGAACTCCTTGTCCAATCATAGTCCTTCCCGGGTTAACCTGAGCGCACGCTTTGCAACTCTCAGTCACCTTTTGTATCGCTTTGTCCCGATTCAAAAAACACAGATTTATCTCTTCTCGATCTAGTAAGGTTTTCATCTTTTTAAACCCCAAATGGGTCAATTTATGTAGAAAGGAGATCAATTCAAAAGTCATTTTTATTGGCATAACTGTCTTTCCTTTGTAGACCCACTGTTTTAGTTGAGGGTAGTAGATGGCCCCCATTTTTTCTAGGAGCCCTATGTCCTCATGGGTATAAACCCAACTGGTTTGTCCCACTGGTAGGGGCGTGGGTTGGTCTGGGCTATTTAAGGGCAAGATTTGTTTGTTCATGGCCGCTTCTCACGCCATGGCATCGGCCAGCCGGTTTCCTTGTGCCTCTGGGTTGTGCCCTTTCTGGTGTCCTGAACAATGCATAATACTCAGTCTTTTGGGCAAGAATAGGGCTTCTAAGAGGGCCAGAATTTCAGCCTTATTTTTGATATCCTTACCCTCAGATGTGAGCAGCCCCCGCCTCCGGTAGATCTCCCCGTGGATGTGTGCCATGGCAAAGGCATAACGGCTGTCTGTATATACATTTAGCCTCTTACCTTTTGCCATCTTGAGCGCCTGAGTCAAGGCGATGAGTTCAGCCCGTTGTGCGGAGGTACCAGCAGGCAGGGCTTTCGCCCAAATCACTTTGTCCTCCGTAGTGACCGCGGCTCCGGCCTTTCGCTCTCCATCTGCCAAGAAGCTGCTGCCATCTGTATACCAAGTGTGGTCAGCATTCTGAAGAGGCTGGTCCGATAGGTCCGGCCTGGTTCCATGTACTTCTTCGAGGATCTGTAGGCAGTCATGCTGTTCTGCCTCCTCTGGTAGAGGAAGCAAGGTGGCAGGATTGAGAGCGACTACGGGCCCAAACTGAACCCGCTCTGCATCCAGTAACAAGGCTTGGTAGTGGGTCATGCGGGAATTAGAGAGCCAGCGGTCCGGGGGCTGCTTTATCAAGGCCTCCACTGCATGGGGTGCTAGGATGGTGAGTGGCTGTCCCAAGGTCAATTTTCCAGCATCCTTGGTCAGGATAGCAATAGCAGCCACCATCCTCAGGCACGGTGGCCAGCCGGAGGCCACAGGGTCCAATTTCTTAGACAGGTAGGCCACAGGGCGTTTCCAGGGTCCCAACCTTTGTGTTAGGACCCCTTTAGCATACCCTGTTTCTCATCTACAAACAGTTCAAAAGGTTTGGTAATATCAGGGAGACCCAAGACAGGGGAAGACAATAAGGCCTGTTTGATGCTTTCAAATGCTTTTTGTTGTTCTGGTCCCCACTGGAAGAGCACCCCCGGTCTAGTGAGGGGGTACAAAGGGGCTGCCATTTCAGCAAACCCAGGAATCCAGAGGCGGCAGAATCCCGCCGTCCCCAGGAACTCTCGTAGCTGTCGGCCATTCTTGGGGGCAGGGATGCCGGCCACAGTCTGTTTCCTGGTCGGGGTCAGCCATCGCTGTCCATCCCGTAGCTGGTAGCCTAAATAAGTAACCTGGGTCTGGCAAATTTGAGCCTTTTTGGCAGAGGCTCAGTAGCCCAATCGTCCCAAAGTCTGTAAGAGGGATTCAGTTCCCTGTTGGCATGCAGTTTCAGAAGTGGCCGCTAGGAGGAGGTCATCTACGTACTGCAGGAGTATGAGGGTGGGGTGCTGAACTCGAAAGTCAGCTAAGTCCCGATGTAGTCTCATCAAAGAGCGTTGGGCTGTTTTTAAACCCTTGAGGCAGTCTTGTCCAAGTTAATTGTCCTGAAAGCCCTATTTCAGGGTCTTTCCACTCAAAGGCAAATAAGGGTTGGCTTTTAGGGCTCAGTCGGAGGCAAAAGAAGGCATCCTTCAGGTCTAAAACTGTATACCAAGTATGTGTAGGGGGCAGTGTACTGAGCAAATTATAAGGGTTTGGAACAGTCGGATGAATATCTTCTACCCTCTTGTTGACCTCTCTCAAATCTTGTACTGGCCTATAATCTCCAGTGCCGGGTTTCTTAACAGGCAGAAGAGGCGTATTCCAAGGCGACCGGCAGGGGACTAGGATGCCTTGATCCAAAAGCCTCGTAATGTGAGGCCTTATGCCTTGGTAAGCTTCATGTGACAGGGGGTATTGTTTTATGGAGACTGGAGTTGCAGTGGCCTTTAACTGAATAATTAAGGGGGACTGTTGGAGCGCCAACCCCATTCCACCAGTCTCTGCCCAAGCCAGTGGAAAATTTGTGACCCAAGTGTCTATGTCTAGGGATTGTGGCTTGTCCTGTCCCAGTTCATATAGTCTATATTCATCCTTTAATTGAAGGGTTAGAACTTGAAGGGGAGTTCCGTGGGGGCCAGTTACTCGGGCCCCTCCTTCCTCAAAATGGATTTGTGCTTTTAGTTTGGTGAGCAGGTCACAGCCCAGCAGAGGGTATGGGCAGTCCGGAACATGTAAGAAGGAATGGGTCACCTTACCGGTAGCCAGCTGAACCCGGCGGTCCGTAGTCCATCGGTATTGTTTCCCACCAGTAGCTCCTTGTACCCAGGCCGTCCAGTCGCTGAGTTGTCCTGAAGCTTGGGTGAGGACTGAATGCTGGGCTCCTGTGTCTACCAGGAAGGTAACCGGCTGCCCCCCAACTTTAAGTGTTACCCTGGGCTCGGGGGGGGAGCTCCTGGCCCTGACCTCCCTAATCTTCATCTAGGGCTAGAAGGGAGGTTTGTAGTCGAGGCTTTCGGGGTCCGCCAGGCTTCTTGGGGCACTCTCTGGCCCAGTGCCCTTTCTCTTTGCAATAGGCACATTGATCTTTATCCAGCTTCAGCCCCTTTCGAGCTCCCACCCTATCTCCCTTCCTTTCCTGGCCCTGAACTACGGCGGCCAAGATTCGACTCAATTCTTTGTTTCTTTTTTTATCTCTCTCTTCCCTCTCTCTGCGAACTCTATCTTCTTTTTCTTCCTGTGTCTCCCTTTTATTAAAAATCCTTTCAGCTTCTTTAAGTAAATCCTGTAATGTATAGCCCTGCAAATTTTCTAATCTCTGTAACTTAGTCCTGATATCTGGTGCAGCCTGCCAGATGAAGGACATAGAGACACTTGTCATTTGTCCTGGGTCATCTGGGTCATAGGGAGTGTAGGCTGGTGGATAAGTAAAACAGATTCTATTAGGTCGGTGAGTGCCACCGGATCTTTGGAGAAAGAAGGGTTGTGTTGTTTCCAGTTGTAAATGTCAGCTGCTGAAAACGGCCAGTATTGGGTCTGGCCACCGGTTCCCTGTCTAAGTGGGAAAGCCTGGGAGGTTGAATCTGGCATCACCTCGTGCTTACTGCGCAATCTCCCTGCAACAGGGGAGAAACCCTCATCAGACTGTGGTCCGGCAACTGATCTGGCAGGCGGCTCTGCCTCCTCCGCTTCAGCCAGGCCTGTAGGAAAATGATATGGGGGAGGAGGGTCTTCAGAGAGAAGATCTATAAGAGGGGAATTTGGATCTGCCGGGAGGACAGGTTTCTTAGAAGGCTCTGATTTAATTAGAGTGGGGTAGAGAGAGGAAGACATAGCCGGCGGGCCGGGCGGGGCCGAGGGGACAGGCTGGGGGTTGAGGGGAGGCCACTTCGGGTCCACGAAGGGTTCCGCCCAAGGGGGGGTGGTCCAAGGCGAGACTCTCCCAAGTGATAATATAAGGAACCTGGTCAGGATGTCCTCGGAAGACCCGATCGTTAACCTGTAAAATAATGGTCTTATTAAACATGCCATTCACTGGCCATCCCGCTCCGAAAGTGGGCCACTCGGAGGTGCAGAGGGTCTGCCATTTTCCTTTTTTAACCTCGATGGACTGGTTGTGTGCCTGGTCATGGACGTCTTTCCAATGGTCAAGAGTGAGACTTAGGGGCGTCGTTAGAGACTGTCCCATGTTAGTTCTAAGGAAGATTAGGACACAGAAAAAACAAACAACACCAACAGTTAAACAAGCAACAGACAGGCGTGCTGTGAGGCTTTGGTACCAAACTGAAAGCAAAAAGTCAGAGGGAGGTGGCGAAGGTCCGGGGCCCTCTGAAAGCCAAAATACAGACAGAGGTGCCATAAGTCCGGATCCTCCTCCTCCAACCAGAGTCCCAGATTGAGCCCCGAAAAGTCGGGCTCCTAGCACCCTTGGAACGTCTTCCAGGGCTGCAGGGTGAGAAGTCCAAGCTCGTCAGCTCCTTCTTCGTCCCGCCCAGATTCAAAACAACCTAGCTGAGCGCTCACAGAACAGACAGAATAGGGCAGAACGAGACAGAATCAGACAGACGCCGGCTAGCTTACCTCCCAGTGGGTGGTCGGTGGTCCCTGGATGGAGGACCTCCTATCCCGGACGAGCCCCCAATTGAAAAGTTCTCAGTGAGAACCTTCCCTCGGGAAGGAGACCCTCCAACCCAATGACCAGACCCAGACCACAGGACGCAATCAGCAAGAGGATTTGGTTTATTGTCAGGATACACAGGCACCTGTGGGCACTTCAGTCAACTCGGGGGACTGGCGCGCCCAGCGGAACCAAGGATGGGCTTTTTATAGGGTTCTGGGGAGCAGAAGCAAGCATACAGAAGCAGATGCATGGTTACAGGGATATAATTGGTGGATTCTAATGTGGCAAGGTTTCAGCCCGGGGGCAAGTTCCCTAGCTGCCTTCCTGGAACATAACGGCTGACTCGGCCCCCCACCAGGGTGTGGGACCTCTCCCGGGGCTTTCCACATTCCTCTTTCTCATTGTCAGGCACTCAACCGCAGTCATCCTGTCGCCAGGCTCTCAACCATACACATCCTGCTTGGCAGCTGCTGTGTACTCAGTGTTCTAACCTTTCCCTGAACCAGTCATCTTAAGTACAGCCTTGCAAAATGGCGTTACTGCTGCTAAGCTGGGGTCTTTCATTATGAACCATAATCTGCATATCTGGGATTTCTAATAGTCTCAGGTGACCTCTGTGAAAGAGTCACTTGACCCCCAACAGGGTCCCAATCCACAAGTTGAGAATTGCTGATTCAATGCATCAAATGTTACAGGAACATTTCTCTATACTGACTAGATTCCACAAGACGTTTCTATGGGGTTAGACGTCAAAGGTAGACTGCTTTGGCTCCCCACTCTTGCTCATCTCCTAACCTAAATGAAGCTGTTTAACCTCCCTAACCCTCAGTTTTATCTTCTGTTAGATGGGCACAAACTAGTATCTACAGTTAGGTTTTAATTGTTTTTAAATGATTACCAAATACCATTTTATTTATTGAATTTTAAAAATTAAAACAATATATTAGTTACTTTCTTTCCTACTTCTGCTCATAGCACTGTTATCTTTTGAAAGAACTTCAGAACTTCAAAGGGTTAATTTTTAAAGAATAAACTGAGCTGACACTTTCAAAGTACTTAGCACACTGCCTAATACATAATCTGCCTTCCATAACTGAACTCATGTCAATGGCTCAGAAACAAAATAGTATTTTTTTAAGTCTAATGATGGTATCAAGAGTATACATATTGCCTTAATGGAGTACAAAGTAAAATGTCAGCTTAACCCATCATGAGTCTCCCTGATAGCCTGAAAACTGTTCAACTCAATGCTTCCAAGTATCTTTATAAAGTAGCCCATTTTCAAATATTTCTAACCTGGGGGAAGGGTAGCTCTCTGGTGCATCATCTTGTGAAACTCGGGGATTCTAAGTTCTCTGAGCCCTTCCCAGTGAATGGGTGGCTAAGAAGAGTATCTCCAGTGGGAAGGAATAAGCAAGATCTGTCACGAATTTCTCTGGAAGTCAATGTAGACAAAGAACGACAAGCAAAAGAGGAGAGAAGGCAGCATTTTGGGAACTGAGAGAAGAGGGAAAAGGGATGCAGGACCTAACCTGTACAGTGTGAGGAGGACTAGTCTTAGGCTGAGAACTGGGAACTGTGTGTTAGCATTCCTGAGAAATGCAGACAAGGGAAAGCAATGAAGTCTGAGCCTGGCACCACTCACCTGTATTCATCCCCTCAAAATCTACCATCAACCTCTACCATTGTCCCCATTCTTTAGGGAAAGAAATGGGAACTCACAGGGGCCAATTAACTGCTTCCACACCACACAATGAAGTGTGCTGAGGCAGTGGTGTTCTGGTCTGTTTAATGCACTCCATCTTAAGGGCCTTAGTCCAGCAAGGAGAGCAGCTGGCTGACAGTAATCTGGGGAACGGGGTGGGCTGGTATGCAGGAGTAGAGAGACACAGAGAACACACTCTGAGAAAGCACATTCTTGTGTAGAGAGTGGGAAATACTCCAGTGTCAGTGTCTGCTGCATCCAGAGACCAGTCTTGGCAGTTGCTCTGTAGGTTGCTTGAGGTAAGTTCTGTTCCTGCCCAGTGGAACACTCAGCCCTCCTTCCCCAGGCAGAGGAGGATCCAAAGTTCTACATAGGGAACTAGAAGCCAGCCTGGTCTCCGTGAAGCTCTGTTTCAGAGAGAGGGGCGAGGGGGAGGGAGGGAGGAAGGGAGGGAGGAAAGAAAAGAGAAGGGAAGGGAAGAAAGGAAGGGAAGGAAGGGGAGGGGAGGGGAGAGAGGACGGGAGGAGGGAGGGGAGGAAAGGAGAGGAGAGGAGAGAAGAGAAGAGAGAAGACAAGAGAAGAGAAGAGAAGAGAAGAGAAGAGAAGAGAAGAGAAGAGAAGAGAAGAGAAGAGAAGAGAAGAGAAGAGAAGAGAAGAGAAGAGACCAGGGGCTGTCAGGATACTTGAGCAGATAAAGGTGCTTGTGCTTGTGGCCAAGGCTGATTAGTTGAGGTCTATTACTGGGACCCAAATGGTGAATGGAGAGAACCAACTCACACAAGTAGTCCTCTGACCCCTACACACTTTCTGTGTGGTACACATGTGAATAAACACGGGGAATTTTGTAGGGAAAGAAACAGAATCTCTCCGGGGCCAATTAACGCTCACACACACACAATAAATATAATCAATAAATAAATGTGGCAGGTGGTTTAAAATCCTTTTTAAGAATCAATGATATGCAGCTATGGGAGGATAGTTACTGCCATTTCCGATCCTTGGAGACAGTGAACAGGAGAGAGACTCTGACATCTGTTAAAGACTAGAAGTTCGCCCTTCAGATGGTACTAATTCATCCTTGAGCACCAGCCCACTGATTCTCTTTGCCCTGTCTGGCTCTGTGTAAATACTGCTGCTTGCAGGCCAGTATGAGCCCTTGTGTCCAGGTCAGTTACCAGGTACTGTAATGTCTCAAATCAATATTCTGGGGACTTTGAAGCAGAAGGTTTGCATAAGGATGACTTTTTAAAATTCTTGCCAAGAGGTGTGGTGGTGTACTCCTTTAATCTCAGCACTGGGGAAGCAGAGGCAGGCAGATCTCTGTGAGTTCAAGTCTACAGAGTTACAGAGTGAAAGCCTGTCTCAAAAAAAAAAAGAAAAAAAAAGAAAAAAGGTCTTGTGAAAAATGTTGTTACGGGGTTGGGGATTTAGCTCAGTGGTAGAGCACTTGCCTAGCAAGCGCAAGGCCCTGGGTTCGGTCCCCAGCTCCGAAAAAAAAAAGAAGAAGAAGAAAAATGTTGTTACAACATATGAGGAGGCTTAAGAAATCTTGTGAGGAGATTCATTTTACTAAAGCAAAACTTCACCAAGTAGTTCACATGCTCAAATGTCATGGGAATGAGGGGCTGCATAGCAATTACATCATACCCCTGAGCTCAAGCCCCAGTGCATATGGTAGAAGTGAGACCCGACTCCCTTCCCTAGATTCAGATTTCTGTACCCCCTCTTTTGCATGTACACTACTTCCAAGATAAATAGATGTAATTTTAAAAGAGAATTGGTTTGTGAAGGGCAGTAAGCATGGGCAGGAATAAGAACAAAATATATTGTGGGGCAGAAGAGACAGCTCAGTGGTTATGGTCACTTGCAGCTCTTGCACGGGACTCTGCTTCAGATCCAAGCACCCACATGGCAGCTCACAGGCTCCTGTAAGTCCAGTTCCAGAGTTCCGATGCTCTCCTCTGTTACCGTGCAGGCCTATGGTACACCTATGTGTACGTGGTGTGTGCATATGAAGCAAACATGCACTACACATAAAACAAAAATCAAAATTGTCCCGCGCTATCGTCTCGCCAGCAAGAACACACGTGGACACCAGGATCCTTCTGCAGCAAAGCGTTTATTACATCTTGAAGAGGAGAGACCGAGCCCAAGAATGGCGCTGCTTATATACACCCTAATGTGGCGTGTCCACGCCTGATTGGTCGCTTACCCATGATCTCATTGGCACGCCCCGGGGTGGGCAAAGACTTGGCACGAACACACTCTTGCAATGCTCACACAGCTAGTTTCCTGAAAGGAAGTCGGGCTGGCGTAGCGGAAGCCAGCGCCATCTTGTAATGGCGAATGCTATCTCGACTTTCCACATCTCCCCCTTTTTGTTTTACTACAATGAGGCTGGTCTAGGCCTCTGCAGTTACATCCATCTGCTGTGGCTCCTGTCTTAGGTCGTTCCTCTAATGTCACAGCCTTATCCGTCGTAGGGTAACCCTATCGCCACCGGGCCCCGTGTCTTAGATTGGTCTGCATGAGGAAAGTTGCCCGTCTCTGGATACCGCAGTGCTGTGTGACAGTAACTGCTAAATGACCTAGGGCGAACTCTACAAAAGAGGCCAGCCAGAAAATGAGTTAGTGGGGAAATCATGATCACCCCATCGCGTGCAATGAGGAAACCTCAGCGATGTAGAAGGTCTGATCAAAGAATCATTGAGTCTCTCTCATCCCAGTGCAATGGATCCACAAATCCATGGGGTGCAAGAGCAGAGAACTCAGATGCCGACTAATTCCTGAGCAAGATAACCAAATTCCAGGGGAGGCCCCTTGTTCAATGGCCACAAGTGTTTGAGTGACAACGACCTTGTCACGTTTCTGTCAAACCAACCATAGCATGAACACTAATCCACAGCATAGGGCTGTACCAAACAGAGCCACTCCCGATAAGTAGTGGGCACCTCATCTGGTTCTCCTCAGCTGCTACCACCAAGGGCCGCAGTCAAGCCACTCCTATAATAAAATTTAGAATTCCCAATTGTTAGCAACTACTCCAGAAAGTTCACCCACTGTGCTTGCCTAACAATAGATTGGGGGAGGGTAACTCTAGACACTGCAGACACAATGACTGCAGCAGTAATGGCTGCTACAATAGCAGAGAAAGTAACAAGGTCTTTCCCAGGACAGTTTAGGATCGGTCATTCTTCTCTGGAACAACCAGCAGGCAATGGGACCATGTCTGAGATCTGCACAACCAGGGCAGAGTTCCCCAGTCCACAGCAGCTTCACACAGGTGGCATTCCTGTGAAGCAATAGACTGCAAAATGACAACACCAGTTAAGGCAGCAAGAGTCACCAGGGGAATGAGGGGGGCAACGGTAACGGAGCCCAGTCTTCTCCAGCAAGCAGCAGTGCACAGAGGGTCTGAGCGTAGGCCACAGTGGGACGGGACACACGCAGTGGTAACACTGACTGTAGCAACGCCAAAATTTCTGTGATGACAAAAGATGAGGGAGAATCTTCTATCTTCCTCTTAAGGGCACAGGAATGACTTCAGGGACCCAAACCAGGAGAGCTGAATCTTCATGCTCTCAGGATCAGCAAGTCTCACCAGCCACCTCTGGCAACTGGCATACTCTTGTAGCATCCTGTAGGAAAAACACAAAGATTCCCTCTTCCCTATATAAAATATCTGAACAGGATCATGTCAATATGTGAATCTTTCTATTTCACCTAGGTAGAAGTATGCCTAGTTGTAGGGTGCCATAAACACTCAAGGGTTCCTTGGCATCCAGATTTTAAAATTGAAATAAAAGGAGCATTATTTAGCATACAGGGATAACTCCCCCTTTTTATTTATTAAGATATAAACTGTCTAGTATCATTGTCCTCCCTCGTTAAGGGGTCTAGGCAATCCAGTTTGAGTTCTTAAATGGCCTCTAAAGGAACAGTATTTAGTGTTCTTAACCACTAAGCCATCTCTCTAGCACCTCACAAACTTTATTTCCAATGAGGATAACAAACAAAGACTTAAGTCCTCTGGTAAGGTGAGGTACTTAGCCAACTAACATATCCTTAGAAGTTTAAAATTAGTTTCAAATATTCTTTTTTGGAGTAGTATAACAGCTACTCCCCAAATATTAAAGCTCATTTTGAGAGCAAAGTTTTGTAGTAAAAATTTCTATATACACTGAAAGATTTAAAGTTCTAACTTCTTACATTGAAGAAGCGACAAAATTATATAATATAAGGCTATTAGCCATTCCTTTGTAAAATTTTTAATGATATCACTTTATGGGCTCTCTAAAATTATAAGCAAGCTCATGAAATGAAAACTCACAATCGCCAGGACATCCTCTAAATCTATCTTGAAATGGCAGTTGGAGTAAGCAAACAGGCTGTAATGCTTTCACAAGTTCCAAAACCTCATCAACCCTTCGTAAATCCTGTAACAATCTCTACCTGTTTTATTTTTTTCTCAATAATAAATAAGTTTGAGTTAGTCAATGAAACACTGGCAATCCTTAATCACAATCCTTAAGTTCTCCTTGTAACACCAAAGCACAACCACAAGGTCACCTGAATCCTGAGTATGTGACTAGGCAGTTGTCCTTGGGGCAGTGGAATTAGTATCAAAATACAGATAACTTCAGGGCAAACCACAACTTTGGAAAGCAAAACTCAACCTCCAACAACCTAGTCTCCAAAATCCAGTCTCCAAAATGCCGAGTCTATCCCTTCATGCTACTAAGTTTGACTGCCAATTCCTACATATGAACGCACGATGGTGCAGTCTCCAATACCTCAACAAAGAGACATTGCCCTAAAATCTTTTAGAAGCCTGGTTTTTAGAATAAGAATTCCATAAAAATATTATCTCAATTTAGACCTGTTTCCCTAGGTTGGCTCATGCCACATGTTGTCTAGAATGACTCCATCCAAATTACCAGCTTTATGTCAACTTTCTGTTACCAATATTATACCTTTTTAACCATATCCAATAACTTAAAAGCCAATAGTACATAACCAAGGCGTGTAGAGCATATTTATACATTTAAAACCAATCAGAAACAAAATTGAAGTGGCTACACATGTCTTTAATATTTAGACCAAGCACCATTTTTACTTTTTCTAGCTGTAATATTAAGAGAAGCACCTTGTCACCTGCTAAGTCAAATAATAAGTCAGGGATTTTTCTAAGAGAAACAGTTATCAGTTTCATTACCATAGAAGCTGTGAAGCTCCTGGTGCCTTTAGGATCAGCTCGTGTAGACGCTTAGCCCCCAGGCAGCTTCTCCAGCTGACCTAGACACCTGGCTATAAGTACAGGGCTCCAAGGGCTGATTGAAACTGCTTTTTATTCATTTGTTTCTTTTTTGAAAGGAGTTAAAACCAAATCAAGGTGTGAAAGACTGGCAGATAAAGTTTTTACCATTTTTTCTTTTGAACATGAAACAAAACATTTAAACAACGAGAAACAAAAACCACAGACATAAACTGACAGACATGGACAGCTTGGTGCACCGAGGACAGACAATAGACATAGAGGGAAAAAACTAGATGGTGTCCCACCAAAGGGACCCAGATTCCAATAGGAGTCAGCAGAGAGGTAGGATCTCCCCTTTCCCACCACTTCCACGGTGACCATCCACTCGAGTGGAGTTGATATGGACGATGGATTGTCTCAATTCCTGGACTAGTCCATCAACGTGTTGAAACCAAATTCCTGTAAGATACTGAGATATATTACGGGATATCTGAGCAGCACAACTGACATTCACAGATGGTATGGAAGTGAAACACAGTCCTGAATTTTTCCACTCACAACCCAATTACATTAACTCCATCAAGCTGTGCATGGGCGTTGAGATGTCCTTGGGGGTAGGGGATAGGAAAAATGAAACTAATGCTGTAGCTGATGTGTCCTGACTGGTCCCAGCTGAAAGTCCTTGAGACCAGGAATCCAAGTAGGCACACTCTGTACAATTCTCAAGACAAAAGTTTAGAATCGAGATATCTTTTTGTTTGATTCTCCTGAATAAATTTTCAGGCGGTCTACCTCTATATCAAATCTGATCAGTATGACTCTGTGAAGTTTCCAAAGCCTAATCACATCTTTTACAAGCACAAAGACAAAATTTTTCTCCCAAAATACTGTGTTCCTTTTATCTCCTTCCTGTTTCTCTCCCAGGGCATCCTTTCCCTTATCTCTCGCTTCCTCGGATCCAAGGTCCTTGAAAGGGCCTCTTTTCTTAGGTGCACCTTTCCTTCTTAAAGCTTCTAATCTTTCACCTCGCTCTGTTTCTGACATGCTGTCCTGTAACTCCTCTAATGCCCCCTGTCCTGCTATTACTGTTGGGCAGCATTTCTCATCTTCTAGGCACGACTTCTGACTGTGCCTAGCGGCAGCCGCAAAATCAAAAACCAAAAGAGAAAGAATGAGTGCTGCCAAAACAATAACAAAAGCTTCCACCGCATCTTCTAATGGGGGAAAGAGATGAGAGAGATGAAGACCAAACATGCCTCTCAGAGCTTACCTTCTCGTCCTGCAGTTCTGGACCCTCTCTGCGAACAGAGGCTCTCCTCGGTGCCGGCGATGGTGTGGCGTTTATTCCGGGTTTCGGCACCAAATATCCCGCGCTATCGTCTCGCCAGCAAGAACACGCGCGGACACCAGGATCCTTCTGCAGCAAAGTGTTTATTACATCTTGAAGAAGAGAGACGGAGCCCCAGAATGGCGCTGCTTATATACACCCTAATGTGGCGTGTCCACGCCTGATTGGTCGCTTACCCATGATCTCATTGGCATGCCCCGGGGTGGGCAAAGACTTGGCGCGAACACACTCTTTTTTTTTTTTTTTTGGTTCTTTTTTTCGGAGCTGGGGACCAAACCCAGGGCCTTGCGCTTCCTAGGCAAGCGCTCTACCACTGAGCTAAATCCCCAACCCCTCGAACACACTCTTGCACGTGCGCACACAGCTAGTTTCCTGAAAGGAAGTCGGGCTGGCGCAGCGGAAGCCAGCGCCATCTTGTAATGGCAAATGCTATCGCGGCTTTCCACACAAAATATCTCCTTAAACATAAGCAAACCTAGGGCTGGAGAGATGGCTCAGTGGTTAAGAGCACTGACTACTCTCCCAGAGGTCCTGAGTTCAATCCCCAGCAACCACGTGGTGGCTCACAACCATCTGTAATGGGATCTGCCCTTTTGTGGTGTGTCTGAAGACAGTGACAGTGTATGTATATATAATAAATAAATAAATCTTTTTTTAAAAATAGCATACGTATATGAAAATGCCATAGTGAAACCCATTACTTTCTGTTAGCTTAAAAATTAAATTTTTTAAAAAGGCAAAAAGTAATTAAGGTATGCTTCATTAACAAAGCACTTTTAAAGATGAGGGTAACACAGTTAGGAAATGATCTCCAAAGCCCCAGGAAAAGAGCCCTGATTTTTTTCTATCACTTTCAATTTTCTATGTTAATTGTGTGAAACTTCAGCTAACATAACTTTGGCCTGCAAAGCTTGCCATAGGCATCTTCTTACAGGAAGTTGAGCCCACACTGCCCTCTGCTGTGTGGTATTGAGATCAAGTTCGAAATCACCCCAGTGGCTCCAGAGGAATGAGAAGTGACCTGAGAAGCCTGTGTGGCTTTGCTGCAGGCAATTAGAGCTCTGAAGAAGCGTGTTTGTGGTCCTGCATTTCGACATGTAGGAGAAGTACGGGGGAGGCTTTTGTGTGGTTTTCAAAATATGATAAATGTGAGGAACATGAGAAATAAAAAATAATGTAACAAGGCTTACACCTTCGCTGTCTTTACAGAACAGTGGACTCCAGTGATGCTTTCTGAATTTTCCTCTCTGTTCTTATTGTCACCATTCCCACCCCAAGGATTTTCCCCTTCTAGATGCCACATTCATCACTCATTTTGGTAGCACCAAAACCACACTGTCTTGATACCGCAGAGTTATGGAAGTCGAGGCTAATAAACTTTTTTTAAAAAGATTTATTTATTTCTGTATATGAGTACACTGTAGCTGTCTTCAGACACACCAGAAGAGGGTATGGGATCCCATTACAAATGGTTGTGAGCCACCATGTGGTTGCTGGGAATTGAACTCAGGACCTCTGGAAGAGCAGCCAGTGCTCTTAACCTCTGATCCATCTCTCCAGCCCTAATAAACTCTTTCTGTATGGCATGGGCTGTTCTTCTAACCCAGTGGTACTCAGGCTTCCTAACGCTGTCACCCATCAACCCAGTTCCTCATGTGGTGGTGACCCCAACCATAAAGTTTTTTTCATTGCTACTTCCTAACTGTAATTTTGCCACCGTTAGGAATTATAATATAAATATCTGTACTTTCCAGTAGTCTTAGGTGACCCCTGTGAAAGGGTGGTTCGGCCCCCACCATTACCCCCACCCCAAGGAAGTTTCGACCCACAGGTTGAGAACCACTGTAAATCCATCAGGATTTTAGTGGCTTTTGATGAAGGGTAGTTATAGCTGCTTCTGGATTGCTGTTGTTGGTTTGTTTGGTGGCAGGGAGAGCAGGGTACATCTAGGCTTGCCTTAAACTAGAAATTCTCCTGCCTTAGCTCAAGTGCTGAGATTACAGGCATCGGCCACTATGCTTGGTAGGGGAAGGTTTTAGCAGGCGCTATGAGCCTGCTTTTCCCTCAGACCATTTTATGTCTGAACCACCCCCAGCAGATGCTTTCCACACTTGGGGAGGGCCTCCCACTCTCAGTCCTTTGAGGAAGTACAGGTCAGCTCAAAACAGTGCCATTTGCATCTTTTTCTTCTCTCTCTTTTTTTGTGAGCCAATGAGTTTTATTGGGGATGCTTACAGGTATATGGGTGAGGGGCTATTGCAGTGAGAGCAGAAATGACTCAAAGACAGCGACATCACCAAAGCTCACCCCAAAGCTCACAAAAGCTGGAGCAGACTGCACATGCTGCAGGTAGCTCAAAGCTTCCAGCATGTCCTTTCTAGGTAACGGTTAGGTCTGAGCCTCTTTCAGGCAGCTCAACTGGCCTTTGTTCCATCTGTGCATCTGGCCTCTGCTTCTTCCAGACTGCTTGTCTGGTCTCTAATTCCTCCTGGGCTTGTCTGAGAGTGATTCTCAGCAGTCTGCTATTTACATACTCATGGGAGGGAGGTGGCTAGTGATCCTGGTCAGTTTCAGGAACTTCCTGAAGCTATTCGGAATTGCTTACTTCCTATCTCAAGGAGCTTCCTTGAAGAGTGAAGTGTTTTTCCTCCTCTTCGAACTTTCTGTTGTTTTTACATCCTTGTAAACATCTCACCTTAAAATCTTGTTTTACTTTAAAAAAACTTTTATTGTGAATTTTATATCATTCAGCCCAATCTCATTTGTTACTTTAATTTTTTCAAACCTTACTTCTAATGATGGCCTCCCTTGTAGCCCACCACCCACCAGAGGTAGTAGAAAAGGATAGGGGGGAAGTGGACCTGTTTAGAAAGGTTCTTTGGAGAAACTCCCATCTGTGTTGTCTGGAAATTGGAAGTTCAGTTCACAGGTTAGCAGGCATCAGCAGCTTGAACCACTCGCAAACACTTTAGGGATAGTACACCAGCAGTCCAGTTCGGTAGAATCAGTTAGTAACAGTGGTGACAATCGGACCTCAGCCTCAGCTTGAGTCAGAAGGAGGGACCAGCCGGAACACCAGGAGAAGTTCTCTGCTGTGCCTCTCTCAGGGAAGTGAAAATCAGCGAAGATGTGAGACCCACAAGCATTGCACAGCTAGCTGTACCAACAAGTCTCTCTCTCTCTCTCTCTCTCTCTCTCTCTCTCTCTCTCTCTCTCTCCTTCCTACACATCAACCCCAACAGGACCCTGCTCAATTAAGTGCCAGGGGACGTTGAGACCACCCACCTTGTCCTCGATCCCAGAAAATGAGACTCTACTCATGCAGCTGTTCTCAACCCCACTGGATTAGACATGGGCCTCTCATCCTCCCCCTGCTGTTTGTTTCCATGCAGGGTAGCCCTTACATCTGGAGATTTGAGGTTCAAGAAACCCCACTGATAACAGTCTTTCCAAACAGGGTCATGATACTGCTCCAGAACCAGATGCAAGGAGCCAATCCAAATTGTTGTCATCCTTGTATCATTTATCCCATCTAAATATTATCATCTCTTTACTTGCTTTCTCTTTGACCAGACAAAAGATGATTGTAAAAAATGGCCAGACGAATGTTGGCTTCCCAGATACACATGCTAGGATCACAGACCAATCACTTCCTCTATCAACAACACAAAACACTCTTCTTCTACACACAAGTCCCATGGAATCCCAGTTGGGAGACAGGAGTCATTAGTAAGCTCTACCATAAAAATCAATCCAGGTCCCCAGTAAGTACTATCTGCATCCAGAGAAAATGTCTCAGTTGCCCAACCTCTAGGATATCAGAAAAGTAGAGGAAGTAATCAAATACTCCTCCAGTGTCCTTGGCATTCCCCCTCATAAATGGCACTAACTTGTCATTTCGCCTTTTGCTTCAGACCTTGACCTTGGTGTACCAACTCTTTAATGTTACCCAACCTGGTTGCTTTAAAGATTGCTGGCTATGTGTACCCCCAGAACTAGCTCACAATTGCCACTAACAGCCTCTCTAGTGATACTGCCAAATGTCACCTCACCTTTGTCAGCTGCCCTGACTCTGATGTTGCCATGACCCCATACCTTTTCTCTATCCCTCTTTTTGTCATGGCAAACTGATTTTTTTTTTTTTGGTTCTTTTTTTTTGGAGCTGGGGACCGAACCCAGGGCCTTGCGCTTCCTAGGTAAGCGCTCTACCACTGAGCTAAATCCCCAGCCCCATGGCAAACTGTTTTAAGACATCCAGGACACGTTCTGTAGGATTGCTAAGCTCCCTAGACTGCACCTCATCTCTGCCACAGTGCCCTGCAGTCCAAACACATCAATCCTCTGTGGCACCCAGGTCTATCATCGCCTACCCGCCAGCTGGTCAGGAGTTTGCACTTTGGTGTTCCTTTTCCCTGAACCAGGGGTAATCCTGGGAAACGAGCCCCTGCCTATCCCAGCTGTAGATATGATAGCTGCCCAACATAAGAGGGCAGTTCAGGTTGTGCCACTCCTGATCACTGTGGGACTAGCCATAGGTGCTGGGACTGGGATTGCAGGGATAACGACTCCCATAACCCAATATGATAAATTCACGTCCAAGCTTAATACAAATTTTCAAAAAATGTCTGAAGCCAGGCATGCTTACCATCCAGAAACAGATCGATTCTTTGGCAGCAGTGGTCCTTCAGAACTGACAGGGACTAGATGTCCTGACAGCTAAGGAAGGTGGTCTTGGCCTGTTCCTCCAAGAAGAATGCTGTTTCTATGTCAACCAATCTGGGAGAGTGAGAAATAAAATCCAGCAGCTACAATCAGACATCCAGAATCCAGACACCCAATTAATGGGTTTTCGAAAACCCTATATGGAAGTGGATACTCCCTTTCATAACACCTTTCCCAATCATCTTTCTGGCATTACTATTCCCTCCCTGCCTCATTAATCTTGCCTCTATGTTCCATCGACCACTCTAACCAAACAATCGATCAATTCCTGTTACAGGATTACCAGCCACTGTCCACAGGGGAGCCTGACGTGAACGTTTACCAAGTGGACCCTGATGGTTAAAGTCAGCTACACCCTGAAATTGACGACACCCCTAGACAGCAGGAAGCAGTGTAAGAGATCCAATGTTCCTATTTCCCTTTCACCATTGGCTGCTCCCCCCGCTTTATTACTTCTCTTTATGATAAGAAAACGGGAGGTGTGTTGGCATCAGAAACAACCTACAGCCTCCGAATCTAATGATGGTGCCACCCCTAGGCCACAGAGACCATGTGCCTGTTGCCATGGCAACTGCCATATGTTCCCAGTTCCCAGTGTTCACTTCACCTGCCTTCACTTGCCCAACTGTGCGAAGGGGTGCAGGTGATCTCATCATGACCCAAATAAAAGGCAGACCCCACCCCTCCCCTTTTTTATCACTCCCCTTCCTCCTTTTCTCTTCCCCCCTTCTCACCAATAAACCCTCTTCTCCTGGAGCTGTGTTGGCCTGGTCTGATCTGTCCAGATATGAGCCACCGTTTTAACACACGCGCAAAGTTCACTCAGTGAGAAAGGAACATGGACTCTGACTAGGCCATCTACCACAACAACTTCCCTGAAAGGAAAGGCCAGTGCTGGGTCAGGTGTCCTGGGGGAGAGGAACTTGGGGTTTGGCTGTGGCCTTTCGGTGTGTGATTCGAGGGCTGAATGTAGGTGCCAATGCAGGGTGATTGGAGTGACCTGCAGCTGGCACAGGGGGAGGGGGCATCAGGAGAGGTCGAGAAGGAAGCTCTGGTGTAGCCTGGAGAGAAGAAGAAACTGAAGTGGCAGTTTGGATTTGCGAAGGCATAGAGACAGGTCTGCAGCAGAAAGGAGGCAGTCCATTAGCTGGATCGAGGGTTGTAGTGTAGGGGGAGGTTTCATGGTTAGGAGAAGTTGGGTAGGGGAACAAGACAGAGGAAGGGGTTGGAGCAAAGATATGTAAATGTTTTTTTTCATTTACCAGACCCCTGGCAGTCTGTATGAAGAAATAATTGGATCTAACGTGCCATTAAGTGGCCATTTAGAGCTGTTGTCTAATGGGTACTGAGTCCAGACCTTATCGCACAGGTGTACCAGCTTGGATGCTCTCAAGTCTGGTGTTAGCTTTAGAGATTTAAGATTTTCCAGGAGACATCCCAGTAGGGAGCCTGGAGGCACCCAGTGGATGCTGGGGATGTTATTGAACTATTCATCCCAGAATCCTAGGAAAAAGTTCAACAACAAATTACAAACGTGCAGCCAGGCTAGATGTCCAGGTCCTCTCGTGAACAATCTAGGTTCTACAATAAGTCCCGGACTCACCAGAAAGCATCTCCACCTAGGCCTAGGCTTTTCTGAACTACTGCAAGAGCGCCCTCCCCCGGGAGAGTGTTATAGAAACCTCTTTCAAGAAAGAAGTCACCCAAGGGTTGAATCCTGTCTTGTACGTCGCCTAGGAGGCTGGTCATAGGGACAGTGGCCATGAAAATGCCAACCCCTTAGCCCATAAAGGTTGACCAGATGTTTCTGGAAGACCAGGCCCTCCCCATCAACAGGAGGGAAAACCTTACCAATCCACCGGATGCTTGTGTAAAAATTTTAGCTGTCGGATAGCAGGAAAAGTGGAGCTGTGAGGGTGGTGGACCTGTCTGAATGAGGTTCAGTCCTTGGGGCTTAAACCATGTGCCAGAAGCTAAGCTCATAAGGTGGAGGTCTATGTGCCCAGCGTCAGTAGGGTGGGAAGGGTCTTCAGCTATGATGGCAAAAATCCACATGGTGGCAGGTGCATGGTGGCAGCTGAAACCCACATGGCAGTGTTGATGGCAGCGGCTGCGGCCCACGTGTAGGCAGTGGCCATGACTGAAACCCAGGTAGCGGTGGCATCAGCTCATATGGCAACAGGGGCAGTGGAGGGCACAGCATATCTGAACAGATCACACCAAGAAAAGGATGGAGGAGAGCAACAAAGAAAAGGAAAAGAGGGGAAGGGGAGGGGCTCTGCCTTTTATTTAGGTCATCACGAAATCTCATGCACACAGGTGGGTCGGTCAGCAGGCAGATGAAGGCAGGTGAAGGCAGACGAAGTGAACGCTGGGAATGTATAGCGGTTGCCATGGCAACAGACACGCAGGTCCCTGTGGCCTGGGGGTGACATCATTGTTGGATTAGGAGGCTGTAGGTGGCTTCTGATGCCAATATAGTGTCAAGCGCTTGCTTTAGCAGCACATCCTCTTTCCCGTCTGCTTCAATCAAACGTTCCTTCTTCACAAGTCTGCCTTAGCCTTCCACACCTGCGTCCCTTTTAACAAATATTCCTTCACCTGTGTCCCCTTTAATATTCCTTCACCTGTGTTCCCTTTAATGAAAGGTTCCTTCACATGTTTGCCCAGCAAAACAGCATCGGAGCGACCTTCCAAAGAACACTCAAGTTTCCACTCCACTCAATATCCCCATCCCTTCATATCTGCCCTTCAGCTTTGCAACTTCCCACCCAGAAGGAAATTTTAAAACAACAAAAATATGTTAAAATTAAAAAGTAAACAAAACAAAGTATCTCATCATGGGGGCTGCAGTGTGTCACAGTGTGTCCCAGAGTATACCCTTTCGTCCATGCACCTTTACTTGCAAGTGCTTTGGCTCCAGACCTCTGACCTCTGCTACAATATCGATATTGGGTCCTCAACAGGCCTTCTCTTATAATTATAATTAGAATGTAATTATTGTTGCCCTGTGTCATGGAGGACATAGATCTGCAGGCCTGGCCCCTTCACATACTCCAGAAGTTCATAGATGTGATAGACATTAGGGTAGACCAACTCAAAGCCCTGGAGCTGTCTGGCAACCACACCACCAAGGTGAACCCTCCTGCACGGCTAGTTTACCCAAAGCCACAGCAGGCAAGGGGCAAGGCCAGCTCTCCTCCTCTCATGTCCTCAGGACTGCCTCACCCAGCACCCA
The DNA here is from genome assembly GCF_021556685.1 of Rattus norvegicus. Taxonomy (NCBI): domain Eukaryota; kingdom Metazoa; phylum Chordata; class Mammalia; order Rodentia; family Muridae; genus Rattus; species Rattus norvegicus. The sequence goes on along the minus strand of NC_141549.1, from coordinate 2,787,706 downwards.
TGACACCAGAGCCTGTACTACTTGTGCTGCCCAGGAGAGGTGTGACGTCCACTTTCCTTGAGTGCAGCAGCATGTGAGGGACATGGCCATTTGTTTCTTAACTGCCTCCCAAAGGCCCATCTTCTGGTAGCTTTGTTGTCAGTCTACTATGTTGTTAGGAGTTGGTGGAACCCTTAGAAGGTAGGGCATCATGGAAGTTAGGCCTTGGGATGGGCAAAGTCCTCAAAGGGGACTGTGGGAGAGCTTGGCCTCGAATCTTGTTTGCTTTATTCTTATTTAGAGAACCTTTAAGTTAACCTGAGCTGTGGTTTGTTGTTGCTGGCTGTGTGTGTGCGTGTGTGTGTGTGTGTGTGTGTGTGTGTGTGTAAACAGTCTTTATCAAATTAAGGCAATCTCCCCCTATGAGAGATTTTAAGTGGTAGAAAACTTCATGTTAGATTTTGAAACCTCTGCTGGCTTCAGCACTGAGTCCAGACAGGAATCTATGAGATCACACCTTGGGGAAGATACTAGGGTGGAGGCAGTGAAGTCAGACTGAGGAGAGTCTCACCAGACTCAGATAGCTCTCCTGATTTTATATGAGAAGAACCTGAGGTCAGAAGGGTTTATTGACTCCTTCCCCCTCCTCCCCTGCTGTCTGCATATTTCTTAAGACTGTTCTCAGAATTTCCCAATTAAGACTAGCATCCCTTCACACCTGAACAATTCATGTAATTTAACTTTATTTTTTCTTTTTATTTTTTATTGTATGCTTTTTAATTACATTTCAAATGTTATCCCCTTTCCCAGTTTCCTGTCCATAAACTCCCTATCGCATCCCCCTCCTCCTCCTTCTATGAAGGTGCCCCCCAACTACCCACCCCACCCAGCCTCTTTGCCCTGACACTCCCCTAAGGGCTTCTCCTCTCATTGGTGCCCAACAAGGCCATCCTCTGCTATATATGCAGCTGGAGCTATGGGTCTGTGTACTCTTGTGTACTCTTTGGATGGTGGTTTAGTCCCTAGTGGTTCAACGGATTGACAATGTGTGGAGTGACCTTCCATTGTTCTTGTAGCAGTTTGCCTAGAAGTCTCCTCCCCTGGGACTTCAACTGCTGGATCATCTCTCTCCTGACAGGCTTAATGCGGGAATGTTGTATCTGCATCCTAACCCCATCCACCATGACAGCCATAGTCATGGTCAGGATCACAGTGTGAGGACTTTTCCAGCATGGTTCCAGAGCCTTGTAGTTATATCTCTTGATCCAGATTTCATCACCTGGTTCAAAGCAATGGGGGTTAGAGGGAGGAGCAGACTCATAAGCTTGGCAGATGGCAGGCCAGAGTTGCTTCTGGACTCTATGGAGGGCTTCCAAAACATATGTTGGTCATATTCAGCTAAGATATCAGACTGGAGGTTAGGCAGCATGGGAGAGGGACTCCCATATAGGATCTCAAAGCAGGTGAGACCTTTAGGTATAGGGGGTGCTCCTTACCCTATATAAGGCATAAGGTAAGAGAGATGCCCAGTCACCACCAGTTTCAGGGGTTAATTTGGTCTGATTTATCCTATTTGCACTGAACTCTGGGATGTGTCTGTACAATGTAATTTCTAATTGGTCCCCAGAACCCGTGTTAGAGATTGTGTTACCTGAGAGATGAATGCTGGCCCATTGTCAGACCCAAGCATGGTAGGCAACCTATACATGGGTCTGTTGTCTTCCAGAAGCTTCTTTGCCACTTCCTTGGCATAGGGTAGGGTTCTACCCATCCTGAAAAGGCCCCTAAACAATGAAGGAACAGGAACTTTGAAAAACAGGGAACCTATTAAAAAGACAATAAACAAACAAGAAAGGCAGCGAGTGTGAAGATGTAGAGGTCAGAACCCTCACTTATTGCTGCTAGGGTAAAATGTAAAGTAGGGTCCAAATGCTGTGCTGGCAGTGGAGATGGTTGGCAGTGTATCTAAAAGCTAACCTTAGAAGTCTAAACTACCTGCTCCATGGTAGGTGTGTGCTAAAGGAATTACAAACAGGAACTGTGCTGCAGGACGTTTGGTGCATTAAGGTCCACTGCAATATTCATGAGAACCATCAAATGTATGTTGTGTTTTTCTAAAAAGCCAAGGATATGTTTTATAGAATACAGTATGGTGAAGTGGGAGGTGTGTGTTGGTGAGCCCACACTGAGGCATCCCTTCCCCCTGAGGTACCTACCAGTCTTAGGAGGGGTCAATTTTCAACCAAAAGTCATCAAAAAAGATAAGGAAGGACACTTCATATTCATCAAAGGAAAAAAATCACCAAGATCAACTCTCAATCCTAAATATCTATACTCCAAATGCAAGGGCACCTACGTTCATAAAAGAAACCTTACTAAAACTCAAAGCACACATTGCACCTCACACAATAATAGTGGGAGACTTCAACACCTCATTCTCATCAATGGACAGATCATGGAAACAGGAACTAAACAGAGACACAGAGAAACTAACAGAAGTTATGAACCAAATGCATTTAACAGATATTTATAGAACATTGCATTCTAAAACAAAACAATATACCTTCTTTTCAGCACTTCATGGTCCCTGTCCAAAACTGACCATATAATTGGTTACAAAACAGGCCTCAACAGATACAGGAAGATTGAAATGTTTTAATGCATACTATCAGATCACCATGGACTAAGGCTGGTCTTCAATAACAACAAAAACAACAGAAAGCCCACATACACATGGAAACTGAACAATGCTCTACTCAATGATAGCTTGGTGAAGGAAGAAATAAAGAAAGCAATTAAAGACTTTTTAGAATTTAATGAAAATGAAGGAACAACATACTCAAACTTATGGGACACAATGAAAGCTGTGCTAAGAGGAAAACTCATAGCTCTGAGTGCCTGCAAAAAGAAACAGGAAACAGGAGAGAGCATACACTAGCAGTTTGACATCACACTTAAAAGCTCTAGAACAAAAAGAAGCAAATACACTCAAAAGGAGTAGAGGGCAGGAAATAATCAAACTCAGGGCTGAAATCGACCAAGTAGAAACAAAAAGAATCAACAAAACCAGGAGCTGGTTCTTTGAGAAAATCAACAAGATAGATAAACCCTTAGCCAGACAAACCAGAGGTCACAGAGAGTGTGTCCAAATTAACAAAATCAGAAATGAAAACGGAGATATAACAACAGACTCTGAGGAAATTAAAAAATCATCAGATCCTACTACAAAAGCCTATACTCCACATTAAACCAGATACACTCAAACTAATAGAAGAAAAAGTGGGGAAGAGCCTCAAATATATGGGCACTGGGGAAATTTTACTGAACAGAATACCGATGGCTTATGCTCTAAGATCAAGAAATGACAAATGGGAGCTCATAAAACTGCAAAGCTTCTGTAAAGCAAAGGACACTGTTATTACACAAAAACAGCAACCACCAGATTGGGAAAAGATCTTTACCAATCCTACACCCAATACAGGGCTAATATCCAATACAAAGAACTGTAGAAGTTAGACTCCAGAGAATCAAATAAAACCTTATTTAAAAATGGAGTATGGAGCTAAACAAAGAATTCTCAACTGAGGAATATCTAATGGCTAAGAAGCACCTAAAGAAATGTTCGGGGTTGGGGATTTAGCTCAGTGGTAGAGCGCTTGCCTAGGAAGCGCAAGGCCCTGGGTTCGGTCGCCAGCTCCAAAAAAAAGAACAACAAAAAAAAGAAATGTTCAACATCCTTAGTCATCAGGAAATGCAAATCAAAACAACCCTGAGATTCTACCTCACACCAGTCAGAATGGTGAAGATCAAAAACTCAGGTAACAACAGATGCTGGTGAGGATGTGGAGAAAGAGGAACACTCCTCCATTCTTGGTGGGATTGCAAGCTGGTACAACCATTCTGGAAATCATTCTGGAGGTTCCTCAGAAAAGTGGACATTGTACTACTTGAGGACCCAGCTATACCACTCGTGGGCATATACCCAAAAGATGCTTCAACATACAACATAAAAAAATCATGCTCCACTATGATCACAGCAGCCTGATTTATAATAGCCAGAAGCTGGAAAGAACCCAGATGCCCTTCAGCAGAGAAATGGATACAGAAAATGTGGTACATCTACACAATGGAATACTACTCAGCTATCAAAAACAATGACTAAATGAAATTCATAGATAAATGGATGGAACTAGAAAATATCATCCTGAGTGAGGTAACCCAATCGCAAAAAAAAAAAAAAAAAAAACAAACAAACAACACACACACACACACACACACACACACACACACACACACACACAGTATCACTGATAAGCTGGAATTATCCAAGATACAATCCACAGACCAGGTGAAGCTCAAGAAGAAGGACTACCAAAGTGCAGATGCTTCAGTCCTTCTAGAAGAGGGAACAAAAATATTCATAGTAGGAAATATGGAGACAAAGTTTCGAGCAGAGACTGAAGGAATGGCCATCCAGAGCCTGTCCTACCTGGGTTTCCAGCTCATATACACACAGCCACCAAACCCTGACAATATTGCTGTTGCCAAGAAGTGCATGCTGACAGGAGCCTGATAGTCTCCTGAGAGGCTCTGACAGATCATGACAAATACAGAGGCAAATGCTCAAAGCCAACCATTGTACTGAGAACAGGGTCCCCAATGGAGGAGTTAGAGAAAGGATTGAAGGAGCTAAAGGGGCTTGCAACCCCATAAGAACAGCAATACCAACCAAGTAGAGCTCTCAGGGACTAAATTATCATCCAAAGAGTACACATGGACAGACCCATTGCTCCAGGTGCATATGTAGCAGAAGATGGCTTTGTTGGGCATCAATGAGAGGAGAAGCCCTTGGTCCTTCCAAGGCTCAATGCCCCAGTGTAGGGGAATGTCAGGGTAGGGAGGTGGGAAGTGATGAGTGGAGGGATGGGGGAGCACCCTCATAGAGGAAGGGGGAGGGGAGATGGGATAGGGGGTTTATGCATGGGAAACTGCAGAAGGGGATAACATTTGAAATGTAAATAAAAATATCTAATTAAAAAACAAAAACAAAGAAAAGAAGTCTCTAGGGGTTGGGAGTAGAAGGAAACATTGTTTCAGAATTGTCTTGGGTGCTAAAGGAATTGCAAAAACTGTTTGGATGATAGTTTAGCAACACTGCCACCCAATGAATCATAGCTTACAATGGTTACCATGCAACTTTTTACTATATACTATAAAAATTTTAAAAATTAAAACTTAAATGCTTGTCAAGTGTTTAACAACGACTGCTTCCTTTTGCTTTTCTGGAGTGGGAGAAATGAGGGGAAGAAATTGGGCTGAAGAAATGGCTACATGGTTAACAGCACTGACTGCTCTTCCACAGGTGCCAGACCCAATTCCCAGCACCCGGATTCTGGCGCCCTCCTTTGGCCTCTGCAGGTACCAGTCACACACATGGTTCACAGACATACCTGTGGATAAAACACCCATACACATAAAAAATTAATAATACAGTAAAGACTGGAGAGATGGCTCAGTGGTTAAGAGCATTTGTTTGTCCTTGCACTAGACCAGGGTTGACTTCTCATTTCACATGTCAGCTCACAACCACCTGAAAATCCAGTCCCACGGGATCTGACACCCTCTTCTGGTCTCCATGGGAACCAGATTACACATGTGGTACACAAATGTAAATGCAAGTAAATTACTCAGAAACATAAAATAAAGAGATAAATCAAAAAGAGAGAAAGAAAAAAAAGAGTAATCCAAAGAGAAGACAAAAGGAGAAGAGATTATAATGTTCCATTTTTGATTGACTTTTGGTTCTTTTTTTTTTTTTTTTTTTTTTTTTTTTTTTTTTTTCGGAGCTGGGGACCGAACCCAGGGCCTTGCGCTTCCTAGGTAAGCGCTCTACCACTGAGCTAAATCCCCAGCCCCTTGATTGACTTTTTTTCCTCCCCAAAAACAATATCCTCAGGGAGCTAGAAAGATGACTCAGTAGGGAGAGTGTTTGCTGCCTAAATGTTAGGTAGAACTGGAGTTCATATTCATATGTGTGGGTCTGGTGCCCCACCAGTCATCCCCATGATAGGTAGGCAGAGTGTGTGAGACGTGAGGTTCTTTGCTCATAGATATTCACTAGGGAAAGCAAGAATATTAAGCACACATGGTAGTCCCCTCAAAAGAAGAGATGTATAACCCATTTACTGCACAGAAGGCTGAAAACAGTGTGGTTAATAGCCTTGTGACCTCTGTGCTATCGGTATGGTCATCAGCAGCAGCTTCCCAAAGCTCTCATGGCCATCTCTATCTCAGTTACTGTACAGTGCTCTCCTCCCCAGGGCCCCTGTGAGCACTGTTTACCATGAGCCCACTTCCTTAGTTAATCTGTAGAACCTACCCTCATGGAAGATGTACTGTACAAGAGTTTAGATGAAATCTTGCCTTAAGTTTTGTTGTACACACTAGATTGGGTTGTTTATTACCATGAAACTTTTTTTTCCAAATTGTGTTGTGCTTAAATGTCTGAAATAGGGGCTGGAGAGATGGCTCTGAGGTTAAGAGTGTTGTAAAACCCCATAGTGGCCTTACCTCAGGAGCGCCACCCACAGAGCACAGATTGACAAAGTGACCATTGCAATAGCATGAGGGTATAAGGTTTTTAATCCATGTACGTGGGGTTGCTCATCCACACAGGGAGAGGCAACAACCCTGAACCCAAAAAGCACACAACTTTTATTCCTTACAGAGGGCAGACTTCAGCAACAGGGTTAGCTGGCCTATTCTCATTGGTGGTACACAGGACAAAGGATCTGGTCAGGTATTGGCTGGCCTGCTCAAGGGGCTGTTCTTGGCTCAATTCTTTCCTCATCCAGTCCTACACCTGGCCTTGGAGAATCACAGGGAAAAGGCTAAATTGTCACGTCCCTTAGAGTGGGGGTGAACTAGGGTGGTCGGGCAAGGTCAGGATGACATCTTGTGGTTGTTCTCAGAATTTACCACAGGGAGGGGTAGAGGGTCTTTCTGAGAACAGTTGTTTTTGCTTTGTCTTAATTAACTTAGAATTGTGTCAATATCTTGATCACCAAGACTTTATCATATCACTGGGCATCCTGACGTCTGATGTATCTCTCAGAAAGGTCACAAGTTTGTCATAGGCATCCTGACCACCAGATATATTTCTCAAAGCCTTGTTTTTACAACTTTGTTTTTCACATCTATGAAACTTTATTTCTTCAAGAGCACTGGCTGCTCTTCCAGAGGTCCTGAATTCAATTCCCAGCAACCACATGGTGGCTCACAACCATCTGTAATGGGATCCGATGCCCTCTTCTGGCCTGCAGGCAGAATACTGTATACATGATAAATAATTTTTTTTTTTTAAATTTCTGAAATAAATCACCTAGAGTCAGACTCTTGGAAGCAACACTGGCTACTGAGTAGTGTTGAACTCAGCTTCCTCCTTGCCTCATGAAAACCAACAGTCTTCTGGCCTTGGTGTTTGCAGAGACCCCCACAGCAGAGATGGGGTAGGGCAAGCTGGCTAGGTAGACCAGCTGAGTTAGCAAATTCTGGGCTCCACATGAGAGACCCTTCTTCAATATACAAAGGGAGAGAATTGAAAAAAAAACCCACTCTGCATCTACCTCTGGCCTCACACATGTGCACCCACTCAAGCAAACATGGGAATTCACACCTTGCATGTACCCATAGCACACAAACACAAAGAAGAAAGTAATACTTTCAAATTCATACCACTTGACCTCCCAGAAAATAACTACCATTAACCTGCTGGTTTTGGCCCTTTTATGCATAAGTAAAAGAACAAAAAACAAAAAACAAACCTATCCCTTTAAGTATTTTTTTTAAGACATAGGCTTTTTATGTAGCTCTTGCTGACCTGGAATTCACTATTTAGACCATGGTGGCCTTGAACTCACAGAATTCCCCCTGCCTTGGCCTCCTGAGTGCTGGGGTTAAAGACATGCACCACCATAGACAGCTAAACATAAACGGCATGGTCAAATGTGTGAGTGTATTCTGCTCCCCTCCTTTGGTGTTTCTTTCTTTCTTTTTTCTCTAGACCCCTTTTGAAAGAGGCTTTCATGTAGGAGAAGCTGGCCTTGAACTCTCCAGTCTTCTGTCTTAGATTCCAAAGAGCTGAGATTTCAGGTGTGTGTTGCCAAGCCTGCCTGTTGTTTGGCTTTCTAAAGAAATAGTGCCCTATTGTTTTAGTCAGGGTTCTCTGGACTCCCTAGAACTTATGGGCTCTCTCTATATATTTAGGGAATTTACTGTGATGACTTACAGGCTGCAGTCCAACTAACCCAACAATGGTCAGCTGTGGATAGGAAGTCCAAGGATCTGGTAGTTGCTCAGTCCCACGAGGCTAGTTGTTTCAGCTGGGCTCCTACATAAGCTGGAATCCTGATGGCATAGGCTCCAACAGCAATGCTGGCAAGTAAGCAGGCAAAGAAGAGTGAATCTTCCTTCTTCCAATGTCCTTACGGAGGCCTCGGGCAGAAGGTGTGACCCAGATTAAAAGTGTTCACCACCACACCTGAATCTGGGACTTTTTCTGTCCCAGGCTGGCCTTGAACTCAGAGATCTCCTTGCCTTAATCTCCTGGGATTAAAGGCATGTACTACCTTGCCTGGGCCTAAGCTTTTCAAGGCCACTATGCCTTAAAATCTGGATCAAACGTGTATGTTATTCCAAGTCAAGATCTGAGTCAGAAGCCCCTGTCTTCCAGCTTCAAGATCTGGATCACAGGTGTGCCCTCCATTTCTGAAGTGTAGTTCATTCCAGAAGTTGACACCCAGGAACAGCCACCACACCCATGTAGCTAGGCTGGCCTCACACTCTGGCAGACCTCCTGTTTCTGCCTAAGTGGCAGCAGCTGTGGCTACAGAAGTCATCAACCGTTTCTCTGAAGTTCACTTTGGTACAGGATTCCAAATGCTGGCGAGACATGATAGGGTATCCCCCAATCTTTCAGAAGTCCTGCTGCATAGGACTATCCTCCAACCACCATCTTCAGGCTGCTTAGATGGGCCTGTTTGCATAAGATAGCACTCCCTCATAGAGGGGATGGATAGGGAGGTTCGTGGGCCGCTCTCCTGAGTATCCCTCCCCGCCAACTACGTGCAATGTTGCTGTAACTACACGGGGGCTCTGGGGAATCAGGGGGAACAGGTGTCCAACTACGAACAGCCCTGAGGATGTCACCATCCTTGCGGGGTGCAGACCTTCCAATGTATTTACTTTCAGAATACCCAAGTGACCCTAATAATGTTTTGTTACTGGGATCCTAGGAGGCGGGAAGTAGACATTACCTACTCTTTACCCTCAGCAGTCTCTTTGTGGGAGTGACGTTTGTTTATTTTTATCTGGGGGTGGTGGTGATGGGAGGCGGGGTGAAATGGGGGTAGGGGGATGATGGCGGTGGTTATGAGACAGGATTTCTCTGTAGTCCTGGTTATCCTGAAACTCACTCTGTCAAACAGGTTGGCCTCAAACTCACAGTTGGTTTGATTTTTAAAGATGTGTGTGGGTGCGCCTCCCCACTCCAGTCTGACACCAGGGTTGACATAGCTACAGATAGCTTAGCCACCGGACATAGAAGCTGAGATCCTCTGAAAGAGCAACAAGTGACAATTTGGACTGAGTCTGAAAGCATCAACCGGGGTTATTCACAGACATTCACATTAGAATAGTCTCTGTAGTTTGATTGTTCAGTGGTCACTGACCCAGACAAGTCCTTTTGCCTCTTCGTGCCTCCGAGATAACACTGCTAACGACAGATATACAAGTTTGGAACACAGTGTGATTGTTGCTGCAATATTTAAAGAACTTCAGTACGTAAGATGTGGGTTGCACGAAGAGACAGACACATACTATGTGCCCTAGGCGTCACGACTCCTTCAAGTAAAATAAACCTCTCTTCAAAATATAAAATAGGATGGTTACATCTTTTGCTTCTGCCTACTTGGAAACCTCCATTAGAGCCAAGACAGCTCCCCGGGGCTGGCGGCGATCACCAAGAAACCCCAGACGCCCACCGAGAGGTACCGGGAGTCCCGGGAGGCCGGCACCAGCGGACGAACCCGCCAGCATGTGCCACTCTGATTGGCTCGGCTGGACCCCGGCATCCAATCGGCGTAGCGTTTGTTGAGCAGGGACGGCAAGCTGGGTCACACAAGTGGCTTGAGCGAGCTGCGGGTGGGCGGCGGTGCCATGAACCTGGGGTAAGCCGGCGGGGACTCGCTGGGCTGCGGGGCTGGCCTTCAGCCGGCGCGTGGCAGCGGGCGGGGTTCCGGGTCCAGCACGGACCGAGGTGTTGGAGCGCCCCGGAGGGGAGACGGCGCCCCAGAGGGCGAGATGCTCGGGGACCTACGGCTGCCCGGCGCCGAACTGGAGCATCCTGAGCTAAGGCTGCACCGAGTCTGGGGTGCGGTCTTCATTTTCAGAAGTTTATCCTTTTAGGAAGACCAGCCACCAGACCTAGACGTACCCGCGCATCCAGTAGATGAATGTTAGGTTCTCTTCTGGGAGTTTAGATGTAAATGAGGCAGCCTGCCCTGTGAGCGTACGGGGCTGTAGGATAGAGAGACTTGGCAACTTCAGATTCATTCAAGGTGTTGCCTGCTAACGTAACCATGAGCTGTTAGAGTCCTGCAACGCGGAAGCCTCTGATAACCTATGTCTCCCAGATTGTTTTGTTAAAAACGCAGGCACTTTGATTCCCTCTACCAAAGCAACCCTGTGAATTTAGCGTTGCTAGTCAACCTGCTCGCCCTTTAATTTCTTGGCTTGGTAGTTTCTCTTTAACGTTGTCGACATTGCTGCTGTTCATTGACACATAACACCCATTCCATCCCCACCCCCTGTAAAACCGTGAAATAATGGGTGGAATCCCATCAGAGTTTTGTTGACCTTAATAGACAACATAAGTTTTGCTCGTAGTGTTTACCGTTTATGCTGGCACTTTTGGCATGTAAAGTGCCATATTAGCCAAAGTTTGTTGTGCATTTATTAGGATAGTAGTAAAGATTCGCTAAAGCAAGCATGTGTTATGTGAAACAGTCCAAGTCGTGTGGAATTCTGTACTTAAGCAGCCGTCACCTTGGTGACCATTTTAACCATTTTTCAGTTGGTTTATTCCTCCTTGGAATGTGTCAGTCGTGAAACCGTTACAGAACTAATAAATGACATATCTATGTCTTGTTTACCTTGCCGAGGGGTTCTGGTAGCAGCGTGAGATTTTTGGTACAGAGCTGCAAGTTAAGAATGTCATAATAATTGAGTTGCTTTTTTCTTACCAATAACAAAAACCAGGTTTCAGGTTAAACATGACACATGCTTGCCTTGCTGAAGTGTTATAAGAAAGTCTTTTGTATTTCTTTCCCTCTTGGGTTAAAAAAATGTGTGTGTATACGTATGTACGTACACCACACGCACACGCACGCAGGCACACACGCACACACACACCACACTTTTTAAATACTTAATTTTATGTGTATGGATACCATGCCACTTGTGTGCCTGGTAACCTTGGAGATCAGAGGGGGCTTTGCAGACACTCGCTAGCTACGATGTCGGTTCTGCTCTACAAGAATAGACAGTGCTCTCACTGCTCAGCTGTCCCTTCAGCCTTGAAAAAAATATTTTAAAATTTAAAGACTGCTTTGAGGGAGGTTCAGGCAGGTGGATCAAGAATTCAGTACCAGCCTGGGTTATATGAATTAAAAGAAACAAACAGCCAGAACCCTTGCTTTGATGGTCATGTGATCCTGTATACATTCAAAGGTATAGGTTTACTTTCAAGGGTCATATGTTCTTGGCTGCTATTTGTGAGAGCTGTTTAATTAAAATTGTCAAAACAATTTTCTTTTATATTACAGAGATGGTTTAAAGCTTGAAACGGAATTATTGGATGGAAAGACCAAGCTAATACTGTCTCCGTATGGTATGCCGTGTTGTTGGAAGTCTAAAGGTTTAAGTTTGTGTGCAGAAGTGTGGTGGTTTAACATTTTGCTTGTAGTACAGTTAAATGATACTTGGAAAAAAGCCTTTTCCTTTAATGTCTACAAATTGATATTTATCCAAGTAAAGTCAGATTATGACAGTGGTCACTGCTATGTTGGGTCATAAAATACATTTCATGTGTAATGTTTTTGGCGTTAGCATACCTTGTTGCCTAATAAGTAATGCAGGGAGAGTTTAGATAATTATGTACTTTGCCTGTAAGCAAACTATTGTGTGAGAAAGTTAAATTTATACAATACAACCACAGTTGCTAAAGTCTTTTTTAAAAGTTATTAGTTTTTTAAACTCAGTACAGTTTTGTTTTCTCTGTCACGTTACTTGCCTGATCCCGCCATCTGTTTATAGTCTTACCTCGGAAAGAATGTTGAAATAAAAGTGAAATGGGAGTGAATACCTGAACCGCCACATTGTAAAAGTTGGAGTATTCAGGTGGGACTTGCGGTTAATGCTTTGGGGATAATAGTTTTATTCTTAACATCTTAATCCGTATTTAACGTTTTCTTTTGTCACTGCCTTAATATGTTTTGGGTTTATAGTTTAGTAATTTTATTTTCTTTTGTAGAGCATAAATCAAAAGTTTCTGTGAAGGTAAGTCGTGATTTTTGCCCCTGCCTGTTTCCACGGGAAAAACGCATGTTTCCGCTGGTTTTATTGTTGAGTCGAGCCCCCCCCCCCCCCCAGTTGGACCTGGAACCTTTCCAGTACAGGTAGCCAAGCTAAGCAGCTTTCTCCAGAGGATTTCGGGTATCTGCTCGTTACTGTAGGATTACAGATGGGCCTTTCTATGGGCCCAGCGTTTATGTGTGCTCTGAGCATCCAGAGACTGGTCCTCACAATTCCTGCCAACACTTTAACCACTGGGCTGGCTCCCTGACCTGACTTTGTCTTATGGCGTAAGAGCTCCGTAAGAGAGCAGTGTGCTCTGACCAAGGTGCTTATGACATAATCTCACCCATAAGCTCTCGAGAGTGATTTGGATCTTGGTTGCTCTTCTTGCTCAGTAACCTGGACATACCTGAATCTTTATAGAGAAGTCTGATATATTCTCTCTCTCTCTCTCTCTCTCTCTCTCTCACTCACTCTCTCTCTCTCTCTCTCATTCTATCTGCCTGCTCTCCCCCCCTCCCCCCTCCCCCTCTCTCTCCGTCCCTCCCTCTCTCTCTCCCCCTTCTCTTTCTCCCCCTCCCTCTCTCTCTCCCCCTTCTCTCTCTCCCCCTCCCTCTCTCTCTCCCCCTTCTCTCTCTCCCCCTCCCTCTCTCTCCCTCCCTCTCTCTCCCTCTCCCCCCTCCTTCCTTCCCTCCCTCTCTCCCTCTCTCCCTCTCCCCCTCCTCTCCCCCCTCCTTCCTTCCCTCCCTCACTCCCTCTCTCCCTCTCCCCCTCCTTCCTTCCCTCCCTCTCTCCCTCTCTCCCTCTCCCCCTCCTTCCTTCCCTCCCTCACTCCCTCTCTCTCTCTCTCCCTCTCCCCCTCCTTCCTTCCCTCCCTCTCTCCCTCTCCCCCCTCCCTCTCTCTCCCTCTCTCTCTCCCTCTCCCCCCTCCTTCCTTCCCTCCCTCACTCCCTCTCTCCCTCTCCCTCTTCCTTGCTTCCCTCCCCCCCTCCCTCTCTCCCTGCTCTCATTGACCCTCTTTGGCATTGCACTATAGGTAGTCTATAGAACTGGACTCATTGAACCATAACACGACATGCTCATAGAATTTTGGTTTTCTAGAAGATACCTTCCTGCATATTTCTTCTGGCACAACTGGAATATGGCAAGATATTCCTAGTTATTTGACTCCGGTTCGTAGGTTTGTGTCCAGCAGCAGAGATTTCCAGCAGCCGTGAAATCTCCAGTCTGACACGGAGCTCCGTTGGCTTTATCTGTCCTCTTCAGGACAGTTAGAAAGAGCCCCCTTGCTTTCTAGAGGAGCGTGACCCAGGTAGGACTGTACTGAAGACATAGATGCCTAGAACAGAGAGCACACTGGAGGGCTGTTCCTGTCTGTCAGTGTCGGAGACCAGGAGACAGCTCGCACACGAGGTGACTCTGTAATTAGAAGCCTAGAGATTAGAGAGGTAGCTACTAGTTAAAGAAGTTGGAAAGTATAGTTCAGGCTTGCAGGAAGTAGTACAAGACACCACGTGATGAGGAATAAATGACAGTTGAAATGGTGTAGCTTGGGGAACGTGTAGGACATGAAGCCTAGGTAGAGAGTTCAAACGAATGCTCAAGAACCTTGAAAGTGCTGTGACTCACTATCAGGGAATCCATTAAAGACTTTATAAAAATAAAAAAGATTGAATTTCACTGTATAGCTCAGGATAGCATAGGACCCTGCTGTCTTTCTTCCTCAGCCTCCAGGGCTGGGATTACAGGTATACACTACACGCTCAGCTCACTATAGGATTTGTGGTAAGGGAAGTAGCTATAATCTAATTTTTCTTTGGAAGAAGGTGGAACAGGTAACTGGAGGAGTGCTTTGGAAATTGGCAGGAAAGATGTTTGAGCAAACGGTCAACATGGCTGTCCGCTTACAGTTTATCAAAAGAGAAGGAAGGACGGACGGACAGAAGTGCTCAGGACATCTAATATTCTCTGAAGGCAAGGCAAGGATCCTTTCTTGTAGTTAGGCCAAGGAGGCTTTTTTTTTCCCCCCCAGAGCTGAGAACCTAACCCAGGGCCTTGTGCTTGCTAGGCAAGCACTCTACCACTGAGCTAAATCCCCAACCCACAAGGATCCTTTCTTAATTGTACTCTTTTATTCCCGGCACTTTTCATAATGCTAAGCACATAAAAAGCACGTAGTGCTTGAGGGATTCCAGGACGGAGAGCTGAGGTAGAAAGATGTAATGTAGTAATGAAAAGCTGAACTTAGGCTTGTCCTCATATAGAGAGCGAAACTATTTCCTAACACGAAGTATGTGCTGGTTATCTAGGGGAGGCCTTAGAGGGTCGGATATGATCCCACAGTTACTGGTCGGAGAATAAAACTGTGGGGTCATGAAAATGTGAATATTTTTGAAAAGGAGGCTAGTTTGGAAGCCAGAATAAAGAGTTCAGTGGCATACAAAGTGCAATTAAATGTTCAATTAAAATTTAACATCGACCCTGCTGCACTCATGTTGTAGTTCAGGGGACAGAGAGTTTGCACTGGGGTGTGGAATGGACGGAACTAAGGCAATAAATAAAAAAAAAAGACAAAGGTGCGACAGAAAATGAGGCAGGCAGGGTCACAGAAGGAGCCTGGCAGCAGAGGGGAGGGGTAAGCCGTGCCAGCTAGGGAGAGCTTAGGGGAGGCGCTCTAGGCGATGGGGGGCGGGGCAGTGATGGAAGGAGCTGTGTGGGATGTGAAGTTACCATGTTCTAGCAAGAGCCACTGACTGGTGCCGCAGCCTTGGTGAGGTCAAGGAACATCTAAGAAGCTCTTGTGGTTGGGACTAAGACAGAAAATGAGGCCAGGGACTGGAGAGATGATTCAGCTGGTAAAGTGCTTGCCTCCAAGTCTGAGTCCCCAGAGCCCATACCACAGGAGAGACACAATACCTACAAGTTGTCGCTGCCCTCTCCCAGCAAAGGAATAGTAAAAGGAAATAAGGTTAGCTCTAAATAGATAGCAGAGGCAGAGGAGGCAGGAGTTGACTGAGAGACTGAGCTCTGCCTCCACGTGAGAGCCGGCAGTGGGAGGCTCCTTAGGATGCTGGTGTGGTCTGACTTCCAGGCTCCAAATGGCTGTGGAGAACAGCCTGGGAAGGAAGGTTGGAAGTGGGTAGCCGTCCCTTTGAGAGCTGGTACCTCGGGTGCAGGATTAGGAAGTGACGCTAGCGGGGACGGGATTCAGAAGACAGCAGACAGCATTTGCCTGTGGTGTCTATAAGGCTGGAGACATGGTTCAGCAGTTAAGAGCACTTAACACTCTTGTAGAGGACCCGGGCTCACTTTGCAGTACCTACATGATGGCTCACAGCTGCCAGGCACACTGGTGCATACAAACAGAACACTTACACACACCTAAAACATTTAAAAATGTAAATACAGGATATGCAAGCGGAGTCAAATATAACTGCAAAATTTTTGGCATGGCTAACCGAAGTGGGGGGTATTATTCTGAGCAGAAGGGAAACATGCTTACTTTGAAGTGTCGTTGGAAATCCACTGGGGGGCGGGGGGGTTGGAAGACAGCTTAATATAGCACTTACTGCATGAACATAAGAACCCTAGTTCCACCCTAGAACCCAAGTGAGCAAGTGGGAGCAGTGGTGCTGGAGAAGCAGAAATCGTTAGACTCCTGGCGTTTGTCTGTTGATCATACATCATAGCCTGCTTGGAAGCTCCAGGCCAGTGAGAGATCCTGTTTCAAAGACAAGGTGGAAGTCAGGCATGTTAGTGCACACATTTAATCCCAGAACTCAGGAGGCAGAGGCAGGCAAATCTCTGTGACTTTGAGACCACTTTGGTCCACAAAATCAGTTCTAGACCAACCAGGGCTACATACTGAGACCAGATGATGATGATAATTGTTTGGGGGTTGGGAACTGAACTCAAGGCCTAGCGCATGCTGAGCGAGTTCTCTGACACTTAGCTTTACCCACAACCCTCTTTATTTTATTTTATTTATTTATTTATTTACTTATTTACTGATAATGTCTTGTTTTATGGGGAAAAGGTGGACAAAGACTGGGCAGCGAAGTGAATAAATTAGCAAGTGTAATGATAGATACTTTGATTGAAAGACCAACCACACACACACACACACACACACACACACACACACACGTCTGTAGTAGGTCAGAAGAACCAAGATTACAGAGTTGCTACTTAAGTGGCAGCTCATGGGTCGAGTAGGAAGAGAAGGTGGGAACTAGTTACTAGACTTAGCATGTAGATATCACTAGTGACAGTGAGCGGTAGTGTTGTAAGGGTAAAGGCCTGGTTGGAGGGCTTTTAGGAGATAAGACAACATGAAATGCAGACAGTGATGTTGTTTTGACGTCAGGGATTGGACTCAAGGCCCAGCGCATGGTGGGCGAGTTCTCTAATATACAACGCCCCCCCCCACACACACACCTTTTGTTTTTTTTTACTTTTGAGTTTTTATGATAACAGAATGTCACTGAGTTGCCCACAGTTTGCAATGTACTGTCTCATATTACAGAATAGCTAGGACCACAGGCATCGATCACCAGACCACACTGAGGCTGAGCGCTTCGTAGATAGAGTAATAACATGCGTGAGTTCAGTTACTTTTGATCCAGCTGAAGAGAAGGCTTCTTAGGAGAAAGAGAGAAGATTGACAGGAAATGGGAGAGACCGATGGGTTGATCTCCCCTGTCCCCTCAAATGAGATTTATGGCACTGGAGAGATGGTGCAGTAGTTAGGAGCACTGGCTCCTCTTCCATAGGACCTGGGTTCAGTTCCCAACGCCCATACGGAGGCTCACAGCCATCTATCCCTCCAGTCTCGGGGTCCCATGCACTCCTCAGGCCTCCTTGAGCACTACACACATGTGCAGAAAACACGCAGGCAAAGCACCTGTACATGCACAGTAAAATGAAAAATGAGGCAACTTACAGGTTGTGTATGGTAGAAAGGACAAGAAGTTTGAGCACAGAAATCAGTCGAGATTTGACGATAGACTTCCTTTAAGGTCATCTTTCTTGGATGTGTGCATGTGTTTCTTCTGGGTGGGAGTCTATGTATGTGAACCTTCAGAGGCCAGAAGCATTGGGTCTCCTGGAGCTGCACTTACAGAAAGTTGTCAACTCCCTGACCCTGGGTCCTGGGAACCAAACTCACACCTTTGGTTTTCTCTAAGACGTGCCCTTGGCCACTATGACCTCTCTCCAGCCCAGTGATGGAATCTTAAAGTCAGCTTCTAAGTCATTAGGTATATGATTTTCGGTGAAATTGCTAAATCTTCAACTGAGAGTGAAATAGGGGAAATATTAGGGCTTTTGTGAATGAGAAGAATGATTACTTCCTAACACAGTGAGAGAGTATATGCAGGACTGCCAGATAGCCTGTTTGATATTCTTGGTTAGGGGTATAAATGAAACCAGTTCCCATAGTTCCTCCATTGGTACTTACATGCTGTCTAAAGGTTTTACTGCTGTGAACACACACCATGACCAAGGCAGTTCGTATAAGGACAACATTTAATAGGGGCTGGCTTACAGGTTCAGAGGTTCAGTCCAGTATCAAGGCAGGAGCATGGCAGCATCGAAGAAGACCTGGGGCTAGAGGGAGCTGAGAGTTCTACATCTTGTTCCAAAGGCAGCTAGAAGACTGGCTTCCAGGCAGCTAGGAGTAGGGTCTCAAAGCCCTCGCCCACAGTGACACCCCTACTCCAACAAGGCCACACACACTACAACAAGGCTACACCTAATAGTGCCTTAGGTGGACCGAGCATAATCAAACCATCACACGTGCTTTGGAGAATTGGACTTTTCTAGGGTGTGACAGACTGCAGAATAAAGAATGACAAATGATTCTGGTTGGTGGTGACATTGAAGATCATTAAGAGAAATGAGAGCGAGCGGGGAGGTTTTAGGATGGGCAGGTGATAGATCCCACTCAGGTAAACAGTTCTAGGAGCTGGAGGGAAGAATGAGCTGGAAGGCAGACAGACAGATGGTGGTTGTCATGATCTAGAACTCAAAGTCGAATCGGCAGAGAGCTGAAGAGTGTGGCCCCCACAGGGTCAGAATAGGACCCGTGTGGGGGGGACAAGGGAGGCCGTGTAGAGAACAATATTGGAGGAGAGTTTGAGGAAATGAGTGGCCAGGAGAGCAGAACACAGCAGCCATTAACACAAGACTGGGACGGGAGAAAGGGTGACCAGGTAGCTAAGGTCGTGGAGGGCTAAGGGCTGGTAACCTCAGAGGTAGTTTATGTAAGTTATGTGATGATTCAAAGCTGTCATGGAATACAGATGACCCATAATGGACAGTTTTATTTCTATTCTTTATTATCTGGAGTCAAAATCATTTCTCATGAATCTTCCAGGGGGACATCTGCAAAGCCAAACAGCCTCTTAATGGTTGTTGTGTCTAACCAAGCAGACTGAGGAGTTTGGAGGCCTGCTTTATCACAGCTGGGCGTAGTGGTTCAGGCTTATACCCAGAAGAGATGAGCAGAGAATAGCCAGCGTAGGCCACATAGCACCCTGTCTCCAGACAAAATGATCGTGTCAGTTTTTTATGCACTGTCTTAAAGAATAAACTTGTGTTTTAACAGATGGGAAATAAGATCAAGATTGCAAAATATTCTTTAAGAACAAAACAGACTGGACATACTTTAAAGTCAACACAAAATACTTACATTGGGAGTGAAAATCTTTCTCAAAAGAAGATCTCTACTTCAGACACTTCACAAGCAAAACGTGAAAACAGTAGACTGACATTTTCTTCACCCAGTACGGATTTATGTAAGCAGTATTCAGAAAAAGACTGTCTCCGTGTTCAAAAGGAGATTTCACCTACAGCCTCCAGTATACGGAAGACTGTAAACACCAGCACAGATACCGACCCAGCAGCTAAGCAGAAGCCGTGCAGAAAGCCCACCGCAGCGGAAGGCATGGGCAGCGGCTTGGTGTGTCTCACACAAGACCAGCTGCGGCAGATCTTGATGCTCAGTGTGAACCAGGGAAATGGATCCATGTCCCTCCCTGAGAACGGGGAGGAGGTAACAAGTAAGGGTTTTCTTAAACTGTTAGCTTTTTTCCTCCCAGTATGCTTTGGAATTTCAGAGTCATTGACTTTTTTTTTGTAACTGTGTCTCTTAAAATCTGATTTAACATTCAGTAATATGTTATTATTCACATTAATCTTTTTCTTATGTATAAAATATGTAAAATTTCCTTATAGTTTTGTCATATTTTAAAATTAGCATTCAAAGAAAACATTTTGAGACAGAATCTCTTTGTGTAACTTTGACTGTCCTGGAACTCTGTGCATAGACCAAGCTGGCCAGAGCTCTCCCTACCTCTACCTCCCGAGTGCTGGGATTAAAATTGTGGGACACTATTCCAGGCCTCAAATATTCTTATATTATTTGGGGGCTGTAGAGAGAGCTCAGCAGTCATATTAATATTTATCTAAGTCAGATACGGTTTCAACCCTGGAATCCCTCTACTCACCCAACTGGCAGGAGAAGTGTCACAAACCCAAGGCAGGGTTGGGTTACACAGTGGGATCCCATTTCACAAAAAATTACAGGCAAGGGTTAAAAAGGACAAGTGTCTGACATTTGAAGTGAATCTTAAGAAAACCCTTCTATAAAGACTAGAGTTACTGAAATGCATTGCTCTGGCTGCATTTGTCCTTCTGTCCTTCCACCCACACCGAGGTCGGCTGTGGTATTCTTTCAGCAATGTGGGCCAGACTTATCCATAGAAGTATTATTTCCCCAATCAAGGTTATGATTGAAAAACCTAATTTCAGCTTTGAGCTAAGGAACTGTGACCATGTAAGGACTGGAAATACTAAATCGCAGTAAATTCAGTAAAATGAAAACCAAATTGGCTATGACCATGGAAAGGCCACACAGGTAGCTGGGGGCAGCCAACTTCTTCACACTCCCACATGTTCACAGGGGTCCCTGCTCTCAGTCTGTGGTCGGTGTAAAATAAGGGAAGCTGGCTTTCTTTAGGCTACAGTTGTTGCTGCTCAGAATTCTCTGGTTAGTAGGTACGCTGAGAGTTAGTAGCAATAGTTAAGACACTGTACTTAATCCTGAGGTAACTTGCATTTTATATGCTCCCTCTTCTTTGAGAGAAAGAACACGTTTGGGAGGAATCACGACTGTGTTCAAACTAGAGTGAGAACCTTCCATAGAACCCTGGGTTAGCTGTGGCAGCTGGGGACCACAGCTCACAGAAAACGTCCACAGCTAAATGAGAAAAACCAGGCCATGAGTTTTTATTAAACAATGTGTTTGCCTCTCTTTATGTTATGATTTAATTCTAATATAGTTATTTGTGTAATTATAAACTATACATAATTTCAAATTATATAAATGAAGCCATAAATATAAATTATTTTGGCAAGAGTGGGTGGAGGTTTTTGTTTTGCTTTGTCATACAGACTCATGTAAGCAGACGGGCTTCAGACTCCGTGTGTAGCTGGAAACTGAGCTGGTGTCTTCTGCCCCCACCTCCTGAGGGCTGAGTAGCTGTGCTCTACCTACAGGTGCCTGCAGTGCTAGGAACGGAATGTATTGGTTGGACAGAGTAGGCAGGCCCTGGCTGGCTCACTCTGTAGACCAGGCTGGCCTTGAAATCAGGGATCCACCTTCCTGTGCGGGAATTAAAGTCACCCCCACTGCCCAGAACCGGTATTTGTTTGTATTTGATGTAAAATTGTGTGGCTGAGGCCATGAGTCAGCTATGTAATCTTTGGGTCCCATTTTTTTTCTTTTCTCTTGATCTGTTTATATATTTAGGGCAAGGTCTCATATAGGCCAGGCTGGCCTCAGTACCCTGTCTCAAAACAAAAAAAAAATTACGCCAGATTGCTGCTGCTGCTGCTGCTGTTTCCAGGGTGGTCTTGAACTCCTCCTCCCAAATGTCTTTGAGACTATCAGGTTTCAGTACATGCTGGTTATTGTGGTACTGGGGGTCAACCTAGCCTCTGTTCCTGCAAGACTCTACCAACTGAGCTATCCAGCTTGCTGGGTTTTGGCTTTTGAGATGTCCTCATGTAGCCTAGGCTACCCTTTTACCCCTAATCCTCCTGCCTCTCCCTGCTGAGTGCCAGGATTGCAGGAGTATGCCGTCACACCCACTGCTGTTCCTGCTGCTGCTCCATTTGGTTTGTTTGTTTGTTTGTTTGTTTGTTTGTTTTTAGTAGATACTTAAAGGATTGTTTTACAAGTTTCTTGTTTGAGACAGGGTCTTATTGTGTAGCCCAGGCTGGCCTGAATCCTGAGTTCTGAGCCTAAAGGTCTGCACCTCCCTCCACAGTTGCCTATTTTTATTTATTTCTTTTGTTGTGACAAGGTCTCTCTCTGCAACCTAGACTGGCCAAGGACTTGGTGTGTTGGCCAGACTGACCTCAAACTCAGAGCGATCCTCTTATCCCTGCTCCCTGCGTTTTACCTGATAGGTGTGATAGGCTGATAGGTGTGACCCCTCATGCTTGCTAAGGTTTTTCTTTCAACTGTACAGGAGTATGTTAGGATAAAATATTTCAATGGGTGTGATCTTAAAATCTTCACTTTATTTCCTAGGTCAAGATAGTTTACATTTAATCAGTATTCCTAGTCAGCCAAAGGAAGTGAGTGTCACAGGATTACTGCAGAAAACGGAGGCCGTTTCCCCCGTCGCACGTGAAAATGAGCCTGTCCCCCAGAGAGCTCAAGCGGCATCTCAGCAGTGCGAGCAGAAAGCCACCGTGTAGGTGATGCCCGTCTGTGTCTGGGGTAGCTGTGTGTATTTGCTTTTCCTGGCCTTTATATGTATGTTTTACCTTAGAGAGAGCGAATGGAAACCAGCCGACATATTCAGTACTCTGGGGGAAAGGGAACGTGATAGAAGTTTGTTGGAAGCAAGAAGAGCCCAGTGGAAAAAAGAGCTAGGTAATTTTTGTCCCTTGGCTGTGGAATGTTGTTACCTCTCGGTATATTAACGTTGTTTGATAGCATTTGACATCTGTAGTTCTTTGCATACTCCTGAGAAGCATTGGAGGTGCCCTGTGGCTCTGGCACTGTGCAGTGTGCGCAGAAAGCAGTGCAAATACTCCTGAACCTTTCCTGTTTATGCTTTTTATTATGGAAATCCTGTGGCTTGAGGTATGGCTTTATTAAAAAATAGTTCACCTCAGTGGTGTGTGTGTGTGTGTGTGTGTGTGTGTCTGTCTGTCTGTCTGTCTGTCTGCTATGGTACTGGGAACTTTATTTTTTTAAAAATCAAAGTTATGCATGGATCGGGTTTGGGAGGTGGTGCTGTCAGAGAACAATCTGTGCAGGGTCAGTTCTCTGCTTCCAAGCGTCTTTACCCAATGAGCCATCTCATCAGCCCATAGCCCCAGCTCCTGCCTCCCTACCGCCAGTTAGTGAGAGGACTACCATCCGGATCCACTTGGTCCTATGCTTGTCCTGAAATAGGCAATTCTGTTACTCCACTTTACTGAAGAAACCAGTTTAGCCGGCAAAACAGCAGTTTCTCTGTTACAGAGGTAGGAGGTGGTCGAGCTTGCAGTTGACCCTGAATGTTGGCTATGTACCTTCTAAGTCTGTCAGGAATAGCACAGGCGGTCGAACCATGGAGTGAGTAGGAAGCAGAGCCAAGTACCCCAAGAACCTGTTCCACAGTGTTGGTCGCTGTAGGGCAGACATTCTGTGTCTGTCATGCTGCGCTTCAGTTTGATTCTGAGTCATACCACATCCTCAGAGTTCCTCTGATTTGTCAGGCATCTCCTTCCACACAACCGTGACGAGCTGTAATTAACTGTTTCTGTTTGCACTCTGTAAAAGGTCATGATTTGTCTGCATGGATTTTTTTTTTTACAGTTTTTGAACTTTTTTTTTAAAAAGCACATTTATTTACAGACGAACAGGTTGCTTTAAAGAAGAAAGAAAAAGAAGCTTCTCAAAAATGGCCTGATCCTTGGAAACCGTCTGAAATACTGTGTGAGAAGCTTCAGGTCCTTGAGCGATCTAAGGTAAGTGTTTCCAGTCTGATTGAGTGTGCTGCTTGCTACTTTGTGCGCATTAACAAAAGACATCTTCAGTACAATTTCTTCTTCTTTTTCTGAGCCAGGGTCTCTCTAGGTAGCTCTGGCTATCCTCAGACTCACTTTGTAGACCCTTTTTGACTCAAACTCAGAGATCTGCCTTTGCCTCCCAAGTGCTGGTGTTAAAAATGTGTGCCACCATGCCTGGCCTTTGTTACAATTTGAAAATGTGGAACCATGTTCCAATCATGGTTCACTTTGTCTTGTTCATTTTAGAGGCAGGAATTTGCTATATAGCCCTGACTGGCCTCAAACTTGTGGCAATCCTCCTGCTTCAGTCGCTTTGTGCTAGGATTCCAGGCATCTGTCATCATGCCCAGCACCATAAACTTTATTTTTAGTGCTTATTGATTAAAAATGAAAAACCGTACTTAGGTTTGACATGACATTTAGTCATGGTTCAAACTAGTTTTCTAGATTTCCATTTGCAATTTATAAGTGGCCTTGCTGTGTTACGAGGTTAAGTATTGAGACCACAGCCACTCCTCTACTCTCCTATAGAAGAGTGTTATTTATGTCTACATTTATTACTTATTGGTGTGAATGTGGGCCTGTGTACGCCACTCTGAGGGGAGCTGTTAGGGAACCCCTGGTGTAGGTCTTCTCCATCTACCCTGTGGTCCTGGGCACTAGCCCAGGTCTTTGGGTTTGGTCGCAGATGCCTCTTGCCAGGCCATCTGTCCAGCTCCATTGTTAGTGGACTTAAGAGTCACTGTCTGTACCCAACAAAGCAGGTTTGGCCAGCTGTTCTCAGAAAGCTCATTAAAAGAGCCAAATTAATACTGAAAAGCAGAAAACTCACTCAGTGGTGTCACATCGGAAAGGGGGGCAGAGTGATCCAGCATGTCCCCAGATCCATCTGGAGGGTAACTGATAAAAAAGGGCAGATTAAAGTGAGGTACACCACGAGGCATCCGGTCAGGCTGTCCCCCACCACTCTGTCGGTCTGCGGTGTTGTCTGCCAAGGCGTTTCCCTAGGAGACAGGTTCCTCCTCCGGCTGCCCCTGGGCTTCAGCCTCCTCCTCCAGCAGAGGATTCATTTGGGGGTCGAGGGGGCGATGTTTGAATAGTCTGATAGTCAAAGAGAGGGGCGTGAATGTCAGAGGGCACTCCCTCCCACTACAGTTAGGTTTTTTTTTTTTTTTTTTTTTTTTTTTTTTTTTTTTTTTTGGTTCTTTTTTTTTTGGAGCTGGGGACCGAACCCAGGGCCTTGCGCTTCCTAGGCAAGCGCTCTACCACTGAGCTAAATCCCCAACCCCTACAGTTAGGTTTTAACTGGCACAGAAATCCACCACTGACTCTTGACCCCATCTTAGGCTTATCCAGTTGGCCACAGATGTTTACATCCAGTACCCTTTAGGTAGGCAGTGTTTCAAGGACTTCAGATCTTTGCTGGAGTTTAATTGTAGATGAAGACATGCTTTGTCTTTCCTCCCCTCCCTGCCTTTGCCCCTGTCTCCCTCTCATGCTGTTTCTTAAATCCATTAGTTTTGATTTCTGTATAACTTATTTGCTTCAAAGAAATGATTAGGAGCCTTTTTTTTTTAATTGCTAATTAAATTTTTTTTTGCCAATTTTTTTCTTTTTTTGGCTTTTCAACTGTGTGTGTGTGTGTGTGTGTGTGTGTGTGTGTGTGTTTTGCTTGCGCATTCTTAAGTATGTAGTTGTACATGTGGAGGCCTGAGAGTGACTTCTGGTGTCTCCTGACATCACTCATCACCTTATATGCTGAGGCAGAGTTCTCACTTGGACCTGGAGTTCCCAGTTCAGCAAGTCTGGGGACTGAGCTCACATGCTAGGTTACGGACAGGCCCCTCAACTGGCCAGCATTTGTATGGGAGTGTTCAGACTTCCTCACACTTACTGCCAAGGACTGTTGTCTATACTGGACACCTGAAAACTACAACACACAAACTCCAAAACTGGATAAGCAAGAAGAAGTGGGAGGAGCTTCCTGTCTGTTCAGGGTGGGAGAGCGGCCGTGCACACTGAAGGTGATAGGCTGCTAGCAAAAGTTTTGATGTTACCTTTTTCTTCTTTGCACACACTGGGCAGGAGGGACATCTTCAGCCTTTGGAGAAGTCCTGTTTTATTAAGGAAAAAGAGAATGAGCTGTGTGATACACAGAAACCTGTTCCTTTGCACTGCACACTTTCCTGTGCTCCCATTAATTAACATCAGTGTTTTGAGATTGTCTCCCTAATTGAAATCTTGGCTTTCCTGTCATGACTAGCACCCCTAGAAACTTCTGAAATAAAGAGGGTATGTTCTAATACACTTTTTAATACAGAGTAGCTGGCATCCCAGACCACAGTCCTTGCTGCTGTTAAACCATAGCAGTTGACCAACAGAAAGTTATTTTGTATTTATCCTAATTGAAAAACAAACAAAAACCCCACATGTTTTGAGGGCAAATACATACAACCGAGCAGTATTTTTAAAACATAGGGGTTTTTTTTTTACACGTATTTGTGTGTGTGTTTGCGTGTGTCGGTATGTGGTAGTACACATATACCACAGACTGGGTGGAGGTCAATAGACAACATTCACGAGTCAGTTCATCCAAGACTAAACTCAGACAAATGTCCTAGCTGAGCCAGCTTACTGGTCAACTTGTACACTGGGAATACTTAAAGCCACAAGTTTTTAAAGTCATTAACACTTATTCAGGGTCTCCATTATTGCAATGAAACAAAACACCCTGACCAAAAAGAAAGCAAGCTGGGGAGGAAAGGGTTTATTCAGCTTACACTTCCTCATCGCTGTTAACCACCAGAAGAAGTCAGGACTGGAACTCACACAGGCAGGAAGCAGGAGCTGATGCAGAGGCCATGGAGAGATGTCACTTACTGGCTTGCTTCTCATGGCTTGCTCGGTCTGCTTTGTTATAGAACTCAGAACTGCCAGCCCAGGGGTGGCCCCACCCACCGTGGGCTGGGCCCTCCCTATCAGCCACTAAATAAAAAACATGCCTTACAGCTGGATCTTAAGGAGGCATCTCCTCAGTTGAAGTTCCTTCCTTTCAGATGACTCTAGTTTATGTCAAGTTGACATAACACTGTTCAGTACATGTAAGCTCCTCAAAAGACATGAGTTAAAAAGGATGTGGGGTTTATGAACATGTTTTTAAAAAGTAAGAGGACATTTAGAACAGCTGGTGCTGGAGGGAGCCCCGTGGTTCGGAGTTCATGCTGCTCTTACATAGGACAGTTCGGTCCCCAGCATCCACATAGTTCATGACTGCCTGTAACTCCAGCTCGTCTGGCACTCTGTTTTGGACTCTATGGGCACCTGCACAAATACACATGACTACACCTAAACATAATTAAAAATAATAAAAATTGGGGCTGGAAAAATGGCTCCTTGATTAAGAGCACTGACTGCCCTTCCAGAGGACCAGGTTCTGTACCCAGCACCCACATGGTGGCTCACCACGGTCTGTGACCCTAAGATCTGACATCCTCACCCAGACATGCGTGCAGGCAAAACACCAGTGCACAGAAAGTAAGAGGTAACAATGAACAACAATAAACAAAAAAATAATAAAAAACCTAGAACATTATACCAGCGTATTAGAGAGTTTTGATTAAAAAATAAACAAAAGAAGTGACCAAGTGGTACTATATTCTTGAAGAAATTGAATCCACCTTTAAAGTGTCTACACTCAATTAGCTGAGACTGGGTGATCCTAAGTTTGAGGCTAGCCTGGGCTTACAATGTAGTGAGACCTTATCTCAAACCAAAGACGAAGGAGGGAAACATGGGAACCCAGGCCCAGTGAGCTTGATAACCAAGACTAACAAAACATTTTTGATATTAAGACTTGACTAGAAACATTAGAAAATTATAAAGATTAATCTGGAGAATTGGGTTTACTCAAGGAATGCAAGCTTCTATTTATTCACAAACTAATGATACCCATAGAAAAAAGCTTAATCAAAAAGGCTAGATTAATCAAAAAGGCTAATCAAAAAGGCTAGATTAATCAAAAAGCTAGATTAAGCTGGGCAGTGGGGGTGCAGGCTTAATTCCAGCACGCAGGAGGCAGAGACAGGTGAATCTCCGAGTTCAAGGCCAGCCTGGTCTACCATTCAAGTTCCAGGACAGCCAGGGCTACACAGAGAAACCCTGTCTTAAAAATGACAACAAAAGGGGTTGTGGATTTAGCTCAGTGGTAGAGCACTTGCCTAGCAAGCGCAAGGCCCTGGGTTCGTCCCCAGCTCTGTAAAAAAAGGAAAAAAAAAATAACAAAAGACTAGATTAGGATTGATATTTTAAAAGTCCCTAGCTCAACAGTAAAAGGAGCATCTACAAAAGCAAAATGATAGGACTGGGAAGGTAGCAGAGTCAGGACTGCGTGGTGGTGCAGGCTTGTGATCAGTGCTAGGGAAGTTGGGGCGGGTAGATTTCGGGCTTGCTGCTCACCCAGCCTAGCCTGCCTTGGGTCCCAGTGAGAGCACTGTACGAAGCAAGGTGAATGGCTCCTGCGGAGTAAATGACACTTGTGGGTGACCTCTGCTGTCCACACCCCCCAACACACACACAAGAAACAAGTGAGGACTTGATAAAAAAGTTTAGTTTGCTCTTTTTCTTTTTTCTTTTTTTCGGAGCTGGGGACCGAACCCAGGGCCTTGCGCTTGCTAGGCAAGTGCTCTACCACTGAGCTAAATCCCCAACCCCTAGTTTGCTCTTAAATTACCTATCTGGATGAAAGATTTATAACTAGGATATATGTGTGCACGTGTGTGTGTGCATGCGTGCGTGCGTACCTGAGTAGAGACAACTCCAGACAACTCCATGGTTAATAAGCATGCGAAAAACCAAGACTTCGAACTATATCCTAAACCTGTATAAGTCATATGGTTTCAGAGAGATTTTATGTAATTTTCAATTGAAAGTAATTTTTAAAATTGAATTAAAATGATTACATCATTCCCCCTCCTCTGCTGCTCCCCTACCCAGTTCACAGCTTTCTCTTCTTTAACCACTGGAAACAGGCATAGAAACACATGTAATGCCAACCTCTGAGTCAGTTTAGGTTTTGCTGCATGTACGTGTTTCTAGAACTGACCACTTGGTATTGAGTAACCAGAGGCCATCCCTGGGGAAGACTGATTTTGCCCACTTTGGCTTGTAGGTCTTCATGTATGTGTGAAGCCTAGAGATTTCCCCATCTTCGTTGGGATGTCAACTATTGTTGGAATTGTTCATGTTTTCTTAAGACGGCCATGTTGAGATTTCGTGGGTGTAGCTTCCCTGTCTTAGCTAGAAAACACACTTAGAGTAGTCTTTTTCTTACTCCTCTGGCTCTTAAAATCTTCCCATCCTGCCCTACCCCTTCTTTGGTGTTACCTGAGCCTTAGCTATAGACTGTATTATACTGTAGATTTAGGTGTTGTGTTCTACACGCATCAGTCAGATGGTTGACAAGTTGTGTCTTTCTGTAATGCTTTCTGTTGCTTCACTGATGATCAGTGAGACCCATACTTACCTATGGGTACAAGGATGAGTATTTAGAATACACTTAGGAACTACACTGGTTTAGGAAAGTGATAGTTGTAGATTCTCTAAGATCCGTATCTTGTTGACCATATGTAGTTGACTCGGTTTACCATAGCAAGCATGACTTCCCTCCTGTTGAGTGGGCCTTGAATCCAACTAGACAGCTGTTGGTTACTGCCAAGATACCAGTGCCACTACTGCGCCTTTAGGAGCGTGCTGCTGTGATGGCCGTTGTGGCATCGAGCTGCACAGGACCATTGGTTGTAATCCCTTAGCAGCTCATATATTGCCCTCCTGTATTATGAAAGCTAGTCTTCAGGGAGGAGGCTTTCAGGTCAGCTCACGTCCTCCAAGAGTATGGTGTTGTCAGCAATATGGACCTAGCTTCTGGGACACAGCCCTGTACTGTCTGGGTAGTCTGTTGAGCTCTCTTGACCAGCAACTTCAGAGGAGGTTTCTTGGGTTTGGTATTAGCGGTTTTGTTACGTAATTTAAGGTTCTTAGTGAGGGTAGTATGATCCCAAGTGTTGTAACTTCATTTAAACTACATACATTTGTATACACATATACTCAGGTGTAATTTTGGATAAATAGGATACTTGTAATACTTACTAAATAATGATTCCCTTCTCCCTCCATCTGTACTTTCCCCATTCCTCTCCACTTGAAGCCCCCTTTCCCATTTTCCTGCGTTACTTGCCATTGTTCTCAGTACCCTCACCCCACCCCCACAGCCCTGCTCATTTTCCTAGTTTCTGCAGCTTACCAGTTCTCAGCCGTCCTGACGCTGCGACCCTCTAATGCAGTTCTTCATGTTGTGGTGACACCCAATCACAGAATTATTTTGTTACTACTTCATGACTGTAATTTTGCTAGTGTTGTGAATCATATGATAAATATCTGATATATACAACATTTGACATGTGACCGTGGGGCTCACGCCTCACAGGTGGGGAACCGCCACTCTAGGTTATATATATTCTCATCTAAAGATCTGGAGCTAGGAAGCACAGCATTTGTCTTTCTGGTCTGAGTTACCTCACACATAATAGTTTCTAGTTCATCCATTTACCTGCACATTTCATGACTCAAGATTCCAGTCCCAGCCTCCCTTCCTTTCTTCCTTACAGCCAAATAGTATTTCATTGTGTATACGTACCACATTTCATTCTCTGTCTGTCAAAGGCCATTTCTCAACTATTGTGAACATGGGTGAGCAAGAGCCTGTGAAGTTGGGTGTTGATTTGACTTGTTTTGCTGTTTTTATTCTTGGAAGATCTATGCAATCACAGAATAGTCTTTCCCCAAATTGTATTTTTATAGACAGCTTTAAGTGAAGAATCTAAGAAAATATTTCCTTTCTGTGTCCTGGGGCGCCTTACCATCTACGAGTGTATGTTTAAAACACAATTCTGAGGTCAGAGCTCATCTCCTTAGTAGTGTGGTCAGAGTCTTGGCTTGACAGTAGTGCTCCTCCTAGGGAGGGCCACCTTCCTGGGTTAGGTCTGTGTAAGTAACTTGGTAAAGTTTACACTGTGGAGGCCTCACTTCAGTTGGCTGCTGACTTGTTCAGGAAGCAGGGCTGTTGGAGTCCCCTTGCATCACTGTTAAACAGGAGCAGCAGAGAAAATGGATTGAAGAGTTGAATAAGCAAGTAGAAGATGACCAGCAAAGAAAAGCAGAAGAAAAACTGATATATTCAAAGGTACTTGGGACCTAAAATTCCTAGTCTTTACTCACACGAACTTAGATTCTGAAATTACTTGACAAATTATACATATGTCTTTAAGAAACTGCTTTCTCTGAATGCACTTAGTGTAGTTTTACATAGCTTTTTAAGACTTTAGAACTGCATTTAAAAACCATTTCGTAAGGCAGTTATCTAATTATACACGGAACCAGAACAAAACAATTTTCTTAGTTTTTATGATGCATTTACTACTGGATTTCTTTTAAAATATTTTTCAAGATTTTATCCCCTTTTATTTGTCTGGGTGTTTTGCCTGCACATATATCTGCACCAATGTATATAGTGCCCAAGGAGGCCAGAAGCGGGTGTAGTAGGACTAGAGTAACAGGCAATTGCTGAGAGAGCAGCCAGGGCACTTAATGACCGAGCCACCTCCAGCTCGTCAGTGGTGACTCTCAGGTGGTTTGGTGTTTATAATTCTGTTCGGGAATAGTCAAAAGGTTCTGAGCATTTCCTGTTTGTCACTGTTAGGGTGAGGAGCATGACAGATGGGCAGTGCATTTTGATTCATTCAAGAGTCATCCTGGTTCTCAGTCTCGACTGTCCTCTCAGCTAACACCCCAACACCTGGAGTCACTCTGCGTGTCTCCCGATACTCAGGAGCTGGCTGATGTCAGCAGTGTTGACACACCTCCACCTGCAGTCCAGGTGAAGCCTTCAGAGAAAGAACAAAGAGCCAGGCCTGTCATGGATATGTCTGTGTCACACGGTCAGAAAACAAAGTAAGTTGGTTCTCAGTGTTGATTCCTTTAAGAAAGTGTGCTGGAATAGAACTGTCCCTGTGTCCAGTTGGTTTCAGTTTAGCAGTCGTCTTAGAAACAGAGATGCTTAGCAGATGTTGCTGAAACAAAAACTGGTCAACCTTGTAGAGTTTTGAGTAACTACTGTGTTTCTTCACAGCTTTCTCCGTTCGATGACTGCACTCTTAGATCCAGCACAGATTGAGGAGCGGGAAAGACGCCGACAAAAACAACTAGAACACCAGGTATTATGTTGTAAAACATTTTGTGTTTCCATAGTGTGCCTCACATTGTAAAACATTGCTCTCTGTCTTACTAAGTCATGAACATGGCCAGCATACACCTAAGTAAAGGAAAGTTTCATTTTTAACCCCAGACAAGCTTTAATGTAGTATAGGTTGGTCTTGAACTTGCTTTGTAGCCAAGACTGACATTTAATTCATTTTCCTGTCTCCACTTCCCAAATCCTTGATTTTAAAGCATACAGTACCACACCGAGCTGGAACTCCTGATATATATTTTCAACCTGGGTCCAGTTATATCATACTGTAAATCCAGTCTCTTGACACAACTGGCGTCATATTAGGATTAAGCCTGGGGTGAGGACCAGGCAGTACTATTACCATGCTGTCTGCCTTCAGGTGGGGCCTTTAAGTGAGGTTGTGGTGAATGTGGCTTTGTGCTATCATTAAATATTGACAACTTCCTCAGTTTCTTTAAGGTCTCTGAAAGAAAACATTAAGAAATCAAAGTAGACTTCTGACAGTGCAATCTAGTAGAATATAAGGCAAAGATTGAAACTCATTTCAGGCTGACATTAGAGGGACTTCATGGTCTGAGTGACTTTTTGATAGTTCTCCTCCTCTGAAGACAGAGAGAGGTGGGGGCAGAGGGAGTATTTTAAAATGAGCTCTCACCATGTTGCTCAGATGTAGCTCAGATGTTTTCTTACCTAAGACTTCTAAGTAGCAGGGGCCACATTCAGCAAGATAAGCACTCAGCATGCAACACTGCCCAGCACAGATAGGCACTCAGTGTGCAGCCTGCATTCATCTTAAACATTTCATATGACTAATGAGGGCCAGCTAATCTTCTTGAACGCAGTGAAAAGCTGAGGGCTTCTCCCATCTCTCAGGCTGCTTGCTGAGGGAGGTTATTTCTTTCGTTGATTCTCTGTGATACACAGGCTAAGCCAGCACAGTAAGCACAGTTCTCCACACTCTGTGTGTCTGACTGATAAACTGTACTCTCATCGGCAAAGCCAGTGCTGCATGCATTTTTACTTGTGGCTTATGATTATTTCTCACTAGAAAGCAATCACGGCTCAGGTAGAAGAGAACCGCAGGAAGAAGCGGCTGGAGGAAGAACAGAGAAGGAAGGAGGAGCAGGAGGAGGAGCTGCGCTTGGCAAGGGAGCGGGAGGAGATGCAGAGGCAGTACGAAGAGGACATTCTGAAGCAGAAACACAAAGAAGTAGGTGTTCGTGGCATCCGAGCAAAGAAGAGGCTGAAGGTCTGTGTTTTGAATTACGCTGCTACATGCACAGACATGACAGCCTTGGCCAGGTCATACTCCTCACATGGTCCAGGCCTCAGATGCTGCATGGTTGGCCTGTTAAGGGGAGGTGGTCAGGGTGAATGCAGCACCAACCTTCCTGTGATCTGGATAGCAGATGCATGGAACCTACTGATAATTCTAGTTATTGGGCTCAACAGGTAAGCGCTCTTGGCCCCCAGTACCTGGAACTCACGTGCCAGGAGAGGACTCTTAAAGTTGACGTCTGACCTCTGTATACACACTGCGATGCAACCATCACCACCTCCCCACACCCCTAAATAAATCTAAAGTAATAATGACTCTAGATGTTAAAAAAAAAAAAGAAAAAAGAAAAAAAGAAAAGTAATGACTGGCTGGGATTGCTGATGAAATTCCTTGCTGTGTTAGAGGTCTCTTTGGGCTCAGTAACAGCCCAAAGAGTTCATGTCTCACTGTCTAGCAAAACCCTCCATTACTGATTCACACAAGGTAGGTAGGGTGGTCCAGGGGCTGTGCCTGAAGCTGACCTAACAGCAGACCACCCAGTGATAATTCAGTTGTCAGCTTTCAAAACACAGAGTCTGCACTTCCTTGACTGTTTTCACTTGCAGCCTTTCAAAGATAAGAGGTGGAAAGGGGACATATGGCCTGCACTTCAGTTTCATTGAGTAGGCTGAGACAGCTAGGCATGGTGGCAGTGCTCGCCTGTAATCCCAGCATTTGGGAGTTCAAGGACAGCCTGGTGTACACAGTTCTAATATCTACAAAAAGAGTATGTTAGAATTGTAATCTCTAAAAGGCAAGAACTTTGCCCTGTTGACCGGTCTCCAGCAGGTACCTAGACCAGCATCTGATACGTAGGGAGAGCATGAGCGCTTGTACTCAGTGGAACGGTCACGTCATTGAATGCACTTGGTAATTGTTTTCCTATTTGTCCCTCTTGGTAGGAAATCATGACTCTAAAGACAAATGAGCTCTTCCACACAATGCAGCGAGCGCAGGAGTTGGCACAGAGGCTCAAACAGGAGCAGAGGATCCGAGAACTGACTCAGAAGGGGCATGATACATCCAGGCTGATTCAAAATCTCGGTGGTAAGGGACTAGTCAGAATTTTACTTAGTTTTTATTTTTAAGATGATTTTAAGTAGTTGCCTATTTTAATTCCTTAAAAACATATTAACTAAATATTTTTTAAAGAACTGAGTCTTTTCACCTAAACCATCCTTAATAATTTAGAAAGCTGTCCTGAAACATTAAACTTTGCAGTATTTTTTCCATAGAAATTTTCAGTCATCCTGAAATAGGTAACGTGTACTTTAATATGCATTCTTAGATTTTTTAAATTCAGCAAGTCTAGAACACAGGTAATTTTTCATAATAAGTTTAAGCAACCATCTTAAATCTCACCTTGCAAAAGTGTTACTACGGTTCATGGTGATTACATCAGAGTCTTCAGTTTACTTTCACCTTTCAGTGCAAGTCCGCTCTATCCCTAGGCCACACATGGTCAGTACTCCTTAGCTGTGATTTTCAGGTCTGTTTCTCATTGCCATTTGACGCAGCACACGTGGACTGTAAGGCATCCACTCCCGTCTCCAGTTCACGAGACACCGAGGAGGCTGCTAATGACACACGTGCAGCTGCCACTTCAACAGCCTCTCCCAAGAAGGACACTGGCGTGCAGACAGGTATTCCAAGTGTTCCAAGTTCTGTTTCAGCACTTAAAACGAAGACCTCTGGTGGGTTTTAATTTGCCTTTGTGAAAAGGTCTCTTGTAACCAAGGGTGACCTAGAACTAATCTTTCTGCCTCCACCTGCTGAAGGCTGGGAGTCAAAGGCAGGTGGCACCATGCTGCTTTTATGTAATACTAGGAGACTGAACCCAAAGGTGCAGTGCATGCTAGGCAAGGGCTTTACCAAACTGAGCTGCTTGGTCCCTAGCTCAGAAACTTGAGGGTTTTAACAAAGGCGCCTCCTGCTTTTTATTTTTGGGTTTATTATGAGATCTCACATAGATATAAAATTTAAATTCTTTACCAACTTTTCTTTTATAGTTCAGGGATTTAGGGAACTTGGGCCTAAAACATTCTAGGCAAGCACTCCACTGGTGAGCCAAATGTCTAGACCAAATCTTAGTCATTTAAGGGACACTATTTGGTGCCTAAAAGCTCATGTAGACCAGACTGGCCTAGGACTCCTGGAAATTTTCCTGCCTCTGCCTTCCAAGTTCTACAGTTAAAGGCATACACCACCATGCCAGCTGTTTTGTGTTCTTTAACATGCTCATGTTGTTAGTATCACAATTTTAGAACCTTTTCAGCTATTCAAATTTATTTCCTATGGAAATGTTATAGAACACAACCAATTTGCATGTTATCCTTGCACAGGGGCCATGCTAATCTCATTCCAGTGTTACTGTGTGTGTGAGTTGGAACTGAGCACAGTACTCAAATGAGTAATTCAGTTACACTCTCCACTCTCTAGTTCATTTTGTCTTAGAAGATTTGTAGGTTTTGTACTTCTCTTATAACTGGAATTATGCCGTAAGTGGTCTGTCTCTTTTGTGTTTGGCTAACTGACTTTGAGCATGGTGTATAGGTTTATCCATGTTGTAGATATTATGATATAATCCCATTGACCCTCACTGTGAGTTATACTGGATTTTGCCTATGACTATGAACATTTCAGTTATTTCTATTTAGGACTACTGTAAATAGTGCCACTGAATTCTTACAAATTTTCTGTTCTTAGTTAGCAGAGAGGCGTTTGAATTTCCAGTTATGAGTAGGTGCCATTTTGGAAAGCTGCTGAAGTGTCACCCAAAGCCTGTCTCACTAGTAGTGTAGAGGAATTCTTATCCTCCCACGGCCTTGCTAGCACTTAGTTTCTGGTCTGCATCACCCCAGTGACTGACACTGCACATGCTTTCATGTCTGGTTTTACATTATTAAGAAAGGCAGTATTCATACTGGATCCCTGAACCGTTTTAAAAGGACTTGTTTTTAATTCGGTTTATATGTACAGGGGAGGGTGGGCTACGTGCAGGACTTAGGAGACCAGAAGAGGGTGTCGGACTTCCTGGAGCTGGAATTGTAGGCAAGTGGGTGCTGAGTGGTATTCCTTACACTTAAGTGCTGAGCCAGTTTGGCCACTGGACTTGGGAGACTTTTGAGGCAAGTTCCCCAGCGGCGTCTGTAACTCTTCATCCCAGGAAACCCTTTTTGTTTCATTTTCTCAGTTCTGTGAAGTTGTTTTATCTTTTCCCAGTTCAGTTGGCCTTCCTGTTAAGTAGTTATGGCTCCTGATGATCCTATACTAACTTCTAGTGCTAAGTCAAGAGAAAACATTGTCCAAGCCACTCTGGAGTCAGATAGGTTCAAACTCAGAATACCCACCTAACACGGTGCCCAGACTTTTCCTGGCGAGATGCAACATATCTCACCCCAAAAATGAAGCACAAGGGACCAGAGTAACAGTTGCACCCATGTTCTGTTGGTGAACTGTGATCGTTATTGAGGTTACTAACAGGATTATGGGTGAGAAGTTTCTGTTGAGGAGTAGGGATAACTCAAAAGCAGCTGCACTACCAAGAAGCCCTCCCCCCAAAACCACTGTCCACCTTGAACGCTACAACCTAGACCTCCCTGCAGAACAGCTGGTCTGTCTCCTCCTCCAGCAGGTGTTCCTTGTCTTTCTGTGTAAGGGTTCCTCAAGAGTCTTCCAAGATACTTCTCTCAGACATGTGCCTTTATTGTTATTATTAAACCTCCCGAGGCTCAAGAGCCTCTCTTCTGGAGTAAACAGCCATCAAACATCACTATTTTCTCCAGTTACTTGAGATCTTAATTTAGTAGGCCAAACGAGCCGCAGTTCACACGGAGATATGGTTCAAGTGTAATGGGCATTGTGGTATTTGTGGTGCCACTGAAAGGTACTCATCACACTCAGTGGCAATGTAAGATGCTGAACCTGTTGTAGAAAAGTTTTTGCAGCATCTAAAATAAAAACCAAGAAAACCTAGGTCTTCCTAAGTACTAGAAACTCGGGTTCACAGCAGCATTACTTGGGTTGCCTCTAACTTGTGTCTGTGAAGATAAACATTAGACATGCCTTATGTAGTGGAATTGGCATAAGCCTGACATGTACCTAACATGGTTATAAACTTTGAGAACTCCATGTTCGTTAAATAAGCCAGTCTATCACTTTTAAAATCTCTCAATTTTTGATATGGTGTCTGGGCTTGACTGGAACTTGCTCTCTGGAACTTTGTAGATCAGGCTGGTATTGAACGTGTTTCAATCCTCTTGCTTCTGCTTGGAATTGCCTGCTGGGTGTATGGCACTGGGCTGTTTATACGGGCCATTTGGAGTAGTCATTCTAGAACATCAAAGCAGAATAGTGGTTACAAGCCTCTAGGGGATAGTTAACAGTTCTTTCATGGGTTTAGCTGCATGGAGGACTACATTCTTAGGGATGGAAGGATACACAGCAGGTAAAAGTGATTGCCACCAAGGCCAAGGACCTGAGTTCCCTCCTTGGTTCCCCGAATGGCACAAGGAACCAACCTTCACAAGTTGTCCTTTGACTCCCGTGCATGGTGTGGCACACCCTACTACCCCAGACATAAACCCAACTGATAAGTCATTAAATAACTGAGAAAAAAATTATTAGAAATTACGTATTTCGGGGTTGGGGATTTAGCTCAGTGGTAGAGCGCTTGCCTAGCAAGTGCAAGGCCCTGGGTTCGGTCCCCAGCTCCGAAAAAAAAAAAGAAAAGAAAGAAAATTTTAAGAAAAAAAAAAAAGAAAGAAAGAAATTACATATTTTACCATGTCTTTAAAATTAATCATTTGTAATTTTTATTTAGATGACGTAAACTTAGGAATTTTCAATGATGGGCTACCACACTGTGGGTCAGTAACAGAGTGGGGAGTCAGAAACCTTTCTTCTCCAGAGATTTCTGCAGAATTCAGTGGACAGACTGGCATTAGGAAAGAGAAACAGGAACTAAGTATGGATAAAGGCACTCATTTAGACAAAGAGAACAGCTGGTATAACAACCGGTGCACTCAGCATAGGAGAACAGAGAAACAAACAAAACTCGTGAAGAAATGTCCTAAGAAGCCTGCCTGGAATATAAATAAGCCTCTCAAAAGGTATGTTCCTGCATCAGCGAAGTACCCTGCACATCTCCAGAAGGAGAAAGAGGAAAGAAAAGTAAGAAGGCAGATGGAGCTGCTTCACTTAGTGCAGAGAAACGATCCTGAGACTCTCTCCCAAAACAACGGCGCTTCACCAGACATTTTTGTTTCATCTCACCGAGAAGCTGAGTCAGAAATGAGGTTGCATCTTCTCAAAAAGGTAAAGCTCCTTTATTTCAGTGTTTCAGAATTCACAGTAACCCAAATCCTTGTTTTCAGAAGGCCATGGTTCATCTAAAGTTGGTTACAGAAAATATGTCAGAGGTCAGAGGAAGACAGCCATGCTTGTTGTATGAACTGTGTGCTGTAGCCAGCTGTGTCAGAGACTGTGTAGCCCCAAAAGCCAAAGGAAAAAAATCATACATATATCAAATGAAATACTAATTAGATATAAAGAAAAATGAATTCAACCCTGCCTCAAACAAGAAAAAAAACCCAAACAACAAAAGTGAAATCATGAAATTTGTAGGGGAATTGGTGGGTCTGGAAAGTATGTTGAGTTAACCCAAACTTAGAAAGGGGAAAAACAAAAAACCCAAAGATGAGATTCTCACTTATATAAGGGTAGGTGATGAAGGATGAAATGTAGGCAGAAAGACACACGAATCCTCAAAGAAGATTAAAGCTTTTCCTTTTTTGGGGGTGGGGGGGGGGGGGGGAGAGGTGATAGACAAATAAAAAGGTGGTGGTCAAAGTGTAAAACCCCAAGCAGAGCTAGGTGAGGTGGGCAAGTCTGTAGTCCTGCATTTAGGAGGCAGCTGGAGTCTGAAATCAGCCTGGATAAGCTACATAGGAAGTTCTAGAGATGCTGTCTTAGAAAACAACACAACAGAACTCCAGAGTGGCCACCCTAACAGATGTCCCTCCAATGGAGTTCTGGGCTGACCAAGAGTTTTTGAGTACCTGTATGAGGTTTTGTGAGTTAATTAAAAGAAAACTCATATATTAATAGAAAGAGTTACTGGCCTGGCCCTGGGACTATGCTTTATTTTATACAGCACCTCTTTATGTCTGAGAAGTTGGTGAGGTGCCTGCCACAAAGCCTGATGACCTGAGTCACTAGGGCAAAAACAAGTCCTCTAAGCTGTCCTCTGACTTCCATGCACACACTGAACACATGCATGAGCACACACATACCAAGTATTTTAGAGTGGTTGGGGACATGTGCAAACGTTACTTACTCCATTTTTGCTTGTACTGTCCATCTTTAAGGTAGAAGAACCTCTGGAAACCTCGGTTAGTAAAGAAAGGTATGTGTATTACTTCCTTAGCTGCTTAGTGCTGCTTTGTGGGAAACAAGATCTGGGTGACAGCTCCATATGCAGATGAAGGCAGTAACAGCAGAGGTATGGCTTTCATTGACTGGGTTTTCCATATCTATTAACAGTGGAATAGGCACTTAGCTTAGATAAATCAGATAGGGAAATAGATTGGTGGATTTTTTTTTTAATTCAGTTAATTAGGTGGGAAGTTTAGACCAGTCAATTACTTTTTATTCTTCATTTTTGTGCAGATAGTTTGAGACTGGTCTCAAACAGTAACTTTAGTTCAGATAGCACAGGCGTCACTTTCATATAGAGAGAAATGAGGTTGAACCCACCTAACACTGATGACTCTTAGAATCTACCAACTCCTCCACCCCCATTGGAGTGTGTATGTATGTGTAACACTGCTATATACAGTATTCCTTCAGGTAGACCATGCACATCTTGAATGAACTGCAATGTAATCACGTATGTTTAAAACATGCAGTTTCTAGAGGCCAGAGATTGCTCAGTAGTTATGAGCACTGGTTGATCTTCCAGGGAACCTGGGTTCAGCTGTCAACACCCACATGGTGGCTCACAACCATCTGACTCCAGTTTTAAACATGCAATTTTTTATTAAAGTTTGTTTTTTTTAAATAGGTTTCAGACATCGCCAGCAGTAAAAAGCAGAACTCAACAAACTCAGAGTAATATATTACACTTACCACCAAAAAACAGTGACTATGAAAAAGAGACTCTGACCTTAGGAGATGGTCATACTAAATTGTCAGATGAGAGGTCTGAGCCATCCCATTTTATTCCCTATGTTCGAACAAATGAGATCTATTACCTTGATCCAGACGCACCCTTGTCTAGGCCTTCAACTCAGGACAACCAATACCAAAAATCTCATGGTAAGCAAACAAGCAAAGCTGAGTGACCTCCCAACCCTTAATTTGCTTCAGTATTCATGTATTCCTTAACTGACTCCTAGTGATCTGTCTGTCCTTCAGATTGTGGTGGAGGACAAGAGCTATTTGACTCCGACCATATCAGGGATCCACTCCTTAATCCTAAACTGGTGAAAAGCAGGGACCGCCAGCAGGCCATCCTTAGAGGGCTTTCAGAGCTAAGACAGGTAGGTACTCTTCACCAAGGTACTGTTTTTACATGTTTGTTCTCTTTATGGTGGCAGTGTTTGTATCCCAGTTTCTAGCAGTTATGTTCTCAATTGCTATATTGAAGAAAAATCAAAAGAACCTTTTCTCTTGAACTTGCTCTCAAACCACCATTTCTCACCTGTACAATCAACATTTGGGAAGCAATCCTAGTCTAAGCTACATACAGTAGTCCTGACAATCAAAGTCCCGAGACAGTTTGCATATTAAGACAACTTTTATTTAAAAATATGTACATTTAAACATCAAAACACAATAAAGTGCTAAAACCAAGAAACAAATATACAATTATGCTTTAATGAATTTTAACCAATATGGTCCATTTTTTAAAGTTAAGAACAGAAGAGATCTGTTCAAAGAATGAAATTATACACCACTTTCCTCCTAGACTCATTCCTCTGATTTTTGCATAAGCTTTCACTACTTTTTTACACAGGCAAAAATAAAACTTAGTGATGTGCTAAACCTATCCTGGGGCTATTACACTGTACTTGGGGGACATGTAGCTGTTTGTTGCTTACCCTTTATTGCCTTCCTAAGCTAGAAAGCCAACCCTGCTCCGACACCATCCACTGGTGTCCCTGCTTACTTGAGCTCAAGACTCAGCCTGGGTAAACTCATACACAGGAGCAAAAGGAAGGAATGTGGTGTTAACGCTTCACTTCCCCGCAACCCTTATGCTGTTCAGCAGAGCCAAGACAGACACCGGGAATGTTAAGACTTTTACTGTGTCTTCTCATGATCTTAAGAGCACTTGAGAGTAGATTTCATTTTAGAAATTCAGTTGTGGTAAACAACAACAAAAAAATTATCCCTGTTGTTTCATAGTAGAAAATACTCAAGCTAGACAACACCCAAATGAGAAAGAAGGTCCATTGCAAGAATTACTGAAAAAAGGAAAAAAACAAAAAACAAAAAAACAAAAAACCAAGCTATGTCTAATAACAGTTCTATCCTGAGTTCAGTAATATTTTGTATCATGGATTAAGATGAATATGAAAGAGAAAAATATTTAAGTTAGTTATATACCTTCACTAAAATATCAATGTGATTGCAGGGTCTTCTCCAGAAACAAAAGGAGTTGGAAACGAATCTCATACCCTTAACTGCAAACCAAGAAGATAATTTTAGTTCTTCGTTTTAAATATGCTCACCATGCAACTGCATTTCTCAAGCACCCAATGAAAAACTTCACATTATGTAGTGAAATGATGTATTTTCTAAATACAATAAAAAAGTTTATAGTTTAAAAAAAAAAATCTTTGTCGTATTAGGGTGTAAGAGCATTTTCTTTCTACTTACCACAGTAGAATCTGGAGATTCCTGACCTGTTTCACAGCATTCCTTCAGACCTAACTAGGTTGCTCGTTTGTTCTGTTAGAAGTTCTCTTAGGGCATGAAAAGTACTATTAACACAAAGATAGACTGCCAAAATAATACAAATTCATTTCATTCTGGTTTTACTCTTCTGTGAATTTGGTTTTCATCGTATTGAAGTGGAGATTCTAGTTGTCACAATTCTGAAGTTAGCATTAGTAACAGTAGACAAGAAATGTATGTATCTCCACCATATACTTTTTGTATACATTTATTTAGTATAGCACTAAAGTACCACCTAGTTCTAATTAAAACCATAAGCCCTATTTTTAAAAGTTCATTTAACTAAAGGATCACACAAAATAGTATTTATCGAAGATCTCAAAAAGTTGACCAAAATTTAAGTGAAGCAATTTTTTTCATAGCTAAACCTAAAGATTGAGAAAATGTTACTTGGTATTATGTACCCAAAATGCAATTGTACTGTTAGGTATAGCTTGAGGTACTGAGCCAAAATCCTATAAATATTTACACTGCTGGCTTTTATACCTGTGTAAAAACACTATACAAAAGCTTTAATCAAAATAAATAGTTGACATTTCAGCAAAATTAGTTATCATCTGACATTAAAGAAAGTCATTACTATTTACCATTCTTTTATAAACATCAAATTTTACATATAAAACAGACTTCAATTTGAAGCCCAAGCACAGGTAACATACATAAAACTCAAAGCTAACATGGGATAATTTGATTACAATATGTCAAAAATATATATTTC
This sequence comes from Rattus norvegicus, assembly GCF_021556685.1. Taxonomy (NCBI): domain Eukaryota; kingdom Metazoa; phylum Chordata; class Mammalia; order Rodentia; family Muridae; genus Rattus; species Rattus norvegicus. The sequence goes on along the minus strand of NC_141549.1, from coordinate 2,744,740 downwards.
AATTTTCAGATGCTTGAAATGTTTGTTATAGGTCACCATGATTTAAATAAACAGGAAAGAAAAAAAATTTCAGAAAGGCCAAGAAATTTGTTTATAAATCATCAATTCACTTTTAAGAAATTGAAAAAAGTCCACAACAGCCTTTTTTTTTTTAATTGCTGTAATTTCTCTTTGAACACATCCTTAACTTAGTGGAGATTTCTCTGTATCCAAGTTTTTATAAGCAGATAAAAAGTAATTTTCATTTTCTTGAGACTGAGTTGATGAAAGGGCATATGGTGTCCCCAGAAACGTCTGATGCGTGAGAACATTAAAATGACTAAACTGATGGGACATTTTTAATTGATTTTGGTAAGCCTGAAAGTCGCTATACGCATCTTGCTCTGCTGAATTGCTGTTCTCTCCTTCAGAGCGTACTCTATCAATAGGAGCTCTTTCGTCACAATCAATTAAATAAGTCTGATCTTCTAATAAACTGGTTTGCACATCAAGAGATGACTGCAATTCAATCTGAATATTCTTTTTTTGATCTGTTCCACTTGATCCTTTGGTCTCTCTCGCCAATATTTCTGAATGAACATTGCTGAATACTTCTATATGTGAGATTTCATCCCCTGAATCCAGAGACATATCCTCTTCATCCTTTTCATCGTTTTCTAAAAGAGCTACATTTAAAAAACAAAAAGCCCTTCTCTATTGTAATACACAGTTAGTTTAGTTTGAATTATACACTCACACATACAGTGCGTCAGGGTCTGCCAAGTCCACCATCCCTCAGAGCTGGGTCTTCTGCCACAAGGTCACTTAGTCACCCCCACACTAGGTGTGGGTGTCCAGACAATCCGATGCTAAAAGCTTCTGCGAAATGTGTTCACGGTTAATGTTGGGAAATCCCAACTCCCAGCTCCAAAGGGGTTAATGTCAAAACAGCATCTAAAGTTATACGGTAATTCAGTATTTCGTAAGACAAATATAAAATAAAACTTCTGACATGTTCACTGAATTACTAAACTGGTTAGCTCTACTGAATGCTTAGTAATCTCTGCTTTTCATGAAAAATAATTTAAGAACAGCTTTTATTTTAAAGTCTGGAACCAAGCAGAGGCCACCTCACAGAAGACTGAAGGTAAGATACTCTCTCACTACTTAAGATAGTAAACTAGCACATACATCTAAAGACCTTTGTAGCCCAACAATCCCTCTATCTGGCTTAAGAAAAATTGACGGCAAGCAGCAGTCAATAAAGCTTAATATACCTCAGAGGGAGAAATAATCCTCTAGGTATATGCTGTCCACAGTGTAGACTGATGAATATATAGCCTATACAGTAACAAATGACTTGTACTGTGGTATAATAAACGAGCAGATCTTGTACACCCTAAGTTCTACAGTGATGTCTATTGTAGACACTGAGGTAAATGGTTTCAAATAAACACTTCATTATTGGATAAACAAAACCATTCCTCATTCTGCCTCACCTAAAGAAAATGAAAACTACTGAAAAGTTACCTGACTGTGACTCAAGATTCTCATTAGCACCAAGCATCGACGGAAGATTTTCTTCTGTGACCGAGTTGTGATAGCCCACAAGACTTGTAAAGTTTTGCATGAAGTCTTCAGCAGTTGCAACTACAATTCCATTATCTGTATAATTGGAAACCATCTTGATATTCTTCTCTGAATTAACAAAAGAAAATGTACATAAATGTACTGATACCGACTCTAACAAATCTTTCCACCATGTGTTCAACGTTGTGACTTAAATACCCACTCCAGCCCCTCCTTCCTACCTGTTAGAAAGACGATGTGTCGCTGCTGTATGTTCTGAGCCTGAAGCCTAATAAGGCAGTCCATCTCTGGAGCATTTCGAGTTTGTGAATCACAACTGTGATAAGACAGTATCTCAACCAGATGTCTCTTCTGATACACGTTCAGAAGGGTCAGCAGACTCAGGGCTTTTGTGTTCATTCTGTGAGGGTAAGCAGAGGTCAGAACCCGAACGCTGACTGGTAAACGCCCCCCCATCCCACCCCACCCCCGCCCTTAACTAACAACCACAAAAACCTGTTTAGCTTACTGCTGAATGTTAGGAAAGAAGGAAAAGGGGAATCGTGCATCTGACAAGCATGTGTTTTGAGGAGGGTCTTGCAATTCAGACTAAAACCTGAACCAGTCATTTTATTTACTAAATAAATTACTTTTAGCTTTATTGATTTTAAACTTTAAGGACATAAAAGAACAACAAAAAAGTTGAGCACTGGCATAGGTCTATAATTCTAAGACTTCAGGAGGTGGACAGCCTAGGCCACACTGTCTCAAGTACAGAGTATAATACAACTCTTTCTAACACAACACATGGCTTTTAAGCTATTTGTTAAAGGTAAAATCTGGTAGAGGCTATTAATTGTACATACAGGAAAATGGGGGTCGCATCACTAAGCCTGCAGAAAATACAAACCTTTGGGTCTTGGTGTTATGTTCTATACTATATATGAAGTCGACATTTGCCCGTTCTTTGTTTTAAAAGTATAGTATAAGGTAGCTATGGTGTACTTAATTCCAGTGTTCAAAAGGCTGAGAAGACTTTTTAGTAAGTCTTTCTGGAAAAGATGACAATATAAGTACTGTACATAACTCAACACTGGGATTATTTAACTTTGAATTTCCTCAGCAATGAAAAACCTGTGACCTAGAACCAATTTTGGTGGTATATGCCTATACAGCACTTTGGAAGCAGAAGCAGGAGGATTGTCATGACTTTGAGGGTAGCTTGGTCTACAAAGTGGATAGCAGATAGCTAGAATTATACAGCAAGAGGTCTATCTCATAGGGAAAAAATTAACTTATAAAAGAAATTGGGCACTAAAAAAATGTCTCAGTGAGTAAAAGCACTTGCTCTTCAAATATGAGGACCTGATTCACATCCCCGGGACCCTCACTGCTACATATGTCTACAATCCCAGCAAGGGGGCAATGGGTGGGTGGCTCATGAGAATTCCCCGACCAGCTTGCCAGTGTAGCTTTTGTTCTAGATATAGTCAGTTACAGTGGAAAGAGAATGGCACCCTGCTCTGGCCTCTGTATGCACAGGCTGAGTGTATTCCACATATACATGCTCCACACACAAAAAGAAAATTCTATGACTTAAGAAAATTCTAGCTGATAAAAATCTAGTATAGTTAATTACATTATAAAGACACCCCTAACCAGATAAAGCATGCCGAACTTCCCATACAATTTGTGGAACTCTGTAACTAGTACTCCAAGGAAGTAATTTCCAAACATATATATCACTCAAACATATATACGAAATATCCTAAGAGTCAGATGTTTTGCAATGCTGTGGGGAAACTGTATTTTAGACTTGAACTTGTCTGCTGCACTCAAGAATGTACAATAGCTAGAGTTGCTTACCCAAAACTTGCACAAAAACGAGCCAGTCAAAATTACAGCACAGGTGGGAAAGATACTTTGAGACTTAAGGAACAACTGGCAGCTGATAGGGGTCTGGTATGGAAACATCAACTTTCTAGAATTAAATGTTAGCCCTGGTAGGACACCCATGTTCCAGTGGAGAAAAAAAAGACATGAACTTGGATATGGTAAGGGGAGAAGGCCTTGGGAAGAGTTGTTTGAGGAGTGGATATGACTAAAATGCCTTGTGTATGTATATATTATCAAAGTCAACTGATATATTTTTAAAAGGCTTGAAATGTAGTTCATGGTGCATGTTTCCAGTCTAGCACCATAAAAAGAATTAAGTAGAAAATTTTCTAATCCTTGTGATTATGCAGATCACAAGTAATTCTAACTATATGAGAACTTCACCAAATTGTCTGTCAACAAGAATACCACTTCTTCCTTAAAAAGAATGGAATAATTCAGTATCTACACCCATTATCTGCTGACATATGCAAAAACTTCATAATCCACAAATTCAGGAAAAGGAAAAAAAGTTGTATGAGCACAATGTTAAAAATCACCAATTATCCAGTACTTTCTCACCTGCCCAGTTCCTTTAGTTTCTTCTGGAATTTACAGTGGATTTTCCATTGCCATTTCCCCTCTGGAGTACTAAGTTCTTCAAGGAATGTCAAAAAATTTTTAAGGCTCTCTGTTAGAGGCAATGAAATTCAGTTTTTAAATTTAGTATTAAATATTTTTGGAAGTACTTGTTTATTTATATAGACCTACCTATTTTCCTATTTATCAAAGACTTATCTTGCTCTGAGGGGAAACTTACAACTATAATATAACAGCTACAAACAACCCAGTGACACTACTCCTCCCAGAGGACTCCCAAGAGCGACAGCGACCAGATTTACATGAAAGCATTTATACCCAAGATGGAGTAGGGAAGAATCATGAGGTAGCAGAGGCTCAGGAAAATACAGAAATAAGCCAGCTCCCCGTGAGTGGCACAATTAATAACACATTTTTTAAATCTCATAATTTTAATTTTCCATGAAAACTTAGGGCAGCCACACCTCAGGAATCACATGCTGAAAAATAATGCACTCATTCTTACCAATTGTGACAACTTCTGGATTTAGAACTGATTCATCAGACACAATAAAGCCACCAGATACAAATAACTCGTTGTATGTATGATTTTTAACATCATCAAGGCTATCAACACCGGCAAAACTAACACATGGGAGCTTCTTTAAAGTCACCAAGCCAGGTACCTGTTAAATATCAAACAAAACCAGAAATAAGCTGGATAAATGAACTAATAGATACATTTAAAGATAGACTTATCTAAGGATAAGGTCTTAAAAGAAAAAAAAAACTATTACTCAGTATTGGAAAGTCACACAATATTTTAGGTATTACTTCACAGTAGTATAAAATACTAAGGGAAAGGAGTTTACATTAGGCTGAAAACACAAAATGGATAAAATGCTAATATATCTATCACTAACCTGTAAACAGCCAGAATTCAAACCTAGGAGCCAGGTGTGGTGGCACCTATCTGTCATCATACCATTTAGATACAGAGGAAGGAGGATTAGAGTCAGCCTAGGCTACATAGTTGGAGTCTTTCTAGGCTCAACTATGGGTGGGAAGAGAGCCTCGAGTGCAAGAACAGTAGAGAGAGGCCGATTTGAGGCAAGCTCCAAAGATCAGGATAGCATACCTCCAAATTCAAACGGTTTGTTTGCACACTCAAGTATAGATTAACAGCATGACAAGTTAGCAGAACATTCTTCACCTCTACATTTAGGAACCCAGCACATCTGAACTAATGTGAATGACAGGGGAGAGTCCTGACACACAGCAACTCAAACACACAATTCTCACAAGCTGGCTTCTAGACAAGTACTTAAGAATTTATCTTAAAAACAAAATCTTTGTTCTCAGAATAAGACTTAACAATGAGATAGTTTTAAAAAACAAAATAGTGAACTGGAACTTTGTCTACCTTGTGAATGAAACCTGCAATGTCTTCATTTTGAATAATAATCAATAGTTTATCCAAGTTTGATCTTCTCTCTAAAAACTGATCTGGATGACATTCTGTATTGCCTAATTTGGTAAGATACTCCTGTCAAAGAAAAACAGTTAAGTCAACACTAACAAAGGTCCTAGCAAACATCAAATTAACATGAAAAGGGCATCATGAGAACCTCTACCTAGGACACGGGGAACTTTGATCACTTGAAAAGACCATAGATAGAGACCTCTCATTCTGTCTTAAGGTTTGAACAGACGTTTTCACAATGTTAGAAAGTATATTTAATAAAGCCTAACTGCGGTTAGAACAATGGGTTAGTCCATAGTCCAGACTCTTGACCCACTTACCTCCACTATTACAGTAAACCGAGGACCTAATATTAGCTATTCCCTTGTTTCCTGTTTTCTTTCCTTAGGCTGGCTTAGGTATTTGGGATACTGTTACCAGAAATATTTCCTTTCAGAGCATGTGTATAACCACTGAAGATCATTTAATCAAAAGGAATTCATGTGACATTTTTAGGCTGAGCAATGGTATTAACAACTAATTTTACCATTTCTGTCAAATTAACATCTTCAAACACAGCAGCCCCAACCATCTAGCATGTCTCTCAATGTTGGTAATATACAATACCTTTCACAGGACATGGATAGTAAATTCTTGAGTTCCTTTGTTCTAGTGGAACCCTGAGCCCTGAAGCAAACTGTATGATCCTCGAGGGGACATTCTTCATTCCACAGACATAGGAGATAAATTCCCCCAAGTGGACCAAAACCTGAGCTGCTGGACAAGTGGTGTACCACTCCTCAAGACAATAGTTTTGCATAGTCCTAATATGAAGCTCCATTTTCCACAACGATTTCTGCTTTCAACTATGAAATGTTTAGGAAGATCTCAGATTACCTTAGTTTATTAATGAAAAGGTAAATTATTTGACAGAACTGCTGGCAACTGTGAGCTTTTTATATTAAAAAAAAACTTCAAAATTTAAATTATTCTGCATACTACTGTTTAACTGAATCAGTAACAAAACAGTCTAAGTACTACTTAAAAGTTTAAATTGTTATTAAATAATCTTTTACCCTAATAGTTTTTCAAGAAAATTTCTAGTGGATACTGACTAAAAAAATTAAAGTGCCCTGCCAGGAGCACCCCTGAAGCAGGATCAGGTGGCTCCCTTGAGTTTGAGGCCAACCTGGTCTATATATGAGTTCCAGGACAGCCATGGTGAAACCCTCTTTAAAAGAACATAAAATAGTGTTCCAATCTAATGTTTTACAAGATTTATATGAGATAATCCTACTCTACATAAATAATGACGTGCTATAATTCAAAACACCATCCATAGAGAATTGTATTTCCTCTCTTCAATACCGATGTCACATGGGTGTAAGGGGAGAATTACACTGAACGAACACATTAGAACGGTGTGCAGCTTAGCTCCTGTAGGCACTGTACCAACAGATGGCTCTGGTCTGTGTGCAGATTTCTGTTAGAAATGTTTCTAGAGTGTGGGGGGAAAGTGAAGAAGCTCTATATTCAATCACACAGGACAATGATGTAAACAAGTCTCTCTTCATCTTCCTAACAAAACCAAAGGAAAGCACAATAGTGGGGCTGGAGAGATGGCTCAGTGGTTGAGAGCACTGACTGCTCTTCCAGAGGTCCTGAGTTCAATTCCCAGCAGCCACATGGTGGCTCACACCATCTGTAACGAGATCTGATGCCTCTTCTGGAGTGTCTGAAGACAGCTACAGTGTACTTCATATAAATAAATAGATAAATAAATCTTAAAAAAATACAAAAAAAAAAAAAAAAAAGGAAAGCACAATAGTGCTGTGCATCCTAGTTCATCTCAATGCTCTTTGTGCATTACCTGGCATACCACATCAAACAAGCTAGCATAAGACACCTTAGAAAAGAGAAAAGGGTTACGCATTTATTATCAATACTGAGTTTCTGAACTGTTTTCTGTTTTAAGTCACGTTTGATCCCTCTGCTTCCTTTAACAAAACAGGCAGAAACGTGTCACTAAAAATAAATTCCATAAATAGGAACAAGTAGTTACTTCAAAACCCAAAGATCAATTACCAAAAATTGTACTGGGAATCTTTTGGGGCTATTTCACTTTTTGATCTTTAAAAGCTCTGACACGGTCAAGGTATCAAGAAATGACAAGTAAACGTCTTATTATGCCATTTCTAGACAGGTGTTTCCACTGGACTGATAAAACCCCATATGAGATGAACACCAGAACTTAATTACCTCCCCTGGGCATATACCCAAAAGATGTTCCAACATACAACAAAGACACATGCTCCACTATGTTCATAGCAACCTCATTTATAATAGCCAGAAGCTGGAAATAACCCAGATGCCCTTCAACAGAGGAATGGATACAGAAAATGTGGTACATCTACACAATGGAGTACTACTCAGCTATCAAAAGTAATGACTTTATGAAATTCCTAGGCAAATGAATGGAACTGGAAAATATCATCCTGAGTGAGGTAACCCAATCACAGAAAAACACACATGGTATGCACTCACTGATAAGTGGATATTAGCCCAAAAGCTCAAAGTACCCAAGATATAATCCACAGAGCACATGAAGCTCAAGAAGAAGGACGACCAAAGTGCAGATGCTTCACTCCTTCTTAAAAGGAGGAACAAAAATATTCGTAGGAGGGATATGGAGGAAAATTTTTGAGCAGAGACTGAAGGAACAGCCATTCAGAGCCTGCCCCACATGTGGCCCATATATATAAAGCCACCAAAACTAGATAAGATGGGTAAAGCTAAGAAGTGCATGCTGACAGGAACCGGATATAGATGTCTTCTGAGACCCAGTCAGAACATGTCAAATACAGAGGCAAATGCTAGCAGCAAACCATTGAACTGAGAATGGGACCCCCGTTGGAGGAATTAGAGAAAGGACTGAAAGAGCTGAAGGGGCTTGCAACCCCATAAGAACAACAATGCCAACCAGCCAGACCTCCCAGGGACTAAACCACTACCCAAAGACTATACATGGACTGACCCATGGCTCCAGCTGCATATGTAGCAGAAGATGCCCTTATTGCTACCAAGCCTAACTACATGAGTTAATCATCCCCAGGGCCCACTTAATGATGAGAATTGACTCTCACAAATTATCCTAAGACCTCTGTACCATATAGTACTCTCCAATAATAATAACTTAAAAAGTTTAAAAAAAAATCTATTCTCATAATCAAGTTTTAAGTAAATCTGCAGTATGGTCAGAGGTTTCTGCCTTATCCCCATGATAGTGGGGATCAAATTTACTGAGCTACAACCCCAAGAAGCCCTTATATCGCCAAACATAAACATATATATATACATATATAATTCAACAAAGAGTCTGACACCCACAACACTGAGGCCATAGGTTCTATGTTTAATTCAATGCACTCCTATTGTTTAATTATAAATTACTAAATTCAGAAAATATATTATGGCCACCTTTAAAATTCAATTTTGCAGAATTCCGAACATTGAGTATACACAGCACTATGATTACTGTCTCATTAGTTACCTTTATTTCTTTGCAAAGCACACTCTCCTCTTCTTCATGAATGTAAAATTTCACAGTATTTTTCTGGACATCTTTCATGATTTTAACTAAACTATTAAATACTTCAGGTTCTAACTGGCTTATAAAATTTGAAAGTGCTGGTTGTGCAGAAATGGTTATATCGCTGGGTGATTTTGTTATTTCTTTTTCTGTGGGTTCCAGGACAGTATCACCAGGTACAGTGTGATCAGAAGTCAACATTAACTCTTTGCAGTGGTGCGGCTGATTAATTTCTACTTCCATTGAAGAGGAATACTGTTCATTAGAGCTGTTATCTTTTAAATGTTCAGAACAGAGTGGCTCAAAAAGGTCTTTACTGTTGAAGTCACTTGAGGAAATTGATACAACATGCCTTCCCAGGGAACTCAATGTTGTCGTAGTATGAGAGTGATTAGGGCTTACTCCTGGTGGCAAATTCACACCCTTAGCTGATGCTTTAATAATAATAGTATTTAGTTTTTCATGCAAACCATCTACAAATTCCTGTACACCAGCTTTAGAAGTCTTAGAATATATGAACTCAGAAAGGCGATTCATCTTCTCTTGTGCTGAAAAGAGAGGTGTGGAAATTGAACTAACATATGAAACATTCTTTTGCTTCAAAATCTCTTCTATCTTTCTAGAGAAGAGATGGAACTCTCCTAACACTGTACTCTCTGTAGTCTCGCTCACTGCAGGAAGCTCTGCTGCTGGAACACACTGCTCTTCCACTGTCATCGCCTGACCTGCTACAGTGTCCTCCTCCTCAGTGGGACCTTTTACAGTGTCTGTAGCCGGAGAGGATGGAAACTGGTAATCACAGCTTCTTTCTCTATTGATGACCCGGGGATCATTAGGAAAAGCTTCCGCTGGTGGCGGACACACCAGCTGTTCTCCTGGTGATTTCATTCCTATACAAGAAGAGTTTATTATAAGAGCGATCCAAATGGGTAGCATTAAAGAAAAAAAATGAACAAAAACTTAGTTAAAACATATCAGCTCAGGCATATACTTAAAAATATCCACTGCAAAGTAAATTTAAAAACCTCAAAAATTTGTGTAAACCCCATGTCCTATCTATTCTACTTAAAGGCTTTGAATTTCAGTATACAGAGTAACAACACAAAGTTTCTTAAGTTTCAAAAGTACCTTTTTAGAAAAAGGTTTAAAAACGACAAAAATAAAAACAAAAACTAACTGGCATAAACAAATGTTAAGTCACCTCTACTCTTGCTTTCCTACCACTTTATCCATCTATGTTAGCAGACTATTATACTGCTGTATTCCACAGCTGAGTAATGGCCGTGCCGTGTTAGTGTAAGAATGGAGTTTAAGGCAACTGGAAGAAGGCACAAAAGAGATACGGCAGCATTTAAGGTCTTAGAAAATTGGCGCTTCCTCTCTCTCCTTTCCCCTTCATCTCAGTTCCTTTTTGCCCCCTTCCCTCATAATAAACCTCTCTCACATGGAAAAAAGATAAAAGAAAAATGAAAATTAACTTCCTATTTTTAGGCTGGCCCTCACATGTAGATTGGCTAATGGATCACCTACAGCCTACCAGATTCATTCTGTCAGGAAAGAAGGGCTTAACAAAATAGGAATTGAACATATTTCATAGCTGCATTGAGTAGTAACTTTGATAATGTCCTCGAGTATTTTCATTTACTTTGTAAATAATTCCATAACAAACAGGTCAGCTACTATGAATTTTAGATTACAAAGTCTTTGTGTAATCCAAAAGTAATGAGACAACTTCTGACTTGTGATAAGTGTCTCAGTCTAAGATCATACTGTTGTTTCCCCCATAAATCTTAAATTCAAATATGAATAAGTTTTTAAACTACTTTTCAAAATAAGTACCCTAAGTCTATTTTTCAATGTAAGAGGAACATTTAACATTAATTTATAGTAAGTAATATAGTTATTATAAGTCAAGATCTTTGCCTAAAAATTTATCATACAATTTTAAGATGGAAAAATGAAAAAATTTCCTTAAGTCTTAGCTAACGTGATTTCCTAACATATCACCACTGTAGTATAGAAGATGGTGACTCTAGGACTGGAGAGATGGCTCAGTGGTTAAGAGCACTGACTGCTCTTCCAGAGGTCCTGAGTTCAAATACCAGCAACCACATGGTGGCTCACAACCATCTATAATGGGATCTGATGCCCTCTTCTGGTGTGTCTGAAGACAACAGCTACAGTGTACTCATATATAATAAATAAATCTTTAAAAAAAAAGAGAGAGATGGTGACTCTAAATCAAAAAGTACATTTATAAATTTTCAAACCTACAGCACCTACAGTGAATTTATAATCCAAGATTATGTTCACATATAGCTGTGCATACTTTCTACAAAAAAATTCCATTTTTATAATCCCCATATTTGCACTTGTCTCAATGCCATGACCACTGCATTCAATTACCGCAAAAACACAGAGCAAGAACAGCAGGCACAAATGTCAAAACAAGAAAGAAAGCAAAGCATCCAATTTGTCAACAGTTTTAACTGTTGAAATATAAGCTACAGTTCTTTAAGAGTGAGAAGCACTGAATGGTCTACACTTAAATTCACAACATTAGACATGTGGTTTATGACAAGTATATAAGAAGTTGGTAACCAATGATTGACCTATTGAGGGCAAAGTACACATACTTAATACTTTTTTGTTGTTTTTTAAACTCCCTACCCCTCGCATTCCCTTTTGTTTTTATGAGGTGGGGTCAGGGTAGCTTTGAACTCATAAATCTTCCTGCCACGGCATCCTGAGTACTAGGTAAATTGAAAGAACTATTTTGATTAAAATAATAAAAGTTTTAAAATATAGGTTGTTTTCAATAAATTTATTTTACGACAATATAGTTAGTTGTATGTCTTTAACATATGTTTGAAATAAGAGTTAGCACTAGGGGGAAAACCATCAAGACATAAATTGTAAGCATCTTAAAAAAATTAAATGTAACTTAAATACCTATGTAGCTTTCCATATTATAAAGTTCTAGGGGCATAGATCTCTCCTGAGAGACACAGCCAGAATACAGCAAATACAGAGGCGAATGCCAGCAGCAAACCACTGAACTGAGAATAGGACCCCCGTTGAAGGAATCAGAGAAAGAACTGGAAGAGCTTGAAGGGGCTTGAGACCCCATATGTATGTACAACAATGCCAAGCAACCAGAGCTTCCAGGGACTAAGCCACTACCTAAAGACTATACATGGACTGACCCTGGACTCTGACCTCATAGGTAGCAATGAATATCCTAGTAAGAGCACCAGTGGAAGGGGAAGCCCTGGGTCCTGCTAAGACTGAACCCCCAGTGAACTAGACTATGGGGGGAGGGCGGCAATGGGGGGAGGGTTGGGAGGGGAACACCCATAAAGAAGGGGAGGGGGAGGGATTAGGGGGATGTTGGCCTGGAAACCGGGAAAGGGAATAATATTCGAAATGTAAATAAGAAATACTCAAGTTAATAAAAAAAAAAAAAAAGTTCTAGAGGCAAGCCAGGAATGGAGCACTCACAGCTATAATCCCAGCACTTGGGAGGCAAAGGCAGGTAAATCTCTGAGATCAAGGCCAGCCTCATCTACACATCTAAAGACATCTAGGGATACACCGGGAAATCATGCCTAATACAGGGTTTTAATAATAATACTAACAATAACAACAGCCATAATAATTTTAGAGAGATAGTCAATGGGTAAAAGCAATTGCTATGCAAACATTAGAACCACAGTTCAAATCTCCAGGATACATGCAAAACCCAGGCATGGATGCACATGCCTGTTACATGGTAAGGTTGAGAGGTGAACCTCAGGGATTTGCTGGCAAACAGTCTAACTCAAAAGGCAAGTGTCTGCTTCAGTGAAGACTTTGTCTCAAAGCAATAAGGACAACAGTTCTTCCTTTTCTTCAATAAAGGAAGAAACCAAAGTTTTCCTCTGGCTTCTATATATATGTATTCACATCTGCATAGTCAAATGTACTCCTCATACCTAATATACACCCACAAGTCACTTTATTAAATAAATAAAATAAATTTCTTTAAATTGTGAATAAACACCACTCAATTTTACTTTGTGTAAATTACTCCAAATGATTTTAAGAACAAAATGTTTTAAAAAGCTCATCTTTATCAATAAAAAGCACATCATCAATAAATGATTTAAAAGATGTCAATATCTATAATGCATGTTATTTTACTGATTGTTGACAAAGTACCAGTCATTTGACTTTTAACATAAGTCATGAAGAGAATGCATTACCTCTCATGCGGCAATATCACTTAGATCTACTTTCAATTACAAAATATAAATACAGTGTCTCAAGTTAAACTGTATGTCTATAGAACATTATGAAGTTCAAACAAGGTAACTGTTTCTCCTACAAAGAATTACTGAAAATACACAGCATAAATGAAACCTTGACATAAAGTTGAAACAAAGAGCCAAACAGGCATGAGTGGATTCAATTAATCAAGACAAAAATTAAAAATATGGTAAAGAAAATGAGATTAGTGGCCACCTATTGTGAATGGAGATACAATGACCCAAGAAAACAGAAGAAACTATAGAAGGGTCCTGGAACTGTTGTATATCTTGATTAGGGTAGCGGTCACATGGATTATACCTATATGAACATTATTGAGCTATACACTAAAAATTTGTATACTTTATTACATTATGTATTTTCAAAAATAAGTTATCTTCCCTAGAGATAAAGATCTTCCTGAAGTAAATTATGAGAAGGGTTAGTTTATAAAGAAGGCCATTTAGCTTTACTTATAAAATAAAAAAACCTTCAGACTTCTCCAAAGAATACTAAAAAAGTCATGTAACTTCGTAAATTAAAATAACAAAAAGACTCATATGATTTCTTAAAGAGTGAGGCATTAAAGCAAATGGAAACATCTAAACATCTATCAAACTCATGCAAGTGAATGCCACAAACACACCCGTGAAGTAGAATCTGACAGAACCCAGTCAAACAAGGGAGACTACTCATCTATTTATCTACTGCAACTAGCTTAATCGGTATTATTTTTGTTTCTGGAAATAGTTTTCAATCTCTTAAACCATCTGCAGAAGTTAGCTTTATACTTAAAAAGTAGGCCAAAAAATGTTCAAGATTATGAACAGAGTATGAAAAGAAAAAAATGGTTTTTACGTTCTGTTATTTAAAGATTGGTTCTTATAGACTATCTGAAGAAATGCATTAAGGAAAACATTTTCATTTTCCTAAGTCACCTGATCAGATAGACAACCCAGATTATATGTGTAACAAAAATATGTGATACAGTTAAATTAACAATTTAAAAATGATAGTTAAGAGATCTTGCCTAGACTTCTCTGTATGGAGCACAAAGTAAATCCATGCCCTACTTTAAGAGCCAGAATGCAACTAGCAATTCTGAAGAAGGGCACATTGGGAAGAAAAGCAAAGTGAGCCTTCTCACCTGGTGTGTGTTTCTCACCATGTTTCCCATGCTGGTCTTCTGGGCTTCCTGCATTCCCTCCTGAGGAAAGCATCCATTAGATTTGTAGACTCTCTTCATAAACCAGTGACGCCCATTAGGCACCTTTCAGACAACCACAAATGCTAACAAAGGGATATTCCTCCTTTTGCCTCAATATCTGATAGGTCATTTGGAAATGGGAAGTTGTTTCCCTTTCCACTCAGTGATGTGGAAGTTTAACACCTGTATTACTTCTTTAAACAACTCAACAGCAGTTATGAAGGTGCTTAAGATAACCAGCACCTACAAACTACTTTCTATTTGATTTCCAAGTATCACTATGCCTCCAATATCCTAAGAGTATCAATTCCCTCTCTAGCAGCAGGTCTAGGGTCTCTTGCCTTCTCCAGTAAGGTATGAAGTAGATAGACAACAGTGCTGAAGCCCACGGAAACTCGAGTTTTAGGAATTCTTCTCAGACTCCCTACAGGTCTCATAGGTTGAAGGTCACAAGCCAACTACTTTTCAGCAAGTCATTCTTCCTTCCGTTTCTTTCCAAAGGCTAAATAAAGGTACAGGAACAGAAAAGATGTGCCCAGAAAACAATTCCAAACATACTGAACTAGCAAACATGAATAAGAAGTATGTAGTATGTGCATGGACAAGTAAAAATATGACAAATGACAACCTTCCCACAACTGTCAAACACCAGTGGTTCAATAGATTTCATTAGGTATTTGCATTTGGTATTTTCAGGCTGTGCTCCAGAATGAATCATTAGAAAATCAAATTTCCTTCACACAGATGAGCCTCAACATGCACGCTAAATTCCACAAGAGTAACTATGCTCTAAATCCCTATATTAATAGGCCCTTTCGCAGGTATTTGCTGATATCAATGAAGAACAGTGATAAGCAATATATTGCTCAAAATAAAGACTCATGGCGGAGCCAAGTAAGATGGGTACCTCGTGACCCAAAACTGGAATCTAGAAAAGATGAACCTCTTCAAGAAACTGGTCCTTAAGTCAAAGGAAGCAAACCTATTACTGAATGAGTTACTACTCCTTACCTGTAATTGGAATCAATTTCCAGTGTATTTCTGTCTCTTCATCATCATTTGACTTAGAATGTTGTCTAAGGAGTCCATGCTCAATGGAAACAGTGGGACAGAGACTGCACTCTTCAAAATGATTGACATTAATTAAATTTGGATCCTAGAAATAAAAGTACACACATTTAATAGTTTCCCTTTTAATTTTAATGTCAAGACTATACTATTTTCTCACAGCAGATGCACAAACTTCAGTCTACACATTACAAATGAGTAAAAGCAACATGGTAACGTTGTTTTATACTCTAGCTTCAAATTAAAATATATTTTGCCAAGGCCAGGAACAAAAGGCAGAGCAGGAGAATCAAAAGTATGAGGCCAACTAGTTTTATATAACAAGTTATAGGCCAGCCACAGGCCTATAAATCAGAGTAAAACCCTGTCATAAACAAACACACACCTCCACCAATAATTAAATAAAATATATTATTCTTAAGAGATTGGTAAGATGGCTTAGTGGATAAAGGCACTTGCCACCAAGTCTGATGACCTGAAGTAGTTTTCTTCAGGATCCACACAATGGAAAGAATATGAACTTTCAAAAGTTATCCTCTGAACTTCACAAATATATACAAAACTAAAATACAGTAAAAAAATTTTATAAAAATATATTTGGAGCTGAGGAGATGGCTTAGCTTATTGCTAACTGTAATTGCCAGAAGACATAGGTTCAATTCCCAGCACCCACATGGCAACTCACAACATCTTGACTCTAGTTCTTCCAAAATATCTGACAACTCTACTGCTCTCAGAAGGCAACAGGGGGGGCCATATAGTACATAAACAGACATGCAAGCAAAACCCTCATATGAATAAAATAAGTAAGTCTTTAATACACACACCATGCATGTAAAACTGGTGTTGACTTAAAGCAGTAACTGGTAAACTTTTATATGCAATACATTTGTTATAGTAATTTAAAAACACCAACAGATAATACTTATATAAAGGAACCGGATTCCTTAGTAAGCAAAGCTAAGAATAACCTCAAAGATAAACCCAAAGGCTACTCATTTGTATTTGCACAATACAGAGCACCTAACTTCTAACACTATGTTACTAGGTTCAGTTGCTTTATCTGTATTACCTTGATTCTGTTAAAGCATAAAACAGCCAGGGTTTTTAGGACTTGTTTCTTTATAAAACAGTATGAAATTAACTCCTGCTAGGCTAATCTGACAATCTCATCCTAGTTTCATCATAACAGGTAAACTTTACATTATTTAAAGCACACAAGCATATGGGAAACAATTACTTCAATATTTCTCTTTCTTCAACAAGAATAGCTTAGAATCACCCACCCGAACAAACACTTTTACTTAGGAGTATGTCTTTGCTCTTCTGGAAAGGAAAAGCCACTCCCTGAAGTATGCCTATACTCTCTTGAGGACACACACAATAACTAAAAGTATTCATTTACTCTTTCAAATGTAGCTTATGATTAATGCCTACCTCACTGCTGGATAGAAGAGGAGGATACTTTCCGGATGCTGCATCAACCTCTAGCACTGGGCTCTGAGCATCCTTAAAGTGCACATTTTCAATTTTTGTACAAGCAGGCTGCTCACACTCTTTTTTATCTAAAGTCGGGTTCAGCTCATAATCACACTTTTGCTTTAGCTCCTCATAGGTACCACTGCTACTCAACCCTAAGGCCTTGTTGACTGTCTCCGTGAGGAATGCATCCGAGTGTCGTGCATTTGCTAGTGTTTCCGATATCCAGTTATAAAGCTTGTGGATGTCTCCAGTACTGCATGCATCTTCCTGCTGCAGTCTCAAGTTAGGATCATGTCCAAGTAAGCCAACAGACTGTGGAGGTTCTGAGGAAAAGAAAGAAAAGTCATCTCTTGTATTTTAAAAGCCAGTATACTCATATGACAGAATGACAAAATATAATATATTATAAAAAATCAATGTAACTTAAAAGTCACTTATTAGACATTTATGGGTAGGAACTAAATCTATTTGTGTCCTTTAACTGTTTCTGAAAATCTGAAGAACCCATGGAAGAACAACATACATGACCAGACCCTTGTTAGTCTAAAACAGTCCTGAAAAGCTAAATACTGAAAATGAAATTTACTCCAACAAAACAATACAGAGAAAATTCTGAAATGACTAAGGAAATCTAAAAACCAGGAAGGACACAAAAGAGCTAAAGACAGACTTAAAAAAAAAAAAAAAACAAAAAAAAACAAAAACCTAAATCAAATAAAGAAAAAGCCTTAAAAGTTACATAAAACAACATCACAGGGGCTGGGGATTTAGCTCAGTGGTAGAGCGCTTACCTAGGAAGCGCAAGGCCCTGGGTTCGGTCCCCAGCTCCGAAAAAAAGAACCAAAAAAAAAAAAAAACAACATCACAGTCAAATAGAACTTTCTGTGATGGTTAAGCGGTCCTTTCAGTATGTTCTAATACTGTTGTTGTACAGTTGGTGAAGTGTATTTTTATTTCACCTTAGTTTACAAGTTAAAAGATATCACATAGATGAGTCAAGAATTAAAAATAAAGTTTCCAGGTCTGGTGATATATACTTGTCCCACATACTTGGGAAGCCAAGGCAAGAGGAAAGCAAGATTACCTCATTGCTGGACTAAGGAATGAGTTAAAAGCCAATCTGGTTAATCTAGTTTTTGAAGACTGCTTCAAAAAGAGAAGAGATTTAGAGAGCGCTTATCTAGCATAAGCAAGACTTTTGGTTCAATCAGAGCATAAAAGTAAATAATAAAGAAAGAACATTAATCTGTCCAACCTAGTAAGAGACAAACGCATTTGAAAAGCAGACAAGTAAAACTGTTCAATAAACAAGGGAAGAATGGAAGAATGTAAATTACTACAGCAAAGATTCCTGAGCACAAAACAAAATCGCAAACCTCACATTTCATGCTTCTGAACTAGCCAGTATAAAAATCTTAAAACACTATATAAATATTTAACTTACTTGGAATACTTAAATATACTATGACAAAAATTTCTCATTTCTATCAACAGAGCTGCAACAGGAACTGAATTTAAAGAAATTTAAATTCAGAAGGGTCCAATCATTAAACAGTAGCCTAAAATAAACAAATATCTCTCACGGCATGAACAAAATTTAAAGTACAGGAGCTAACTTCAAGCTCTGATTAAAAGTGATGAGCACACGTTATCTAGGCAATTCAAAAGCATGACACAGCAGAGTAACTATTGTCTATAAGGATCAGACTGTGGATATTTTAAACATCAAGGGCCACACAGTCTTGCTGTGCTTCTGCCGTCTCAGTGTGAGATAGCTATACACATGCAGGTGAATGACCGGGATTGTACTTTGTCATAATTTTCTTTACAAAAAACAGAAGATATCACTTTTATTCTTTAGCTGCTTGAGGATCTATCGTTATCACAAATAACATAGTGATTAACTGACCAACCAAATACTTCATCAAAGGAAATACATTATTATTAAGTCTGTCTCCCTGGGTAGACAATAGAAGAAGTTTGGGAAACATGAAACATACAAAACCAAACCAGAGCCTTGTATTTGGATTCAGAACTTATTTTGGTGGTAGCAAGGTAACTAACTGAATTCAGGATGGTTTGTTTCCTTGGATTGTACAAAGAAAAACCGAGCCCTAACACACAGTTGAAAAAAACAGAACTTGTTGAAAAAGGAAAAGGACCAAACAGTCAAAGGAACATATGAATGGAAAGCTGGCGGACTGCAAAGGTTAATGTAGTTCTAGCAAAAAAGCAGGCTCAAGTGGATACCAGGAGAAGGTGTAAAGCCACTACAGTAACTTCCCTGCTGGGACAATGTGATATTTCTAAGGATAGGATTAATAAACTGTGAAACTTCAAAAGTCAACCAACCAATCTTGAACAAGCCACGTAGGCATGCTCACACCTTTAACTGTGCACTCTAGGAAGCTGAGGAAGGAAAACTGGGGAGAATCCCAGGCCAGCCAGAGCTCTGGTGTGAAACCCTGCATCAAAAAAACATGAGAGGGGGAGAAAAAAAACAAAAAAAACAAAAAAACCACACACCACAAAAGCTGAACCTAGGGGGTGGGGATTTAGCTCAGTGGTAGAGCGCTTGTCTAGCAAGCGCAAGGCCCTGGGTTCGGTCCTCAGCTCCGGGAAAAAAAAAAAAAAAAAAAAGCTGAACCTAACCAAATACCCAGGACATTTTGTATTTGGCTCTTAGGCTAAATAATTTGAAATATTTCTAACATGGGAAAAACAGCCAAAGTCATGTGTTTTGGCTTTCATCATAAAAGCAGGGTGTATTTTACCTTCATATGGATGGTAGTTCTCAGACGAGTTACTGGTTTTGGCAAACTTCCTCATGTTTTCAGGTAGATCTTCAAGCTTCCTCTTCAAGACATTTTTGCTTTTTGTATCTTCTGTATCTGGATCCCCACCCACATTTTTTTTGGTACACTGAATTAAATTGATCAATTCTTTGACTCTATCCTTATCATAATCCAATGAATGGGATGACTTCTGCTGTCCAGGTTCAGTAGTTTCACCCCTTGAGTTATTCCGTTTTCCAAATTTCATTTTTGAACCATTCAGTTCTTCTTCTTGACCTTCATAATCTGAAAGTGGACTAAATTGTTGACGTCTCCAATTTTCTTCAAATAACTCTTTTAATTTAAAAATAGGTAACTGATACATTTCTGGCTGATAAATGTAGGTATGTAAACAGTCATCAATATGGGATTTATTTCTTGGTGCTGAGTACAGGAATTTTCTATCATCTAATCGTGAATCATATGAAAACATAAAAAACTCTCGCTTACCCGAACCAAAACCTCGCTTAAAAAATTCACTTACATACTTTTCAACAACGGAATGAAAATTTATAGTGTTTATAGTTTTGAATTCTTTTCTACATTGAATCAAAGAAAACTGTAAAAACTGAGTTATTTTTAATATATCTGGTAAGTTCTCATGTTTCTCCAGTGGGGTTGTATTCGTTACACTTTTTTGTGCTGCAAATAAACAAAAGAGTAAACTATATTAGCAACAAGGAAACTAATAAAATATAAATATGTGTAATTACTGAAGTATAACAACATTTGAATTAAGCCAGTGAGTGTCTGCTGCTGATACACATATAACACAGCAAACTGATGGGCAATGTGCTTCTGCTTAAAATAGGCCAGGAATCAAAACAAGTGAAAAGGGAGAACGGATTTTAATGGAAAAAAATCAATCGCTTCTCGGCCTTTTGGGTAAGATCAAGTGTAATGGAAAAAAATCCATGCACTAATGATCTTCACTTCCTTCACCCACATTTAACACAAATGGAGGTGAAGCAACTTGCAAGGGATGGGGATAGGAGTGGGGGTGGGCGCAAGATGTGAGATTCTAAACAGTATCAGTTTGCTAATAACATCATTCCTTTTTCTCATAAAGTAACAACTTTAACTCTATATAAACACTTTTTCCCAGAAGCACATATCCATGCACTGAGTAGCCACAACTGAAAAAACCCAGGCTTAATTCAGAAGTAAGCTCATTAGAG
Organism: Rattus norvegicus; assembly: GCF_021556685.1. Classification (NCBI taxonomy): domain Eukaryota; kingdom Metazoa; phylum Chordata; class Mammalia; order Rodentia; family Muridae; genus Rattus; species Rattus norvegicus. Next base: position 2,723,631 of record NC_141549.1, on the reverse strand, counting down.
AAATTCCTTAATATAGCATTCAAGCTCATTGTTGGAAGGCAAACAGCAAAATCTTCTCTAACATAAATGTCCCAAATTCTAATTAACTTTAAAGGCCTCATGTTTAATATGGCATATGATACTTTAAAATCACTAAGACTTGAATGCACAAATGAATAAAAGAAAATTGTGTCACATAAAACTTTTAATTTTTTTAAATTAATTTTTATTTATATGAGTACACTGTAGCTCAGACACACCAGAAGAGGGCATCAGATCTCATTACAGATGGCTGTGAGCCACCATGTGGTTGCTGGGAATTGAACTCAGGACCTCTGGAAGAGCAGTCAGTGCTCTTGACCACTGAGCCATCTCTCTAGCCCTCTACTAGAGGTCTCTGAGTGGTGAATTCCTTAGCTTAGAAGGCATTTTGTTTCTGTATTTGAAAGATACTTTCTTTTGTCTTATTAACCGTTGAGCCATCTCTCCAACCCCCCACATACAACTCTTAATGAGTTGCAGCACTGAAACAATTATAATAAAACATCATTAATGAAAGCTCTGAAAAACAAAAAACAAAGTTAAGAAAAAACTTCAGGAGTAATAGCATACAAAAAACACTAGAGAGGGGAAACATATCAAAGTAATGTTCTATATTGCTAATTCCACAAAAAATCCCAATATTTCCAAAGTAAGATGTAGAAGAGATAGAATGTAGCCTTACTGAAAAGATTTCAATAATTGTCTACCAGCAAGCATACTTCCACATTAAGAAACAACTTACCGACAATTAGGCATCTAGGTTCTTGAAACAGAAACAAAGCATGCAGGATTCGTGACTTGCCAGTCTGATGGTCTAAAAAGGGGGGAAAAAGCCAAATTCATCATCAAAGTATTTTAACTTTTTTTTTTAACTGTAAAAATTAAAGCCAAACTACCTACCATATGAAGAAACCATCTGGAAAGGAGAAAGAAGAAAAAGGTATCCTCGGTCTCCTAAAGGTTTAACAAGAACCTGTAATTTGGGGAGACAGGAGTTATATATACCTTATTATTACTACTACTTTTAAAGAGACACACTATCTACTAAGTATAAAGAACTATATATAAACCTTTTTTTTTTTTAGATTTTATTTTATTTATGAGTACACTGGAACTGTCTTCAGACACACCAGAAGAGGGCATCAGACCTCAATACAGATGGTTATGAGATATCATGTGGTTGCTGGGAATTGAACTCAGGACCTCTGGAAGAGCAGTCAGTGCTCTTAACCACTGAGCCATCTACCCAGCCCCCTAGAAACATTGTTTTAAGAAACTACTACTACATTAATTGCTAGGCAGTATAAAGCAGGCTTTGAAATAACTGCCTATGAAATTCAAGATAATGTTCGATGTTTAATAAGTATCATAAATATTACATAATTTTACCTGCCAGAGATGACAAACAGTACAAGGACCTTTTAAACTATGTGGAGAAAGGAACACACAAAATACCAATAATTACAAAAAGAAAATATTGCCCCAAAAGATTTACAAAGCAGGAGAGATGGTTCAACAGTTAAGGGTACTTCCTGTTTTTTTGTTTGTTTGTTTGTTTTTCGAGTCAGGGTTTCCCTGCCTAGCTCTGGTTGTCCTGGAACCCACTGTAGACTAAGCTATCCTTGAACTGAAGAGATCCACCTGTCTCTGCCCAGAATGCTGGGATCAAGGCATGCGCCACCACCGCCCAGTAAGGGTAGTTGCTTCTTTTGCAGAGGACCAGGGTTTGGTTCCTAGTATTCATAAATGGAGGCTCACAGCCAGTTCTTGCCTCCATGAGCATCAAACATGTGCACACATATAAACACAGAGAGACAGATCTGGTGGCACAGGCCTATAATTTTAGCTACTTGGGAGTCTGAGATAAGAGGACCACAAGCTGACTGGTAGCCTGGGAATCTCCGATAGTTCCTTTTACAAAATAGAAAAAGAAAGGGCTGAGAATCCGAGCTTTGTGGAAGAAGTAGTCTAGCACATATGAAGTCCTAGACAAACAACAAGAGGTTAGGCGTCAACCTACCAACAAAATATACTGAAGACTAAGAGAACTGACCCTGAAAGACAATCTCACACTTGTACCCATATTAAAAACCTTCTCTTTGACCAGGTGAGGTCACTAATCACACAACCTTTGGTAATCAGAAGCAGGAAGAGATAGCCATTGAGTTCAAGGCTAACCTGCGTCTACATAATGAGCCCCTGGCCAGCCAGGGTTACATAGCAAGACCATGTCTCAAAATAAATAAAAGAAATTTTCTTAGTAAACTGTTTTCTTTTTCAAAATAAATAAAATTTGTCAAGCCAGAATAATATATCTAGCATTCAACAATTATGGACTTGGGGGGAGGATGGGGAGAGGAACACCCATAAAGAAGGGGAGGTGAAGGGGTTAGGGGGATGTTGGCCTGGAAACCGGGAAAGGGAATATTACACTTGAAATGTAAATAAGAAATACTCAAATTAGTAAAAAAAATTATGGACTATATACTTATGAAAAGAGAATTCGTTAAAAAACTATTCAGATTACATTGTAATTAAATTAGAATAAGTAAACAAAGTATACATACATTTACAAATTAAAGTACACCACAATTCTCTATCAAAGTTAAAAAAAAAAAAAAACCAAACTAGCGAGCAGTAAATCCACAGGCAGGAGTGGTTATTCACTTAGGAGGTCAGGGTTTCAAAAATAGTTCACGGAACTCAAGGTTTCAAGATTAGTTTTAGTTATGTACTGGGTGGTGACTCACACCATTATTACCAGGACTCAGAGGGCAAAGACAGGCAGATCATTTTCAAATACAGAAGGAGAAATTGTACTGAAATGTGACTGCAGATATAGCTCAGAAGCAAAGCATTTACTAGAACTCAAAGCCTAGGATTCAACAATCAGCAACACATGCACACTTACACACAGAAAATAATAGGGATTATTCAATAAATGATTCGGGGAATTATCTACATGGTTCAGGGAATGAAGTTTGAGCCCTATATTACACAATGAAGAATAAAGACAACGTTTAAATTAGCAAGAAAATGCAAGCCTCTCAAGAAAAATATAGAAAAAAAGAGAGTAACGGGTACAGGGCATTAACAGAAACTAATTTACGAAATTAATTTTATCGTTTGTGGTGGTATGAATATGCTTAGCCCAGGAGCGATTCTCTTAGTAGGAGGTGTGGCCTTGTTGGAGTAGGGGGTGGCCTTGTGAATGGAGTGTGGCACCAGGGGGTGGGCAATGAGACCCTCCTCCTAACCACTTGGAAGCCAGTCTTCTCCTAGAAGCTTACGGATGAAGATGGAGAACTCTTAGCTCCTCCTGCACCATGCCTGCTCCCTATTCCCACCTTGATGATAATGGACTGAACCTCTGAACCTGTAAGCCAGCCCCAATTAAATATTGTCCTTTCTAAGAGTTGCCTTGCATGGTGTCTGATCACACCAGTAAAACGCTAACTAAAACATTATTTTTATGGGGCTGTTTGGCTTTATTTTTAGACAAGGTTTCTCTGTGTGGCCATGACTGTCCTAGAACTCACTCTGTAGACCAGGCTGGCCTGGACCTCTGAGATCTGCCTGCCTCTGCCTCCTAAATGCTGGGTTTTAATGGTGTACACCACCACCACCACCACCACCACCACCACCACCACCACCACCACCACCACCACCACCACCACCACCACCGGCTTACCTATTTTTTAATTTCAAATAATCATGGGACGGAGTATGGCAATGCAACATTTATTATATCATAGCACTCAGGAGACAGACACATCCCTGAGAGTTTACTGTTTTATACAGTGAGTTCTCGGAAAGCCAAGGTTATGTAAAAGAAATTCTGTCTCAAGAAACAAAGCATAGCAATAGAAAGCCCCACAAGCTTAAAAAAAAAAAAACAAAAAAACACACAGTAAAACACTATTTACACCTACAAGCTTGATAAATGGCTATAAAAGTCTGACTTTCAGAATACAGAAATCAATGAATGGTAGCATGTCCTTGTGGGTTGCCAGTGTCCCTTTAAGATCATAACAATTCTATGAAGACCTGTTCTTTCAAACCCTAACATACTTGTTTAGGTGAAATGTCATCTTTCCTATCCTGGCTTGTATTTTTTATGGAACTGAACAGATACCATAATCTTGTCCTGTACAAACTCTCAATAGTTAGCTTCTGAAACATTTTATCTCTACATATCCAAACCTACCATTTAAATTTTCACTTTCTCAACTCAGGAGCAGAATAGAATTCTCATTATGAAGAATAATTATGTTGGGCATTAAGAGTCAAGTAAGAGATCTAAATATAAAGGTATATTTACAATGAAAACCAGGAGTGGTGATAGTGGTGGGTTACTGCAATTCTGGCACTCAGGAGATGTAGGCAAGAGGATCAGGAACTGAAGGTTACCCTTGCTCTATAGTAGCCCAAGTTATGAGACCCTGTCTCAGAAAACAAAACCAACCAATCACAGAAAGCGTATGTACATGGAAGAAAGGACTGAGATCAATAACAGACACCTATGCCAAGTATTTCCTACACTCAGGCCAAAAGTTGTTTAATATTGTACATATAGGTTTTGTATATAATCTTATCTCAGATATAATTATACCTGAGACTGATTAAATCCATATGTATGCATCCGATGAAACTTTATACCCATTTTAAATGAAGTTGCAAGCTCTGAAAATCACTGATATCTCCATTTGATTACCTAGAAACCGAGGCTCAATGTGAGGAATAAAAAATTCACTGTTGAAAACTTGTATTAAAATTTTAACACACTATTAAAAAAATTCCATATCTCTATAGAAACTTGATAGCTGACCACATTCATTTCTCATAAGAAGAAACAATTTCCTTCTCTGAAACTACTTCTCTTTCACCTAAATCATACATACTGACATTATATATTCATTCTCTAATCACAACCTGACATCTAACCTGACTCTACCAAAACTAGTCTCTATTACACTGGATACTACCTGTCAATATCCATATTATTGGTTTCTCATCAAATTTACTGCTATCCTTTAATGGACTATATACATCAACTTATCTTTGCCTTATTAGGAGCCAAGGTAAGGGCTTTAAAAAGATAATGTATACATATTCAAGTCCTGATCCCCACTCTCTCTATTTCTTCCAAAATCTATGTTCTCAGGACAAAAGCCAAGTTCCCACACCAATACTGGCTCAAAGGCACTGAATGAAATAGTTCCCTAATACTTTCTCCCAGATACTTCAATGCTCTTGTATCCCTGAAACATTCTCCAAATGTCTTGTTCTTTTGAATCTGTAATTACTTCTCTCTACGGCAGACATAGAGCGATGGCTCAGCAGTTAGGAAGCCCTATTCTTGCACAGAGGACTTGTGTTTGATTTCCAGCATTCACATGGAGGTTCACAACCACCTGTAACTCTAGTTGTACAGGATCTGACACCCTTTTCTGGCATCTATAGGCTTCAAGTATATACACAGGGCACATACATACATGAACACACATGCACACACAATAAAAACATGTTTTTCAGGCACAAAGCTACTGTCTCTCCTCAACCAAACTATATTTAAATAACTTTATTCAAAAGTCTGTCTGGCCCAAATCCTGGGAGAGGGAGAGCTGAACACCCAGAAGTGCGGACAACCCTGAGACCGCAGGACAGACTGCCACATCTACCCACCTTTGCCTACATCCCTGGCCCAAGAGGAAACTGCACAGTGTCTCTGGACTCAGGAATATAGCAGCAGTCAGCTGCTGGTACCTGTGGTTCTGGTCTGCACCCAGAAGTGAACTGAACTGAACCAGTCAAACAGCTTACTACACCCAAATCCTGTGGGGGGCAGAGCCAGACCCTCAGAAGTGCAGATACTCCTGAGAAACCAGAGAAGACTACCCTCTGCCACATTCCGGACTCAAGAGGAAAACACCTAGTGCCATCTGTGCTCCCTGTGTACAGGGACCTAGGAACAGTATAGGCAGGACCCTTCCGATTGCTACCCTCGCTGAGAGCTGAAAGTCAGCCGTCGGAGCAACTATACACCTGAGAGCAGAACACTCTCTGAAAGAAAACAGGAAAACAGGTCCACAGGAGTGCTGACACACAGGCCCACAAGGGGGGTCAAGCCACCATCAGAAACGGCAAGACAAGTTAACACTAGAGGCAACCTGATGGCAAGAGGCAAGCTCAAGAAACCGAAGCAACAGAAACCAAGACTACTTGGCATCATCAGAGCCCAGTTCTCCTACCAAAGCAAACACTGGCTATCCAAACACACTGGAAAAGGAAGACTTAGATTTAAAATCACATTTTATCATGATGATGGAGGACTTTAAGAAGGTCATAAATTAAATAACTCCCTTAAGGATATACAGGACAACACAGGTAAGAAGCCTTTAAAGAGGAAACACAAAAATCCCTTAAAGAATTACAGGAAAACAGAACCAAACAGGAGAAGAAATTGAATAAAACCAACCAGGAGTTAAAAATGGAAATAGAAACAATGAAGAAAGTACAAAGGGAGACAACCCTGGAGATAGAAAACTTAGGAAAGAGATCAGGAGTCATAGTAGCGAGCATCACCAACAGAACACAAGAGATAGAAGAAGCACAAGATACCATAAAAAACATTGATTAAACCATCAAAGATAATGTAATATGGAAAAAGCTCCTAGCCCAAAACATACAGGAAATCCAGGACACAATAAGAAGATCAAACCTAAGGATAATAGGTATAGAAGAGAGTGAAGACTCCCAACTTAAAGGGTCAGTAAATATCTTCCAAAAAATTACAGAAGAAAACTTCCCTAACCTAAAGAAAGAGATGCCCATAAACATACAAGAAGCCTACAGAACTCCAAATAGATTGGACAGGAATAGAAATTCCTCCCATCATATAATAGTCAAAACACCAAATTCACAAAACAAAGAAAGAATATTATAAACAGTAAGGGAAAAAGGTCAAGTGACATATAAAGGCAGACTTATGAGAATTAGACCAGACTCCTCACCAGAGACTATGAAAATCAGAAGACACTGGGCAGATGTCATATAGACCCTAAGATAACACATATGCCAGCACAGGCTACTATATCCAGAAAAACTCAATTATCATAGATGGAGAAACCAAGATATTCCACGACAAAATCAAATTTACATATTATCTTTCTACAACTCCAGCCCTACAAAGGACAAAAGATGGAAAAGCCCAACACAAGGAGGGAAACTACACCATAGAAAAATCAAGAAAGTAATCTCCTTGCAACAAAACCAAAAGAGAAACACACAAACATAATCCCACCTCTAAATACAAAAATAACAGGAAACAACAATCACTATTCCTTAATATCTCTCAACATCAATAAACTCAATTCCCCAATAAAGACACACAGATTAACAGACTGGATACATAAAGAGAACCCAGCATTCTGCTGCCTACAGGAAACACATGTCAGAGACAAAGACAGACACTAACGCAGAGTAAAAGGCTGGAAAACAACTTTCCAAGCAAATGGTCCGAAGAAGCAAGCTGGAGTAACCATTCTACTATCGAATAAAATCGACTTTCGACCAAAAGTCATCAAAAAAGATAAGGAAGGACACTTCATATTCATCAAAGGAAAAAAATCACCAAGATCAACTCTCAATCCTAAATATCTATGCTCCAAATGCAAGGGCACCTACATACATAAAAGAAACCTCAATAAAGTTCAAAGCACACATTACACCTCACACAGTAATAGTAAGAGATTTCAACACCCCACTCTCATCAATGGACAGATCATGGAAATGAAAATAAAAAAGACATAGAGAATCTAACAGAAGTTACGAACCAAATGGACTTCACAGATATTTATAGAACACTCCATCCTAAAACAAAAGGATATACCTTCTTCTCAGCACCTCACGGTACCTTCTCAAAAATTGACCATATAATCAGTTACAAAATAGGCCCCAAGAGATAAAGGAAGATAGAAATAGTCCCATGCATCCTATCAGATCACCACCTACTAAGGCTGGTCTTCAGTAACAACAATAAGGAAAGAACGCCCACATATACATGAAAGTTGAACAAAGCTCTACACAATGATAACTTGGTCAAGGAAGAAATTAGAGACTTCTTAGAATTTAATGAAAATGAAGGTACAACATACCCAAACTTATGGGACACAATGAAAGCTGTGCTAAGAGGAAAACTCATAGCTCTGAGTGCCTGCAGAAAGAAACAGGAGAGAGCATATGTCAGCAGCTTGACAGCACACCTAAAAGCTCTAGAACAAAAAAAAGCAAATATACCCAAGAGGAGTAGAAGGCAGGAAATAATCAAACTCAGAGCTGAAATCAAGTAGAAACAAAAAGGACTATACAAAGAATCAACAAAACCAGGAGCTGGTTCATTGAGAAAAATCAACAAGATAGATAAACCCTTAGCCAGACTAACCAGAGGGCACAGAGCGTTTGTCCAAATTAACAAAATCAGAAATGAAAAGGAAGACATAACAACAGAATCTGAGGAAATTCAAAGAATCATCAGCTCCTACTTCAAAAGCCTATATTCAACAAAACTTAAAAATCTGGAGGAAATGGACAATTTTCTAGACAAATACCAGGAACCAAAGGTAAATCAGGAACAGATAAACCATCTAAATAACCCCATAAACTCCTAAAGAAATAAAAGCAGTCATTAAAAGTCTCCCAACCAAAAAGATCCCAGGATCAGATGGGTTTAGTGCAGAATTCTATCAGACCTTCATAGAAGACTCATACCAATACTGTTCAAACTATTCCACAAAATAGAAACAGATGGAGCACTACCAAATTCCTTCTAAGGACCCACACAAAGACCCAACAAAGAAAGAAAACTTCAGACCAATTTCCCTTATGAATATGAACCCAAAAATACTCAATAAAATTCTTGCAAACCGAATCTAAGAACACATCCAAACGGTCATCCATCATGATCAAGTAGGCTTCATCCCAGAGATGCAGGGATGGTTTAATATACGGAAAACCATCAACATAATCTACTATATAAACAAACTCTAAGATAAAAACCACATGATCATTTCATTAGATGCTGAGAAAGCATTTGACAAAATTCAACACCCTTTCATGATAAAAGTCCTGGAAAAAACAGGAAATTCAAGGCTCATATCTAAACATAGTAAAAACCATATGCAGCAAACCAGTAGCTAACATTAAACTAAATGGAGAGAAACTTGAAGCAATCCCACTAAACTCAGGGACTAGACAAGGCTGCCCACTCTCTCGCTATTTATTCAATATAGTTTTCGAAGTCCTAGCCAGAGCAATCAGACAAGAAAAAGAGGTCAAAGAAATACAAATTGGAAAGGAAGACGTCAAAATATCACTATTTGCAGATGATATGATAGTATATTTAAGTGACCACAAAAGTTCCACCAGAGAACTACTAAAGCTGATAAACAACTTCAGCTGGGTATAAAATTGACTCAAACAAATCAGTAGCCTTCCTCTCTACTCAAACGATAAACAGGCTGAGAAAGAAATTAGGCAAATGATACCCTTCATATTAGTCCCAAATAATATAAAATAACCTCGGTGTGACTTTAACCTAACAAGTGGAAGATCTGTATGACAAGAACTTCAAGTCTCTGAAGAAAGAAACTGATCTCAGAAAATGGAAAGACCTCCCATGCTCATGGATTGGCAGGATTAATACAGTAAAAATGGATATTTTACCAAAAGCAATCAACAGATTCAATGCAATCCCCATCAAAATTCCAATTCAATTCTTCGTAGAGTTAAAAAGAACAATTTGCAAATTCATTTGGAATAACAAAAAACCCAGGATAGGAAAAACTATACTCAACAATAAAAGAATTTCTGGGGGAATCACCATCCCTGACCTCAAGCAGAATTACAGAGCAATAGTGATAAAAAACTGCATGGAATAGGTACAGAGACAAGGCAGATAGATCAGTGGAATAGAATTGAAGACCCAGAAATGAACCCACATACCTATGGTCACTTGATCTTTGACAAAGGAGACAAAACCACTCAATGGAAAAAAAGATAGCATTTTTAACAAATGGTGCTGGTTCAACTGGAGGTCAGCATGTAGAAAAATGCAGATTGATCCATTCTTATCACCATGTGCAAAGATTAAGTCCAAGTGGATCAAGGACCTCCACATCAAATCAGATACACTCAAACTAATAGAAGAAAAAGTGGTGAAGAGTCTCAAACACATGGGCACTGGGGAAAATTTCCTGAACAGAGCACCAATGGCTTATGCTCTAAGATCAAGAATCGACAAATGGGATCTCATAAAACTGCCAAGCTTCTGTAAGGCAAAGGACATTGTCATTAGGACAAAAGAGCAACCAACAGATTGGGAAAAGATCTTTACCAATTCTACATCCATAGAAGGCTAATATCCAAAATATACAAAGAACTCAAGAAGTAAGACTCCAGAGAATCAAATAACCCTATTAAAAAAATGGGGTACAGAGCTAAACAAAGAATTCTCAGCTGAGGATTATTGAATTACTGAGAAGCACCTAAAGAAATGTTCAACATCCTTAGTCATCAGGGAAATACAAATTAAAACAACCCTGAGATTTCACCTCACACCAGTGAGAATGGCTAAGATCAGGTGACAACAGATGCTGGCAAGGATGTGGAGAAAGAGGAACACTCCTCCATCGTTGGAGGGATTGCAAACTGGTACAACCCCTCTGGAAATCAGTCTGGGGGTCCTTCAGATAATTGGATATTGCACAGCCTGAGGACCCAGTTCTCCTGGGCATATAACCCAAAAGATGCTCCAACATACAACAAAGATACGTGCTCCACTATGTTCATAGCAGCCTTATTTATAATAGCCAGAAGCTGGAAACAACCCAGATGCCCTTCAACAGAGGAATGAAATAAAAAAATGTGGTACATCTACACAATGGAGTACTACTCAGCTATCAAAAATGATGACTTCATGAAATTCATAGGCAAATGGATGGAGCTAGAAAATATCTTCCTCAGTGAGGTAACCCAATCACAGAAAAACACACATGGTATGCACTCACTGATAAGTAGATATTAGCCCAAAAAGCTTGAATTACCCAAGATGCAATGCACAAACCACATGAAACTTGAGAAGGATGACCAAAATGCAGATGCTTCACTTCTTATAAAAGGGGAAAAAAAATATCTGTAGGAGGATATAGGGAGGCAAAGTTTAGAGCAGAGACTGAAGGAATGGCTATTCAGAGCCTGCCCCTCATGTGCCCCATATAAATAAAGCCACCAAAACTAGGAAAGATTGATGAAGCTAAGAAGTGCATGCTGACAGGAACCGGATACAGATCTCTCCTGAGCGACACAGCCAGATCATGTCTAATACAGAGGTGAATGCTAGCAGCAAACCACTGAACTGAGAACAGGATGCCCATTGGAGGAATTAGAGAAAGGATTGAAAGAGCTGAAGGGGCTTCCGACCCCATAAGAGCAACAATGCCAACCAGCCAGACCTCCCAGGGACTAAACCACTACCCAAAGAGTACACATGGACAGAGCCATGGCTCCAGCTGCATACGTAGCAAAGGATGGCCTTGCTGGGCACCAATGTAAGGAGCAGCCAGCCCTTGGTTCTGCCAAGGTTGGACCCCCCCGACCAGTGTAGGGGATTGTCTGCGGAGGGGTGTGTGTGTGTGTGTGTGTGTGTGTGTGTGTGTGTGTGTGTGTGTGTGTGTGTGTAAGTAAGGGGGTGTGTATGGGGAGGGGAACACCCCGTTAGAAGGAGAGAAGGAGGGATTAGGGAGCAGGAAACCGGGAAAGGGAATAACATTTGAAATGTAAATAAGAAATACCCAATTTCAAAACAATGGGGAAAAAATCTGTCTCATTCAATATTCCATAAATATTTTTGATAATCATACAACATTTATAATTGCAATATGTAATAAAAATGGGTCTAAAAGAAGTCTACTGTCCTGGGTAAAAAGAAGAATAGTGTATCTGCTTTACATAGCAAACTCCAGGCCAGATAAAAGTACATAACAAGAACCCATCTCCAAAGTAGAAAAGCACTACTACTTCAACAGTAAAATAGTACTAATTGTGAGAGCATCCAATAGAGAGAGACCCTGTAAAACTTCCAATAGTAAAGATAAATTAAAGCATTTATAATAGCATATTTTCAAAGGATAATGGGAATATTTAAAACTTTTCACTCACAAGTTTCTCTTTCTCCAGTTTTTGCAGCAAACACTCCATGTTACTTCCAATTCTTGTCTTTTCTACAACTTCATAAAGGCTACAATACATCCCATTCTTTAAAACTGAGACAAAGAAAAAGTACACAGTAAAATATAAAATCAGGTCTGCTTTTTACATATTTCAGTAAAATAAAATTTAATTACTTTACCTTCATTAGGACCCACGTATGTGTCTTTATGAAAAAATGAAGAAGGAATTTTCTGTTTCAAACAATCAATACTCATAACTGTTTCAACATCTAACTTCTCGGGACTGAAAGAAAACATTAAGAGCATGTTTGGCACTCCTGTATTTTTAACTCTAGCAATGTTATCAGACACATTATTAAAATATACTTAATGAGGGTGGGAACTGGGGACACAATGCAGCTGGTTCAGTGCCTGTCTAGCTTACAGAAGGGCCTGAACTCAATCTGCAAGATCATATAAACCAGGTGTGGTGGCACATCCCTGTAATGCCAACATTTGGGCAGTGGAAAAGGCAGGAGGGTCATAAGTTCAAGGTCATCCTCTGCTATACAGTGAATTTGTGGCCAACTGTTACCTGAAACCTTGGCCCAAGGTCAATAAAATAAATACTCCTGATGGGAAAATATATTTAGTAATAGCTCACCCTATTCTAAAGAGGACACGATACAAGAAGTTCAGGTAAATACACAAGCTAAGTAGCAACTAGCAATATTGCCAACTTTTGATTCTTATGTCAGAAGTTAATCTTACATGCCAATTTTACTAACAAAAAGTAAATAGTTGTCATTTACAGTTAAAGTATGAGCTGGCATAATTCATCTTTTGGAGATGGGGGTTATCAAACCCAAGGGTTGTATGGTAGGTAAGCATTCCACCACTGACCTACATCTTTAAGCACTTACACCATTTTCTGTAATATAAACAATAAATCAAATTTTAATTCTAATGTATGTTACATGAATAGTGCACATACATTAACTTACCACATCAAAGCTCTTTTCAATAAAGAAATGTTTAGCCACCACTTACCCCCCCCTTTTTTGTTTTTGTTTTAAAGCAGGACTTCACTATGGTCTGTAAAACAGAGGTCTAGAAGCCACTATGCAGCCAAGACTGCCTTTGAGCTCAAGACCCTCTGCCAGAATCTTCTAAGTAGTAGGATTACTAGGGTGTGCCAGCATACATAGATAAGACTGGCCAGTTTTTGAGTCTATTATATATAATTGCTAACTAAATCTAAGTAGAATAAAATTTTAAACTCATCTTTCAGACTTAAAACCACTTAAAATACAATATACATCTGACCAGCCACCTTCAAAGTAGAGAATTAGAGATTGTTTGCTAATTAACTTTCTGAAATTACAAAATCGACCATTTTAGAAACACATTTAACATTTATATATAAGTTTCCAACGGACCACAGCAAAATTGAAAACTGAAAAAAGATAAACAGCAAGCAAGCCAGGAATGGTGGTACATCCTTAAAATCTTATCAAGCATAAGGCTGAAGCAAATAGACTGCTGGGGCGTTATAGTGAGTTTCAACCCACAATGATAATTATCTCTGACAATTTTCTTTTAAAACAAAGAAACAAAAAAACTAAAGAAGAAACTGATAACCCCCTTTATTGTCAATTACTATTTTCTTTATTAACCTTTCAGATTAACACAGGAAATAAAGACTGTGCATGCACATGTGTGCGTGCACGTGTCATTATACTCTGTTCTCATTTACTCCCCCCTTCCCTCCCATTATTTTCTTTTAATGCAACATACTTACAGCTTTACAGGTAAAAAGGCACGATTGGCCGACCTCAAAGAAATATAACACAGAAGCTTTCCTTTATTTAAAAGTTGTCCTTTCCATAAGGTATAGTTAAACTTATCTAAATAAAAGAAATAAAAGTCCAGTTGCTTGAGAGCCCATAAGGTAACATTTTCCCAAAATTATCTAGAATAAGGTTTTAAGTACAAAATAACCACAGAAGTGACATGCCCTTCAGGGAAAGATTTATATGTTAAGTTTCTAGTTTCAGGTATGTTTTCCCTTTAATAAAAAAAAAAAAACAAAAACATTCTAACTTCAAGGAAGAGCTAATCTGTCAAGTGCCCTCTTTAGAAAACAGAACAAAAATTATTCCAAAGGAGACTATATTAAACCTGATTAATATATCTCATCTTCTATTTGATTATATATTATTCGCATTTTTATAATAAAGAAACAAAAAATAATACCATTTAAAATTTTACCAAAACCAAAAACCTCTGGTTCAATTATAAAACCCAATTTATCTTTTTTCCCCCAATTCAAGGTAAGAAATTCTGGTCCATCTTCTAAAAGGAGTCCTTCTGTTTGAATGACCAAATACTGATGCTGCATTTTAACATAACCTCACCTGCTTTATATTTCATATTTTTATTATGAAAATAAAACAAAACACTTAATCTTTCAACTTATAAAAGTAAAAAAAAAATAAGACTCTTACCTATGTTTCTATCTGCATTAAAGCTGTTAGATCTACAAATAATTTTTTAAAAAGAAAGGACAAATATTACTGATCGGAAACAACATCAAAGTTAACATTCAGGGCCCTGACCTACTATCTTTGTTCTGTTGCTGTTGTACTGTCCAGTGCTGGGGATGAAACCCATCACACCTCACACATGCACAGCAAGCAATTTACACTGAGCTGGAGCACCAACCTCTAAGTGCCTTTCCAATGGAACTACAGAGTAAACAAAATTCTTCCAAGTAAGGAAAAATTTACTCTTTACAAAATTTAATAAACCTAATTCTTAGAAACATACTTACTCTTTTATTACCATATTTCCCCAAATTTATGAGAGCTGTTTTAATCTTCAAAAAGTACCTATTAACGGACTTAAGACTTTATTAATATCTATTGATCATATCTTAGAAATAAGATTAGAAAAAGTCTCTCTATATAAATTCATCCATAGTCATTTAATAAATAGTCATAGGATTCTAAATATAAACAGAAAACAGTCCCTTATATTTTAAAGAATTTATAATCTAATGATGAAGAAAGGTAGTTATCAACAAGTACCCTTTAATAGATGATGATGGTTTCAAAAGCTATACACAAAAAGACCAAGTACAAGAGTTTATGAAAAAATCAGAGCACACCCAATAAGGAAATATAAGAAACAGCCATGACTTGAGGCCCCAAGGAGGGGGAGTCTAGTAAGGGTGGGGATGGGACATTCGCTTGGAGATGGGGGGTGGGGGGATGGGATGAGCAACTGTTCAGAGGGTGGACCAGGAAGGGGATAACAAATGGACTGTAAAAAAAAAAAAAAAAAAAGAATAAGAATAGAAAGAAAAGAAAGAAACAGCTATGTAGTGATGGGGTGAGAGGAATATCCAGTAAATATGGGGTCCCGAAGCAAGAGTCCTCATGGCACACTCATAGTACAGGATGGATGTTCATCAATGTTTGTCTGAAACAATCTGGGGGTCAACAGAAGGGATTCAAAAAAGTAGGAAAGGAGTAAAGGAAGATGTATCTCTGGGAGTTTGAGACCAGTCTGATCTACATACTGAGTTCCAAGACAGTCATGTCTACATAAGCGACTATACCAAAAGAGAGAGACAGACAAAACAGAAACAAAGAAAACAAAAATTATGAAAAAAATGAATGTCAGCATTCACAAACAAGAAGCAAACGTGAGAAACATTCATCTCTGCATTGTATGAATTGGTACTGGGAGGTTTTGAAAGCTTATTAATATGAGTAAAACAAGTGTTGTATCTTTAGGGCTTGGTGGCTCATATCAGCACGGGGGAGGCTAAGGCAAGATCTTCTCAATTTGAAGGCTGAACTATTTATACTAAGCTACAGGCCTGCCAGGACAACTTTATCCACAAAACCAAACACAACTAAAGCACCCTTTATCAAGTCCATCTGACTTTAAACCAACAGAGATCACCCTAAAAAATATGCATCATTAAAGATAAGTGGTTTCTTAAAACAGTAACTTGAAAAGTTACTTTAAGTATGTTTATGAAATTAAAGAAAATAAGTATCACCTGACTATTTAAAACTAGGAATGTCTTGGCAATGGACTAAACACTTCATTGGTTTGGGATAAGAGTTTTATAAAAACTCAATTTTTAAGAGCACTAGAATCAAAATGTTTCTGTTTGGGGAAGTTAGATTCCTGGAGCAAAGATGACTTCAAACTCACTGCCTAGCCAAAGCTATGTCCCAAGTGCTGGGAGTTCAGCCTCTACCACGACAACCAATTAAAACTTAACTTTTAAAACCTGCTATTTATTAAAGTACACGTTGAAAAGGAAAATGTTCCACAGCCTAGCTAGGTGAATCAAAGTAAACTTTAGTTCCTATTTCACAGTAAATGGTCTATCCTACTTATGAATATGAAAACATCTAGTTTATGTCAAAAAAAGTTGAAGAGGGCTACGGTCGCTTCTGAACCTTTCTTCGTATAAATAAAACTGACTTACCTCAAAGACACAAACTTTGGAGTTTGTACATCATCTTTGTAAGTAAAAGACACAACTGCATATGGACAAACATGTCTTGGTCTCCGTCTTACTTCATCAAAGCCATACTCATAAAAATAATACTGAAAACAATAAAGTACAAAATTATCATTTTAGAATAGGCAAGTAATAGAGAAAATATATTATTGATAACAATCATTTAAGCAGCTTTGGCAGGAAAAAAATTTCCTTGAGCTTGTCCAGTTAGCAAAGAAAAAAAAAAAAAAGTGAACTTTGTATGCATTTTATGTACCAGATACCAAGGTATCCCAGAAGTTTAGTTCAGAAGAGCTGACAGCAGGAATATGCAATTAACTAACTTCCTAATGAAAATACTGTGAAATGGAGCCTAAGCTAGATCACCCCAGAAAAGCCAACTTGATAAAAAAGTAAAATACTGACAACAAAACTTCAAACAATATCTAATATTTTCTGTGTTAGTGCAAAAGACAAACCAAAACTGGAACTCAACTGAGAGGAATGAAGCAAAGGAGGTGTACAAAAGACTACACATGTAAATGTTCAAGTAGATAATTTTGTAACTCACAAGCCTCTTCCCTTCCCCTGTTCATGACACTCATCATGCTGGCTAGCAGAAAACTGATTTCTATTTTAGTTTTGTTTTTTTTTTAAGATTTATTTTATGTATATAAGTGTACTGTTGCTGTCTTCAGACGCACCAGAAGAGGGCATCGGATCCTATTACAGATGGTTGTGAGCCACCATGTGGTTGCTGGGAATTGAACTCAGGACCTTTGGCAGAGCTAAGTTAGTGCTTTTAACTGCTGAGCCATCTCTCCAGCCCCAATTTCTATTTTAAAGAATGTCTGAGCCTATAAACCAAATCCTTTCCCCTGGGAAATTACTGCTTTCAATAATGTTTCTCTCAAACTTCTTCCAAAAAAAAAAAAATTTTTTTTTTTTTTTGAAATATAAAGTTCTGGTTTACAAGTTTTAGAGAACCCAGTAACTAACCACACTTCAGTCTACCAATAACACTATTATTATCTAAAAGTAGTGAACTGAGGAAGCTCCAATTTTTCTTAAAATACCCAGCCATATGTCTTCTCCACTAAGATACCTTAACAAGGAGACAAACTGTTTTCCTCAAGTACTGCAGAAAATTTTTTTTATTATTTTGTTTAAGAATATATAATAAATGTCTGTCTGGGGGGAAAAAAGGGCATCTGATCTCTTGGAACTGGAATGAAGACACTGTGAACTATCATGTGGTGCTGACAATTCACATTCTCTGGAAGAGCAGTCAATACTCTTACTGATTTGCTGTCTAGCCACAACAAAATTTTTTGATGAGTATTTGCTTCTAGGTCCACCATACAATGGAAAAGAACAATGCCCACAATTATGCTGCCAAGTAAAATCCCCAGTGCCAATGGATTTCATTTTGTTGAATCACTGGCTGAGGGGTCCCACATCCAAATGTCACAGGCTATTGCCATGGTTACTAGTTACCTTGTACAACCTAACGGTAAGGCCCTACCTCGAAAAACATTATGTCATTAGAGAAAGGGAGCTGGAACCTAACTAAGAGCTTCAGCTCAACTGAGTCCTAGAAGGTAGTATGCACACTGATAGAGGAGAAAAGTAATCAACAGTATTGACCAGCTATAAGCTCTTTGACCAACAGCAACCTGCCTGCAATATATGCTAGTACAGTAGTAGCACAAATGTTATAATTGCAAATGGAGTATCCAAACATTTTTCAATACAATTTAAAGTACACGCCATGAAATGGAGCCCTATCACTGCTGAAGTGGCCAAGAATCTGAGACTGAATAGTCATGGGACCTAGTGGAAAAACCTAGTACTATCTTAGTGACCTACTGCTATATCCACACATCAGGGCATCACTCAACCCTCTCAAGAGAAGCTTCTTGTAGGACATGACAGTTTATAACAGAGACCCACAACTGGACAATGTGGGGAGAATGACTTTGTAGCACTCAGTCCTAAATGAGATGTCTTTATCAAAGCCCTCCTTCCTCAAGGCTCAGGGATCTATGGGAAGAGAATACAGAACGATTTTAAAAACCAGAGAGGCAGAAGATCCCAAGGAAACAGCATTATCTAGCTACAACAGGACTGATATACATATGAACTCAAGAAACTGGTGGCATATAAGAGACTGGCAGAATATAAAATGTCCACACAAATTCACAGACAATATCCCAGCACAAAGAAAGGGAAGTAGACACAAAGTACCACCACTAAGAAAGTATTTGCAAATGAATATCAGAAAAGGGAAAATCAATTTTCTTCAATGAAGCAACAATATACATTTTAACAACCACACTCCAAGGCAGGTCCCATGTCTAGGAGTAGCTGTCCAACACAAATCGTCCTTTTGTATGCATTTTGTTTGAGTCTGGTATTTTCTGACTTACTTGGGTTTTTTGTTCATTTCATCTTATTTTTTTGAGAAAGAAAATGGACTTGGGTGGATAGGGAAGAGGAGAAAATCTAGGAGGAGTTGGGGAATGAAAAGAGTGATTAAAACATGATGTATAAAAATTTTAAAATAACATTATTTAATATAAGTTAACATCACTACTTTTAACATAGGCCTTTTCCATGCTTGTTATCAAGGAAAGCTCACAAGGCCTCAACCCTGGATAAAACTACAAGCAACTAAAGAATGCTGAGATCAGGAGAATAAGTTTTTCCTAACATTCGAGATTTTTCATAGATTCAGGAGCAGACAAGAGGATGATGATTTTGAGGTCAGCCTAAGCTATATAACAAGACCCAATATTTAAAAAAAAAAAAAAAAAAAAAGCTAAACAAGGGAAAAAGGAATAGCAGGAAGGAGCCCAAGACTGGCCTCCAGTATATATCAAGTTTGCGACCAGGATGGACCCGGTATCAAAAAACAGCCTAGTGTTATGGCACACACCTTCTATCCCAGCACTGGGGAGGCTAAGTCAAGAGAGAACTCAGTGAATTCAAAGCCACAACTACATAGTGAGACCTTGTCTCAAAAAACCAGAAACAAACACCAACAGAAAGCTAAGCGTGTCAGTCACTCCTTTAATACCAGCACTGAGAAGGGCAGAGGCACACTGATTTTTTTTAATTCAAAGTCAGCTTGATCTACACAAAGAGTTCTAAGATACGTACTGAGATGTTGTCTCGAAAATATTTTTTTTTTTAGAAAAAGAGAACAAAACTACATAGTTTTCTAAATATCCATTAAGGCTTAAAAATATTCTGCATCCTAATAAATCAGTAGAACATAGGAACACAGAGTTATGAATAAAAATAGTCAAGGGGCTTGACATTTACTTTGAAAAACAAACAGTATTTTACTCACCAACAAGGTATTTCTATAGCCCTGAAGGGCAGGAATTTCAAGAGGTGACACCATAAAATGGTTTAGCAATTAAGGATGCTCGTTTGCCATGAAGACTAGAGTCTGGGTCCCAGCACCCTCTCAACAAGCCAACTCTGGCCTGATCTGACCCCCTTCTCTGCCAACCTCCAAGCCTACAAGCACCTGCACCTGCACACGCACACAGACACACAGACACACAGACACACACCTTCCACATTAGGCGGAGCCCAGTGCATACCTGAGTGAGCTCATAGGCTCTGTAGGCCAGGAGGGACGTAATCCTACTGGCGTTCTTAGACACATGGCATTCATGCTTTGGTGTAGGGTCCAAAGCACTTTTACTTAACATGGATTCCAAGCTTTTTACACTTAAAGGATCATAAATACTCTTTATTTTACCCTAAAATTAAAAACAAAATAAAACATTTTAAGTGTCTGCTTAACCTGATATTTACTGTATGCTATAATAAAGAAGAAATACAAGTGCTAAACTGTTAATCTGCCAACATGTTTCTCTCTTTTTTTCTCATTTTTTCTTTGGAAAATGGGGTTGCAGGGGTGAGCGATGCTGGCAGTGGGATAGTTCAGCAGGTAAAAGCACCAAGCCTGATACCCTCCCTGAGTTTGAGTCTCAATTATCCACAAGGCTGAAGGAGAACTAACACCCCCAAGGCTCTCTCTGATCTTCACATGCATCCTGTGGCATGTGTACCCTAACACACATTAATAAGTGAACATAATCTAAAAGATAACAAATCAATCAATAACATAGTCTTTTAAGATAACAACTCTTTATATATTACCAAATATAGCCTTTTAACTCAGACTCCTAAAGTCATTAGATCACTTAAAATTGAAGTCAAAGTTAAATGTTGCCTTTGATCTGTACAAATACAAGTTAAAATTACCTTCATTATTTTAAAAATAACAACATCGCCTACTGCTCCAGCTTCCAAAGGATTAGCCTGTAAGAGATCTGCATACCTACAAAGATAGATACCTAACAGAAAGAGAAAATGATTTGAATGTAAACAACCAATTTTAAATTCTTTTTTAAAAAAAACCAATTATTTTATTATAATAAAAGGAATAGAAAGTATGACAACTTTTTAAAAGACAAGGATAGCTGATGTTTAACCAGAATTTTCAAAATCATTCTGACCAGAATAAAACATTTTAAATAGTAACATTTGATCAATTCAAAGCATGTAAAATCAGAAAGAAAGAAAGCCAGTGTTATATTTCAGAACTTAATACTAGTCTCCTCATTTAAAAATATAAAAAGCATACCTATTTAATTAGTGATTATAGGCATACTAGATTTAGGATTTTAAATGGCAATGTAATGTTAAGTACAAATGAGAAACAAAGTATTACCCATGGAAGGACTGCCAAGAACTGTTATTTTGGACTGGCCCACCTGCAATCCTTTTTCACATATGCTCTGAACCTATGCAAAAAAACACATTTTAGTTTAAAAACAAATTAACAAGAACACTTAATTTGTAAAACTTCAAAAATGTCATCTTATAAACTAGAATTACAAAATTTTCACACATAGATTTCAGCTAACCAGTAAAACTGACTTAAATTTCTACGGTTATCCTGTCAGAAATTCATCTCACCAACAAAATTAAGAATTAAGACCAGCAAAGTATTTACATATACTTTACGATTTTTTTGGTATTTTTAGTTATGTGATTAGGTATGTGTGTGGCAGTGCCCTCAAACACCAGAAGAGGGCACTATATTCTCTGGAGCTGAACTTACAGGTGCTTTGTGAGGTGATTGACAGAGTTGCTAGGAAGTGAACTCAAGTCCTCTTGAAGAGCAGCAAATGCTCTTAACCACTGAACCACCTCTCTAGCCTCAAGCAAAATATTTAAAGAAAACATTAATTAAGGGGAAAATAGCTATAAGAACATAGATCAGCATTATATAGGACAATCTTGTTTTCATAAAAAAAATGTTTAATCAAGCATATTCTAAGGGAAAAAAACAGAAGTGATCAGAGAAACAATGATTACATTTGAAAAGGGTATTACATTATTTTGCCCTTCTGAACTATTTCCTCTATTTATATGTTAGTAAAAACATTAGGTAACAGTGAATGTCTGTAACCCCAAATGACTGGCAGCAAGATGCCTCTAAGTTCAAGGAAAGACAACCTGAGATACATAGCAAGAGACTCCCACCCCCCTTAAAAAAAAAAAAAAAAAAGAGGCTGGAGAGATGGGTCAGCTCATACTGTTTACTGTTTGTTCTTCTGGAGAACTCATATTGAATTCCCAGCACTTGTGTCAGAAGGATCACTATTGCCTGTAACTCTAGCTTTAGGAGATTCAATACCTACCCAAAATACTGTGCACACACCACATACTTTATTAAAAAAAATAATAATAAAGAAGGGGATATAAAGTGAATAAACAAACAGCTAGTAAGGTGCTTAGCAGGTAAAGGAATTATCTCACCTGGTACCGATCAACCATGAGAAATGCATAAGACTCTGAAAGTTCCTTATCTAAACGACCATCAAACTTCAATTCTCTTCTCTTTTCTGTAAACTAAAAAAAAAAGTTAAATCTGTAACTACTTAGCATGATTGTGTCATCAGGCTTAGAATTAAAGAAATTTTTCTAAGAAATCACAAACCAAAAAAAATCTCTATGCTTTCTGCTATTCAGTCTTCAATTTTCTTTCTTCCCATTTTAACTCCCAACACATAAAATAGTCAAACGTATTTAAGCATTCACCAATGTTAGCTAATTTGCCATTAAAACTTTACTATAGTCCCAATCTCCCCAAAAATTATTAATTGTATCTTTTTATCTCCCACTTTACATGGCATACTGAATATAATAGGTAGTTTAATTTATTTAAGCCAGATACAGTGGCACTTAGAACTAACAGTCTGGAGGATGAAACAGGAACTCCCTGAGTTCAAGGCCAGCCTCTGTTACAGAAAGGAGTGCTGACTGAACAGTATGGTGCATACTAGCCAAGTAATCTAACTGCTAGATTTACTTTGAGATTCAAACGTGTATCTATTTAAACTACAGAATATTTAGCATTTTGCATCTGTATTCAGACTATCTCAATTATGTAATATAACTTCAGATAAAATTTCCATACACAATTAATCCCTACCATACCATGAAACTACATTAAACTATCATTTTGGTAGTATATCATTAACCAACTGGTATAAAACCAAACTTTGTAATATTTTACATCCATTACAAAGCAATAAACAGTAAAGATTCTAAAGTTCCACTTGTGTGTTACCTCAGAATTATACAAGATGGCTTTTCCTACATTAAATTCAAAGAACATCTAATTTTCATATGAAATTAATATTCATTGTCAACTGCTGCCCTTTGTACATACTTTTTTTTTCAGTAAAAATTTCTATGAGGGAGGGGGATGCCACAACTTGCCCCTACAAGTAAAACTCTTGGAAAGCTGAAACAGGAGAATTACTTTAAGTTTAAAGTCAACCTGACCACTCCATAAGGACCCCTATCTTATTTTAAAAAAAAAAAATTATAAATCCAGAAGAAAAAAAATAAGAAAAAACTGAATTGTAAGTTTACAACTAAGTACTCTATAGTAAATGATCCCTATATGGATGGCTTACTTCAGGATTCTGGGTAATGCACATTAGTAACAATTTAACACAGTAGATAAACATAGCATAGCAATTAACAAGACACAATTTAGAAGTAGAACACTTGTTTAGCCTTGAGTCAGACCCTGGGTTTAATTCCTAGCACCAAGAAATAATTTAAAATAGTTTCATCCATCTTTTAAATTGTCTTTCCTTTAAAAAAAAAAAAAAAAAGGCCTTTCTCCAAAGAAATTTCAAGGATTTTTTCCCCAGGCTAAATACATACCTCTTTTTCCAAAAGTTCATTATGTATCAAGCAAGCTCGTCTATAGTTAAAATTTGCTACTGAGGTCGGTTCAAGGTAAGATGAATGGAGAATATTTAAAACATCTTCAAATTCTCGAGAGCCTGGAGTTAACTGCTGGAAAAGAGCTATTAAAAAAACACAAATTGTAAGATTATTCTATCAAAAATGTAGGTTTTTCTGTTTACTGTAGTTTTTAAAATCTAACTTCAAATGAACAAAAGGCACCAACAGTTACTTTACTTTATGACATGCCAGTTACTAGAGCTCACTGAAGGCGACCAACTACATGGCACGACAGGTGAGTAACCTGCTGTACAGACCTAACCAGAGCTGGATCCCGAAAATCCTTGCAAAAAGTTGTCCTCTATCCTCCACTTGCATACCCATGTGAAGATGTGCATGCACACACATACACACAAATTGTTTTATAACTCACTAAAGAAAAATTAAGACTTACCTAGACTAACTAATTCCTTTAACTAATGATGGCCAGGCCTCATATACAAAAACTGTTGTGGTTTTATAAACCTCAAGGCAATCTAAACTGCTTCAACTCTCATAAGAACCCAGGCATGTACTCAACTTGTCTCAATTCCTATTTACACTGCAATGAAAGCATGTTTAAGACTATGGCAGTTGAGCGACTACACCACAAATAAAAGCATAAACCCAGCATAGTAGCTCATGTCTTATATTCTTACACTTAAAAGGCAGAGATCAGAAAATAATCTAAAAACAAAAGGATAATCAAAACTTTGAGGCGGCCTGGTCTATAGAAGAAGGTCCACACCAGCCAAGGCTTTAAAGTTGAAGTAATATTCAGTACTTGAATAGCTTTATTATCAATATAAATAGAACATTTAAGTGCCAAATGCTAAGATGAAGGGCTCTGAGCCAAGCAGAATATTTTTTCTTTCTTTTTTGTTTTTTTTTTTTTTGTTTTTTTTTTGTTTGTTTGTTTTTGAAAACAGGGTTTCTTTGTGTAGTCCTGAAACTCACTCTGTAGACCAGGCTGGCCTTTAACTCAGAGATCTGGCTGCCTCTGCCTCCCAAATGCCAGGATTAAGAGTGTGTACCACCTTATTAGCTACTTGATGATTAAGTACAGAGCAAGTTCAAGGATGGCCTAAAAACGTAGAGACTTGTCTTCGAGTCAAAAAGTAAAAAGCAATAGACCATTTTTCTAACATGTTTCAAAAACTAGGTGCAATGCCCAGTACTAGCAAAAGAGCGGTGTAGTTCTAGAGTAAAAACCGAAATACCAGATTGGCTTTATATCCAATGAGTATAACTTAATCAAAAGCCCAGTTCATTGTAAATTGGAAAACTGCAGTTCTCCTAAGAACTATTACAAGCCAAATACATCACATAAGGCAGTACACAGAGAAAAAGTGGGAGAACAATGAGACAGAGGGCTAAGCCAGGAAGATGCATGCCATGACAGGCTCCAAACCGACAACAGTCTAAGAATGGCTTAAGTTTCTGTTTCCTAATACTGGACAAGTCCAGAACAACTCAAATCCCAGGAAGAACCACCTCTAGAGGGCAGCCAATCAGGAGTTGCTCCAACACCTGGCCTGAGTCAAAAGTAGTTAATTAGCAATGGTTCCAGAAGTCTCCCAAATCCCCCAGAACCTTCACCAATTCCAAGGACACCCATAACCTGAAAAATAGAGCCAACCAATCCAGGTAGAGAAAGGTAAAGATCACCCACTCCTCCCTGGAATTCCCCTAACAGGCTTTAAAAGTGAGACTGTAAGCTCACTCAACATCTCCATTTTGGTGGATGAAGATCCCTGCATGCTGGCAATTTCTGCAGAATAAACACTTTGCCTTTGCATATTATTTGAGTCTCCAGTATCACTCTTCAGTGAATCACAGGCCCTTACAAAAGTACTAAGCAGAATAGAGCACCTGTGCACAGTTAACACAGTAACAAGTAAGTTTGTATTCCTTGTGTGTTCACCAGTCTATAGTCCATTTAATGTTTGCTTCCATCTCTGATACAAGTTCTCACTGGGCAGCCAAGTCTAACCTCAAATCCTTCTTTCAAAGCCTCTCCCATACTGAAAATACAAGCAAGTGCAACCACATCTGGTTCAAATTTGTGTGTGCGTGTAAGAACATGGGTACACTCATATCAAGATGTACATGTAGAGGTCAGAGGACAACTTTCAGATGGCTCTCTCCATCAACTATGGTTCTAGGAATCAAACTCAAGCTCACACAGATCAAGTGCTTTTACCAGATGTGACAGATTTCTGGCACTGGAATTCTTATAGCACAATCATTTAACCTATTTGGTTTAATAATCAAGCATGGTGGAACATACCTAGCACACACTCAGGAGACCGATATAGGCAAACCTCTGTGCGTTTGAGGCCAGTTTGATCTACAGATTGAGTTCCAGGACAGGCCACATAGTGAGATCCCATCTCAAAACAAACAAAAAAAGCCAACAAACAAAAATAATTTGTCCTAATAACCTGAAATTCCTAATGTATACATGAAAATTTTCATTTAATAAACTTTGAAAACCAAATTTGTACATATAAACTTTTCCCAAATTAAAAAAAAAGCCTATTTTTTTTTTCAAGACATTTCAAGGTCAATAGATATTAAAAGTAACTCTTGGGTTTCACTGAAAATACTGCTGTGCATATATTTATATTTTGACACAAGGTCTTATAAAAAAAAGTTTAAAATAGTCTGAGATTCACTATGTATCCTGGGCTGACCTCAAATGTCATCTTCTCAAATAGTGGAATTGTAAGCATGTGCCACCATCACTCAACTTTATATAGACTTGTAAGAAATATGCTATCTAAAAGGTAACTATAAATAAGCTGTTTTACTTTCAATTCATTTTTATTAGACTATAAGGGATACAATGTCTAATGACATATCCATTCATTTTGGAGGTGGGAGGCAGAGGAGGTTTAAGTTAGGGTTTCTTCATGTAGCCCTGGCTGTCCTGGAACTCTAAACCAGGCTAGCCTCAAACTCAGAGATACCCCACCCACCAACCTCTGCCTTCTGAGAGCTGGGATTAAAGGCATGGGCTGCCACCACCCCTTAGTGACATATCTGGTTCTTTAACCAACTAGGCATATATCATAATAGTAGCTCTAAAAATGAAGAGTGGTTCTGATTACATGTTATCATACAGTGTGTACTAGGTGAAAGCCAACCATCCTGAGCAATAAAGTCAACACAGCTAACCATAATGCAACTGAAAAAATAAAAGTGGCTGGTGAGATGGCTGTGTAAGCCCAATAATACCCTGAATGTGAATCCCTGGAAGCTACATAAAAAGCCAGGTGCTGGTAAAGTACAAGCCAGATGCTGGAGTTCAAGGACAGCCAGGGACATACACAGAAAAGCCCTGACTTGGGGTTGGGGGTGGGGAATAAAAAGCTAGCTAGTGATAGAAGTCAATGGTTGAGTGTTTACCAAGCACACAAGCCCTGGGTTCCATCCCTTCAGCCATACCCACATAGCACACACAAAAAAGAATTTACATTTAAGCAATTGGCAATAGGTCAAAAAAAAAAAAAAAAAAAGCATCTTTGTTCTTTAATCAAAAGAACATTTTCCTCCACTATCTTTGACCAATTTACTTTCAGTGTAGACCTTCTTGTACTATAATACATGATATGCTAAACTTTAAAAAACAAGACAGACTACTATCAAAACATGTAAACAATAAGAATATAAGCTTTCGGATCTAAAAGTAATTATAACTGAAGTAGCCAATGGATGGGACTCAGTTATTTCTCAGTAGTAGAACATTTGCCTGACAAGCAAGAAGTCTTAAGTTCCATCCCCAGAAGCACAAGATCACCATAAAGAATACCAGCTGAATGCAGTAGCATATATCCATAACTGCGGCACTTAGGGAGCTGGGACAGGAGCATCAAAAGTTCAAGTCGAGCTCATAGAATAGTGCTGCTGTCAGCTCCAGTAAGAGAAGTTTCATTTTGCAGTAGGTGACCGTTAAAGCAGAGAATGACTGCTGAATGCTAACCATAAATGGAACATCTGTCCCTCTGTCCAACATTTATTTAACAACAGTGAATAAGAATGGATTGGATACCTAAAATACACAAGTTTCTCAAAGAGTGTGTGTGTATGTATAACTTCTAGACAAGGCAAGGCTACTAAAAAGTTGTGATTGCCTATGCAAAACCTACACAAAACTGAGAATGATAGACCTCCATCCCTCTCTGAAGATGTATACCATTAATGATTGATGCAGGGGGAAGATTCACTTCTGTGGTGTGGACTGGGGTGCCCATGCTATAAACACCCCTAAACACTACCAACGCCCCCCCCCCCAAAAAAAAAGTTGGGAAAGAAACTAGTTGGGATTAGTAAAAGGAAAAGCTGGAAAGATGGTTCAAGGGATTAAGAGTACCAGCAGTTCTTCCAGAGGACATTGGTTTAAGTTTAATTCCCAGTACCCACATGGCAGCTCCCACCTATAACTCCAGTTCCAGTGGATCTGATGGCAGGCTTGTGGTACAGACATACAAACACCCATATTTATTTCTTAAATATTGAAGTATTTGGAGGAGCACAAAAGCAGGTTAATAGGGTCATGATGACATCATATACATGAATGAAGATGTCACAGTGAAACCGATAACCCATTACTATATATATGCTAATAAAAAATTTTTAAAAAGTACAAAGCCAGCCTGAGTTACAAGGGAGAAAATGAAGTAATTAGCAAACCAGCCAGTGATCAAACTTGGTCTGAAATTTTGAGTCCAAGGCTGATATCTACTGGCCTTATTATCACTATACAATGTGACTCCCATCTGCTCATAACTGATTTGTAAATGGATTTCTCTATCTAAAAACTACCTATGTTTTAAGAATGTGTTTTATCTCTACATCAATGCTGAATGAACACAGCACTGTTAATAACAAATACATTGGCATAAGTCAACATGTACCAGTACAATATGAAATTTCCTGCCCAGGTTTATGTCTATGTAGAGAAAAATCAGTTTTCAAAATTCAGTTATCCATATCCAACTAAAACCATGACTCAAAAAGACAATTGCAGAACCAGGTCCAATCCCAGCAACTGAGGAGTTGGAGGCAGGAAGTAAATCCATCACCAGTTACATTAAGACCTGGTCTTTAAAAAAAAAAGACAACTGCAAATTTTGTTAGAAAAGATGAACATCTTTTAGAAACTGTATCACTAGTCTATCCCAAGAACTTTGGAGAGAATACTGTCAAATTAAATTATTAATTTTACTTTTGATGACATACTAGATGTAGCATAAAACATGGCAATCCACCAATAGGCCAATGCAATTTTTGTGTCTCTCTATACTACAGAAAATAGCCCAACCAATAAATACTACAACACACAGCAGAATCAGTAAAATATGGGTATTTATCCCTTGGCCTCTCTCCCACTCTTGGGAGTTCTCACTATCTATAAATAAATCTCTATTTTGCTCTGAAAAAATGTAAAATACAAAATCTTTAAAGCATATAATCTGCCATTATTTACAGTGAACATAATCCTTCCATCTCACAATTCTCCCCAAGGCTGAATATGCTAAATTTTCCAATTTCACAATTGATCAAATCAAAAGCTAACTTAAATTCTAGATTATAAAGCCACATGTGGTGTTGTCAGAAGGCTAACGTAGTGGTATCCAAGGTTTGAGTTTGAGGCCAGCTTAGAAAACGCAGGGAGCTCCTGTCTCAAGGGAGGGTGGATGGGGTATTCATCTTTCTCTGCTTCCTGATTACAGATGTATTGTCATGAAATTAACCACCGGACTTGTACAGTTATGACTTCTCAGCATGATCAACTATACCCTGAAACTGTGAGCCAAAATAAACCCTGCCTCCCTAAATAAAAATAAATTTAGACTACTAGAAATAACCTTGTTACACTTGAACACTTCCACGTGGCCTATATATGTCCAAATTCTATCTCCACCATTTACCCAGTGACAAGTGACTTCTCAGTAGTTCAGGTTTTCTATAAGATGGACAAATACCTACCAAATACAAAGAATTGTTGAGATGTAGTTATATACAAGAGCAATGTCTACTACCAATAAAGTACAATATTGCTTGCCAGGCTTATGATCCCACTAAAATGGCAGTATTTAGATGTCATGCTATTACCATCAAGTATAACTTCAAGAGCTGATTAAGTTCCTATAGGTGTGACTTGAGAGGAGGATTGCATATTTGATGGCAGCATGGGTTATGTAGTAAGACCTGTCTCAAATATAACTTTGAAGACCAATAAACTATATGAATGGTATTTTAAGAAAGTTTTAAAATTAATATCCTAACTTTAAATTTTACCAGAAAGCAGTTGAGACTACTAGAATATGAATACAACAAAACTTCTGATGCTGAAAAATTCAAGACCTATCTATAAAAAATTTCTTATGCTAGTAAGTCAGATGGCTGTTAGTACCAAACCAAATCCTGAACATACTTTTCAAACTTTCTAATCAGTATGTTGGAAGGAAACTAACAATCTCTATGGTGTCTTGTTTTCCTTCCAAACATCTGTTCTCTATTGCACACTGTAAGCCTATTAAGTGATGTTAAAAAAGAAAGAGACCGACACAGGCTGGGTATGGGTTGCTCAATTTTAATCCCAGCACTCTGAAGGCAGAGATAGAACTCTGTGAGTTCCAAGACAGCCAGGACTATGTAAGACTGTAAGACTGCCTCGGGCTGGAGAGATGGCTCAGCGGTTAGGAGCACTGACTGCTCTTCCAGAGGTCCTGAGTTCAAATTCCAGCAACCACATGGTGGCTCACAACCATCTGTAATGAGATCTGATGCCCTCTCCTGGTGTGTCTGAAGACAGCTACAGTGTACTTATAAATAAATAAATCTTTAAAAAAAAAAAAAAGGAAAAAAAGAGAAACACTCTTATAACTTTTCTAAAGTGATTATGTTTTTATAGTAAAAAGTCAAAATTCAAAGACTAACATCTCCCAGTTTAGGTTAAAATCTGAGATGGCTAAAATAGTTACTTGAAAGTGCTATATTAATACATAGATCATGATATCATCTGTAATTCCACCTAGCAGGTAGGCTGAGGCAGGAGCATTTCAATTTCAAGGGCTGAACTTAAGAGTCTATTATTTGGTTTTTTTAAGTTTTGATTTAACCCTGTTGTTTACTTATTTGAACAACTTCTGCCTGATAGAAGTTAGATATTTATAATTATTTTCAGTTAAAAAAAAAAAAAAAACTACCATGCTTTCCTAACTACAACCTCCCTTACAGATATGAGTAAAAATCTTAACCCTAGGCAAAATGGAAAATATAAGCACACCCCAAAGGAATACATCAGACTCCAAGGAGAAAGCAGCTAAGGTTTATACTCCCTAACTCCCCGGGCCACTTTTCAAGGGCAGTCATTTTAGTGCAACTTCTGGATTTGGCTTATGAAATTTAATAAATACATACCACCTTAGCATATTTCAAACAAAATCCTAAATGACTCTAAGCCAGTTTTCTGGTCCCTTTTTTAAAAAAAAAAAAAAAAAGTCGTTTTAAAGGTGATTTGTTCACAGCCTTAATCATTTAAAATCTAAAATAGAAAAGTCAAAAAGATCTGAAAATACTAAGCCCCTACTATCATTATGAGGGCCTATTTTAAAGTACTTGCAACATTTTCTACCAACTGGCCATTGGGCATGAGTATCTAACTTTTCTTGTATCAACACAATCATACACACCTTAACTAAATCAAGTGAATTCACTGTCTTGCCCTACATCCTAAAATATTACAAGTATTACATCAACTCATTTAAAGAGTATTTCTAAAACATTCACTTCAGTCAGCAAAGATCAGCTTCATCCTTCTCTGCATAGTTTCTCATGCTATTTCCTTGACTTTGTCATCCAACTAGAAAAGAACTTTCTTTGTACTTCCATAATCTGTTGTGCAAAGAGAGTTGGTTACTCAGATGCATCGTTTCAATCAAGATTCTAAATCTTCAGAGATTCAAATATCAAAAAGAAAAAAAAAAGCTTTGGGAAATAATTTAAAAACACGAAGAAGGGAAAATTTAAGTCAAATCCAGAAAATCCCAAATTACCAGTCAGTCAAAACCTACTCTAAGGGGGAAAAAAGTGTTGTACGTTTTACAATATGGGCACTAAGATCTCAAAAAGTAAGCAACTAACCCAACTGTTCCTATAATCGATTTAAGAAACTAATAAGAGTAAGACTAGGCTTGGAGTGATACAGAAGAAACCTACGTACGCTAATGCTTTTCCAAACAACTACATGGAAATGAAGTGTGATGGAAAACTGTGCATGGAGATTTTTCTAAATAAGAGAAGACGCTGACATCGAGCACATTTCAAGTAGACACACAGAGCTGAAGAATTTCCTCAGTGAGAAACACTTGTCCTTAGAACGCAACGGCCTTGGAGAAAGCCTCAGAATCCATGGCTACAGGCTATTTCCACAAGCAGACTTCTCAGAAGCATCTTTAGGAGACCACGGTCAGCTTCTCTGCCTTCAGGGCTTGGGGAAAGAGGGGCACCGAGCACCATCTTTCCTCTCGGGGAGCTGCAGCCTTATGGAAACGCTTCAAACCTTAGCTACTTCCAGCTTCCACGGGGAGAGGGGGAGCGGCGGAGCGTGGTTCCACCCTATCCTCTCGCACCAAGGGCGGCTGGGCGGCCGTGGCAGTGAGGGGAAGAGGCGGCTGGCGCTTGCGTGCGTGTTTACGTGTCTCGGATGGGGGTGGGAAGAGGAGACAGAGAGGTCCTAATGAAAGATGGAGGGGGAGGGAAGAGAGAGAGGGGTTGGGAGGAAGGGGAGGCACCACCTTTCTTTTCTCTGCTCTTCCTGGGGATCTGAAAACTCCGCCTAAAAGGCCTTTCCGGCTCTTCGGCGCCTTTGGGCAGAGAGGCCGCGGCCGCCTCGGACTTGTTCTGAAGCGGCTCGTGGCCGTGGCTCCGAGCGGCTTCGGCTGCCGCCGTCTCCTCAGGCCCCGCGCCGCCGCCGCGGCCGCCGAGCTCCGCGGTGGAGAAGACGCCGCCATTTTGTAGGGAGGACTCAAGCTCCGGAAGGGCTGGCTTCATCCCGTCGTCTCCGCCACCGCCGCCGCCACCGTTTTCCCAGCTCGTGTCCGTCGAAGAGGCCTCCGTCTCCGCAGCAGTCGCCATCGCGCGGGCGTGAGGCGCTCCAGGGAGCTTCCGCCCACAAGGTCGACGGGCGTGGGGGGGAAGGGCGGCGGGCCAGGCCACCGAGCTCCTCTCGGCCCACCCGGCCCCTCCGCCCCCGGGGGCCGCACTCCAGCCACAGAGACGCCTTTTAACCGCCACCGCGGCTCTAAGCGTGCCTCTCGCCCCGGGAGCCGCCCCGGACTCGGGCGGCTTTTCAACCGGCCCCGGCTACCCAACGTGCTCGCGTCGGGCCCGGGAGGGGGCGGAGCCTCGGCTTGCCCGCTCTACCAATAGGAACGCAGCGCCCACCTCCGCGAATGCAGATAGACCGTTCCAGGGGGCGGAGCCTCGCGATGCGGAGCCCGCCAAAAGAGGAGACTGCCACGCCCGGGGAAAGCGTCGACGCTATCGCTTCAGACTGAAGGCCCGGGCCTGGCTGCATTCTGCAGATTCCTAGGCCCTGCCCTGTCCCTACTGCGTTTGATGGAGGCAAGCCCAGAGAGGTCTTCCAGACAGTGCTTTTGCAAGCGAGTGCCTTCTCGCCTCCCAAGTTCTGTGGACCAAACTCGGCAGATAATTGGCAGATTCTGGTTTTGTGACGTACTCATCAGTCTGCACTGAGCTGCTCTTCCAAACGACCAGGGTTCAATTCCCAGCATACATACGACAACAAAACCAGATGTTAGTCACTTCAGAAGATCCACATCCTTTTCTGGCCTCGGTGGGCACTAGGCATACATGTAGTACTCTATCATAAATGCATGCGAAACACCTATAAACCTATAAAGCCTATAAACACGTAAGATCTGAAGTAAGAAGAGATAAGAAAATGGCCTCCAGCGATAAGCACCGTGATAACATTCCATTCCCTCCAGACTTTCTGCCTTCCCAGTAGATCACGTGCACTGGCCGTGCTCCAGTCCGTAGCACTACCTAAGCAAACATTGAATAATTGGGATTCTTCCACATAATTTACAACCTAATGATGAGGGGAGGCATGCGTACTTGCACACGCATGCCACCACCTAGAAGAAAGCAACTCGATAGTGAAATGAAAGAAGGGCATTTCAATAGTTTCTTCCTAGGTAAGGGGTCCTGAGTTACCATCAATAGAGACACATTCTCAAAACAGACACCAAAGAGATGCCTTTGCACAATTTAATGTTGAAACTTGGACAAATTGAGATGACAAAAGCCAGGTCTAATTCCAACCAAAGTATTTACACTGCCTAGGGCCTAATTTCCAAGCAGCTCTGCCCTAAAGCATTGATGAAGAAACACGGGATACATTTTACTCGAGATCTCTAAGCAGCAGTAGCAGCAGCCGGATGCCCCAGATCTTTGTCCCCTTTGAAGAAGGAATTGTTAGGCCAAGAAAATAAGCTGCAAGCCATAGAGCCACAGCCTCTGTCAAGTGACTGGTACTAAAAGAGCTTCCCAAGACCAGCGAGGATCTAGGCTGAGCATCCCTTGATTGACATCGGGAGGTGGGTCCCGGGTTGAAGTGTAAAACCTGCACCTCTGTGAATCAAATCAAGGAAAAGTGTATAATGAGTCATTAGTAAACAGTTAAGGTAGATGCTCAGGATTTAGTTGAGCTCACTGTCAAGCGTACACAAAGTTCCCCAGCACCACATGAACCGAGAGCGTGGTGGCACACCCCCGGGGAGGTAGAAGCAAGAAGTTCTAGGTCATCCTGGGCTACCTGGGGATTGAAGGCTAAGGTAAAAAGCATATTTTAAAACTTTTTTTTTAATGGTGAAAGAAAAGGGCAAGGTTTAGAGAAACTCATACATTATTTTAAAGTAACTTTAAAATTGGGGAGGATGAGCTTGATGGCACACACCTATTCCCAGCACTCAGGACACAGAGGCAAGAGTATCCATACATGTTCAAGGTTGGCCTGGGCTACACAGTAAGAGCCCTGTATCAAATAAAATAAAACATACGAGGGCTGAGAATGGGGCCCAATGGTAGAGACTTTGAGTTTGCCACTAGAATTCTGGCAGCACCACAAAAATAGGTAGGTAGATAGATGGTAGACAGACAGACAGACAGACAGACAGACAGACAGACAGACATGATAAAATTAGGAACAGGAACATGCTTTACCTGATGTGAAAGAAAATGAAAGACTAACACTTTGCAGTCCTTACATGGTAACTTTCTTTTTCCTAAATGTTCATCTTTACCAAATTAAAAGTTACCTGAGAATTAATTAGATAGTGGTGCTCTCATTTAGTCCACTCAGCAAAAGCCTGCTTTCCCTGGGGGAAGATTCTATATAGACAACCAGAGTTCGATAGGACAGAATCTTTTTTTTTTTTAATTTTCTTTGGTTTTCTGGCTCCATGATGACTGAATGAGGGCAGCATATCCCCCGGAACTGGATTTACAGACCATATGAATGCTGGGATTTGAACCTGGGTCCTTTGGAAAAGCAGCCAGTGCTCTTAACCACTAAGCTTGTAACTAAGACCATCAAGAACCACATATCATCTACAGAGGTTCAATCTTGCGAACTGTCATTCTAACCCAAATCAACATTTATTTTAGAATATTAGTGAGTGGGGGGTTGTAATTTATATATTTTAAATTGGGATGCTCTAAAAGATGAGGTCTTTATTTTTGTTTTATGATTGGGTTTCATGTACACCAAGCTGTCCTAGAACTCCTCCTAATCCTCCTGCCCCAACCTCCTTAGTGCTGAAATTACTACATGGGTATGTGCCACCCATCTTAAAATAAATAAAATAGTAATTTTAAATTCTTCTGCATGAAGCTACTAACATTCAATATTAGAAATATTTGTCAGTTGTTTATTGGGACTGCTAGGTATCAAGGATATGACTCTAGAGCAAGCAGACATAGTTACTTTATCAAATTTACAGTTCAGTTGGGGTATGGTTCTAATTCTAGCATCATCCATAGAATGGCTAGGCTGAGGTGTAAGGATTAGATACAGAGGAGCAGAAGGGAACAGAAATTTGCTAAATTCCAAGCATGTGAGAAAAGCCATAGGAAGATACAAAGAATATTCATCTACTGGTTTCTATTTGTGTGCGTGCGTGCGTGTGTATGTGTGTGTGTGTGTGTGCATGTGTGTGTTGGTATACTGGAAGAACTACCACAGATGCGTGTAGTGCTGAAGGTAGAGCCAGCACAGGTTAAAAGTGTAAACCCTCTCTTGTCTACACCCAACAGGAATGGGAAAAGCAGCAAGAATCCTAGAGAATAATATTAAACAGTGCATAGTTAAAATTTGGGACCACAGTTGTTAGCATTCTGTCTAAGCTCCACCCTCACAGTTACCTGGCAAGAGCTAGGTATGCCTGACACTATCAAAGGGGCTGCTTACCCCCTCCTTACTCTCTTGCTCTTGCTCCTGCTTCCTCTTGCTCTCTCTTGCCCCTTTGTCCCTTCTCTCCCCATTCCCCTCCCCACTTCTCTCCATGCACTCAAGCCAGCCTCTACTCCCCTCCTTCTCCCTCCCCCTCTCTCTCTCTCTCTCTCTCTCTCTCTCTCTCTCTCTCTCCTACTACCCTCTTAACTCCCCTCCCCATGCCCTGAATAATCTCTGTTCTATTCTATACCTCCGTGTGACTTCCCTCAGGGGGAAGGGATACCTCGGCATGGACCCACTGAGGCACCCTCTTTCCCCAGAACGCCATAGAACATATCCCCCCTCTCCTTATCCTTTTATCAACACAACATTGGTGCTGAAACCCGAGACATAGCCTCTTTATCTTTTTATAAACACATCAACAGTTGCCTTCATAAACTTAAAAACAAATATGTATCTAGTTCAACTCTACATTTTGTTAATTTTTTCTAATTAGTGTTTAAAATAATGGGTTTCATTATATCTCTGTCCATACATATGCCATTCTATTTTGCTCATATTTTACCCCCTTACTCCCCTCCTCTGCTTCTTCTCCACCTCTTCCCAGTTCTCTTCCTCCTGTAAGACAGCCTGTCCTGCTTTCATGTGTCTCTGTCCTCCCTCCTCTCGTAATTTATGCATCTACACACATGTAGAGAGATCAGACAAATACTCTATATTTTCACTTATGTAGAATTTGTTACATCACATCTAGTTTATATGGTACTAGGGATTGAATCAGACCCGGTTTATCCATTGCTTGGGCTGTTATCCAAGGCTTCTTTCCTATGAGGCAAGCACTCCAGTTGAGCTCACTTTGTGGCTCATGATGGAACTCACTTTATAGTCTGGCCTTGAACTAATAAAACTCCTTCCTCAGCCTCCCCTGTGGGGACTTTTGAAGTTAGACTAAATGTACTCTGCATTACGCTGTGGTTAGGTGTTATGGTTTGTATATGCTCGGCCCAGGGAGTGGCACTATTAGAAGGTGTGGCCCTGTTGGAGTGGGTGTGGCCTTGTTGGAGTAATCTCACTGTGGGTGTGAGATTAAAGACCCTCATCCTAGCTGCCTGGAAGTCAGTCTTCCACTAGCTGCCTTCAGGTGAAGATGTAGAACTCTCAGCTCTGCCTGCACAATGACTGCCTAGATGCTGCCTTTCTCCCACCTTGATGATGATGGACTGAACCTCTGAACCTGTAAGCCCCCCAACTAACTGTTGTGCTTTATAAGACTTGCCTTGGTCATGGTGTATGTTCATAGTGGTAAAATCTTCACTAAGACACTAGGTATGTCCCCCATAGCCTCATGTGTTTGAACAAGCCTATGGAGCCCAGGAAGTAGAATGTGATGGTTTAAATAAGCTTTGCCACGGGAAGGTGACACTATTAGTTGTGGCCTTATTGGAGAGGGTGTAGCCTTGCAGAGGAAGTGTGTCACTGTTGATGCAGGGCTTTGAGGACTCGTGCTCAAGTCTGGCCAGTGTGTTCCTGACCCTCCTCCTAGCTGCCTGTGGAAGACAGTCTCCTTCTGGCTCTCTGGATCAAGATGTAGAATTCTCAGCTCCTTCTTTAGCACCATGTCTGCCTGCATCCTGCCATGCTTCCTGCCATGACCATAATGGACTAAATCTCTAAACTGTAAGCCAGCCCCAATTAAATGTTGTCCTTTATAAGAGTTGCCGTGGTCATGGAGTCCCTTCACAGCAATGAAACCCTAA
The DNA here is from genome assembly GCF_021556685.1 of Rattus norvegicus. Lineage (NCBI taxonomy): Eukaryota > Metazoa > Chordata > Mammalia > Rodentia > Muridae > Rattus > Rattus norvegicus. Next base: position 2,685,300 of record NC_141549.1, on the reverse strand, counting down.
CTAAGACACAGGAATAGATTCTCTCCCTCCACCATATGTCAAGCTCAGGCTTGGTGACAAGTGTCTTTACCCACTGACTCTCCCTTCCTCACACTCTGTTTTTGGTTTTGTTTATTTTGATACAGGGTCTCTCTCTATCATAGCTGGCCTGGAACTTAAAGCAATCTTCCTGCCTCTGCCTTTCTGCCTCTCTGCCTCTGCCTCCTAAATGCTGAATCTTGTTTTCTTTGGCAGAAAAACACTTGATGTCTCGTGTAATGTGATTTGGGTTCATTCCCAGTAATTTCTTCCTGGTGCATATCTTACTGAAGTGACCTGGACCTAATGTATGGGAAATGTAAAAAAAAAAAAAAAAAAAAAAAAAAAAAAGGGAAATCTAACCCCAGTAAAGATTAGAGTGTATCTATTCAAATGTTTTTACATGATTCATGTGCTTTACTACATCTGACAAGAGAGATGGAATCATTTGCCAATAAACCCAAGACGCGCTGAGATCAAAAGGATTTCCCAATGAGGAGTGATCGAGGCGTGGCAGTGGGCTGTCCAATGAGAATTCACTGCAGTGGTTTACATCACTGCCGTTTCCCTCTGAAGACCCAAACTTGGTGGATTTCTGTAAATACGGAGCCTGGTGCCAAGTCAAGAGTGTTAGAGGAGGGGCTGCTCAAGGCAAGGCAGTGAACTATAAAGGCACGAGAGCTGGTAAGAAAAAAATCCGTACAAAACTTTTACGTTAAAAGACTCATGTGTTTCTATAATAAAGGAGGACAAAAGAAACGTGTATGGTGTGTCATATTAGGAACAGGTAACCGGTCTCACCGCTCAGCCCAGAAGAGTGTGGGGAAGCAGGAGAAATTGGAATAAATATATAGAAGGAAGATAATTCCTTACCATAGTCAGTAATCGCACCATTCACTCTCTGAACAAATATTTCCTCAAACCTGCCCGCTGCCAAGCCTCAAGCTGGATCTCTGAGGACACTCTTGTACATACAGCACAGCCATCCTGACTAGTCGCGCTGTCTACACCTCCTTTCATTGTCACAGCACCTGCCAGACAAGCATGCCATTTGGGGCAGAAGGCAAAATGGCCTCTTAGTAGCCTGTTTAAGTAACTGTGAGTGGAGGGGCAGGACTCGGGTCTGCCCATCCTAATGCCGGTTGTAAGCTCTGTATCCTGGCTGCTGCCGCCTCTTCTTCCTCGTGTCCTTCTGTCCTTTCTTCTGTCCTTTCCTCTCTAAATACTGAATCTAAATTCCTAAATATTTGAGGACAGAAACTGAACCCAGGGCCTGGCCTACACTAAGCACACACATTGAGCTATGCCCCACCCTAGGGTGCCAAATGAAATGGAAAGTTACACCACAACGCACTTCAATTGCTGTGTCTCCTACTACACCACTGCTCTCCCTTGTTTTTGACTTTTTAAAAATTACATTTATATTTGTCGGGAGATAAACATGCTATGGAGTGCATATGGAAGTGAAAGGACAAGGTGTGTGTGTGTGTGTGTGTGTGTGTGTGTGTGTGTGTGTGCTTTTTCCCTGCCTTGATGATACTGGACTGAACCTCTGAACCTGTAAGCCAGCCCCAGTTAAATGCTGTCTTTTGTAATACTTGCGTTGGTCATGGTGTCTGTTCACAGCAGTAAAACCCTAACTAAGACAGGATTGGTCAAGGTTCTGGAGAATTTGGGGGACTTTCTGGAACCATTGCTTATGCTTGGCTCAGGCCAGGTGTTGGAGCAGCTCCTGATTGGCTGCCCTCTAGAGGTGGTTCTTCCTGGAATTTGACTTGTTTTGGACTTGTCCAGTATTAGGAAAGAGAAACTCAGGCCTAGTGCTTAAGCTCTAAGTTTGGAGCCTGTCATGGCATCTGCCTGGCTTAGCCCCTGGCATGACCCTCTCACTATCCTCTCAGTAGTACCTCTACCATGTTCTGCTTTTTCCATTATCACATATTGATGATTTTGTGCTGAAGTTAATTAATATTTACCTTCTTTCAAAAAGTGTACTATCCAACTGAGCATGGCAGTGTATGCCTTTAATCCCAACACTCGGGAATCAGAGGCCAGGCTTGTCTACAGAGTGAGTTCTAGGACAGCCAGGTATACACAAGAAACTGCCTCAAAAGAAGTAAAAAAACAAAACAAAACCAAAAAAGCCTATGAGCCAGGCATGGTAATTTGTACCTACGATGTCAGTTCTCAGACAGCTGAGACAGGAGGATGACTATGAGTTCCAGGCCAACTTGAGCTATAAAGTGAGACTGGAATACATAAGTCCAGTGAGTTAACAATCTAAAACATTCTAGATTTTTTTCTTTGCCAAAATACTCCCATTTCAACTTTTTAAAACAAAATTGTAGCTGGCTTGCTTTTTCTGAGATAGACTCTGGGAGTTGCTATGTTTCCAAGGATGACCTTAAACTTCTGAGGTTTTTGCTGTCTCTACCTACCCTTGAGTGCTGTGATTGCAGGCCTGTGTGCATGGCTGAGTTATGTAGTGCTGGGGAACCAAACCCAGGCTCCCTACTTCCCCAGCCCAAGTTATCTGATTTTCAAATGTCTATTTCCAAAATACTCCCAATTGAAAAAAAATTAGCAGTTTATCTTCCACTCAGTGTAATATAAAAGTCCTGGTTTTAAAAAAAAGAGATTTGTAAACAGAAAAGAAACATGTAGCTAGACAGATCACCTCGAGTTTTAGTACTCCCCAAAGTTCTGAAAAAAAAAAATAGACAACTAATTATGATAAATTTCCTTCTAAGAAGTCTTTGGGGAGCTAGCCAAGTTTAAATCAGGGGGTTGTTAGGTCTATGGTTTCAATTTCCATAAATTATAGAAACATAACACCAGACATTTCTCTAATTGAGGAAAATGAGGTTTTCAGTTACTTATCTAGAGGAATTCGATTTGTGGTTAATGCCATTTGGTGAATTCTCTGGAGAATCTGAGTTTCTCTGGGGATGAAATATGTGATACTAATGCTTGAAGAATCAGCTTTGCTTTACTTAGCAAAAGCTGAAGAAATAAATACAAAATACTATACATTAAGATTGGTGTTAAGATCACACACAAACCTATCCTTCCTTTTAGGTATTTGCTCATTACTGCTAATGGTGCTGGATAAATCACTAGGATCCTCTACCCTTCTTCCTGCTTGTTGTACAGCTATTTTCTTTGAACTGAAACACTATCTCCTGTTAGAAAAAAGAAAGTTCCCAAGACTCAGGAAGTTCAAAAATCTTACAAGACTCAAAAGCCCTCTGTACTGGCTGGTTTTATGTGTCAACTTGACACAAACTGGAGTTATTCTAGAGAAAGGACCCTCCCTTGAGGAAATGCTTCCATGAGACCCAACTATAAGGCATTGTCTCAATTAGTGATCAAGGGGTAAGGGTCCAGCCCATTGTGGGTGATGCCAGCCCTGGGCTGGTAGTCCTGAATTCTTTAAGAAAGCAAGTTGAGGGGTTGGGGATTTAGCTCAGCGGTAGAGCGCTTGCCTAGCAAGCGCAAGGCCCTGGGTTTGGTCCCCAGCTCTGAGAGAAAAAAAAAAAAAAAGAAAGCAAGTTGAGCAAGCCAGTAAGCAGTAAGCAGCGCCCTTCATTGGCCTCTGCATCAGTTCCTGCCTCCAGGTTCCTGCCCTGCATGAGTTCCTGTCCTGAGTTTCTTCAGTGAGGAACAGCAATGTGGAAGTGTAAGCTGAATAAAACCCTTTCCTCCCCAACTTGCTTCTTGGTCATGATGTTTTGTGCAGGAATAGGAACCCTGACTAAGACAAACTGGTATTGGGAGTGGGGTATTACTGGGGCAACCTGACCATGCTTTTGGGAGGATTGTGGAAGGACTTTGGAACTTTAAGCTAGAAGAGCCATCGGGATAGTAAGAGCTCCATGGGATGTTCTTTAGGAGCTTGGAAGACAATGTTGAGAACAGTGCAGAAGATGGAGGCCTGGTTTGTAACATTTCAGAGGGAAGATTAAAGACTCTTATCAGGATGGTTGCTGTTTTGCTTGTGAAGATTATGTGGATTTCGTTAGCTGGGTCTGAAGAATCAGCAGTGATTAACAAGACACCAGAACTACTAAAGTGAAAACTTTGCACTACAGGGATGATTGATGCTGCTCAGCTGGAGCTAAGAAATTAGCAGTGATTAAAACAAGAATAAAGTGAAATCTTCTGGGAAGTGTTTCCTGAGAGCACAGAGAAGCCGTGTTCCAGAGGCAGCCACAGTTGCACCTCATGTTGGCAGTCAGACTTGGTAATGTATAAGTCACCCAGGTGGTACTGCTTTTGAAACATAAAGGGGTAGCAGCTGATGCTTGGCCCTGTGAGAGGCCAGGAGAGGCCATTGGTGAAGGTTCAGCTTCAGTGGCAGTTGAAGGCCCGGGACTGAAGGGGTCATTCAGAGTTGAGTCTTAGCACCATGAAAAGAACCTATAAGAGGCCATTTGTGAAAATGCAGTCCAGTTGCACTGGAAGACCTCACTGTTTGGCAAGTACCAAGAGATCACCACCAAGAACAGCAGCAGCAGTGGAGCACAGGCAGCTGGAGCCTAGAAGACAAGGTGTGTGCTACAAAGGGCAGAGTTGGAGAAGTGACCGAAGCCCTTGGAAGAGCCCAGAAGATTGTGAGTGTGAGTGGATCCCAGACATTGGACAGTTAGAGTTTGATTTTTGATTGTGACTGTTCTGATAGTTTTTCCTCTTGAAGTAAGAAAGTATTTTAGTGGATCCCACAGTTAAAAGACTTTGAATTATAAAACAACTTTGAATTTCAAAAGAGATTTTAAAGGGATTTAAATTTTAAATTTTAAAGGGATTGGAATTTTAATATGTAAGAATTTGTAAAGACTGTGAGACTTTTAAAGTTATTTAGATCTTGGGGATGAATAAGAAAGAGTTGAAGCTTAATAGTGATGTGTTTGTGTGTCAAGTTGACAAGGGGTAAATTGTACTGGCTGGTTTTTGTGTGTCAACTTGACACAAACTGGAGTTATTCCACAGAAAGGACCCTCCCTTGAGGAAATGCTTCCATGAGACCCAACTGTAAGGCATTGTCTCAATTAGTGATCAAGGGGTAAGGGTCCAGCCCACTGTGGGTGGTGCCAGCCCTGGGCTGGTAGTCCTGAATTCTTTAAGAAAGCAGGCTAAGCAAGCCATGGGGAGCAAGCCAGTAAGCAGCACCCTCCATGGCCTCTGCATCAGTTCCTGCCTCCAGGTTCCTGCCCTGTGTTACTTCCTGTCCTGACTTCCTTTGGTGAGGAACAGCACTGTGGAAGTGTAAGTTGGGGAGGGTTTCCTTTCCTCCCCAACTTGCTTCTTGGTCATACTGTTTTGGAATACAAACCCTGACTAAAACACCTTCCCTGAGGCTAGGTAGTAAGAAATTACTCAGGAGAAAGTTTCAGGTCAGTAGGAGTTCCAAGGGTGCAGCTTTCGGGCCCTTGCCACTGGGAGGTAGGTTTTTCCGTGATGCTACTGTCTTTGAGTCACCCAGGTTCTGTAACCCCAATGATCTCGTTGGTCTCTAGGCTAGACTTCAGAGGAATGCTTACCTTGTCTATCAGTGCCTACTTACAAATCAAAGTTTTTCACTGTGGCCACAGAATCAACTGACCAGCACTCATGGGGGTCTCAGAGATCAAGGGGCCTGTAGGGGTCTGACCTAGGTTCCATGCACATACGTTTTGGCTGATGTTCTTGTAGCATTCCTAACATTGGGAGTGAGGGCCGTCTCTGACCTTTTTACCTGCTTGTGGGACTGTCTTCCTCCTGCTGTCTCATAGGAGCCTTGGTGTGAAGATGTGTGCCTGGATTTATTGTAGCTTGTTATTCCATGTTTTGTTGATGTCCCTTGGAAGCGTGATGTTTTCTGAGGGGAGGCAGAGAGGAAAGATGGAGCTGAGATGGGGGAGGGGTGTGGAGGAGAGACTGGACAGGGGTTGGAGAAACTACAATCAGGGTGTAATATATGAGAGAAAAAAATGTTTTTTTTCACATCCCCTCCATAAAAATCACATAGACATGTAAATGTGTTCTTCTCTGTCTTACCTGGTTTAGTGTCATAGATCATATGGCCCAAAGCAATAAAAGTTTCTTGTAAATATAATGGACAATGTAAGACACTGAAGATTATCAAGTTTTGTCCCAAAATTTATTGTAGCAAAAAAAAATTCTATTTCTAGAAATGTTAGCAAACCCTTAGAGTCAGATACATGTAACCTTTGAACATTACAACACATGTTCTTATCTTCAAGGATAAGTGCTTGAGAACCCCACAATAGAATTATTTTTTAAAACTTCAAAACGAGTCTCATGGTGTTTCAAGTAAGTTTATGAGCTTATTTTGGGCAATATTCATAGTTTTCCTCAGTCGCGTGCAGCCCAAGGTAATTGGCTACACCTGCCAGAGTGTTGCAGAATTACATATGAAGCACTACAGCCAGAAGCAGTCAGGGAGGAAAGGGTTTATTTGTCTTACACTTGCACATCACAGTCCATCACTGAAGGAAGTCAGGGCAGGAACTCACACAGGACAGGAACCTGGAGGCAGGAGCTGATGCAGAGGCCATGGAGGGATGCTGCTACTGGCTTGCTCCTCATGGCTTGCTCAGCCTGCTTTCTTTGTTTCTTAACTATTTCTTTGTTTCTTTGTCTATTTACTTATTTTATGTACATTGGTGTTTTGCCTACATATATGTCCGTGTGAGGGTGTTGGATCCTCTAGAACTGGACTTACAGACAAGTTGTGAGCTGCCATGTGGATCCTGGGAGTTGAACCCAAGTTCCCTGGAAGAGAACCCACTGCTCTCAACTATTGAGCTACTTCTCCAGCCCCAGCCTGATTTCTTACAGAACCCAAAGTCAGCTCAGGGTCAGGGATGGCACTATTCACAATAGGCTGGGTCCTTCCCCACCAATCACTAGGAAACATGCCCTGCAGGTTTACCTACAGCCTAATCTCATAGGGACGTTTTCTCCCAATTGAGGTTTCCTTCTTCCAGATGGCTATAGCTTGTGTCAAAATGACAAGATGAACCAGCACACAAAGTAATTTAAATATTTAAGCTTCTTCAGAAATGACTCAAGGAAAGTTTCACTCTTTCACTGGGAGACACTGGATGTTTATATATCCTCAAAGTGTCTGTGTTGTAATTTAATCTCTGGTGCTATGGTATTTGGAGGTGGACGATTTTGGAGTTGTAGTTACTTGAGTAAGAATGGTCCCTGTAGGCCCCTGTATTTGAATTATTGGTCGCAGTTAGAACCATTTGGGAAGGATGAGGAAGTATGTCACTGAGGATGGGATTTGAAGTTTAGGAAGGCCAGGTTCTCTCTCTCTCTCTCTCTCTCTCTCTCTCTCTCTCTCTCTCTGTGTGTGTGTGTGTGTGTGTGTGTGTCTGTCTGTCTGTCTGTCTGTCTGTCTGTCTGTCTGGCATCCCCTGCATTCATCTTGCAGACCCAATGTAAGTGCTCAGCTACTGCTCTAGCACCCTGCCTGCCCGCCATGGTAGCCATGAACTAACCCTCTGCAACTGTAAGTCTTTAATTCAATGGCTTCCTTTATAAATTACCTTGGTCATGGTGTTTCATCATGGCAATCGAACTTGGCAATGAGGCCATGTGAGTCAATCCCTCGCAAAGAATTAGCACTGTTATCAAAAGGACCCCAGAGAATCTGAGAAGTTGGTTCTGCAGTTAAGAGAGCTAGCCGCTCTTCAGAGGGCCTGAGATCAGTTTCCAGCACCCACATGGCGGCTTTCAACCATGTATGACTCTAGTTCCGAGGGATCCAAGCCCTCTTCTGGCCTCTGCTAGCACTACATGTGCACAGTACATAACATGCAGGCAAAATATTTATACACATAAAATAAAAATAAATTTTTAAACCTAAGAAAGGACCCTAAAATGCTGTCTTCCTTTCTCCTGTGGAAAGATACAATGACAAGTTACAAACACAAATGAGTACCTTGATCTTAGACTCTGGCTTCAAGAACAGTGAAAGATAAATTCTAAACTGGAACTAGCTTAGATGCTTTCTCCCTGTCAGCCAGCTTTTATAGTCCCAGAAGGTGTTGTGCAGGCCTTAATGGTTTTACTGAGACACGAACCACATTAACTATGAGATAGACTTGTAAGCCAAGGTGTTTACACTTGTGCAATAGTGGTACTACTGATGTGTATGAGTGTGTGTGTGCATTTGAGTGTGTGAGTGTGTGTATGCATGTGTGTGCATGTGAGCATGTATGTGCGTGTGCATGTGTGTGTATGTGTGTGTGAGTGTGTGTGTGAGTGTGTGTGAGTGTGTGTGTGAGTGTGTATGTGTGTGTGTCTGTGTGTGTGCATGTGTGTGTGAGTGTGAATGTGAGTGTGTGTGTGTGTGTGTGTGTGCGCACTCGTGTGTGTAATGAATAGTTCTCCTCCTGGATCAGAGGTCCACTCCAGCAATGGTAATGTAAATGTGCTCAAAGACTCATGTTGGGCGTCCTAGGCTCCAGGGAAGAACTGGATGCTGCTTATACCCTCAGACACATGCTATTCCCAACCTTACTCAGAGAAGCCTGCACAAACACTGAGAAGAAGTGCTGGGAGAGCACTTACCACTAAGCAAGACACCAGCATTCAGTTCCAGATTAATGGTAGAACTCACGCTTGGCATTTACAAGATCCCGGGGTAAAACCCCAGCACAGGGGAGAAAAATTATTAAACGACTCAAAGCTGTTGTTGATCTCCCCCATCCTCACTATATTCCTTTCTGTAATTTAGAATTTTCTGAAAGTATTAAATAGTAAACCATAAAATGAGGCAGTTGGTTATTTTAAAAACAAGTCAAAAATACTTCCAGGGCTGAGAGAGAATCCTGTTCAGAAGTAGGACAAGCAAGGCCCTGGATTCCTTTTCCATCACAGCAAAACAAGAACACCCATCCTCCCAACCCCTACCTCCATCCCCAGCACTGCCACCCCATCATCCCCACCCCTCCACTTTCCCCTCCCAACTGCCACCCCTCACCCCTACCCCTCCCCCTCCTCCCCACTGCTACCCCCATCATCCCCACCCCTACCACTTCCCATCCTCCCCACTGCCACCACCAGTCCCTACCTCACACACACAAAATAAATGAACTCTGGCTATATAGACATTACAATAGTTTGTAGTTTCTTTTGAGACAGGATTTCAATATGTAGTCCTTGCTGGCCTGAAACTTGCTAGGTAGCCCAGGCTACCTTGCCTTCCATCCTGTGCCTGTGTGCGTTCGTGCACTAGAAGCTTTGGTGTGCATGTTAACTAAGTAGTCTACCAATGAGCTACATCTCCAGTCTCTAGTTTGCAGTTTTCAAGGTTAGAAAAAAGTTACATTATGTTACAAATAGAACATTGCATTTGAATTTTTTAAAAATGTATGTCTGGGTGAGTATGTGGGTACCTGTGGAAGCCACAAGAGGCCAGGATACCCAGAGCCGGAGTTACAGGTGCTTAGCAAGGCTCCTAGTGTGTGTGCTGGGAGCTGAACTTGAGTTCTCGGGAGGAGCAGCAGGAGCTCTAAAATGCAATGGCTCCAGCCTCTGGAATGTTTGAGCAGACTCTTGAGTGGGCTTAAAAACCTGACGGAACACAGATGTAAAAGCTAGACTGAGGTAGTGTCTGGTGCTGATCAATATAGGTCATAATTGTATGTATAATATTTATTTGTGGGACAGTACTCTGCCATGAACGACACTTCTAACCCAGATACCTTTCAGACTAACAATCCTATTTTTTATGAAAAAAAAAAGTTTAAACATCTCAAAAAAAAAAAAAAAACCATACCCACTTGATGACTGCCTGAGATGGTCCTTGAAGCTCTAGGTTCTGAGAAAGGAACTGGACTAGTCCATTCTAAACTCCAGGCTTTCAAAATTTAATAGACCCCTCACCCCCACCAGAGCACATCCACAAATATTCCAGCAGAGGGAAGCAACACATCACCAAGCAGTTTCAAAAAGCCAGCTTTTTAAGTGTGCATGTACATACACACTATAGGGATATATCTGTGATATTTTTGAAGCAAAGTCACATGCATCCCTGGGTGGCAGTATTTTTAAATATTCCAGAAAGCCAGGTGTGGTGACACACTCCTGTCATCTCAACATTCAGAAGGCAGAGGCAGGAAGATCTCTGAGTTTGAAGAAAGCCTGATTTATATAACGAACCACAGGACAGACAAGACTAAAGACTGAGACTGTATCTCAAAACAATTATTTTCAGAAGAGTTACATAAATAAATGTAGGCACACATGCATGTATGTATCTATATGTGTAATTTTTCATTATGGTAATTTTGGTATTAAATATCACTTACTCATAGCAGAATGACCCAGAGCTCCAGGTTGGGTGCTGTTCTCCGATAGAACCTGGAACAATAGCAAGATGGCTACAGTCAAGTTACAATCATTTGAGGTGTAAATGCTATAGTCACGTGGAAAGCAGTTCAGAGACACATCTTGTCAAACACATACTTGGTGTTATATAGCCCACCCTGAGCGCTCTTGTGTATTTTCTCAAGGACAGTGAAAACACAGGTCTACAATAACTAGTTGCTTATGAGTGTTATAACAGCTTTACATGTCAACCACACAATAGGAAAGAATGAGCAAACATGTCACATAGGCAGACAGTGGGCTGTTACTCATCAATAAGACAGATGTGGTGCTGATACGTGTGACAATTTCCAAGAATATTAAGACTGTGAGGAGGGAGAGAAGCCAGGCACCAAGTGTATTTACTGCATTGTTCCAATTACATTAAATTCTAGAACCATCCTAACTTTCGGTGTCAGGAGTCATCGAGTGAAAGAGTAGGTGGGGACATTGGGAAGGGCACAGGGGGTCATGATCACTTTAGGGAAAATGAGAGAGTCAGTATCTTTACTTGGTTATGGTTACCTGATTCTGCACATTTCTCTGAAGCTCTTGGGTAGTCACTTAATATGAATTCCTTTAATCATGTGTGAATTATACCTCTGTACGTGTTATTTTGAATTTAAACTAAATATTTGCTGGCTGTAGTGTGTGACAAACCAAATATTGACTAGACATCCAGAATAACCTGTACTCCACTTGATGCCTGAAGAGAGACCCCAGCATAACATGAGCAAAGCTCTGAACCCAATACTCCCAGCATCCTCCACAAAGCAGTAGGGAGCGTTATAACTGAGACTTTTATTGAGAATTTTAAACAGGAAGCTGTGATAATTAACATAAAGAAACACAGATCCTATAGGCCCTCTTCTCCAATTCCCCCAATGGTAACACTTTGGTAACACTTTGTTGATCCATTCCCCCACTGGTAGATACTTGGGCTCTTTTTATCCGTAGTTCATTGCAAAAATTGCTACAGTGAACATGAATGTACAAAATATCTTTTTAAAATCTTGTTCTCGATTCTTTTGGTTACATACTCAGAAGTGAGCTTGGTGGGCCCTATGGTGGTTCTTTGTCTAATTTGTTTGAGGAATTTCTGTGGGGGAACAGAGAAAATCCTGAGGGTTTGTGAAGTCCCGGATGAATGTGTGCTGTTGAGATGAGTACTTTAACCTCAGACCATGGAGAAATGGCAAAACCTTCACCCGGGGGAGAGGGCTGCTCGGAGGAGTGACAAAGCTTTCTCTTGGACCCTGTGTGGATGTTGGTAATGTGTGCAGAAAATGTTCACCATAGTTTTCACCCCACATGTTTACAGTTGAAGCCTGCTCCCTGACAGGGACTGTTCCTTGAGATGAGCTAACTCTGTTTCCTTATTCAGCTGTATTCCCTGCTTCCTTGTTGATCTGCGTGTGATAACACCGCTGCCCCACTGTTCCACTGTGTATAATAGGCACCCTGAGCTTCCGGGGTGCAGTTTTACCACCAGAGGGCCCAGTCAACCTGATGCCAGCTTCTCTGCACGTGTGTGTCTTGTCTTCATTCCCTTGCCATCCAGTCAGGTTAGTCCCTGAGGCTGTGCAAGAATGCAGACAACTTCTGTAAATTCTCACCCTGACCAAACCATTTTACGTTGCCAGGAACAACCCACAGACTTTACAATTTCTCTATAGCCTTTTTAACACTAACTCTTATTCTCTCCCACCATGGCGTGTGTGTGTGTGTGTGTGTGTGTGTGTGTGTGTGTGTGTGTGTGTGTACACCAGCCATCCTAAGGGACATGACGTAGTAGTATGATGGCTTAATTTGCATTACACAAAGTGTGTGTAACACTGAGCATCTTCCCCAGGCTCCTTAGCTGTGATTGGGTCTCTTGGTTTTAGGTTTATGATTGTTGAACATCTTTTATAGCTTATCTGTCAGGCGAGGATCTTCTTAGGTTAAGTATCTGTACAGATAGCTTGTGCATTTTGAATCTGTATATTTATTTTTCATGTGTGTGTTGTCTGCATGTGCACCCCATGCATGCCTGGTACCTTCCAAGGTCAGACAGGAGCATCGGATCCCCTGGATCGGCAGTAATGGGTGGTTGTGAGCTGCCATGTGGGTTATGGGAACCCAGCCTGGGTCTTCCACACGAGTATCTAGTGCTTTTAACCACTTGTTGATCTCTCTTGCCCACCCTGGTGCGTTTTTATATGCTTCAGTGTATGTAGTTCACTGAATTGCTTGGATCTGTGGTTTAGAATTTCAAGTTTGCGACTGGAGAGAGGGCTCAGCGGTTAAGAGCACTGACTGCTCTTCAGAGGTCCTGAGTTCAATTCCCAGCAACCACACGGTGGCTCACAACCATCTGTAATGGGATCCAGTGCTCTCTTCTGGTGTGTCCGAAGGCAGCTACAGCATACTTACATATAATAAATAGATAAATCTTTAAAACATTTCAAGTATGAAATTATTCATTATTCCACTCTTTTCTATTTTTTTCCCCATCCTTATCCCTTTAGAGATTCTTTCTGTATGTAAACTAGGGTGCTTAAAGTTGCCCCAGCTCTCTTCATTAAAAAACAAAAACCCTGCTTTCTGTGTTCGGATAGTTTGCTGCCTTCTTTACTGTCTTCTGCAATATCTTGGCTCCTCTTAAACCCATACTGTACATTTTCTACCTCATTCATGGCAGTTTTCATTTGTAGAAATCTCTCTCCTTCTCCTCCCCCTCTCTCCTTCCCTCTCTCTCCCTCCCCTTGAGGCAGGGTTTCTCTGTGTAGCCCTGGCTGTCCTGGAACTCACTCTGTAGACCAGGATACCTATAATTCAGAAATCCACCTGCCTCTGCCTCCTGAGTGCTGGGATTAAAGGCATGAACCATTACCGCCTGGTGAAACCTTTTTTTTTTTTCCATATTATGTGTCAACATTAAAAATGTGGACTACTTTGATTTTCGAGTTTCGTCGTTTGTTTTTTAACAGTTGTGAGCATGGGGTATGGGAGCTGGTTTTGTTTTTCCATCATGGGTTCTGGAGACTGGCTCAGGGCTCGGGGCTGGTGCTTCAAGAGTGTTTTATTAGCTAAGCTCTTGCCAGCCCACTGGTAACAGCAGGTTTAGTGCACTTATCTGCCAGTGAGTTTGTCTTGGTAATTTTCTCTGTCCGTGTCTTGGAGTCTTTGAATTGACATTGTGGACGTCAGTGAGAGATTCTGGGTACTTTTATATTTTTATATTCCTAGGCCTTCCTTTGGGGTGCAGTAACTTAGAAATAGTCTTTTTGGTCCTTAAGACCTGTCCAGCAGAATCTTGGTGTTTAGGGCTAATTATTCCTCTACTCCTGGAACCAGAGCCTTCTGAATAATACACAGTGGTGTCTGGGCTACGGTGTTTTCATAGATTGGTTTGTGGGGACGGACATGATTCCCAAAACCGTGAGTTCTTCCTCTTGGACAGACTTTCTCCAGTGTTCAGTGTGTTCACATCAGCGCACTGGTCACTGCTCCTCTGAGTCTGTAAGGGATGTTCCTACGGTTGTCTCTCCACACTGTGCTGGTATGCTTGGATCTTACACATCTTTCAAGAGCTCTCATTTGCGGTAGTGTTCAGAGATGAGGTTTGGGGAAGTTGAGTGAGGCAGGGTTTGATCTCACGAATAGGTTTATAAATTCAGAATTTGAAAAACAAATGTGTCTGCGTGTGTCTGTGCGGACGTGTGCAGGAGCATGCTCCGGTGAGTGCACGGAGGCCAGAAAGGGATCCTGGATCTCTGTGAGCTGGAGTTATACATTCCTCTAACTGATTGTGAGGCACTGGGTCTGAACCTGACTCCTCATGATCACACAGCAAACTCAGCAAGTGCTCTTACCTGCTAGGCCGTCTCTCCAGCGATAGATGCTTTGTTTTTCTTGAGACAAGTTCCTTTTTTCTACATATGGATGTTTTACTGTCTACCGTATCAGGTGTGTTTTCAGGACAAGTCCAGAAAAGAGCACCTTGATCCCTTAGAAACAGGGTTTAAGACATCCATTAGCTACCATGTGAGTGCTGGGAATAGAGTCAGGGTTCTCTGAGGAGCAGCCAGTGCTCTTAACCACTGAGCCACCTTGCTACCCTCTCAAGACAGGTCTATGTAGCCTGGGCTTGCTTACCTGGGACTTGAAATGTAGTTCAAGTTGGCCTTGAACTCACAGTTCTCCTACTTCCACCTCCCAAGTGCTTCACAATCACAGGCTTCAGCTACCGTCCCTGGCTTGGATTCAGAACATTTTTAGGTAAGTTAGCACAAGGAGTGATGGCGTTTTCATAGCTTCTTACTTGTCTTCCTCCCAATCTCTCCGCTTTGGCACTTATGTCACAAATTCGATATCAGGTTCTATCTATCTGTGCTATCAGAGCCTGGGGATACAAGCAGGTCACTGGGAGTGGCTGCCTTTGAAGGCTGTATTTTGTCCTTTGGTTCTTCCTGTCTCTCTAGCTGCCACAAGATGTGCAGGGCCACTCTCGTGTTTACTTGCACTGTGATGGCCTGTGCCAAGCTCGTCTCAGGTACCAACAAAAGTGGGTAAATGACCAAGACTGAAAACCATGAGCCAAATTAAATATTCCTTTTTAGATTGTTTCTCTCTGGCATTTTGTCTTAACAATGCAAACCTCCCCCAAGTAGATGCTTTAGTCTCCCAGAGTTCCCAGTTCCAACTTTGTTTTGTTTTGTTTTGTTTTATGAGACAGGGTTTTTATACATATAGCCCTAGGTGTAACTGGAGCTCACTGTATAAACCAGACTGGCTTCCAATTCAGAGATCTGCCTGCCGCTGCCTCCCAAGAACTGAGATCAAAGGTTTGTGCCACCAGCCTATTTGTTTGTTTGTTTGTTTGTTTAAAGACAGGGTTTCACACAATCAAAGCTTTAAATTCTGTATATAGCCAAGTATGGCCCTGAACTTTTGATCCACCTCCCTAGTGCTGGTATTATAGGCAGGTACCACCACAGGAGTTTATGTGAGGCTGGGGATTGAACTTCATGCATTCTAGATAAACAACTGGGCTACAGCAGTCTTAGTTACAGAATCTTACTCTATAGCCGAGGCTAGCCTTGAACTCACAATCCTCCTGCCTCAACCTGCAACTGGGATTCCAGGTTAATACGTTTTCTCTATTTTTTCACATAGTTACATTTTTAGGGCTCTATACTGTTGTCTGTACACACACCACGCCATTTCCATTGTGTCAAGGAGGATGCCATCAGGATTCTTTTTTTTTTTAGGAATTATTTATTTTATGTATATGAGTGTACTATAGCTGTCTTCAGACACACCGGAAGAGGGCATCAGATCCCACTACAGATGGTTGTGAGCCACCATATGGTTGTTGGGAATTGAACTCAGGACCTCTGGAAGAGCAGTCAGTGCTCTTAACCACTGAGCCATCTCTCCAGACTTAAGTAAAAATAGGGGTTGAAGTTGTAGCTCAGTGGTATGAATGCTTGCCTAGCATACAGGAGGCCCTGCATTTGATCCCAGTGTTAATAAATAAAAACATCTGAGAATAGCAAGTTCCAGGTGAGAGTGGAATCCAAAGTGAGACCCTGTCTCCAAAGGAAACACACACATACATACACACACACACACACACACACACACACACACACACACACACACAACCCAAGGAACAACAAAATCCCAGATTCTCTTTATTGAGAAGGCTCAACTATGTACACATACATCAAAATAAATAAAAGAGGCTCACACCAAGGGTTTGTTTTTTCTTTTGGCATGTACAAAGCAATGGGTTTCACTGTGGCAAGAACTTTGTGTGTATGCCAGTGTGCTGGCCCAAAAGAAGTCCAGAGGGTGACATTAGTGGGCTGCCTCCCTCTGCTGCTCTCTACCTGAACATTCAAGGCACGACTTCTCATTCGATCTAAACATCCACATATTGGCTAGGCTGGCTGGCAAGTAAGCCCTTGGGGTCCACTCATTCCCAGGCCCCCCTCCCCAGGCTGAGGTATAGCCACAAGCTCTCAGATGCTCACCTCCTGAGTGCTAGGATTATCCATGGGTGCTGGTGACCTGAACTCAAGTCATTATGCTTGTATGGCAAGCCCTTTAAGACTGAGCCAACTCCCCTGCCCCCTCATTGTGACATTTCTTCCAATACAGGTGTATGTGTGTACGTGTGTGTGTGCGCATGCAAGTGGAGATGAGAAAACAACCCTGGGTATCATACCTGGGAACACTATTCACCTTCCCTGACACAGTCTTTGATTAACCAATTAGGTGGGCTCCAAGGATCCTCCTATCTCCATCTTCCCAGTGCTAGAATTACAAGATCATGCCACTCCACCTTGAGTTTTTAATGTATTCTGCGCATCAAACTCAAGTCTCCATGTTTGCAAGACATTCACTTTACCGAGTCTCTTCCCAGCTCCCTTGTATTCATACATGATTATAATGTACTTTGATCATATTCATACTGTTACCCTTTTGGGTCCCCTTCCTCATCACATTCTGGATCTCAAATATTCTCCCCACACATGCATGTTATAACAGGGTCTCACGAAGCAACTTTACAATGTAGAATCACCTGGGAAGAGGGAATTTTAATTGAAGAACAGCATTGATCAGATTGGCCTGTGGTCATGTCTATGGTAAATTGTGTTCATTGACAATGTGTGTGTCGGGGGTGGGGGGATGGACCCAAGTCCACTGTGGGTGGCATCATTCCCTTGGCATGTAGGTATGTAAAAAAGCTGGCTGAGCATGAATCAGTGAATGGGCCAGTAATCAGTATTCCTCCATGGTTTGTTTCAGTTCCTGCCACGACTTTCCCTCAGTGATGGGACCATGACCTACTAGAACCGTAAGTTGAAATAAATCCTTTCCTCTCCAAATTGCTTTTGGTCATGATATTTATCACAACAACAAAGGAAACTAGGCTATCCCTTGATAAACCACTCTATCTAGATAGAACCACCAACATTCCTGAAGAAAAAAAGTGTGGTGTGATGAGTTGTGATGTTTTTAAAGCTGTCTGACTACACAGATTTGAGGGGTAGTTACCTCTTCTCAATGTGCACTTGTTCACGTGGGGCTTTCTATCCTGATGGCTATAAGATTCCTACAGATAGCTCTGGGTTTGGGGAACCGTCTTCCCATTCTGTGTGGCCATTCTCTAAAACCAGATGGCACTCTGGATTTGGGGAAATAGAGTAAAAAAAAAAAAAGGGACACACAGAGAACGTAAAGTTGAACAAGCTGCTCACCGAGATGGGCTGCAGCTTCCTGTAACCACGAAGTTTGCATTCTTAGCGGCTAGAGACTTCTGGGAATGGAAACTGAAGCAGTCAGTGGCAGTGGCCACAAGCGAGAAACCGAAACCACATTCTAACTTTGCACAAAACTGCCAGCTCTGGCTGTTTTCATTGTGTCTTGACTACATGGATGGCATTTAGTTGTGTGTGCAGTAACATCTTTGGAACAGACTGAAACCCACGTAGCCTCCCATCACTTGTACTAACTCTGAAAATGTCAGCACAAACAATGAACGTTCTAGCAAAGATACAGCCCCCAAATCAACAAGCCAATGCCGTTGTAGGAACAAAAAATAGAGACTGTCTAAAATGGCTCTGAAGGGGAGGGCAAAAGACCAGAGAACAAAGCAGATTGGGTTTTCTTTCTTTTCTTTCTCCCTTCCTTTCTTTCTTCTTTCCTTTCCTCCCTTCTCTCTCCCTCTCCCTCTCTCTCTCCTTCTCTCCCTCTCTCTCTCTCTAATTTGTGTGTGTGTGTGTGTGTGTGTGTGTGTGTGTGTGTGTGTGTGTGTGTGTGTGATTTAGCTAGGTAGCTGACTAACCTTGTACTATATAGCCCAGGCTGGCACCTGGTACAATCTAGCTCAGGCTGGCCTTCAAATTGTAGCAGTTCTCTTGGTTCAGCTTCTGGAGTGCTGGGATTGCAGACAGAGAACTCGATTTTTCCCTTGAGAAAAGCAAAACCTGGACTTACTGTTTATGTGAATGCTGTGTCAAATCTAGGAGTGAACAGTATGTAAAGAATGTGGCAGATGCACATTATAAAGAAAAAAGTAGTCATTAGCCTTTCTGCATTAATATGCTGTTGGAAATGGTTGCTAAGGGCTTAAAACCTGTTCAGTTTTTTTTATAAACAAAACAGAAACCCTATTCTTTTGGAGAAATAAAACTATTTCAATGAACAAGTAGACTAAAATTCCAGTGTAATTTAAAAGTGAAACTTCCCTCAGCCCTTCCTTTTCCTTGTTGTTTCAAGAGGTGCTCACACTAAGTAGTTCTTAGCTGGGCTGGAACTTGCAATACAGAGTATTGAACTTTTGGGGATCCTCCTGCCTCTGCTTCCCAAGGGCTGGAGTTACAGGTGTGAACCACTACACCCGTCAGCTTCAAGTTCACCATCAGTCACTTGTGTCCACAGCGAGATGTAACACTCTTCTGTCACAGCTCTGACTTACCACTAAGCTTTGTATAGGGCATAGGTAAAGGTGAGTGAGTGGGGTTGGGGTGGTAAGAGGCTAAAATGGGTAAAGGTGATTGCTGCTAATGTCAAGCCAGATGACCTGAGTCTCAAAGCCCATACAGTGAGAGGAGAGAAGTCAGGCTGTCTTCAGCCCTCCACTCAGGGGTGGTAGCACCTGTGCACTAATGTGCATGTCTCACACATACATCTACACTCAATATATACAAACAAATAAATGGTGTACACTAAGTATGCATGGTCAAAAAAAAAACAAATCAGAGCAGAATGCTTGAGGAAACAGAAATGTATGTTCTGTAGCAGCTTCATTGATCAGTCACACCATTTACTTCAGCCTGTGTTCTACGGTAAGTCCTACTTGGAAACCACATGCAACATTTCAGAAAGAAACTCTTGCCCTTCAAGAGGACAACCTGACACTTGGTGGCTGAGCACACACTGTACACAGGGGGGAAAGGTATTCTTAATGCAATTTATTTGAAATGCTTCCAGAAAAGTTTAAGGCCATTATACAAAAGTATTCATTTCACCAGAACATTCATTCACTCTCTTCCCACAGGCTGACCCTGACAGAGACCCTTCCTTAACTCGCTGGTCACAATGGCTCTGTAGAGAACATTTCAGGCTTTTCTCTATCGTCCAGTGCCCGGTCCGTCTCAGCTTCCTACTGTGTCTGCCCGGAGCAGGTTTATTCGCTACATCAGCAACTTGAGAGACAAAATGGTTTTAAATAAACTCATAATAGAAAAAAATTTTCACCATGGTTAAAAACTATAAATACAGAAATAGGCTTTACAGGGTAGAAACTGGTCAAAATAGGTCTTGAAAAATAATAATGTCATATACCTTGTTTTTCTATTGGTTGCTCTTGCCACACGGCTTCTTTCAGTGCGCACGACACATGTGCATAGTAAAGGGACAACTTTGCATTTTGCTTTCTTTTCTGTAAACTTTTGATAGGTGCAAAAATTAACAACAACAAACAAAAAAAACTTTTTGGCAATAATTTAGAATCATTACTACTAGTGCTGGTGTGGGTATAATTTTATACAAATCCTCTAAGTATTTACACTTGCAGAAGCTGCTCTGTCTAGTTTGTGAACGGTTTTTTCCACCACGCCCTCAAGGTCTTTTTACCCATCCTTGCTCTGTAAAGCAAGGCTTTAACAAAGAACTTTCCAGTTTGGCTAGCCGGTTCTAGTTAATAAGAGCTAATGAAACCAGCCTCGAGGGGAATTAACCACCAGTCCATCTGTAGCTCTAGAACCAGGCCCAAAAGCAGAGCAGGAAATCTTGAGACCCTCCGGAGTAACTTCAATTTCTGTGGTTCACGCAGGAGCCTTGGGTGACAGTGACACATTTCTCACCCCCAAGTCCTTCTCTCTTGTTTGTCAACAGTCACTGGATGCAGTCACAGTCTCTGTGTCCCTATCCCCCAGCCCCCTATTACCACTGGAAAAGAGGAGTGGCTGAGGAGGATGAAACATAATGCTGATGGGGTCACATGACCCTGGCAGATCTTCTCTGGTCCTGGCAATCCTGATGTTGTAGGCTAGAAAGGGCTCTTCTAATGGCAAGCCATTGGCCATGACAAACGCCTCCAATATCCACCCCCAACTTCAGCTGAATATTCAGAGCTGGCTGGTGCTTTTAGCTTTGTTTTGTTTTTACGGTGGAATTCAGTTTGAACTAGAATTTGGTAAGTAGCCAAGGCTGTTCTTGAACTCCGCATCTTCCTGCCTCTGCTTGCCTGTCCGGCAGCTGCTCTTGTCTTGGCCCTTTCTAAAGCCACCTCTGTTTCAGGTCTTCACAGATTATTCACATTCAACTTGCACTGGATGAAACCACAGGCTTCAAAACAAGGCTTCCTCCTTTGCAAAAATCCAACCTCAGAAACCCCCAGAGATGCTTTTCATGCTTTCTAGTTGAATTAACTCAAAACTGGAGTTCCCTCCAAGGGTTAATCAGACTTTCTGCCTTCCCTTCAATGCGATCTCAGTATTCTGCAGAGCTCTCCCAGTGCCAGGACTTCAGCGACTATGTCAGAGCTAGAGGAACACTAGGCAAGCATGAGACAAAGGCCTTGCCACGCACAACAGTAGTTTAGAGAGTCTTTCTGTTTTGAATGTAGGACAACTCGAAGTAACATGGTCCATTCCTCCGCACTCATCCAGATGCTTGTGGGATACAGCAACAGGGTAAGGGCTGCTGCAAGCTGACACAGACTGGGTGGCAGTTACAGTGCTAGGGACAAGGAGTAGACACAGGGGCTAGGCCAACACAGGCACAGGAGTATTACAAAGTGCCTCTCCAAACTGTTCCCGTGTGGAATACAAACACTGTACAGGTAAGACACGGGCCTGCTGCTGGCAGGGTCACAGCCTCTGTCAGACGTTCTCCTCGGGCCTACTGTTTGCACAGGAAGCGTCTGTCTGTTCCATCCGCTCGCATTCGAGGCTGACCTCGCTTGTGTCCATACTGCAGTCCGACTCACTGTCCGATTGGTCCATCTGCTCAAGTTTTGTTTCTCCCCGAAGCTCCCTGTTCTCAGTGCCAGGACTCTGGGACAGGCTCTCGGAGTCAAGCAAGCCAGCCTGCCCTGCAGCAGACAGAACCGTTTCTTTGGCCTGACGGATACAGTTGAGCCACTGTTGTTTGTTGAAGGTGTCGTTGGCTTGCAGTGAGTGGGTCTGACTTTGGGATCCGTTCTTGAAACTGACTCTGAAGAAGTTTTTAACTAGAAATGAAAAGCACATGAAGAGAGAGTCAATGGGTAGGTATTTGTCCAGGCTAACAAAACCACACATAGTAGTGGCCCTAATGTAACGGGCACACCCTGGGGCCCACGTCAGACACTGTTGATTACAGAGTGACTCTTGCTAATGCAGGACTCGGTCAGTTCTATCCTGATGCTACTCTTACTTGACTGGAGTGGCACAGACCTAGCTCAGTTTTCCTGAAGGGATTGATAACAGAGCTGCCTGAATATTAGAAGCCCTTGGAGCAGACATGAGAGGGGCCGGAGGGAAGAAACATGGGAGGGGTTAGGAGGAAGAAACATGGGTGGGGTGGGGTAGAGAAAGGACACTGAAGAGGAGAAGTGATACAACTATATTTAAATAAAAATACAGACCCTATTTTTAGAAAAAACAAAAGGAGAAATAAGCCTATCAATCTCTGGCCATTCCTTTATGGTTATTGTTATGTTAGTATTGCTATTGTGATTTAGAGACAGACTCTCAGTATGTAGCTCTGGCTGGCTGTGAATTCACTATATAAACCAATCTACCCTCAGATCCACCTGCCTCTGATTCCCATGTGCTGGGTTGAAGGTCCTAGGCATGCACCACTATGCCCAGATTAAGTTTCAGTTTTTCTGGCCAGCTTTAGGAATATTTTTCTAGTGTATACGATACACTCCACAGGAAACACGAACCATAATGTTGTAGCTCACAACAGTGTTCATGAGCGTCACTACTTAAAAAATGCTATCAGGCTTCTCGTACTTATCTCCTTTATTTAGTTAAGGCTTAGGGTTAGAGATGCCCACTAGAAAGTGCTGTAGGTACAAAAGCACCCCAGCTCACCGCTCACTTAGCTTTTATTTTCTTCTGAGGTAGGCGTTCATTGTGTAGCCCAGGTGGGCCTCAAACTTACAATCCCATGCTGAGCCATGGCAGCTGGGCTCCAGCTCACTCCAGCAGCGACATCAGAACAACTATAAAACCTGACACTGTGCACTACTACCCACACAGAGGCTGTATGGTATTGTAGCAGTAGGAGCCAGAGCCAGAGAGCAGACGGCGCATGAGCTGCAGCTGCACATGGACGGGCTCCTGTACAATCTGCTGCCTAATGCCCAAAGCAATCTCAAAAGGAAAACAGACAAGTGAGAAACTGAGGCTCAGAGGTGGAACTCGACTGTGTATCCTTCAGTAGGTGAAGGGTCAACATTGGAATAGTTTGGCTTTCTCTTTTCTCCAGCCAGCCACTCCTTCCATATGATCAAATGGTCCAGTATGTCACTGTAGTCCACTACCCACACATACTTCTCTCATTGTTGCTGAAGGCCCCACGCAGGGAGCCACCCAGCCGCACTTCTCCATCCTGCAGGTCTTCCAGAGTGAGGTCCTTCACAGGGATGGGCTGCCGGTACAACTGATAGCAGAGTTGCTCATTGTGCGTGACAGCTCGAGTAATCACCAGCACTTCTTGGAACAGGAAAACATGGAGTTTCTGAAAGAAAAGAGACCGCAGGATTGTCTTGAGCAACAGTCTACTAAGTGGTGAATTTGTGACCCTCTGGGAACTGGGTTCGTAATGGATTATGAGTGCATGCTCAAATGCTTAAATCTGTTTCTAGGAAAACAGAAGTTGGGCAGATTTGAAATATTTTCAGATACACATAAATACTGTTTTAAGTTAGGTTCCTCCTTAGGGGCCCGCTGGAGAAAGCCTTTCTACAGTTAACTGTAGCCAGACCCCTACTTAGATTACAGTTCACAACCTGTTCCTACACATACAGCCTCCAGTTTGACCAAGAGAAAACTAAGGGACCAGAATGAACAGGGTGGTGAAAGGGATTATCACTTTCCTGGCTTCAGTACAATATCAAGAGATCAAGTTAATGATAGTCTACAAGGATGAGAGTGTATATCAAAGCCTAATAACAACTCTGGCTTCCCGAACCCATCAACATGTGTTTCTCAACCACTGGGCTGATCATCAACTTCAGCCAGCAACTCTGACTAGGACCCTGATCGCCAGAGCAGGACGAACGGCTGGAGCCTGAGCTCCCTAGAGAATGTGCTGCCAGACTGTATCACTGACCTGTGCTACAGGCAAAGAGAAAATTCCCCAAAATGGAGGCATGTCTCAAATCACATTATATAATCAGGTTGCCAGTGTGGAGCTGGGACGCACCCCCGGTGCTCAACTCGAAGCGCTAGAACTTGGAAATGTTCAGGAGTTAAGTAGCTCTGATGCTGGGCTCTGACTTTCTGGTAGAAACATACGGGAACGCCAATCCAGGACTCCCAAAAGAGGCCACTAACAGAGAGGAGTAAAAACTCAAAACCTTGGTTCGAGCGGAAGCAGCACATTCTATATTATTCATAGTTTGCTATTTGAGGGAACAGAAGTCTATAGGTCTCCTGCCATATACATCCACATACCACAGACACAAACAACTCTACAAGACCTTGGGTGGTGAGAAGGTTCATCTCCCTACCAGTCAGAAGCAGAGCTAAGATATTGCAGATTCAAGGCTAGCCTGTGCATTTGAGTTTAACCTGGGGAAAGCTCCTGTTTCAAACTAGACAGACAATAAAATAAAAAGAATCCTCAAAGATCATAAAACAGTAAAGTACAAAATAACCAAGTTAAAGGCTTTCCTCACCCGGGTGTAGAGGTGGCAGAAATGTATTAAAAATATGCCTTTATGGGTAGGAGGGAGAGACCTGAGCCAGTGTGTTAGAAACTTAAAATAACCAGGGACTTTTGTTTCTACACCAATCCATCTTCTAGTCGAGACAGGCAGTTGGACTGGGTTTGTCTGGGCAATGTCTTACAAATGTCCTTCACTTGTAAGTCTTCACTGAGGAACTCTGGCTGTTTTCTGCTCCTTTTTGCTGTCACTGCTATACTATTTTTCTGAAACAAGATTTTGTTCCTGGGCTGGAGAGATGGCTCAGCGGTTAAGAGCATTGACTGCTCTTCCAGAGGTCCAGAGTTCAAATCCCAGCAACCACATGGTGGCTCACAACCATCTGTAATGGGATCTGATGCCCTCTTCAGGAGTGTCTGAAGACAGCTACAGTGTACTCATATATAATGAATAAATAAATCTTAAAAATTTGTTCCTAATAACGTTCACACCTCCAGCAAGAGCCAAACCCAACACCCTATCTGCTGTCTTCATGCTCCAAACTCTACTGTCTGAGGAGCTCATCTTTCTGCCATAGGTATGTCTAATCAGAGGGGCCTCCAGCCTTAGCTGGTGTATGAGAACAGGCCAACTCCAGGGAGCTTCTTCCTGATTCTCAAGACTTCCTAGAAAGAACTTTCAAGGAACTGAGTGTCACACCATGTAAATCCCTGCTGCTTTCTGGAAATCAATAAGAAGCAGAAAATAACCTTCCAGCGGTCAGGAATGTCCCATGGCACAGATGCAGGTCCTCGTACAGTAGCTTTAGCAGTAGTTGGCCTCGTTACAAATGGTGTGGCTGAGTCTACAGTAGCCCTGATCACAAGCTATTCAAGATACTCTCCAAGAACAAGGGATGATCCCAGACCTGCTCACATAAGTCGAAAGGGTGTCTCTTAAATTATTAAATGGAATTAACCTCTTCTACATTAAATACTTTTTCAGGAGGCAGGTTTTCACTGTGTAGCTCTGGCTGAACTGGAATCTGTTACACAGATCCCGCAGGCCTCACCCTCTCTCTGTAGCCCCGACAGGCACTGAGCTTGATTCTTTTCCTGCTTTAGCCTCCCAAGTAGTTGGGATTATGCATCTGTGCCATTATGTCTGGATCACCGTTTTCTGAAGTCAAAGTGGGACTTTGAGCTGGATACTTTAGTATTACCCATAATCCCGGCTGCTGGGGAGTCTGAGGCAGGAGTATGGCCTGACTTATCCTAGTTTGAAACCAGTCGGGACAACTTGATTGAGATTGTCTCAATGTTTAAAAAAAAAAAAAAAGGTAAAGAGAAGGCTAGAAATGTATTCTGGGGGCTTGGCTAGTAGGAGTAACTACGCTAAATCCCCAGTACCACAAAAAAAAAAAAAAAAAAAAAAAAAAAAAAAAAAAAGAAGGAAGGAAGGATGGAAGGCAGGCAGGCTGGCTGAGGGTGGGGATAGAAACGGGGAAGTACCAGGGCAAAGCTTGGAAGAGAGTAACTACTTACCACACCCCGGTTATTTTTCAGCTCTCCATGACAACACAGGACCCTTGAGCTGTCAATCAGGGAATCTTTCTGGCCTTCTTCCAAGTAAAGAAGCCGCTCTTTGTAATAACGGCATTCCGATTCCCCAGTCTTGGTGTTGATTTCTGCCACAATTCCCTGAATGATGTTTATCTATGGAAACAAATAAGAAGGGTAAAAATGGCGGAAGTAAGCCAACCGCCCACAACCAGAGGCTTGGAGCCAGCCTCAAGGCTACCCAGACACTACTGCATCTAATGCTGAGAACTGAGATCTGTGTGGCCACTGCCACACACACACACACACACACACACACACACACACACATAAACAAACAACAACCAAAGCTTTTAATATACTTTTTTTTTTTTTTGAGGCAGAGACTCACACCATGTAGCCCTGGCTGGCCTCGAACTCACAGAGATCTACTTACTTACTATGTACCACACTATCCAGCTAAGTTTGATGTACTGTTACCATATTTGTTTATATATCATATCATATACTATGCTGGCTAGTGTTTTGTCACCTTGACACAGGCTACAGTCATTTGGGAAGAGGCAACTTCAATGGAGAAATGCCCTGGCCAGATTGGCCCGTGGTCAAGTCTACAGGACATTTCCTTGATTAATGTTTGAGGTGAGAGAGCCCAGTCTGTGTGGGTGGTGTCGCCTCTGTACAGGTAGTCTTGAGCTGTGTAAGAAAGCAGGCTAAGCAAGCCTGTGAGCGGCAGCCTTCCATGACTTCTGCTTCAGTTCCTGCCTCCAGATTCCTGCCCTGACTCTTCTCAGTTATGGACAAATAGGCGGCAAGGTAAAATAAACCCTTTCCTCCCCAAGTTGGTTTTGGTCATATGCTTTTCCACAGCGACATAAACCCTGACCAAGACATAAACAAATCTAAAAGCAATACATAATGTTATCTGAGAAAAGGTAGTCTTGGATGCTTACAAATTTACTTACACCAAAGCAAGCATGGTGGTGCATGTCAAATCCTAACACTTGGGATGCAGAGGCAGGACAATAAGAAGGACATTCGAGGCTGCCCTGGGTTATATGGCAAGTTCCTAGGCCAGTCCACAGTGAGACCCTGCTTCAAGAAACCAATACCAACCGAGAGCAAACCCTCTCCACCAAGAGCAAACCAAACATATGGATTCAAACCAAGGGAGAGGCCTCTGAACAGCTGTTCAGTGTTAACTCCTTTACCTTTCTGTTTCCAGCAGTCAGTGGACTCCACACATCCCCTTTAAACAGACCTAACCAGTAATGGCCATGGCTTCTTACCAGTGAACTATTTACTAGTTGCAGCTGGATGGGGGAACTAATCAACCCTTGAGCTGGTTTCCAGAGTTTCCTGCAAGTGCCCAGGCAACCTGGAAAGGTTTTGGTCTGACTCACTATTTTCTGAAGTCAAAGTGGAGCACAGAGCTGGATACAGTGGTATTACCCATAATTCCAGCTGCTGGGGAGGCTGAGGCAGGAGTATGGCTTGACTCATCCTAGTTTGAAACTAGTCTGGGCAACTTAATTGAGACTCTTAACTGAGTCGCAGGTTGAGGGCAGAGAGATAAAGCGTGCTCACTTCCTAATTTGACGCAGGAACTGAAGAGCTGGCAGGTAACATGGAGAGTTAGAAACTCAAACGCTACAGTGGCCACTCTGGCTACTTTCACATGCAGCTTCTTTCTCCGGTATGTGAAAAAAAAATATCGACAGGCAAGACAATGCAAACAATCGCCATTATTACCACACAGTCAGAATCTGTCGTAATCCACCAAACACAGGGTTTTCTATTTGTATCTATCCAGCACCCCGAAGCTCTGGTCGACTTTTTACACACTGGATCCTGAGGGTGCTTGTTCTGCATGATTTCAGAGAGTTCTAATTACATAAAGCAGACTGCACGGCAGCTGTGCTCTTAGGTTAAATGTGTTGCTGTACACCTTGCTAGGGTTCAACCGAAGGCAAGAACTTTACGGTAAAGGGAGACAATGAAAGATACATCAGTAAGGAGTCCACGCATCCTGGAATCCATCCTGTCCAGTCCCTCGAGGGGCGATGCCATCCACCCATCAGCTCCCGACATGATCCGAACACAGCAGTGCTCACTGCAGCTGCACCAAAAGCAAGGCGGTTTCATGCAGGAGGAACGGTGGGCAGGATCCTTCTCTGGCTGGGATAATCTCAGACTTTGAAATCGTTAAGTCAGTGGCTAGTCCTTCTCTTTTCAGAAACTCTCTTTGGTTGTGAATAGCTTTTTTTTTTTTTTTTTTTTTTTTTTGGTTCTTTTTTTCCGGAGCTGGGGACCAAACCCAGGGCCTTGTGCTTCCTAGGCAAGCGCTCTACCACTGAGCTAAATCCCCAACCCCGTGAATATCTTTAATCCCAGTACTTGGGAGGCAAAGGCAGGAGGGACAGAAGTTGAAAGTTACATTCTCCCACATGAGACCCCGTCTCAATGAATCAATAAAAACTGAGAATAAATAAAAATAAAAAAGAAGAAAGTTCTTCTTGGGGGGGTAAGTCCTGTTACCTCTTCAAAATATCGTTAAGAAAAGGGAGTAATGAGGAGGTAGTTTATACTTGTGTTAAAAGCAAGCCTATCTTTAGATCTAGTCCCAGAGTGATTGGAACCAACTGCCTCAGTGTAGAAGAGACTTACTCAGTAGTCTTCCCCATCTCTTTGCATAGATGAGAATTTATTCAGGAACGTGTGGCCAAGCCTCACTGGTACTAAGGACTTTTCTGTTTACCAAACACATCCATAACACACACGCCCAACGGTACAGGGCTAGAGACATTTCTTCTGGGGTATGCTGTGCAGATTGTGGAAAGGAGAGAGGAAAATACACACTCGACTGTGTGAATGGACATACGGAAGACTTGCTTGGTAGACACTGGCAAATCCAAGTTTACCAGGGCCAGACCTGCCCTGATTGATAATCAGGCTCAGGCTCAACTTTTGAAGGGTTTACACATTAAGCACAAGGAAACTGGTATCTGGCACATCCCCTCTCGGGGCGAACAACCATTCTTATCTCTTTGTTTTTTAAATTCAAACCAGCTCACGTGAAAAGAGGGCAGAATGCTTTAAATGGTGTGTTTTCACAAAGGAGAGATCTTTTCAGCCTATCTGAGCGTAGGATCACAGGACCCACACAAATCATTATTTAGAGGGCCAGGGCTCACTTCCCGCTGTCCATATCCCTGCAGACTACACACTCACCGAGATGGGATATGAAGAGGAGGTAAGTAGACCACACTCTCCTCAGTAATAAAAGCAGACACGCAGAAGTAAGACAGGCCTCATCCCCAGTGCCTGAGATCCCTCCCTGCGTTAGGAACTGGGCCTGGCAGACACTGCCTGCCTCATCAGTCAGGAGTCTGTGCTCTTCCCCACTCCTACACGGAGGCTCCTGTGCCAGCTCTGTAACCACAAGGCCTAGCCACAGGGCTTGTTCATAACCAGACAGCTCTCTGCAATCCCCACAGCTTCCGACTTCACTGAACGGGACTGTGAAGCATCACATACAGGAGCAGTCACACAGGCTGCAGTGAGTGCCGAGAGACATAACAACCGGGAAGGCATTTATATAAAGTCGATTTACTGAGTACTTGATGAATACCACCGATTATTATTTTTCTTTTTACTATAACAATTAAGCTCTTCTCTGGGAGATGACAGTCATTTGATTATCAAGCAGCTTCAGGCTTCTGATTACCAAATCACCTACACAAATGCTCCTACCATCATGTCAGATCAAAAACGAGCCTTCTGAGGTGGTCTAACGGGATTCTTGGGGGGAGGGCGGTAATGGGGGAAGGATGGGGAGGGGAACACCCATATTGAAGGGGAGGGGGAGAGGTTAGGGAGATGTTGGCCTGGAAACCGGGAAAGGGAATAACATTTGAAATGTAAACAAGAAATACCCAATTTAATAAAGATGCACGTGTGTGTGTGTGTGCATGTGTGTATGTGTATGTATGTGTGTGTATGTGTGTGAGTGTGTATGTGTATGTGTGTGTATATGTGTGTATGTTTGTGTATGTATGTGAGTGTATGTGTGTGTATGTATGTGAGTGTGTGTGTATGTGTGTGAGTGTGTGTGTATGTGTGTGTGTATATGTGTGCGTGTGTACACGCATGCCATGGTACCCAAGTAGAGGCCAACTAAGAATCTTATTTAGGTCATTAAGCTAATGTGGTCATCTTACTAGCCTTCTTCCTGTTCTTGGGTTTTTTGGTTTTGTTTTGTTTGTCTTTAAAACAGGATTCAGATTGCTTCAGACCTGGGTTCAAATCAACTCCAGAAACTTTCCATGTTATGCAGTTGATTAAAGTTTTCTAAATAGTTAGATTCAGGATTTAGATGTCAGCTCTATCACTTACAAAATGTGGCACGTTATAGTCTGGGACACATTGTTTTCTGCTGAGTAGAGGACCAGGATTGTCTACAGCAGTGACCAGTGGTATTGACCCCTTTGGGAGTCAAATGATCCTTTCCCAGGGGTCGTGTTATCAGATATCCTAAATACCAGACATTTACACCACAATTCACAACAGTATTAAAGTTACAGTCACGAAGTAGCAACAAAAATAACTTTATGGTTGGGGTCACCACAGCATGAGGAACTGTGTTAAAGAGTCACAGTGTTAGGAAGGGCACGAGGGAACGGGGAGCCAATGAAAGGACATCCAGGAGTGAAGTTGTAAAATGAGATCAAGGATGTGGGGTGGTGACCCTGTACATTGAGCCCACGAAAAGCTGGTTTTTCTCACTGTGTAGCACAGAATGTCCTCAAACCTGGGATCCCCTGCCTCTCAAGTGTTGAGGTTACCGCCCTCACGAGGCCCATGCTCAGTAAATATCTGCTTAATGACGGTGCAGTAGCAAGTAGGAAGTTTGATCAGACACCCTACTAAATTCAGGTACAGATGGGAGCTAGATCTTTTTTTTTTTTTTTTAAAGATTTATTTATTTCTTATAGATGAGTACACTGTAGCTGTCTTCAGACACACCAGAAGAGGGCATCAGATCCCATTACAGATGGTTGTGAGCCACCATGTGGTTGCTGGGATTTGAACTCAGGACCTCTGGAAGAGCAGTCAGTGCTCTTAACCACTGAGCCATCTCTCCAGCCCCGGGAGCTAGATCTTAAACGGATGTCCCTTCTTGGTGAGCTTTGAGCTAATTAGAAGCCAATTCCCATTTCCACTCAAAGTCTCCACACAGATCTTAGCTCTCACAGTTAGCAATGCTAATACCAGATTAGAACAGCATGAAAAACATTCGGGGGTGGGGGTGTTGTAAAACCCAAGCTGCGTGTGGTAGCATATACCCATAATCCTATAATCCTAGCATCTGAGAGGATGACACTGAAGGGTTGAGATTGGCCATGAGTTCGAAGCTAGCCTAGATCACTAGTTTTAGGCCAGCCCTGGCCTGGGTTAAATATACAAACAAAAACAAGCAAACACACACACAAATAGGCACACAAACACACAACCAAATGGATCTTAAGATACTTTGTGAAAATGGTTTGTTTCTTAGGAATCTGACATCCCAGGCCTGAAATCCAAGACTGGGCCCGTGCACAAGGTACCTACGGACCTGATGCTAGCCATTATGGAGACTGACCCAGGAGGAGGGAAAGAAACTGGCAAACTTACAGCTTCTTCCAGGTGCTGCTGGTCTGGATTATCGTTTGGCGTATGCCTCAGGATTTCTCGAAGGAGCAGAGGGTACTTCACTAGCCGGCTCCGGGGAATATCAAGGAAATTCCAGAGGTCGAGTTTGCGGCTGAAGGGTGATTCTAAGCAGCGCTGGAGGAAATCCTGCACTCTGTGGTCCTGCTTCTTGTGGTCCAGCAGGGCTTTGGCAGCAACTTGATTGCTGCAGTAGCTGTCATAGGAGCTGAGACAAGGCAGCTGGGAAAGAAACATAGAGAAGGCTGCATGTCAATGTCACTGCTGTGAAGGGTCAGGTCAGCATCACTCAGGAATGGACAGACACCAAACCGGTCTCCAGACCCGGCCACCGTCCTTTTATCTGCAAAGGTGGAAGAGACTAGCTGGTAGGATCTTCAAAATGACAGACAAGACACAAAAAGGAACTTTTATTAGTTGTAAATTCACTTTTTAAAGATCCCTATCAGGGGCTGGGGATTTAGCTCAGTGGTAGAACGCTTACCTAGGAAGCGCAAGGCCCTGGGTTTGGTCCCCAGCTCCGGGGGAAAAAACAAAAAACAAAAAAAAAAAAAACAAAAAACAAAAAACAAAAAAACAAACAACAACAAAAAAAAACAAAACTAAAGATCCCTATCGAAACTCGTTAGCGTGTTCTGGCAATTTAAACTGTTAACAAAAGAATCAGCGTTGCAGGTCCATACAGAACAGGGTGTGTGCATGTGCTTATGCATGTGTGTACGCATGCTCAGGTTAGTGCTGGGGGTTGAACCCAAGGCCTCATGCACGTTTGATCTTCTTCTACCTCTGAGCTATATGCCAGTCTCAGAATTTTCCTAACCCTTTCTATGTACTCAGTAAGGTAGAAGAAACCACTTATTTTATTTTGCGTGTAGTTTTTGGTGTATTTTTTGGTGTTCATGGGTGTTTGGAGGACGAGAGTCAACCTTGGCTGTCATCACTCGGGTGCCATGCACCCTGTTTTTAAATTTTGTGTGAGTTATATGTGTCTCCATATATGTAAGATGATGATGATGATGATGGGGAGGGGGGATATATGTGCACAGCACACATGTGGAAACCAGAGGGCAGTCCTAGGAATTAGTCCTCATCTTAGACAGGGTCTCTTTGTTGATTGCTGCTGTTCTGAAATGCCAGGCTCGCTGGTCTGCAACCTTCTGGGGATCCTATCTCTAACTCCCCATCTTACTGTGGAAGCACTAGGATTATGGACACATGAGTCTGTGCCTGGCTTTACATAGATTCTGGGAATTCAAGCCCCAGTCCTCATACTGCTACAAGCACTTTGCCTACTGACCTGTCTCCTAAGCTTCCTTTTAATTTTTAAACATTGATTTAGTTTTAAGATTTTTTTTGTTTTGTCTTTGTGTGTGTTTGTGTATGTGCACGACTTTGTCTTTGTGGACCAGGTGTGTGCAGGTGCCCATCGGCGCCAGAAGAGGGAGTCAGAACTGGGTTAGTTACATGCAGCTGTGAGCCATCCTATGGGCTTCTGGAAACTGAACTGTGGCTCTTTGGTTCAGAGGTTAAGAGCACTGTCTGCTCCTCTGGAGGTCCTGAGTTCAATTCCCAGCAACCATATTGTGGCTCACAACCACCTGTAATGAGATCTAGGGCCCTCTTCTGGCCTGGAGGTGTACATGTAAGCAATAATAAGTAAATCTTTAAAAGAAAAAAAAAGAACTCAAGTCGGGCAAGTGAGGATTGGGGATTTAGTTCAGTGGGTCTGGGGGAAAAGGAGGGGGAGGGGGAAGAGGAGGGGGAGGGGGAGGAACAAGCATGCTTAATGGCTGAGCCATATATCCAGCCCACCTGCTTTTAAGATTCTCTTAAAGAGACTTATCTATAAGACTTGGTGGGTCTTATAGACAGAAATCAAGGGTCAAACTCACAACCCAGGCCTTGTGTGACTCACCACAAACATTTCTACATTTGTTTAAGATTGAATGATTCCAGGGTGGCCCAATTATCAGGGGCCTCAAGAAGTTCAAGCAATAGTATGATTTAAAAAAAAAAAAAAAAAAACAGTTGTAGGAATTACGCATTAAAATCTTCTAAATGAGCTCTGACAGGCCAGAAAAGGTGTTTGGCACTACCTTCTGGATCACAGCACACTATCATGCAAGAATGGTTCCAGCTTGAAGAGGAGCACACTCACTGCTCTGCCTTCGTTCCAGAAAAGTGATCATTTCCCTGACATGCCCATCAGTCACATTGTGTAAATACCACATCGGAGACTCGAGCAAGGAGTTTCTCATCCCCTTCTGCTACTCCTCCCTCTCAACAATTCCTTCGCCTGACACGCTAGTGCAGAGTGCCCATGGCAGTAACACACAGCCAGTGGCCTGGCTGCAGACCCATGGCAGTAAAGTGCAGCCAATGGAAGCCAATGAACACACTGCGCTCACCACAACACTCTCCGTAGCATTCAATGCTAGACAGTGACAGGGGTCTCTTTTGTTTCTGCATCCTCGGGACTTTACATTGTACCATTAAACAACCAAGTCTGTATTCTGGATGAACAAATAAATATTAACAGACGATGGGAGCAGAGAGTAGTTGGCAGCTTGCGATCAATGCTCACAAAGAGAATAGCAGAGTCAAAACCACATAAAAATAAATTAAATAAATAAAAACACATACAAAACAAACAAAGTGCTGAGCACGGTGCCTCACACCAATCTTAGCACTCCAGGAGCTGTGGCAGGAACTGATGAGAGTTCAAGACCAGCCAGGATTACACAATCTGATCCTGTCTCAATGACAAACAAAAAAGGGGCAGAAAGGGCACCTACTGCCAAGCCTGAGTTTGATCCCCTGGACCTAGTGATAAGAAGGAATCAACTCTCATGGGTTAACATGTGAGTTCCACACACGAGAGAACAGGCTCCTACAAGTTGTCCTCCTGAATGCCCACATGCATGCACGAACACATGAATGCATGCACAAACATTAGCAAAACCCCATAGGAACAGAGTCAACAGAAATACAAGTGGCAGCATTTGAAGGTTTTAAATGTTCTGCCACTGTTTTAGGCTTCTTATTGAAATTATTTTCTTACCATGGAGTAGAAAAAGTTGCCGAGAAGTACCATTTAAGAGATTCACTACTGGGTTTGTTTCTTGGAAGTGTCTTCTTCCTTCCACTTGAGTGGACAAGCACACACACAAAACAACCTTTTGGTTTGTGTTAAAAGCAGCTGCAGAAATCCTTCGCTGACCTTATATTTTGAAGTAATGATAATCAGTACTCCCCCCCACCCAAGTGATGCTTGTAATTTAGATTTTCTGACTCAGTTCAGAATCACTTCAGGCTCTCTTAATTTCATTTCCACTTCCTCACCTCTTTAAAGACCCGGAAATGACCCATGTTTATGAACTACCAAGGAACTCTGGCCACACTGTCCAATGGACCATTACTTTCTCTGATCTTGCTACTTGCTACCATGGCAACCAAATTAAGCTCTGCTCCTTTGTTCACACCTGATGGGGTGCTCACTTCCTGGGCATGACTCAAAATGTATACAGATCCCCAAATATGTATGCACACTCTTTGAAACTGAGGTAAAAGCTCAGTGGTTTAAGGGGGAAAAACAAAACAAGAGGACTCTGGGAATGCAGCATTAGGTTCAAAAACAAACATAGGTGTTTGTGGATGACTGTTCTGTTCCCCAGTTTCCCCACTTAAAAAATGTGTCTAAGGAAGACCTTTCCCCCCTGAATGAGACAAGGCACACAAAATACACAGCATAGAGTTTACCCTCTGAGTAAGAAGCATTAAGTACTAGCTATTCTTTTTTTTTTTTTTGAAAGATTTACTTATTTAATGTATGTGAGTACACTGTAGCTGTCTTCAGACACACCAGAAGATCTCATTACAGATGGTTGTGAGCCACCATGTGGTTGCTGGGATTTGAACTCAGAACCTTTGGAAGAGCAGTCATCACTCTTAACCGCTGAGCCATCTCTCCAGCCCCAGTACTAGCTATTCTTACAAGCTATGATTCTCTTATTTGTTTTGTTCTGTTACATTGTTATTGTTTAAGATAAGGGTTCACTCTGGAGCAATCCAATCTGGAACTCAAAGCAAACAGGTGTGCCATGGTCAGAAGGTGTCATTTTGTTGCCAGTTGCCCCATCATCTGACTTTTCCGTCCTTTCCTTTCCTTATCTGAATGTTCTCTGAGAGGTCTCTGGGGACAGGGCATCACGTACTCCTCCCTGATCTTGAGTGTACTGTAAAGGCAGATGACTCTGAATGCTTGATCCCCCCACCCCAAGCTCTCCCGTACACATTCTCTTTTAAGATTTATCATCTTAATTATGCATATGTGGGGGAGGGGCTAAGTGCTCATTAGGGCTGGTGCCCTTGAAGCCAAAGGTCCTCCCAAAAATTCTTGGTAGTCTGTTTAAAGAGATGCTAAGTCGCCTAGCACCTAGTGGGAGGAGCTGACCAGAACAGGTTTCAGGTTTCAGCTGAGCCAGTAGCTCACTGCAGTGTTGGCTATCAGTACAAGATCTGCACAAGACTCTACCCATCAACATCTCACTGAGGATGGGGGCGGGCCCACAAGGCTCCACTCCTCCCTGAGGCCCTTTGGGCAGTTAGCGGTTGCTGGGGGAAGGGACATCACTTTCTTTTCTTCAGTAGTGAAAACCACTGTTGACTCACCCTTGCTCTTGTAAACAATCTCTCACTTACTCATGTGCAAGCAACTATAATTTAATTCAGTGGGTAATAAGAAAAGAGGAGGAGGAAAGGACTTGCTGGGAAGAGGAAAGGTTTTGGTGGGAGGGGGAGGGGGTAAGGGGGAGGAGTATGAGACAAAAACCACTAAAATTCAGTGTATGTATGAAACTGTCAAAGAGTAAGAAATTTAAAAGGCCCATATGCATATACACATATATATGAAAAACACTTTTTTCTGTTTTTCATATATATATATTTTTTAGAAACTCTATCATAAAAATTATCAGAATGAACGTGGATTTTTACTTGCATGTACCCTCTCTCTCTGTTCAGAATTAAAAATTAACCAGGATCTGAATTGACAGGAGCACTTGCTTTCTGCCTTGGAGAGCTTATAAATTATTTTATTCCTGAGACCAGTCACTTCGGACATTGTTTCTCTGTCTGAGGTTTGCTTGGACAGGAAGACCTGCCAGGAAGGGGACTCCCAGCATCTCTATCCAGAGTGGCTCCCCCAAGGAAAGCAAGTCCTCTGTTTAAAGTCTTCAAAGCACAACTCATGGATTCCCTCTAAGGCAAAGAGAGGCACAGTTGATACTGTCCTGGGGGGGTGGGGGGCAGTTCACTCATTCAAAAGGTTTTTTTTTTTTCCCTTTACAGGAAAATAATTCAATTTCCCATGGACTGAATGGACTCCGACTTTCTCATTCAGCGTCCAGAGAGGTGTTTATTTTGTTCTGTTTAAAAGGGTAGAACCCAAACAGATTCACCCCTTGCTAAATCACTCATACCCGTGCTCCTGGAGTTAAAGAGGAAAAACACTTAGCTGCACTTTGTTTCTCAGGAAATCTGGCAACAACAAGCCACTTGTTTCCTTTCAGGATGCTCTCCAAGCTTCCAGTCCCCGTTTGAGGCCTGGAGGGTCTAGACAGCAACTGACTGGCATGGTCACACTTCCTCTGGGTATACAGGACATAACTGCCTTCCCCAGATCAAATTAACCTCATAACACAAGAGACAAAAGTATATTTCAGGAAAAAAAAAAGTGAGTAAGGCAAAAACCCTCAAGCTTGAGACTGAAACAGTGTCACAATCTGCACACAGTGCTTAAAGGGACACCATCATTACTGCATCATAAAAAATGGAGCAGGAGCCCTGCTAACTCTGAAGGGAGGTCACTGTCTGAGGAAGTTTAAAAACACCGATGTAGACCTTCTCATTAAACCACTCCTGATTCTAGTCGACCCACTCTCTTTGGAGGAATGTCTTCATGGGTTGAAGAAGTTTAAAACAATACCAAGACGTATAAGGCAAAGTCAAAGGTTTGTGATGAATGATCCCTCCTGAAATATTGAAGCAAGTTATCTAAATTATTCAGCTGAGAACATTACATGTCCCCCAGATATTCTTGAGATATTTCCGCCTCGGTACTAAAATTGACTTCTGAACTAAAGCCAAGTCATGGGATCCTTCGAAGGTTCCAGATCGTGGCAGTAACTGAGAGGTACCAGGTCAGACACCAATGTTAAGAATTTTTGGTGGGGTTGGGGATTTAGCTCAGGTGGGGTTGGGGATTTAGCTCAGTGGTAGAGCGCTTGCCTAGGAAGCGCAAGGCCCTGGGTTCGGTCCCCAGCTCCGAAAAAAAAGAAAAGGAAAAAAAAAATAGTTTATAAGGGGTTGGGGATTTAGCTCAGTGGTAGAGTGTTTGCCTAGCAAGCTCAAGGCCCTGGGTTCGGTCCCCAGCTCCGGAAAAAAAAAAAAAAAAGAATTTTTGGCACATCCATGTGACATCAATGAGATCCAGAAGGTTTTTAGGAATGTTAGGAACAAGTTTACCTGGAAAGAGAATACTGATATATTAATAATACCTAAAAGCCCTCTCTATTGCTACACCCCTGCCTATTGTCCTGGAATACTGGCTCCATCAGAGGGATCACGGGATCTAATTCTGTCTAGAAGTCATTAAAGTTGTCTGCTTTCATTACCTGCTGCACAATGAACAAAAACATTTAGAGTTGGGATGGAGCATCCACGGACTCACTGAAGGGAAAGGTGGGTGTACAACGGGGGTGGTTGGAACGGGGGCAAAACAGCATACGCTTTGTCTAAGCGAAGGACACAAAGGAGCACCATTACACACTCAACTGAACACAGATTCAGGAGGAAGACCGTATGTTCATGAGCCTAACCGAAGATCACATCTTCATTCTTTAAGAAAGGGATCAGTGATAGCGGATGAAGGGCTGTATAACGAGCAGTTACTTAGGACCAGGAATGAATGCGCTGACTGCCAGCCACATGAACTCACTGCTGTGTTTGTAAAACTACCTTTAAACCACGGGATCTCATCCCATTCCCACCATCAGTACTGGGGAGCAAACCCAAGGCCTTGCACCTTCTAAGCAAGAGCTCTACCATCATAAATTATACCACAGTCAAGACTTTTTAAATAGATTGGAAAGCTACTTTTTTTTTTTTTTTTTTTGGTTCTTTTTTTTCGGAGCTGGGGACCGAACCCAGGAAAGCTACTTTTAATGATGAATGAGAATGTCAAGCCAGGCCTGGTGGCATAGGCCAATAAATCCCAGCTACTTGGAAGGTTGAGGCAGAGGTATCCCAAATTCCAGGCCTGTCTGGCTACAAAGTGAGTTCAAGGACAGTATGGGCAATTTAATAAGGAGGGAAAGAAGGTGGAAAGGGTATGGAGACAAGGCTCAGTGATTAAGTTCTTACACAGTATGTACTAAAAAAGTTAAAGTGTTAATTTTAAACTTAGAGTAGAAATGGAAATAATTTAATTGGCCTAGATCCAATGTAATCTAGTGTCATTTTATTTCAGATGAAACTAACAATAGTTTTGTGTGTTCTTTTCATTTGTTTGTTTGGTTGAAAAAGGCCATGCTGTCTGTCAATGAAAAAACCTGTAGTAGGAAAAACTTTATGCTTTGAAGACATAAACCCTCAATATATTAAGTATTTAACTTTTTATCTGATATAATATCCCACAAAGTCTTTGCCAACAACAAAAACAGTCCAGGTAAAGTAAAATCTATTTTCAAACAAGACCCGAGAATGTTTCTTACCCAGCCCACGAGGATGGGACCAACGTGTTCCGTCGAGCCATCGGGCTTCCGAACATCTCGAAGCTGACTAAGGAGGTCTGACAAGACACAAATGGAATGCTCATTTTGTTAGGCATTCACAGATGAGCAGAGGAGGCAGAAGCTTCTGGGCCCTTCCTGTTACTACATAATCACGGATGTTGATATCAGAAAACTACAAGTCATGACTCATGTGGGACCAAAATCGTACCTTCATGGAGAGGGATTAGAGAGTCCAGTGTTCCAAAAATCTGATTCAGCTCTTGTTCTGTCATTATTGAGAGTTTCAGCATGGGGTCATGGTAGGCCTGGAAAAGACAGGCAAGAGATGGTCAGAAATATTGAAATGCAAAGGAACTCAGTTGTTTATGCAAATGTATAATAAAAAAAACTGGCTTCCTGTAATTTCTCCCACAATGCCATGCAAACAGCAGATAGGTGTGGCTGGAAGAATAGAGACTAGAGTTCTGTCTTCAGCCTTTTGTGACTGATAAGCCAAGGTAGATTTTTCCCCCCCAAACCTTTCTACACTTTAGTTTACCCTACATCCCTACATTTAGTAAGGAGCAAAAATCCTACTTGGGGAGCAGTTTTGATTGTTACAAAGTTCCAAAAGTAAACATGATTATACACTTTGAAAAACTCCCATTTTATTCAAAATGAGCTAACAGCAGGCCTTTCCAAGTAAGTACTTATTTCAAAGAAAGGAAAGGTGGTTGGATCCTTTACTATTGACAGAAAAACAGTCTAGTCATAAAGCACTCTGGCAGGTCAGAAAATTAGAGGTAAGGCATCCAAGGAGGGTTCTGGAGACGAGCCATGTCGTTCAGAGGAGGCAGGAAATACCACAGAAAAAAGGACCTTGATTTGAGCTGATGCCTGTGTGAGGGGTGGAGGTGTATAGCTGAAAGGAAAGAGAAGGGTCCGGGGGAAAACCCTGTGAGTCAGAGGATGACCGAGAAGCATCTAAAGATGTTTACATTTGAGAAATCTCGACTCGGAAAGTGGGGCTTAGGCATCTGACCAGCCTATGGACGCAAGATGTGTTCCAGACTGAAATGCCTTCTTGCCTCTCTGAGCTGCACAGTGGCTAGCTCTACCCAACATGTCTTAGCTATGTCCACGCAAAGCCTAGATAGCCATCTCAGGAGTACAGGGGGAAGAGCTCTTTACTAGCACAATGTTGAACTGAGGATCTTAAGATGAGAAGCATTCTGCCAAACTCATGACTCCCTCAAAAACATGACAAAGAAGCCAGGGGAGCCCGAATTGAGCTTTCAAGGGAGGGAGGTCATGGGGATGGAAAGATTTGTAGTCAAGAATGTGCATGATGGAAGGCAAGGGTTTCTTCCCCTCCTCCCATAGATGGTGATTAACACGTTTTCAGCTGGGGTCTAGCTCAGCAGTAGACATGTGCTAAGCATGTTTAAGTCTAAATCTGATCCTCACTACTTAACAAATAAGCCCCCCCCCATGCCCACAAGCCCCTAAACCCCATTTCCATATGAAAGACCATAACTTATTATGCTGTACAAACACTCACTTCACTTTACCTACTTCCTCGACCGATTTCTCTAGTGAACGAAAAGGCCCTACATGACACTCCTTCTCTGACATGTTTTGAAAGACAGGCTCTGGAAGGCTGGTCTCGTGCTCTAGGCCCTCCTCCTCAGCCTCCTGAGTAGCTCAAGAGAGACTTCGAGGACAGCGAAACACACATGAAGTCAGGCCACCATGAGCACCTTCAGATTTAAACAGATCCATCCTCTGAGGGGCACTAGACGTGCAGAGGCATCCGGCAGGTGCCTGGTGTAGACAGCTATTTGCCTTCTTGCTTTGAGCCATTTCCTCTGCTGCTGGGTTTGTGGTAAAAGGTTCTTTTCAATTGTGAGTTAGTCATAAAGAGACTACCCCAAAGCATCGGCTCAGGGCTGTGAAATGACTCGCAGGGCAGAGAAAAACACGGGGTGACTCAAACAGCTACTGTGTCTTCGCTTACCTTTTTTGCTAATTTCAAGTCCTCTATCAAATCCTCTTCACCTTGAGAAAGCTCAAAAATTGCCTGAAAAATAACCCAAAAAAACCAAAAAACTGGCTCAGTTCTTTCGTTTATGAGACCAAATTCAAACAGAACCAACATTCAAAAGCTCCAAATACCCTTAAGCTAGACAAGCCTGGGGTGATACTCAAGGAAGCGTATGCTGAGTGCGTGCAAGGGCCTGTGTTTAATACCCTGCAGATTAGGAGGGAGAGGAGGAGGAGGAAGGTGAGGAGGAGAGGAGGAAGAAGAAAGGGAGAGGAAGGAAGAGGGGAAGTATTGGGAAGGAAGAAGAGAAGAAAAGGAGAGAGAGAGAGAGAGAGAGAGAGAGAGAGAGAGGGAGAGAGAGAGAGAGAGAAAGTAGTAGTATAGTGGTAGTAGTATAGTAGTAGTATAGTAATAGTAGTATAGTGGTAGTAGTATAGTAGTAGTAATAGTAGTAGTAGTAGTAGTTGTATAGTAGTAGTAGTAGTATAGAAGTAGTAATAGCAGTAGTTGTTGTAGGTTAATTAGCCTGAAGCAAATGCCCTTGCAGCTAAAAGCGTCAAGGAAAAGCCTCGTCTGTGAGAGAACATGTATTTCTAACCTACACAGTCACCCTTGCTGTTTTGGAACTCTGACGAAACCCAACACAAGGGAACTGTGTCAGATGGACCTGGCGGTGTTATTAACCAGACCGACACACTCTGCTTCTCTTTTACCCAAAGAAGGCAAGTCTCAGCAGAAAGTTGTATTCCTATCCTCTACTGAAGACCGGGGTTGAGAAAGAATGCAACGGTTTATTACTGTAAATAGAATTTGGTGGGGTCAGCCCACTCTCAAGTCCCACAGGGTATAATGAATAAGATTAGAGGGGCTGGGGGCTGGGGATTTAGCTCAGTGGTAGAGCGCTTACCTAGGAAGCGCAAGGCCCTGGGTTCGGTCCCCAGCTCCGAAAAAAAAAAGAACCAAAAAAAAAAAAAAAAAAATAGATTAGAGGGGCTGGCTCTCTGTGAGAGTGTGTAAATGGGCCAGTTCTAATTTGGCTCCATTAGGCCAGCATAATTTAAAGAGCTATGATGTGCAGCACACCCTCTCCCATCTGGGAATTTAAACACTGGGCAAACATTGTGGTATTAAAGGACTACAAGTCTCTGATGATCATCCAGGAGCAACTGTACTGTTTCCAGCTGGAAAGGAGGCGTCAACGGCTTGCGGGCGCGTCTGCCACCCTGAGGTTCAGGTGGGGCAGGATACTGGGCTGCAGGGACACTCTTCCCCAAGGCCCAGCAAAGCCTCATGTCACGCCTTACTGAAATAACCACTGTCACATGAGAAGCTGCACAGACGTCCTGTGCGCCTATGAGCTCATCAACTATACTGACCAATGGCCACCCCACCAAGGGAGGAGAACCATGGGTGAACACAGTGGAGAATACTTTGGCTTTGAAGTAAGAAAAGAGCCAGGTTCAAATCCTGACTGTGGCTTACCACTGTTCACCTTGCCTTAACGTCTTTCTCATGTACAGTCTGTCTTTCCTTTTTCTACACTGTCAGACTGTATGAATGAATATATATATATATATATATATATATATATATATATATATATATATATATATATAATCAACAACACAGAAATACAGAAAAACATAAGGAAGGGAATTTTAAATCACCCACAATAGCATCTCGTTAACTCTGAGAATACAGAAATAACAAAGTCAATTTCTCCTTCCTTTCCTCTCTTCCTTGTCTTCTTTATCCTCCCAGTCTCTCTCTTCTCTTCCCACCCCTCAATTCTGTTTTTCCTCCTCCGTTTTTCATAACACAGGTCATCTCTAGCACCCGCTGTGAGGACTTTCCTCTGCACTGCAAACAGTGAATTCTGCAACACACGCTAAGTAGCTGGCCTCTAATTCAGTTACTTTTTGTTTTTGTTTTTGAGACAGGGTTTCTCCGGGTGACCCTGGCTGTCCTGGAACTCACTCTATAGACCAGGCTGGCCTCGAACTCAGAGATCTACCTGCCTCTGCCTCCTCAGTGCTGGGATAACAGGCACACACCACCTCCACGACCACCTCCACCACCACTGCCTGCCCATCAATTCTAATGCTACCTACTGGGAGACAGCATCAAGTCCCCCACAGGAGGGCTCTGTCCCAAGACTCCTTACCCTTTTATATGCTAATCAAGACCTCAAGTAGTTTGCCTAATGACTCACACACAGTTGAGAAGTCAGAGTTTCCTTGATTCCTCCTCAGGCTTAATTTGTCACAACTACTCACAGAACCCAAGGCCACACTGGTTTATAGGACATGAATGATAAAGGATAAGAGGATTAGGTAAGTGTAGGAACTGGGGAAGTTATGGGTGCAACCTACACATTCCACACCCTTTCTGGATCTACTGCACCACCCTCCCAGAACCTTCATGTTTACTTATTTAGCTCTTAAAACTGTGGCCTTCTGGGTTTCTATGGAGATCCAGACAGCAGGACAGATGACATCATTGGCCCTTGCTTATCACCTGTAACCATCAGCCTCTCTCCCTCCCCAGAGGCTAACAGGGAGAGCCATATCTTAGTTTGGTTTCTGTTGCTGGGATAAACAAAAGCAACTTGGGGAGGAAAGGGTTGATTTCATCTTACAACTCTGAGGTCATAGTCCATCATCACTGAGCGAACTCAGGGCCCAATTCCAGGCAGAAGCGTAGGGGTAGGAACTAGAAGAGAGGTCATAGAGCAGCGGTTGTCAGCCTGTGGGTCGCAGCCCCTTTGGAGTCGCATATCAGATCTTAATGTTACGACTCATTTCCAGGTATGATGTAACAATGAGAATAAGTTATGGTTGAGGGTCACCACAACATGAGGAACTGGGTTAAAGGGTTGAAGCATTAAGAAGGTTGAAAACCGCTGTCATAGAATGCTACTTACTGGCCTGTCAACCTGTTTTCTTATATTCCAGCAGACCACCAGTGTTAGGGTGGTACGCTCACGGTGGTGGCCTGGGCCCTCCCAAACCAATCAATCAAGACAACACCCCCCACACTTGCCTGTAGGCAATCTAATGGAGGCATTCTTTTCAATCAAGTTTCCACTTCCCAGCTAAGCTAACTGTGTCAAGTGGAAAAAAAAAAAAAAAAAGA
Source organism: Rattus norvegicus (assembly GCF_021556685.1). Classification (NCBI taxonomy): domain Eukaryota; kingdom Metazoa; phylum Chordata; class Mammalia; order Rodentia; family Muridae; genus Rattus; species Rattus norvegicus. The sequence continues at coordinate 2,640,813 of NC_141549.1, read as the reverse complement.
ACCAGAAAATTAGGACAGTCTGGAAGTCTCGATGCTGCTATCCGCCTAGGTCTCACTAGTGTCGGGGACCCAGCCTAAAGCTTTCCATAGCTGACAGTCATCATTCAGTCTATTCACTTCTGCTTGAGGATGTGAGACTCTGCATGCCACACAGATGACGATCAAACACATGTGTTCTAATATCACATAAGATGCTGCCATATTCCCACGTGGGACTGTGGAGGGTGCGTGCATTATTTTAAAGGCTGGAGTCCTGTGTGATAAGCAATGATACATTTACATGGTACCCAACACACACTGCACAAAATGGGCACGAGGAAAGAAGAACCTTCACTCTTAGCTCCCACACGGGGTGGGGGAGAGGCCTGAACCACTGTGTTAGTGAGCACCATTAATCCTAGCACCGGGGAGTGGAGCAAAGGGTTCTCTGCAAGCTTTGCAGCACCATAGAGAAGAAGTGAGCAGCGCCTGTACTGACAAACCCTCCAGAGAAGGAGGTGCCACCATAGCTTCTTAGACATCGGGTTACAGAAAACTTACAGGAAAATTAACTGTCCTCCATGAAGAAGAAGTTTTTCTTTATAAAGGTAGGGGGGGAAAAAGCCAAATATTTTTTTAAACTTCCTAAAAGTGACTACCAAAATATAAATAAACGATTGTAGTGGGGTTGGGATTTAGCTCAGTGGTAGAGTTCGGTCCCCAGCTCCAAAAAAACCCAAAAAAACAAACAAAAAAAAAAAACCCAAAAAACAAAACAACAACAACAAAAAAAACCAACCAAAAAATGATTGTAGCCGTGCATGGTAGCCCCTGCCTTTAATCCCAACTCTTGGGAGGCAGAGGCAGGCAGGCAGATCTCTTGGTTTGAGGCCAACCTAGTTTATATAGTGAGTTTCCAGACAGCCAGAGCTACAGAGAGAGTTTGCCTCAAACAACGGCAACCACAACAACAAAAACCAAACCAAACCAAAAAGAAAAAAAAAAAGTAACCGATATAAATAAAATGAAGATGGTTGTCTTTGTGAGGGTAAGAATCCTAACTGGGGGGTTGGGGATTTAGCTCAGTGGTAGAGCGCTTGCCTAGGAAGCGCAAGGCCCTGGGTTCGATCCCCAGCTCCGGGGGGGGGGGGGGGGGGGAAGAAAAGGAAAAAAAAGAATCCTAACTGGACACTTGGTGTCAACATTGTAAAATCGCTAGGCTTTTCACAGTGGGGCCACACCCACACAGCTGGATGCTAGCCTTCCGGTATCCCTTCCCACGTGACCTGGCTCTGAGGGCTGATGCAGTGACCCACAGGCAGCTCCATGGGTCCCCAGCTTACCTCCTGTCTCTTGATCTCCTTGGCTGTGAGCACCTGACTGACACACACATCGAAGGTCTCACTCCAGAGTTTGCTGTCCCTCCGCTTCGTGCTTGAGGAGGTGGCATTTCTGGACCAGGCTCTAGGGGCGAGGATGTCGGGGCGGCTCTCATTGCGGAAGCTGATGGACCGCTACACAATGACAAAAAGAAACCACCATGGGGTCAGCAGCAGGACTGGGTGGATCTGTTTTGAGCAACTTCCTGTTATGATGACACAAATCATCTGTAAGAAAGGGCATGGCCAACGCTTTTAAGGAGTGGGCACCCTCTGTGGCCTATGCACTGAGGAAAATGAACAGGGCCTTTTCGTTCTGTGTAACCGGGACACTGAGTGAACTGTAGAACAAGAGGGTGGCGGGCCAGGCTCACAAAAAAAGGCAGTTCTCCAACACACACTCAGTGGCTTCTTTCCAATGGACGTCTATTCTTCAGAAGTACAATGGAAAACAGTGGATAACCCACCCTCTCCTACAACAGGACCCCACTATCCCGGGTGCCCCCTTATACAGTCTGGGTAGGCTTCTCCTGGCCCAGTCAAATGGAGAGTGCCACCATCCCGATTCAGGGATGGGTAGAGATCCCTGAGCTACGAGAGAAAGGGCAGGAGTATTCCTCTGGTCCTGTGAGTTCAGAGATGACAACGCACAGACATTCCTTGCAGCAATTCTCCCTGGTCACACAGAACGAATCTATTTAGCACAGGTGAGAAGAAAGGGACACATTTGATGAAGGCTGGAGAGAAAGACTGAGGGAGGAAGTGAACAGACTTTACCAAACCAAACCGTTTGAGCTCCTGGATCCCGCCATGCCTGAAGCCTGAAGGACCACCCCTAGTCATCTAAGTTACACAGGCTAATACAGTCTTCTTTCTGTCTCCAGTAGTTGGGGTTCTATCAAGTCAAAATGTTGAACCAACACACACACCGAGACCACCCCGCGGTAAGTAACGCCTACCCGGACATGTTTGTTCCTTTGCAAAGAGGCCCCAGCTGCGTTTAAAGGTCTGATTACCCAAAGTCCATCCTGAGTGAAATATACTACCACAGGGTTTTCTCGTGACAGCCACAAAGTATCCAAAGAAAGGTAATGTGTCATCTTTAGTCTTTACCCTGCAAGATTTCAACACGTTCCCTAGAGACGGACAAAGCAAAGTGTATTACTACATTCGCAAAGATAGCTTTTTTTTTTTTTTAAGATAAGTTCTCATGGGATCAGAGAGATGGCTGAATTGTTAAGATGATCGCTGCCCAGCAAACCACTGAACTGAGAATAGGACCCCCGTTGAAGGAATCAGAGAAAGAACTGGAAGAGCTTGAAGGGGCTCGAGACCCCATATGTACAACAATGCCAAGCAACCAGAGCTTCCAGGGACTAAGCCACTACCTAAAGACTATACATGGACTGACCCTGGACTCTGACCTCATAGGTAGCAATGAATATCCTAGTAAGAGCACCAGTGGAAGGGGAAGCCCTGGGTCCTGCTAAGACTGAACCCCCAGTGAACTAGACTGTTGTGGGGAGGGGGACAATGGGGGGAGGGTGGGGAGGGGAACACCGATAAGAAAGGGGAGGGGGGAGGGGGATGTTTGCCCGGAAACTGGGAAAGGGAATAACACTCGAAATGTATATACGAAATACTCAAGTTAATAATAATTAAAAAAAAAAAAAAGATGATCGCTGCCTATCAGAAGACTACATTTTGGATTCCAGCATTCAAAACTATCTATAATTCCATCTCCTGGGAGATCTGATGTCTCTAGCCTCATAGAGTACCTGCATGTACACAAACACACATGCATGCATAATTCATACATACACACACGCATGCATACATGCACAGACATACATGCTTTAAAATATTAAAATAGGGGCTGGAGATTTAGCTCAGTGGTAGAGCCCTTGCCTAGCAAGCAAAAGGCCCTGGGTTCGGTCCCCAGCTCCGAAAAAAAGAAAAAAAATATTAAAATAAACCTTTTTAAAGAAGACAGGTTCATTGGTTATAGAACATAGGATGACCTGGAACTCACTGTGTAGCCCAGGCTGGCCTCAAACTCAGCATCCTCCTACCCCAACCTCCCAAGAACTGAAATTATAGGTGTGTACTACTCTATCCAGCTAAAAACCAATAACACCTCTCTCTCTCTCTCTCTCTCTCTCTCTCTCTCTCTCTCTCTCTCTCTCTCTTTCTCTCTCTCTCTCTCTTTCTCTCTCTCTTGCAAAGTCCCTGTGGCGCTGCTCCCCAGGCCTGTGGTGTGAACTTCCACTCAGCTTGGCAAAGAATCTGACCACAGTGGCATATTTATGAGTATCTCCTGCCATTCCCCCATTACCCCGCCTCTCTCTAGAGTGTTACATTTCTTTAGTTAGTTAGTTGCTAACCCTCCTTGCTTCTCCTAAGCAAGTCTCTTTCTCACAAGTGTTTCTCCCATTTCCCAGCCAACTCCTCACTTGTGTTCAGAATACAGCCCAGCATTCGCTCTCTTTTAGGGAGGCCACACCAATGTCCGACCTCTCTCCTGTTCTGACACTGGGACACACCTCTGACAGGACAGTGGCCGCATCTTGCTCTATTTATGTACCTTGATTCTAAATGATTTTGAATGTGGCCTGTGAGCCTCTATCACTAAGACTGTACAGGTTAGCTCTCAGTTCTCTGAGCTCCAACTATGAAATTCAGTAATTACGACTCATCAGGGAAGTTTTTGATTTTATTTAAAAATTGGAGGGGGGTGACTAAAGAGATGGCCATTAAAATCACCATTAAATAAATTAAAACTACCTGTTGCTAGAACTGTCTAGCCTTTAAGACAACTCTGAGATAATTTAGCTTCTAAAACTCCCTTTCATGCAAACGTGACCAGCATTAAAATCTGTGTATGATCCCTTTTCATAATTATGCAAACCAGATGCGAGCAGATATTTTTAATGCCTTCAGTTTCTCTCTCTCTCTCTCTCTCTCTCTCTCTCTCTCTCTCTCTCTCTCTCTCTCTCTTTTTTTCCCCCTCACATGGGTGTTACAGCTGACTTCTAGCTTACTTTCTGATCTTTCAGAACCTGAGGAAATGGAAAATGTTATAGGAAGTTTCCAAGGGGCTTTGGGGTGTCTCCAGGGCTTTGTGGAGGCAATTCTTTGTAGTCTTGCAAGCAGCAGGTAAGTTCCAGGGCTAGCAGGAGCTTCAGGTGAGCACGTGACATCTGAACCTGCTCCGTGCAGGACAACAAGAAAGCGTTTGCCCAGGTTACGAATGGTGTTGCACAAGTCTTGGGCTCTCTGAAACACGCCCTTATAAATACCAACTAGACTAAATGGCCATAGCTTGCCTACACTCAGAATCAATTAGCCACAGACTGAAAGGTTAACACAAGGCAGTGAGTCACCAGCCGGCTCTCTCTGTGGTTCTGATGGGCAGATGGGAACTGTAGAACAGAGAGAAGAAAATACACACAAAGGAAGGCACAGGACACAGGCAAAAGTCTCCACTTTCACTTGGAGGGATGAGTTACCGTACTTTCAATCTGACAAACACTGGACTTCCCCCAAGAGTTGGAAAGTCATTTATACCAACTTGAAATGCTTATGTCTTTGCAAAATTGTGCAATTTTTAGATACAAATTCTCTTCCTTTTTCCCCAAAAGCACATCCTGGCATTAATCATTGTTGTATTTAACATCTTTCCAAGTTTGTTTGTTTTTTTTTTTCCTAAAAACAATGTTTTCTCTTTTCAGGCAACTATACCTTTTTCATGGTAGTATATAAAACTCATCCTTCAAAGCTTAACCAAGGGGTTGGCCAGACACTTCAGAGGCTAAGGACACTTGTGGCTGTTCCTTTCAGAGGACTTGATTTTGACTCCTAATGTGACTCCCAGCTCACACCACCAGCAACTCCAGCTCCAGAGGATCCAACTTCCATTTCTGGCCTCCACTGGCTTCAGCATTCATGTGCACACACCCCCTCCAACCGCATACACAGTTAAAACTTAAACAAGCTATGTAGTAAAACACACCTGAGGTGAACAACAGAACAAAACACAATGTGTAGAATAGTGTGCAAAGTATGAGAGATTAAATAGGAAAATGCCACTATGAAACTCATTAATTTGGTTACTAACATAAAAAGTCAATTAACAAAAAAAAAAGAAAGTTCCTTTCAAGTAAAAACAGTGAGAGCAAGTTCTGGTAACATAAAATTAGCCAACTTGGTAGTGACCGAATTAGTGGTATCCAAAACCAATTTCTTAGTCCCAAACATTTTCTTCACCTCCAAAGTCACTCCTTAGCAATGGCTGTGTGGGACCCTGCCGTCTAGGTGGAGCCCATACTTACTCATTGCCCTCCTGATGAACAGTGGAATCATTTCTGACAGCTCACTGTTATAAGAAGTACCTGAGGGAACACCCTTTGTGTGTCTGTGCTGATATTTATGAAGGCAGACTCCCTTATTCTAAAAACTATCAAACCTTACTTATTTTTATTGCATCTCATTCGAATTGCTGGGGGTTCCAAGCTCTCATCTTTGCTCAAATAAACATGTCAATACTCAATGCTAAAATGAGTTACCAAATTATCTGTCAAACAGGCCAAGTACCTCTCCCAGACAGAAGCAGGGTAGCCTACACCTTCACTCTCCTCCAGGTAGATGAGATCTTCACACAGGCAAAAGTCAGTGTACCTGAGTTCTAGTATCCTGTTGTGAATATAAGAACTAATAGAGAGATGGCTCAGTGGTTAAGAGCACTGACTGCTCTTCCAGAGGTCCTGTGTTCAATTCCCAGCAACCACATGGTGGTTCACAACCATCTGTAATGGGAGGGAACTCTTGTAGTGTGTGTCTAAAGACAGCTGCAATGTACTCATATAAATAAAAATACATAAATCTTAAAAAAAGAAAAAATGAAGATATTTTTATGCATTAATTAAGACCTGCTTGATTCATTGGAGATTTTCATCATTGCCACTTGGGGAGCTCCCTCTTAGGGACTTTTCCTGTGAGTTCTCTTAGTGACTGCCAATCTCAGGGTGTCACTCATGGGAATTATCTTAAGGGCTCTTCACACACTGATCCTTAGCCCTTTGGATGCAATCTTCCAATTTACACAGCACCTCCTATAATCACAGCATCCTGATAGAGTACGAGTCTGTTTTCATTTACTGAGGCTGGGGTTAGAGGGAGGTGCTAAAGCGCTTGCCCAGACAGGATCCAAAATACACACTTTGTTTCCAAAGTCCTCTTTTTATGCTGGAGCTGTACCCATTCGTTCCAGGAACTCACAGGCTGTCCCAAGGTTTCAGAGAGAGAGCAGGTCAATCTCCTACATTCTAGGAAAGGAATTGGCTGAAGGAAAGAGAATGCACTGGGCTCAGTTTTAGGAATAACTAGTGATTTTTGACCAACCAAACTCCAGATTTACACCCTGGAGCTGTAATGGAACTGGGTCAGGTGTGTGGTCAATGGCTGCTCAGCCCTAGGATGGTAGTCCCTGAATCAGTCAGAGCTTTAGACATGGGCAGGTGTTCATCATGGTGCCAGCCACAAACCAGGAACGACGGCTGGCCTGGTTAGCAACATAAACGGGTACAATTACACAGGAGGACTGAGTTAGGGGGAAGAACGTGACTCCTGCTACAAGAATCCCAAGGGACAAAAGCCACCATGCTTCTAGGATCCCTGCCTCCACACCCTTTATTTTTCTGTACTTGGATGGTGTGCCTCATGGCCTTGCTATCTTTCTAACCTAGCTGTCTTGTTTCTGATTCCCCTTTCTTCACAACAGAGGACAAATCCATTGATTTTTCTCATCGCTTTGACCAAATACCTGACTTAAGGAGCAACTTAAGGGAGGAAGGGCTTTATTTTGGCTTACGGTTTTAGAGCTTTCAGCCCATCTGTGGCAGAACAGGTGTGGCAGCAAGAACACGAGGGAAGGAGCTAGCTCACACTGAGTTCACCAAGCAGAACGTAGACAGGAAGTGGGGATGAACTATAAAAACCTCAAGACCTGCTCCACTGTCTCCAACAAGGTGCTACACCTCCTACAAGTTCCATGACCTTCCAAAACAATACCCACTGGGGACCAAGTGTTTGAACCGGGTGATGCTTCATATGGAAACCATGATGGTGAGCACCTTGAAGGCATGCACATCTAGCTGCTTCACTCACTGGTGGATTTTTCAGCCTTTCACACACGGTAGGGAACAACAACTTGGGCACTATAAAAAGTGAATGTCAGGGGAAGGAGAGAGTTGTTCTGTGCCTGCACTGTGGGAGGAGCTTTAGAACTCTTCTAACCCCGAGAAGTAGGATTCCTGCTCCCATTTTACAGATAGGACACTTGAGGCTCACAGAAGGTGAAATTTGATGAAGGCCATGAAGTTAATAAATAGTTCACTTAAACCAGGGGGCGGGGCATTCAAAATGATAATCCTGGTCTGCCCTCATGCAAGGTGGTTCGTGAGCCAAAGTAGATCGAGTTTTGTGCTACTTCTTAGTCTGTAACAGTTTCTCGATCTTGTAGCCACTCAATTCTGGAGTCGACAAGCTTATTATGCAGAGCTGTCCTGTGCATCGTAGAACACTTAACAGCATCATTGGTCTCTAACCGCAATGTGCACGTAGCACCCCTCAACCCAGCTGTGCTGAGCAAAGCATCTTGAGTCCCTGCCTATGTCTCCTTAGGTGAGAAACACTGGTCCATTCAAACTGACGGACTCGACCTTGGACGAGTCCACATAACCACAGAAACAAGCGCATCGACCTGCTGGGGAGGGAGGATTTGGGGCTAGCAGTAGAAACTGTTCCAGAATAAGCAAAAGTTTCCATGAGGAAAGAGAGCCCTGCAAACAAGCAGAAGCCCAAAGCTTGTCAACTGCTGGCAGCTAAAATAACAACAGCCATATGGGAGACAGACGGACGCAGACTTTGGAAATGGGTACTCGTGTTTACACCCAAGCTGGGGCTGCAGGAGAGGTGCTGCAGGTGGGCAACACACTGTCTGCTGGGTAGGAAACAGGCCCATTTACGTATGTCAGAGGAAGTGTAAGCTCAGCAGGTAGATGCCCTGGGACAGATCCGATCTGTTAATGCTGCCTGTTCAGTGGGGGTGATTGCTCCATCCTTTTGCAAAAACAGAAGGTCCCCATAGCCAAAGATAACATGTTCCAATACAGAGCACGGGCCAGGCACATTCTCTCCACCTTCCCGACTGCAGATGGTTCAATAGTAAACAGTTTGGACGCTAGAATGGGACCGGAAGAAGAAATGTGTTCCACTGGGCCTGCAGTGGTGGGTTAAAGCAAAAAGTTCCAGAATGTTGTCACGGAAGACCCTGAATAGTCTTCCAAAGAAGTCTCCCAAAGGCTGCATTCAGTCTGCTTAAAACGAGGGGCAGCACTCCCCCACCACGTGGCTCTATCACATTGGACCTCTGTGCTAATCTTCTGAAAGGGCCTCTCAGGAGAAAGGCAAGAACCAGAGGATTGAGTGACTGGCACAATACCTGGTAAGGCTAGGAATGGGGACTGTGTACAGCCGTTCACCTCCAAAACATAGACGAGTTGAAAGCAAAGACTCTACTCCCAAAGTTGACGTGGCTTTAAGTCAACTCACGTGGCTAGGAAAACTCAGGTCTCTGGCTTCCGGTATTCTCATCGTAGAGGCAGCACAATAATTAGAACCTCACAAAGCTGAAGTGAGGATTGGTCAAGTCTAAGTAGGTCAACAGCTTGGCCAGATGCCTAATGGCACAATCAGCAGGAGATGGCTGGTACCTGTGCCACTGTGGGTGTGGGTTTTAAGACCCTCATCCTAGCTGCCTGGAAGTCAGTATTCTGCTAGCAGCCTTCAGATGAAGATGTACAACCCTCAGTTCCTCCTGCACCATGCCTGCCTGGATGCTGCCATGCTCCCTCCTTGATGATACTGGACTGAACCTCTGAACCTGTTAACCTGAATTAAATGTTGTCCTTATAAGAGTTGCCTTGGTCATGGTGTCGGTTCACAACAGTGAAACCCTAACTAAGACACCACTTTAGCTCCCTATGTTCGCTTCCCCTGATGATGCACTGTAACCTGTAAGACAAATAAATTCTTTCTTCTCCTCATAGTGCTTTATCACAGCAGTAGAAACCTATCTACCATTGCTAGACCATTAACTGTACTGCTACCATTAGTGCTTGTCTATATACCCATCAGTCCCTTCCCATCCAGGGAAATAAGTTCTAAGAGCCCGTGGTGCATGTGTGAATCCACAGTATTATCTATCCTAATATAAACTCTGCTTTGTCTATACATACCTATGACAAAGTTTACTTCATACATCAGGCACATTAAGAGATTCACCATAATTAATAGAAGAACAGTTATAGCGATACACTGTAACTGTGGAGGCTAAGTTTTATCACCTTGATTATTTACTAGCAGATTGAGACACAATTCTGGGTGTGTTTCCAGCAGAGATTAAATGAGAGGGAAAGACCAGACATGAAGGTGGGGAGCGTGTGCTATCCCTCGGGCTTCCTGCAACCTCAGAATAGAAGAGGGAAGGGAGAGAACCCTTCTGCCTTTCCCCTTCTGCCTCCTGGTCCATGACGATGCAGACACCTGTCCTCCGCCATGTGCCCCTGCCGCCTTGATGCTCTGCTCAAATGCAGAAACCATGATCGGGAACACATCATCCCTCCCTTGTGTTTCTGTCAGGCATCTGATCACAGATACACACAGTTAATTCATACAACAAAGTCATCTTGACAGTTTTCACTTACCATTTTTTTTTAAATCATAGCTGATCATGGGTAGCCCTAACTAAGGGAAAGTGAAATCACCAATAAGGAAAAGAATCAAAAAAAAAAAATAAACAAAAAAAAAAAGGGGGCTGGAGAGATGGCTCAGCGGTTAAGAGCACCGACTGCTCTTCCAGAGGTCCTGAGTTCAAATCCCAGCAACCACATGGTGGCTCACAACCATCTGTAAAGGGATCTGATGCCCTCTTCTGGTGTGTCTGAAGACAGCTACAGTGTATTCATATACATAAATTAATAAATCTTTAAAAAAAAAAAAGGAAAAGAATCACTTGGATGCTTTCATCCACAGACAACAGCAGAAACACATCAGCATTACTTAAGACCAAATAGCTTCTTGGAGGAACTTCACTAAAATAGCCAGCAGGAGAGAAAAACCCATCGGCATACGCTGCTATTTATAAAACCTCAGTGTCTGGAAATAAACAGCCGAGCATGGAGCTGGTGGTATAGAACTTGCCTAGCACATGCCAGACTTTAGACTTTGTATCCCCAGCTTTTGTAACAAACAAACAAATAAACCAACTTGAATATGGCCGAAGAGTGCTCAACAGCAGGGAGTAAAGTGTTACCACAGAACGAAAACAGCAGACAGGTTAAAAACAGTCTTCTCTTAAAAAAAAAAAAAAATTCTTTTTGAGAACAGCTCAAGGATAGCAGCAAACCACGCACAGAGTCGAACAAAGAGAAGAGAGATCTCCATTTAAAATACACAAAATGGTAGCAGGGGTCTACCCTTGGACGGTGGGGTTTTATCTTCAACTTTGTAACTCTCCACATTTATCTTCCAGATTTTGTACAATAAAGAGATAACTAAGAAAATCAAATTGGCTGAGGAACAGGCATGGCCATGAACACTGACTTCAACAGAAAGGGCATCAACACATCTCCACCCAGCTCACGAACGGCCATTGAAAGCACAGTGGAAGGGTTCAAGCAATTCATACATGCCAAGCACCCAAGACCCTAAACCAGGGCAAACCTGGAGCTCAAAGGAATTCTTCATGGAGTGAATGAAAAGCAGAAGTTAGCATTTGGTACAGGTGTGGAGAAAGCATTACCAATGTGCTCAGCACTAGTCAAAACTCCGGTGGCTCAGGGCAGCCGACCAACCCTGAGTCCAGTACCATGACCGGCTCTTACATGATAATGTCCACGACAAAGTATTCCACCAGCTGGGAAGAACGCCTCTCCCCACTGGGGCGAACAGAATAAGGGCCAGCTGAATGCAGGATGCTTCAGCGCCAAAGTCTGGTGGCTATTTTTAGATCCTGGCAAACCACTGGCTGTATTGTGACCAATTTTTTGCCTTTTTGTTTTTTTTTAAGAAACCTAACCACGGAAGCAGTACGCAGAACACCCACCAGCAGGTCTCCTTGCAGCACTTGCTGACTGTGTGACCCTGGACCCGGGTTTAAAGCTTGGGGCTCTTTATAGATGACACTGAGATCGCCCTGTAGAGTTCTGGGGGAGGTGATGTCAGGCACTTGGAATAGGAGCTGTGGCACTGAGAACACCTATGAGTTGATGGTTTCTAAAGGCCACCTATAACGCTACTAAAAAGGACAGGCCAGAATGAGGAGTCACTCCTGACACCCAGCACTGGTGACACCCAGCTGTCCATTACCTGCTGGATGCTCACATTCATATACGCAAAGTAACCAGGGACCCAAAACTTTTGCCATTCACAAGAAATGTATGAAAAGAAACCTTAGTTTTCAGACATGGTTCCTTAAGTCCCTGCACCCACGTGACCATCCTACGATGTCTCAGGTGTAGATAGATGGTACCAGACTCGTCATTCCTTTCTCAAGCCCAGAGTTAGAGCACTTGCCTAGTATGCATGAGGCCCCAGGTTCGATTCTCAGGACTGCATTAACTAGAGTAGTACATGCCAGAAATGTTAGCATTGAGGAAGTACGGGCAGGAAGATCAAGGTTCTCCTCAGCTACATAGCAAGTTCAAGGCCAGCCTGGGCTACATGAGACCTTGATTCAAAACAACATAAAAGTGGATGGGGGGTTGAGGACCTAAACTAAAACTATTAAGGAAAATAAACAGAGATCTTAACTCAATGGAAGTTGGAGTGCCCCCATGTGAGGCCAAGAGACACTGACTGGCATTTGCACCCCAAAGTGAGCAGTGCACACAAGTGCAACTGGACAGATTAAGTTTCCTTGCATTAGGCTCTGGGTATATAAAGTATATACTAATGTCCAAAGTCATTCTGAGAAGAAATGTTACAATGTTAAAAGGGTTGTTTTGGAATGGACGGCAACACATATTCAGTTTTCCTTTCTCTTTTGTTTCCCACAAACACACACACACTTTTGAAACAGAAAGCAAGATGCTCATGTCCAAAGCCAAGGAGAGACAACATTACATGGCAATGAACTCTGACCTCACTGGACTTGGCTCACGTGTGTCCAGGAGTCCTGTGCAGCTGTGCAGGGAAAGGCAGAGCTCAGCACGCAGTGGCCCATGGGAGCTGGTGTTTCTTGTTCTACTTGAGAGGTACACACTCCAGCCCCTTTCAGAGCTGGGCCAAGCTTCCCTCTCAGGCCTGCTGAAGAGGGAATTTATGGGCCTTGGGGGATCCAGACATCTGTGCTTTAGTTTACCAGCAGCTCTGTGCTAAACCTTTCTGGTAAGGAACTGACAAGAGTACCATGCAGTCGACATCATAAATGCTGCCTTTGTGCTGAGGCCTAAATTTCCAGCCTGTACGGATGCCGGGAGGCAAGAGAAAACAAACCCATCAGTGTGTTGCCTCAGAGACCACTCACATTTGTAAATGGCTTTTTAATCTTCCTGGAAGAGGCTGCCAGCCCATTCTGCCCCCATGTCCTCCTTCACTAACTATGGTCTCACAGGAAGCCAGAGGGAGAACCGCTAAGTATTGATGGAAGCCTTGTGTTTGGGTTAAGTCACTGCTTGGTCTACCATTAAAGGAATGTAACTGTAAAGGAGATGAAACTGGATATCCAAAAAGATCCATGTGTCTATAAAGTGCCAGGAGCCAATGAAATAAGAGCTGTGTACTAGGAAATCAAGATGCTTGCTGGGTCCGGTGGCACAGCTTTGGTACCCCAGTTACTCAGGAGGCTGAGACAAGGGAATCAACATTTTTAAGGACTGCCTGGGTTGCAGAGGGAGTTCAGGGTCCACCTAGACAACTTAGTGAAGATTCTGTTCCCAAATTTTAAAAGTATAAAGAGGGGTCAGGTATGGTGTCACATGCCTATAAACCCAGTCCTTGGGAGGCAAGGGCAGAAAGTGATCTAGATACACGGACAGTCTTAGGCTAACCAGAGCTACAGAGTGAGGCCCTGTCAACAACAATACAAAGGGGGACACATACAGACCGGATGGCTCAGTGGCTAAAGGCACTTGTCACCAAACTCGCCAACCTGAGTCCAATCATCAGGACCCCATGTCGGGTAATGACCTACATAAACTCTCCTCTGACCTCCGCAAGCACACCATGGCAGGAGTACCCAACCCCTCCCAAAAAAAAATGCAATAAAACAAAGCACTGAGTGGGGAAGCACTTACTTGCCTTGTATGTGCAAGACCCTGGGTTTAATCTTCACTATTATAAAAATGAAAGTAAAAGGAAGAAATAGAATGCAAATAAATAAGCCAACTTGCCCCATGCTCAAATGATTTTTGAAATAGAAGATAAATTACATATGCAGGTGCATGGGGTGAATGGCTGCTGAGTGCCTAGAGGCTTGGGCACACGTGCAGTAGTATTCCCCTGGTTTCATTTCTTCCCCAGCAGAAATGACGGGGAGACCTAAAGGAACCATGAAAGCTTGTGAAACTGGATCCTGGGCAGCCCTGGGGGTTGTTGCCTCCCCTTCATCTTCCCTGTTCAGTTAGCATTTTCCTTTCTAGTTGGTAGGGGAAGCAATGGAATCAGGAGGCAAGAAGCAGAAAGGTAGCGTGTTAAACAATGCTAAGAGGCTTACATTGCACGTCCCAAGGCAGGCTACAGGGAGACAGCTGGGTGCGGGATGGTGCTCACCACTCTCACAGATCTTACGTGTGAACACGCTGTGTGCAAATACAAGCTTAGGTTTTTGTTTCTATCCACTAATCTCATCCCTTCAAATAACAGCACATCGCTCAAGTCCTCTGTGTCTGCGTTTAAGCATTATGAATAACTTTTCTATTCCTGTCCCATACATACAGCCTAGGGTTAGCAATTTGACAGTTGGAAAAGGTCAGTAGAAAATTTATTTCGCAAAAGTGAGCTATCTCTGAAGCTTCAGAAGGCGTTTTCCACATAGCAGGTTCTCCCTTGGGTCTGACTTTCTCATCTTTGCTTGGTCTCAGTCTGTTAAGTTTTCAGACATGGCTTAATTAATTTCCCTCTTCCCCGGTTCTCTCTAGGTCAATGCAAATTTCTAAGACAATCAGCCGTTTTCTGCAGTGTTTCCTGTGCAGGACCCCTAGGAACCAGAAAAAAAAATAATAAAGATTGCCTGGGAAGTCTAAAGAAAAATGGTGAAAGCACACAATCAGAGTAGGTTACGGGGAGAACACAGTGTTCTCAGAAATTCAAACCCAAAGGTCTAAAAGCCAGGCAAGGCGATGTTAGCAAGGGACTCAGAGCTCCAACTGCAGAGTGGGGGTCATTTGCAGGTGAAAGTTGGCCAGCTACTCGAGTCAAACTTGTTACTGTCCCTTTGCAAAGAAAGCACAGCACTGTCCTACCATCTACCAGAAGGCAACTCTACCCTGAGAAAAGCGCCCTGAGTGTGGGAGGAGCCAGCACCAGGTGAATGAGTGGGAACCTCCCTGGCACAGGGTAGGCCATTCTGGAAGAAGCAACAGGGAGAGAGGCCATCAGAGTCCTCACATGGTCCTAACATCAAGGGAAGAAATAGCTCACGGTGAACTTGAACCACTCATGGTCACTAGACTGGAGAGGAAAGAGTCAAATGCAGCCGACTTTTCAAAAAGCAGAACTCAGCAAAAGACCAGATGTGCAGGACTCAGGTGACAATGAATCTTCCAGGAAAAGCCTGCAGTGAAGTCGTCCAGAGGGCTGAGACACTGGCCACAAGGGACAGTACACAAACACATCCCTCTCCACCAACCAGCTCTGCAGGCTGACTCTCCCACAGCATCTTGGTTTCTCTCTTCTTCCTACCAAGAGTATAACCAGGAGCCCAGAGTTCCGAGGACTGAGACAGACAGAGCCAAAGCCAGGGCTAACTGGGTGGTAAACCGTTCATGTCACAGCAGAGTTAACAGAGGGGCTGGAAGTAACGGGGGTGAGCAGTGGGAGTGGGTGACAGCACCGGGTTGTGGCTCATTCATCAGACAGTAAGGAGGGATGCAGAGGGTATAGGAGAACCTCACGGCTTCTCCAGCTCTGAAAGTTGGCATGAGGCATGGCTTTGGCTCAACCACTCCAACCTCCCTCCCTCTCTCTCTCTCTCTGCCGTGAATACTTTGCTCTACTACACAAACTTCTGCTTAAACTCTCTGTTTAACTAAATCCTTTCCTTTGAGAAGATAAGAATCAAGGAGAAGTCTTCACCTGACAACAGCTCTCTGGTCTGCAGTTTTCTTAAACATTCAAGGTCAAGATAAAGGCATTGCTGGACAAATGAGACGTGAGAGGTGCCTGACTGGATCAGCTATGCTGGGGGTGAGGACCTCATGGTATGACTTTTGCTGGGTTTAGCCTAAAAGAGTATCGATTGCAAATTGGTTTTCAAGGTTGTGGATGGATCTCAACCTTCACTTTAAAAAGCAAGCCGAAGGAAGAGGTTAAGAATAGGTCTGATGAAATGCCATTTGCCACCACATTTGATGACCAGAGTTTAATCCCTGGGATCTGCATGGTGGAAAGAGAGGACTGATTCCTGTGACCTCCACATAAGTATCACAGCACACATATGGCCCCCTCCAAATAAAAATATAATAATAGGTTTAAAAACAACCATGTGCGTACACACACACACACACACACACACACACACACACACACACACACGTTAACTAAACATTACCACTGTAAACAATACCCACTACATAACTAACAATACCTAAGGCCCTTTGAATTTACTGTCTCATAAATATTTACAATTGTTCTATAAAGGAGCGATGGTCCTTGGTAAGCCACAAATCGTGACTCTATGATACATTTACCTCTGAGGAACAAAAGCGAGATTTAGAAATGTTAAGGCACCTGCCCTAGAATGGCAGTCTTCAAATGGATAACTAAAGTCAGAACCAAGATACTCTCTTTGGGCATTTTGTTCTAACCCTGAGGCCAACAGCCCTTTTTGTAAACAGGCAGGCACGGCCGAGTTCCAACCAAGCTCCTTATAGATAGTGAAACTAGAATTCCATGGGGTTCACATATAAGAAATACCATTCTTTTCATTTCCTCCCCAGACATTTAACGTTGATCGCATCCTTAGCTCATGAGCTACGAGCAAAGAGGAGGAGGTTTCGTCCTCCCCTTAACCCCACAGCTTTCTAACTCTGGTTGAAGCCACCAGGTTCAGCTACTGCCCAGTTCATCTCACAAGCTGATATCTCAGGAGTCCAGAGATATTGCTGAACAAAACCAGTAAGGATACACTCTGCATGGGACCCATGACTTAGTCGTATAACTGTGAACTATCGGAAGTGGCCCTAACCCTGCCTGACCCGGGGTTAGGACACGCACACGTTACTCCTCCTTGTATTCCCCTCACCTGTATACTCTTCTACAGTAGCAATGGGTGACTCAGCTCCACCTGAAACCAGCAGAGATTCTGGTGCACGAGCACAGCATAGGTCTCTGCAAGCGCAAGCCTAGGTCCCTTACCTGCAAGGTTTGGCTGAAGCGCTTTAACGGTGTGGTCTTCACAGGTGGGATGAGGTTTGCTAGCGATGTGACTCTGGAAAGGGGTTTGACCCTTTTGTTACTAGGTTCCTGTACAAAAGAAAAATAAATAAATAAGAGGACAGTGTCAAGGCCAGTCTTAAAGATGTCTGCCAAAACATCGCATCCATCCCACTCTGAGAATTACAGGTAGCAGGGCGAGCTGCAGACTGTGAACAGTTCACCCAGGATCTGCACAGATGATATGGTTGGGGAGCCAGGAAAAAGACTGAGAGTGCACACTGAGGCAGTGGGTGACAGGTAGGGATCCCGCCCCTCCCCTCTCCCCTCCCCAGTCCCTCCCCCAAATCAGTCTCAGCTTTTCATTCAAAGCTTCCAGTGGAGCCCTTCTTCCCATTGCTGTAGCGCATTCCCAGCCAATGACCTTGCCAGACAGTGGCGTGTCTTTTGTTGCTTCTGGTTTCATTTTTTTAAAAAACCCTTCCTGTCACCTTGCCAGAGCCATTTCTGAATACGCATTATCCATTCGTTTTCCTAAAGTTACGAAGACTGCTTTTAAAACTCTATTTTCTAAAACATTCATGTGTCTGTATGGGGATGGGAGGAGGACAACTTCCTGGAGTTTGTTCTCTCCTTGCACCATACGGGTGCCGGGATCAAACTCAGGTTGTCAGTCCTGGTGGCGAGCCTGCTGGAGCTCCAAATATTTTTTTAAGAAGTTTTATTTCTAGGATCATAAGAAAGCATCTTCAAACCTATAATAATAGAGAAGCACGTATTAAAATTCACGAAATAACTAATGGCAAAAGGAAATGTACGGGGAGAAATTCGTATCATGGGATTTTGGTTTCCGTACTATTTATAGCCACACATTTTCAAAGTCACCTCCACAGAAAACATCAATTGCAAATCTGTAAGTTGCTCCGGCTGACAGAGGAGAGGGACACTTCTTATTCCAAAGAACATGATCAAGAACGATATAAATAAAAACAGGCTGGGGGAGGGGGGACAGAGCAAACATTTTACAAGACAAAGAGGACAGTTACCCTTGCTTTCCTACGCTCCATCTAATCTTCAGTAGATAATGGACAGCACATGAAGACCTCAAATTGTGATGGGAAAAGCCAAGCCAGCCGGTTGTAGCAGATGTCAATCATTTCCTAAGGTCAGCTCACCCGACCCCTACCCCACGGTGTTCATCTTTCCTTCTCAGCCATTGCTCTCAAAGTTTGACCCAAAATTTCTAATTCTTCAAGGGATCCCTGCAGGCCATTCTAAACGCAGCAGATGCTCGGAAAAATTCCTTCATGAATCTGGAATTCAGCCGGGAAGTTTTCATGTCTCTCAGTGCCCTGTCCAGCCTCAGAAATCAGAAGCCCTCTCTTGAGTCTCTACCAACACTGCTGACATTTTAAGTAGAAAAAAAAAATTTAAACCTAAAGAAGTTCAAAACAGTTCCATGGTGTCAAAGAGTAAGCTGAGGTTTGCGAAGCAGTCGGTTGCTTTTTTCTAAGACAGAATAGATCCGGCAGCCAGGGACCTCTGGCTTCTCAGTGAGCTACGCAGAGCAGCCAGTAGGCAGTGCTAGGAACACTAAGAAGGCTGGGTTTTAAAATGCAGCAGACGAGTCTCCTGATATGAAGGCTGCCACTACGAAGGATAAAGTGCTACAGAGAAAAGTCCGAAAGCCACCTGCTTCCAGGCGATGATGTCCTCAGGATGCTGCCCCCTGTCCAGGGTCTGGGCTCCTGAGCACCTGTGCACAGAGGATGACGTCAAGATTCCTCCTCTTTACATCAGATCTGCAACCTCAGCAGGCTGCGTCCACGCATGTGTGCACACACAGCCTCTTAAGCGTCCCCTGAATCCTCTAAATGGCTTCTGCTTTCGTCTAGAAATGCCAGGTTGAGATCCAGCTCTCTTGGGTAGCATAAACCACACTGCGGCACACGGGAAAAATCCCAGGGGAAAAGGACTTGGTCTCGGATAATCCTGCGTGCACCTCAGATCCCAGAGAGGTTGGGTCTCATTCCCACGGTTAAAGCTGTATCAGAATGGGGAGGCTGAAGAGAGAGCAGCAGCAGGGGTGTCTTGCTTTAAATCGGGCAGGGAACATGGCATACTTGGCAGGCTGCAGGAAGATCTAGCCCTTATGGATCATGTGTTCTAAGGTTGGTCTGATGTGGCTGCTCCGTTTAGATGGTCTATTCAGATGTGCACTATCTAATATAGTTATAGGAAACATGGTCAATGCAACATTAGTCCAGAACACTGCTAATACATGGAATTCTATTTAGAACTGCTTCTCCGAGGTATGGCCCCCAAGTGAGTTAACAGCAGGCTACTCTCTGGTGATCTAACATTGCTAGGCAAAGAGGAATGAACCAGAAGCCACCCTGCTGTGATTTAGTGCTCGCAACGAGGCAGGTGTAAGCTCCAGAATATTCTCCGGTTGTAGGATCTAAGTGGGGAGGGAGGCCTTATGTCTGACCCAGACGAATCAAGTATGAATTATGGAGCTATCCTTTGAGGGCTTCTGTGAGAATAAGAGATTTAAAACACTTCTTGGCCCAATTTAATTGTTCTTTTCCATTTATTCAGTCTGTCTCCAGCTATATCTTACTACTGTCTAAGGAGCCCTCGAGGAAATATTTCTAGGATTCTAAGTAAATAGTATTACTGAGAACTGACTAACTAGCAAGTGTAATACTGAGGCTGTGTTCTGGTTTGCTACTGGAAGATGGCGGAACTTAACCTTCAGAGCCTGCCTGGTCTAACACGGCATACTGCTAGACCAGGCTGGGCAGTCAGTGCTGCACCCAGGCACACGATGTACTGTTTCAGGGTGCACAGTACCAGTACTGCCAGGAGACCTGCGGCAGGCAGGAGGGCACATCCCTAAAGACCCTTTAAGGAGGGGCAGAGGCGGGCAGTAGGTCTGAACACAATAGTTCTGGTTAGTCTTTTCTAGGCTTTGTTGTTTTGTCCCTCTAACAGGACTACCTGTAGAGCGTTTATTACCAGTTAAAATATCGGGGACACTAGTCTAACTGTTGGCTCCAAAATGATTTTGTTGACGTCGCTGTTGCTTTGTGGGTATCTGTACGATCCAGGCCAATGCAAACTGATGTGGTGGAGGCTGGTCTTGAACGCCTGGTCTTCTTGCCATTAATTCTCGAGTGCTGGTATGGCCGAGTCACCAGGCTCAGGTCCCGAAGTGTTTAAAAATCCATATTAATAAATTTGAATATATATGAATGAAGTGGTTACCTATGTAGACCCTTTGCAATGTGTATAAATATGTGCCTGCATCATACATGTGTGTGCCTAGCACCCTTGGAGACCAGAAGAAGGTGTCAGACCCCTTGGAAACCGAGGTACAGCTGGTTATGAGCGGCAGTGTGGATGTTGGGACCAAATCTGGACCTCTGCAATGGTGACAAGTGCTGCTAACTGCTGAGCTTGATCTCCAACCCCCCATATCTGACGAAGTAGTTCTTTTTAAACATCCATTTTATATTTATTGTACTTGATGAGAGCATGGGAGACCCTTTATCATGTAGAAAAAGTTCTGTTTATATCGTTTGATGTGAATTTCTCTCATGAATTACCATTGACTTTTACTTTTCTTTCCTATTCAGAGGAAAGGGAAGGGAAAAAGGAAGTAAAAGAAGGGAGAGTGGGGCCCTGGGTTCGGTCCCCAGCTCCGAAAAAAAGAAAGAAAAAAAAAAGAAGGGGGAGGGGAGGGGAGGGGAGATAATGAAGATGGCCATAGAGGTCATATTTCTCCATAAAGGAATTTACTCAGCAGTTTGAAGAATTTCATGAGCTAACTGCAAACCAAACAGAACAGGGCACTCGGTGTGAGGGAGGCTCAGTGAGTGACTTTCCCATCTTCCTCTCAAGAGGTAAAAAGCAAAGCAGACTGTATCATGTACAAAACTCCCCACAACATCAACACAATGTAGCACAGTTTCAGACATCAACACAATGTAGCACGTTTTCTCCTTTCTTTCATCAGAACAGTTTCACCGAAATAGAGCTGCAGGGAACCCTCCCTTGTCCCTGCACTTCACGCTGCAGATAGAGTGGGGCTGGGTGCAAAAGCGTGTGCATCACGCTTGCAGCTGCCTGGAGACTGCTCCGGTACTGAGCCCCCGACACTCCCCAGGAGTGGCAGAGAAGGCAGCTGTCAGCTCAGGCACTGAGACCACATCTCTGTAGGGTGAGGCAAGGAGCCTGCTTCTGGCCAGGAGTCAGGCAGAGGTGAGAACTGTTCATGACAGGGGAAGCCTTTGCCCATGAGCTGATAGTCACATACACAAACAAAGAAACAAAGAAACAAACAAACCAACAACAACTCTCAAACATTTGGACGTGACAGGGGACCTTTGCAGGGCTCCATCTGTGGGAATTAGAGTCACCTCTAGTCCACCCTCTAACACTGGAAGGTGGCTTTCACTATCCTGTTAAACATCAACTTATAACTCATGGTGACTGATTTGCATAAATAAATGATAACATGCTAATAGTGGTTACAGGTTCTTTTTTTTTTTTAAGCTCTGGCTGACTTGGAACTCACTGTGCAGACTAGGTTGGCCTTGAACTCACAAAGACCTGCCTTTATCTGCCTCCCAAATACTGGGATTAAAGGTGTGTGCCATTATAACCAGTTTGGCCTCAAGTTCTTATTTCAGAGCTCAACACACAAAACCTACTAGCTTATTTATTTCAGTATGTTTTTAAGTTAACTCCTATCATGCCCATTTGAAAGATGAAGAAACTGAGATCTCAAATGATTGATTTGCTTAACATCTTAACTCAGCTGGATAGAAAAAAAAATGAAAGAAGGCACTATAATTGAAGCAGGGTGACCTCAGAGCCATTTCCTGCTTGGAGGCTGGCTAACTTTTTCTCTAAAAGAGAAGAGAATAAGGAGTTTAGATTCTCTGGAGCACCCAACCTCTAACACACTCATCCACTCATCTTCAGACATAAATTAACCAACGTGGGCACAGATCATTACACCTTTCACTGATGGGCACATAAATTCAAATGTCATATCATTTTCATGTCAAAAATATTTTTCAACAATTAAAAAAACATTATTTTTAACTTGGGCCTCACAGGAAGTATGCCAGTTCTGGCTGCTGGCTGCTGTCTAGTCACATTGCTTCTCAGTGGTCCTCAACAGCTCAGCTTCTGTATGTGACAAACCTCAAGATGGCTCCCTCGGGCATGGTACTTTCCCACAGACCCTTCTGGCATGACACAAGCTTGGTTGCATTTTCATCCCAGAGCTGGGGATGCAAGGTCCTCCCCTGATGAATAGGGGATATGGTTGTCTTCAATTCTGCAGGACTGAGTCCTATTCCACTGCATTTTACTTCTTAAGTAAATCCATCCAAACTAATATCAGCGTCCTCTCATGTATGAGTAAAGGCTTTCTAATCAACACAACTCCTCAGATCCACGTCACAATAAATTAAGGTCGAGGGGAGACAGATGATGAAAACAGGTCAACAATTGTCAGAACAGACTCAGCTGCGATCTTACAGGTGGTACAAGAACAAAATTTTTTAAAGGTATGTTTTATGATGGACAAAAGATGTATCATCAGATGCAGGGGGTGGGGGGTGGGGAAATGAGTCCCTGAGTTCATTAGTAGAACCCTGTGAATGGAGGGGGACCAGAAGGAGCCATCATCAGAAATGAAGAAATGGGGCAGAAAAAAACCCACCACTGAGCTCTCAACTAGGACGTGGACTACTGGAAAACGGAAGTTGGGAGAGCCATATTATGACTTTGAGGGCAAGGCTGTGGAGGCGCCAGTCCAACGCCAGGCTCCCTGAACACTTTTGTATACTAGACGTTTGCTGTTTGGTCTTTGCTGTTGTTGCTTCAGCTCTTGTTAGTGCTTTCACACACAGGCTCCAAATCGCTAAACTTCATAAAAGGACCCGGTGAAGGCCAACGGATCTACTTTAGAAACATACAGGAAAAGGGATTCCTGGAGGATCAGACTGTCCCCGACAGGAGTCCTCAGGGACAGGAGTCTTCGGGGGACAGGAGTCCTCGGGGGACAGGAGTCCTCAAACCCTGCCCTATTTGTTTGATTTGAAAGCATTCTTTGCTTTCTCCATGGCTCCCTCCCAACTCAAACTTCTTTTCGTTACCATTCTTCTAGGAAGGAGGAAGCTAGGGCCTCCCAGTTCCCCACTCTTGGGTGCTCCTGACAACCAAATCAGGGTAAAGCTCATTACTCCGCAATCGCCCTGACTCTATCCCCCCTCTTCTTAGAGCCCCAAAGTGTTCACACTGATTTACAGTTTATGTTCAAGACTCTCACCCTTCAAGGCTTCTAGGTCACACCTGCCATTGCCAACGCCTTTCCTGCCTATCCGCAGTTCTCACTCAGCCCTAGCCAACCCCCGCACTGCCTCTGCCCCCTGCAAAGCCCCAAGCTTTATTTCAAACAGCCCCACTTCTCCCCTTAGTGAACAGGGGCAATCTGCCTCATAGCTTGTCCTTCAAGAACTGCTAATAGTCTCCCCTTTCGTGTGAATGTGTTTTGGATAAAGTGGTTGTGAAGGAGCTGTATTTTGTAGATCGATCTGCCCTTTATCTTAGACTGGCTCTCCTATTTCCTGTGCAATGATACGCATGTTATTCACAACTTCTTCAAGGGGGAAAATGGCGGAAGAAACTCACAATGACTTCTGGCGAGTTCTGGGGATAACGACTGTCTTTTAATTGGCCTTGGACTCAGAGCTTTACATGCTACTATGCTCATGGCATCTTCAGAACCTGGGTCATCTTCATCTTGCACATGAGTGCACAGAGGCCCGAGGACCCACTTGAGGTCACATATCTCTGGCAGCACAGGAAAATGTGGCCCATACACCGGCTAATACACCACTGCTCTGTTATTCTACAGCACAGACAATATGGTACACAGGCCACAGGCTCTGTGATGAGCAAATGCTCAAGGCACAGCGGTTGGAACGGGACTTGCAAACCGGTTTGCTCTTTATTCCCTCTCTCCACCTTTGCCTTCAAGAGAGGGTGAACTTACCACTCCACATAGAGTGAACTTCCCACACTTCATGTACGGTGAACTTACCACTCTATGTATGCCTATCCTTTTTGAAAAAGTTGGTGCTGATACAATTTTAGACTCACAGACACATTTTAAAAATAGTCCGGAGTGTTTCCTATACCTTTCACCACACTTCCTCTAAAGCTCAGACCTTACACAACCAGAGTATGTTCATCGAAACTGAGAAGCTAACATTGGCACAGCACGGTGAGCTTAAATGTTACGGGGGTCCCTGGGACTTTACCACACTTCCCACTAATGTCCCTTTCCTCTTCCAGAACCCAATTTGAAATCCCACATTATATTTTGCCTCTGTATCCATCATAGTTCCCCCAACTGGTGACAGCCCCCCCCCCCAAAAAAAAAGTGCTCTTGTTATCTTACAGCAAAATACTGCAGCTCTCTAGCTGACACACTGGAGGAACCGTGGTCCTCATACAGAACGCCTCTCAGTGTAGACTGCTGTGATGTTCCCTCACAGCAGTGATGTGATGAGGTGTAGGAAGTTTGCTCTGGTGGGATCGAATCCAAAGTGTCTACTTTTTCTTAAAGCACATTATACCAAAGGGGATGTGGTGTTGTTGGGTCTGATAACTGGTGATGTCAGCTTGGACATGTGGCTATGGTGACACTCCTGCCCCACCCCCAAAAAATATACAGACAAGCTTTCAGCCCAGCTACCTATGAAAATGTGCGCGCAAACTCTAAACCCAGTGTCTGTGAATGTAACCTTATTGGGAACTAAGATCTTTGTACATAAATCAAAAAGGTGAGATCATGCTAACTAGAGTCCAGTCATTGGTGTCCTTATATGAACGGAATATTTAGACAGAAACACACAGATATGGATATAATGACTCATTATGATATAATGAGAGGTAAAGACTGGGCTTGTGCATCCACAAAGCCAGACAACACCAATGATCGCTCTTCCAAGCAAACTGCAGAAAGCACAAAGAGGCGGGGGAGAAGTCCTGGGCAGGCTCAGAGGACACCTTGCTGTCAGCTACTTGGAGGCACAGTACACGGGTGCGTCCATCACTTGCCTTACGGGGTTTTGCCACAGGAGCTAGGAAGGTGTCCGTGGATGTCCCTGCTGTGACAGTTCATAATTGATACTTCTGTTGGAGGGAGTGTTTAAACAAACACTAGTAAGTGCGAAGTGAGCTTCACTGAAGTGTATAGGTGTTACCTTTCCAAGAATGTCTCCCAGCTGCAAAGGGAAACCCAGAGGTAGACCCTGACAGAGGCCCAAGAGCCAGTGTCAGCTGCAGCTGGAAAGGAGGGGACAGGAGGGTTGGCATGCAGGGCAGGGTGGTAGGTGGTTAGACAGGACACACAGGTAGCAAAAGGAGGCCTTCTTAGAATGGTTTGAGCAACAGAGGAGTGAGCTGGAGGGCAAGAGAAGACGGTGCCTTAGAGCTGGCTGCTGACTCCATCTTCCTCCGTTGGAAACAAAAGGGCAGTAATGAAATGATGGCTCTTAATTCCAAAACTTCCACTATTGTTCTTTCCCCTGCTCTCTGTCGCTTGGCACGGTTAACTAGACGGTGTCATCTGCTACCGGAAGATGGAAGGCAAATAATGAAGCCCAAATTCCATTGGAAACCTGGCTTCATTGATTAAGCAAGTGACACAGGCTTTAAAATTACTGTCGAACCCACCCACAAGATGAGCAAACGCTCTTCGAACTCTGCTTGGAATCCTAATTTTTTTCCTTTACAGATGGCGATCCGTGATTTCAACAGGGATTCTGGGCTCTGGGGACAGAACATCAGAAGGGCACCAAGAAGGCTCCTCTGTAGCTGCAGACTAGTTGATCTCCTCACAGAAGACCATGGCCTTGTTTATTTGTGCTAGCTGTGGGTCTGACATCCTGGCTTGCACTGAGCACACAGGGAGATGGCATTTCCCCTTTAAGAAATGGCTCAACTCTTTCACATCAGGTGCTAGGAGGAAAACACCCCAATTTCCTTCTTTCAGAGGAGAACAAAAAAAAAAAAAAAAGAAAGAAAGAAAGGCTAAGGTTTGTTTGTTTTGTTTTTGCTAATGCGAGAACAAGGAGAGCCAGGAGAAATAATATCCAGGGGACAACCCCATCAGTTTAGGCTCGTGCACACACTGCACACAGCCAGTCACACAGCTGGGCAAAGGTTCTGAAGAGTATCCTACCTTAGATCATAGCAATATTCAAGAGTAGGTGACCAAAAAAATCATCGCTGAACTGCTAACTCGGGCCATAAAACAGGACATACCAAGACTTGAGGTATATCTCAGTGTTAGAACATACCTTCAATATGCATGAACCCAGATTCAACACCCAAAACCAAACAAGCCAAAAACTAAAATGTAGCACAAGGTCGCTAAGGTTGAAGAAAGGACATTTGTTCTCTGTGCATCGAGTGCTTTGCCTGAACCAGAGAGTTCCAAAGGTCCATTGGCAGCTGTAGTTCCTAAGCTAGCATCTTAAGCTAGGTCTGTGAGGCATCTGCTTTTAGGAGAGCCTTGGGGGGGTTGGGGGGGCGGGGAGATGGCTCAATGGTTAAGAGCACTGACTGCTCTTCCAGAGATCCTGAGTTCAAATCCCAGCAACCACATGGTGGCTCACAACCATCTGTGATGAGATCTGATGCCCTCTTCTGGTGTGTCTGAAGACAGCTACAGTGTACTTATATATAATAAATAGATAAATCTTTAAAAAAATAATTAAATAAATAAAGGAGAGCCTTGGGTTAACAGAAAGACATCAAGACAGCGGGCTGAACTCAGACATGACCTGAGTCCCAGTCCCAAACAGCTTCCCACACTACGCAACAGAACAAACTAAAACAAAGCAACAAGAACAGATTCATTTGTTATGGCGACACTGGCAAAGTAATGGCAGCCCCCTCAGGTTTGATTAAACTCAATAGCAGAATGAAGAAGTGGAGGCTGGGGCCAGTGAGAGGGGTGATTCTCAGTCAGTGTGTTCTAGAGAAGCAACTCGTTCTGTAACAAATCCCAGGGGTTAACGTCCAAGGCGTGCTCCCTTGTTTCTGAAGGAAGAATTTCAACGAATTATTAAAATTACTACTTTGAGAAAGGCTTTCACTCTATGGCCTGGCGTCAAACATGGTGTTCCTTCGTCAGATAGAACTGCACTAGAGGCATAACCACCATGCCCAGCTTAAATTATCACCTTAATTCTCATCTTCACTGAAGTCTGGGCTTCATCTTGGAAAGCTGTAGAATCCTACTTGTGTGCCACACGGATGTTCATTTTTGCTGAATGAAGGTTTATGGGTTTGAGGTGGGGAGGGGTTAAAAAAAAAAAAAGAACCTCAGAAAATCACTCGGGAAAATACGGGCCTCTCAGGGAGCTGGAGCAGGCGGCAGCCCAGGTTATGCACACAATCTCTCAGGAGTGCCAGTAAAATGAAACAGAGCCCCCGTTTCAGACTGCGGCGCTGGCTAAGGCCTCCCTCCTCAATTACTTTCAAAGTTATTCATTTTAGTCAACATTAGAAGGGTAAGTCAACATTTGTTCTGGCAGAGAGCCCACATTTGTTATTTTATTAGTCTGCTACTGGCTAAATTGGCCCGAGATTAAACACATCTAATAAATAGCCCTAAAATATTGGAGTTTAGCTGAAAACCACATTCAAATTCTCTTACACAGGATGTTACTATTACTTAACCCTAGGCAGAAGGAGAAACATACACCCACACCCCTGTAAGTTCCTTTCAGCCAGCGCCAGCCCCTATAGCCTGAAGCTCATCTTGGTCGTGCCCAGACATGGTTCTACAGACCTTCAGAGAAAGAGGAAGCCAAATATTTAGGTCTTTCTGTGGTCCCTGACTGCACATCTGCCTGCCCAACTTCAAGCAGCACCTTTTTTTAAAAAAAAAAAAAAACAAACTCTACTGAAGCAGACAGGGCCAGAATCTTAGAGCCCCGTGTCCCTTCAGGAGTCAGACCTTCTGACAAGATAGGCTTGCCAGCAGGGTTATGTCCCTGGGCTGTGAATCTCATGAAGGTCGGCCTGGCATACAAAGATGTAACGTACTTTGGGCAGGAACCATACATAAGGGATGTGCCCTGTACACTACTCCAGATTCCAGGTCTGAAACATGGGATACGGGTGAACAGTTCCCGCTAGACGAAACCCAGGGGACACCTAAGAGATGGCTTACAGTAGCCTGGTCACCGCCACCGGGCCCTAAGGAAGGCCTTTGTGGCTTTGGAGTTCCTCAGTTACTTCCTACTAACTTCTTGGAACTTGTGGGTGGGACTAAGCTCTGTCCTTGTTTATCTCTGCTGAAGGGATATCCTGGCTTCCACCCCCACCCCTCTGGGCAGGGTAGGAGAAGGGCTTGCCTTGGGCCTTCCAACCTTGCTTCAGAGTTGAGGAAGCTGGTGTGTACAAATCTCAAGACTGCTTTTAAGACATTTTGTGGGCTCTCCCAGAGCTTAGGAACAGACTCACAAAAGCCTCCGCACGAGGTAAGGCAGTTCCTGTCAGTTTGATCACAGAACGTGTCGATTCTTTACTGAGTGTGCATGGATAAATATGAGCCCAACACCTCCAGCCAACAATGTAACCCCCTGTGGCTTGGTTTGCTAGCTGTGAAGTACAAGGACCCTCCTAGAGTTGTCTGGGGGAGCATGTGAGACTTTGCGGAATGTGTGTGTCACAGGCCCACCTCAGTGGGACCTCTCAGATAAGACCGGAGCACTAGGCTACTCCAAAGTGCGAAGGGCAACATGCTTTCTCCTCCAGCCCACTCGCCAGCCCCCTGCCATACCACTCCACGGCCACATTTGACTCCGCAGTCCTGGCTTCTCCTTCCTGTGCTTGTATCATCTGTCTAGTAAAACTCTGGCGGGATAGAGGAAAACTGGGAGAGCCTTGGCAGGAGTCAAGGCTACGCCAGAGGACAAAAAACAGTGGTGAAATCCTAAGACATCAACCTGAGTAGGGTGGGGGGAGCCAGTACATGGGTCTTGAGGTCTGCACCAGATAGGTCCGGCTAACACTCTTCTGAATTACACTCTATGGGAGCTGGTATGCAGTCTTACCAGCCCCCAGGACTGCCTGGGATTAGGCAACCATAGGTAGGCTGGGCACTGAATCCATCGGATGTATAAAGTAGAACTTCTGTCACACAGACACGGCGCCTTCTGCTTCAGCAAGGATACCTCGGACTCACACGTGCTGCCTCTCTGTCCACCTGTCATCTCTTCAAGCTCAGCATTCATTATCTTAGCTGCCCAGAAAATCAAACAGAAGTACAGAGGTGAAAAGAGGCAGGTGCACAGATCTCCATCTTGGTGTCCCAAAGGGTAGGACAGATTGTTCTAGCTGAATCCAGGATGTTGACGGATGACATGTATCTCACTGGAGCTGAGCTGACAGGTCTGCTGTCCGGCTGAAGATAAGACTGAGATAAGGCAGGAACCACATTTGGCTGCTAGAGAGAACCTGCGTGGTCACCTGACGAGTATCTGAGCTGTAGGAGAGAGCAGATACACTTCTTGGCTGTCCGGTTACATCCGGTTACATCTTAGCATTGACAGTGATTTTTTTTTTGAGCGAGGAAGCTCTTCAGGGATGTGACTTCCAGAAAGGAACATAAAATACTTGTGATGCTTCTGCCATGTGCCAGCTGTACCCAGCAGCACTCAGATGCCTGGCCCACGTGCATGTCCCAGTGGCATGTCCCCACACTTAACAGCCAGAGAATATAGAACATTTTAGAACATTTGGCTCCCAAGAGAGAACAGAATAAACCCAAATCTGGTTATTCTAAACGGAAAAAGCCTCCAAACAACTATATGAGAATCAGTGAATTGGGGAAAGGGATATGTGTGTGTGTGTGTGTGTGTGTGTGTGTGTGTGTGTGTGTGTATGTATATATGTATGTATATATTTTAATTAAACTTTCATGCCAGGGTGACGCCATGTCACCCAGTGAGCAATCGTATGTGATTAACAAGGTAAGTAGGCTGTTGTTCATCAGAGTGGGAGGGTGATGATGTACAATAGATGCCTATGGTCCTCTGTCATCCCATACCCCTCAAGTAAGTCTATGAAGAGTTCCAAACGCTCTTCCTTAGGATGGCTGTGTGCGCTCACACAGAACACAATGCTGTTGGCTTAGCCCTTTCTCATTGTGCGGCATATTTTTAATGACAGGATTTTTAAAAAAACGTTCAGTAACAACGGAAGCTCACTGCAAACCCTGGCTCTCGAAACTTCACGCTTGCAACCTTGAAACAAGATTGCACGCTCTCTCTAGCCCCCAGACTTCAAGGTGAAGGAAGCCTGGCTCATCATTATTCGGGGTCTATTGAAATTCGTCCGTGTGCAAATATGGAAGAGAAGGTCGCCCCTGACAAAAATGTCATGTCGATGGGCACTGGAGATCTAGCTCTCCAGTTCAGCTCATTTCAATTACAAAAGATAATCAGGTGACTGGAGGATAAATGGCTGGTGACCTAAAAATACGGAAAACTAGTCACAGATTGTTGTGCCAAACAAAATGATAGCTTAGCCATGGTGTCAGGCAATGGATGCCAGTAAGTTTCTAGAAGAGACAAAGGCAGTGTTGCTGAATATGGGATGTATTTCTGGTGTAAAGGACCCACCCCACCCCACCCGTACTCTTAATGCAGGTAGCAAAAGACATGTGGATGGATTAAAGGTTCATTCTGGACCAAGTCCTTCTTCCTTTTACCTCAGCATTTGGCGCTGCAAAGCCTTAGCGAATTGCTGCCAAGGCCGCTCTCTGCCTGACTCAAGCACGTACGCTCCCATCTATCTCAGCAGCAGTGCCAGGACCCTATTTTACAGAAGAGGAAGCAGGTGTCCAGGGAAAGGAAACGGCTTGCTCCAAGTTTTACCAAGTAATTAATTGGCAGAGCTGACATTCAGATCTACCTGACTTGAAAGCCTTCCCTGCTGCCCCCACCCTGACTTCCCAAGGCACATCATTTCCTCTTATAACACCAGCATGGCATGCACAGGGCAGTATCCCGCCAGTCTGTCTCCAAGAGCTTTCTGTCCATCAGTGCCTTGAGTCAGTGTTACTTACTGTCCCATTTCACAGAGCAAGCAAAGAAGACTGAAAGGGTTTTAGGATTTGCTCAGGATTGCCTAGCCAATACAGAGCCCAAGGCCATTCACAAGGCCTGGGTTCTTCTAGTTTCCTAAGCCAGTGGGAACCTAGATGGAAAACTGACTTTGCAGGCAGAAGAGAGGTGAAGTCTGAGGCAAGAAGTGAGAAGAGGAGAAGCCGGGTCCGCTACTGTCTAGCCTTCTCACTCCGAGACCAGCGTGATAGGCAGACGTGAGGTAAACAAACATGACATGCCCCTCTAAGGGCACACCTGGGGTAGACAGCATCCAGCATCAGTAGTCTCACTTGACTACTTTGGTTTTGGTTTTTTAGAAATCTTACTTTAAGGTGAGGCCAAAAGCAAGATTTAAGAGGACAAGTCCAGCCAAAGGTCTCTTCGACTCACAATGAATACATGGTCTTCACAGGCTTCCAGGTTCCTCACTGAGCGCCCACCATCACAGACTGACAATCATTATCAATACATTGGTTTTACTAACGATTTGGTCACACTCAAGTAGAGAGAAAGCATGCTTTTCCTCTTTCTTTCTAACTGTGGGGAGAAACAATAGTCACAGTCAGGTCTCAGTACTTGTTCACGGACACTAGAGGCCATATGTTTAGTTATTCAATTCTTTACCGACATAGTCATCACACTGTGGAGTTTCCCCAGCATTTCTAACAAAGGGCCCTTTTATAACTAGGGTGTCCTGCTAGAGAATACAGCATGAAGAACTCAAAGCAATCACATCCACCCTCATCTGTTCCCCTTTGTCTGTGGTCGGCCCTGGCTGAGTCTTGGATGATGCTTGCCAGCGGGGAGCTGTCTCAATGGCCAGGGTGCGTCTCTCCTCAGACTCACATACCCATCTCCTGTTCAAAAATCATGCTACGAACTATAAAATCACACCAGATATTATTAGCCTGCCTGTAAGATGTGAAGCTTGCCAGTGTATCTGGAATATCTTGTATTAAAAATTTAAAAAAAATAATATCAACAACAATAATAATAACTCCATTTGGACCATTTGGGAAAACTTGGTATTGCCTACAAAGGAACGAGTAACTTTGCTTCATAGAATGATCACTCTGGCTTCTACTCACAGACCCACATTTAAACCAGAAGCGGTTGTGACTGCTAAGGAACTGAAGTCCTGTGGTTGCTATTTGGGTTTTTTAGCTTTGGTTTGACTTTTTGGAAATCCTACCTTAAGGTGAGGCAAGCGAGATTTAAGAGGACAAGTCCAGCCCAAGGACTCTTTAACTCACAAGAGCGCCAGAGCTGGCAGTAAGAACTCTCAGCTCAGCCCAACTTCAAATCCTAGTTCTTAACTCCTCCTTTCACGCCCACATTGAAATGTACCTGTTACCCATCTTACCCAGTCTTGCATACAAGGAGGAAGGCAGAAAGCAGGGAAACGGGTTAAATAAGTTCCTTTGAAAATGTAGAACTTTTTTGAAGCTTTATAAGGAAAATTGTATTTATATTGTTAGAACAAGGTAATATCTCTCTTTTTTTAAAAACTTGATTATCACGGAGAGCAGGATTTTCTGTGACACGTTAAAACTACTTTTTAATCTACTTTGAAGTCTTAATATCTGAAGTATGGGTCCTATGTTCTATGTTCAAACCCAAGACTTGTTATATTATTCCAATCATCAAGGCACCCTCAGAGCATGCCTCATACAGTTTCCAGCTACTGGGGAATCACCATGACAACATATTCTATCTGTGTGGATTACCCAAGCTAGCAGGTGCTTACTGTATTCATATATTGTTAATTTGTTACTTCGGTAAACTTACCATGAAAACAAAGTATCAACCCCCCTAAATGAAAACAGTCACATAGGACCTGCTTTCCAGCACCCATGTAAAAAGCTGCCTATGGCAGCACACGCGTATCACATGCCTATAACCCTAGCACTAGGGGAACTGAAGACAAGCAATGGAGTGTGAGTGTGAGTGTGAGTGTGTGTGTGTGTGTGTGTGTGTGTGTGTGTGACTATCTTTCTATAATGCACACACACATTCCTACCTTCTAGGCTCTTCCCCCCCACCCTCTGCTAGGCTCTTGTTAAATATTTGCCCTTCCCTGAAGCTTCCAAGGCTATTCTTACTTTGTTAAAGGGGAAACTAGCAAGTGATAGAGAGGAAAGAGACGAGCTAGTCCAAAGTGACCCGACCTAATCAGAACCTTGGGTTAGAAAACTGGAGAGAAAAAGTGGCTTGAATTACTTTGGCGCTTTATTATTTGAGCTGTCACAAGTGGCAGGACATGATCTTTTGGGAAATAATGACTGAATCCAGTCTTCCCTTTCCAGGACCAAAGACTCGGAGGTTCTGAGTGGTTGAGCCTCTCTGTGTCCTGCCCTCTACTGGGAAACTTTCATCAGAATTAATGTAGAAGCAAATGCTGCATTTACGAGAGTAATGAGGGCAGCTTCCACTTACTGTTGTGGACGTCAGAACAAAGTTTACTGATGCAGGCCCTTAGAGCATGCATAGACTCATGGAAGGAAACAGGTGGCACGGCCAGACCACGGAGGCAGAAGTGGGTGGGGTTCACACTCTGTCTTTGTGGCTCACACTTCGGCTACCATGTTTTCTCTTCTTCTAAGAGTTTACTTCCTTTTTCACAGGTTTCCAAGCCCCTTTGCAAGGTCACAAGCAAAACCCTTTGGCCCACAATACACACACACACACACACACACACACACACACACACACACACACACACGCCCCTACCTCTCACGGAGCAGCCACTAGGATGGTAAGACAAGCTCTACGAAAACAAACAAGGACTACAGGACACTGATGGCCCCACCAACACCCATTTCCAAGATGTGTGACATCTAGAGTTAAGACTTCACTAGGGGAACACAGTTCAGCAGGAGAGCATGGGCTTATTAGCACAGAGAAGCCCCGAGTCCAATCTGTAGCACAGCAGGAGTTGGAGGTGAGAAAGACCTCTCTACCAGTGACCTCTTAGCTTCTCTGGATTTGCCTGGGGTTGTTACAACACCTTTGAGAAGGGAGCTTGCACAGGCCACAAATTTAGACCTGAAATGGCTAGAAGGAAGCCTTAGTCCTTCAGGCCACCAGGTTCAGCTTTATCTGATTCCATTACTTGATTTATTCTCCTTTCTGAGGCTTCTTCTCTCAGAAATTCTCCAAGTTTCTAACTCAGGCAGCTGGTAGCAATTGCTATGCACTGCGGTATGCACTATCCTAGGGGCCTGCCCTGCACTGTGGTGTACACTATCCTAGGAGCCTACCCTGCACTGTGGTGTACACTATCCTAGGAGCCTGCCCTGCACTGTGGTGTACACTATCCTAGGAGCCTGCCCTGCACTGTGGTGTACACTATCCTAGGAGCCTGCCCTACACTGTGGTGTACACTATCCTAGGAGCCTGACCTGCACTGTGGTGTACACTATCCTAGGAGCCTGCCCTGCACTGTGGTGTACACTATCCTAGGAGCCTGCCCTGCACTGTGGTGTACACTATCCTAGGGGCCTGCCCTGCACTGTGGTGTACACTATCCTAGGAGCCTGCCCTGCACTGTGGTGTACACTATCCTAGGGGCATGCCCTGCACTGTGGTGTACACTATCCTAGGGGCCTGCCCTGCACTGTGGTGTACACTATCCTAGGGGCCTGCCCTGCACTGTGGTGTACACTATCCTAGGGGCCTGCCCTGCACTGTGGTGTACACTATCCTAGGGGCCTGCCCTGCACTGTGGTGTACACTGTCCTAGGGGCCTGCCCTGCACTGTGGTGTACACTGTCCTAGGAGCCTGCCCTGCACTGTGGTGTACACTATCCTAGGGGCCTGCCCTGCACTGTGGTGTACACTGTCCTAGGGGCCTGCCCTGCACTGTGGTGTACACTGTCCTAGGAGCCTGCCCTGCACTGTGGTGTACACTATCCTAGGGGCCTGCCCTGCACTGTGGTGTACACTATCCTAGGGGCCTGCCCTGCACTGTGGTGTATACTATCCTAGGGGCCTGCCCTGCACTGTGGTGTACACTATCCTAGGAGCCTGCCCTGCACTATGGTGTACACTATCCTAGGAGCCGGACCGAGGCTCTCAGTTTTATTTGATTCCATCAGGCTGCCAGCGTCTAATACTGATCCATGAAAGAGCATTCTGGGAAATGTACTTCTCCTTGCTCT
Organism: Rattus norvegicus; assembly: GCF_021556685.1. Lineage (NCBI taxonomy): Eukaryota > Metazoa > Chordata > Mammalia > Rodentia > Muridae > Rattus > Rattus norvegicus. The sequence goes on along the minus strand of NC_141549.1, from coordinate 2,605,428 downwards.
TTATCATGTGTTCTGTAGCTACTGCATCTGTAGAACCCCAAAGTCAACACGTGTCACTTACATGTGCAGAAGTTTGTGCCCATCCACTCTTTGTGGCTTGTTTTTAACTCTAATAGTGACCTCCTACCGAAGACAAAGTAAGCCCTTGTTTGCAGTTTAGGATTCGGAATTACAGGCCAGGGCAAAGGTCACCAATCCACTGACCCAAACAGGAAGTCACTTTGTGCAGAGCTCTAAGCCAACCTTAATGGGGTTCGTTTGTAACACTTTCCAACACAGTTCTGCTTACAACCAACTCCATTTAGTAACCAGTAGCTTCGGCCAACATGTTGGCAAGCCAAAAATGGTGAAGACTCTAAGAAAAAAAGGAGCATCCTTTTTCTTGCCTTGGTTGATAAAAAAAAAAAAAAGTTTTTGCCTTATCCAATACTACGGTTTGTGGATAAAATGTCTCTAACAGGCACATATTGAGGACTTGTTCCCTAGTGGCTAGCACTGTTTTGAGAAGTGCGAAGAGGCTCTAGGAGGTGAGAGGCCAGGTGGAAGCAGCAGGTCACTGGAAGCATGCCTTTGAAGGTCAGACTTGGTCCCCAGTCCCTTTGTTTCTCTCTGCTTCCAGTCTACCAAGAGGCGAGCAGCCTCTGTCACATGATCCTGTAGCCATGATGTGCTGTCTCACCATAGGTCCAGAATCAATGGAGCAAGGATGATGGACTGAAACCTCTGACACTGTAAGCTAGAACAAGACACCCTCTCCCACCACACACACACACACACACACACACACACACACACACACACACACACACACATCTATCATCTATCTACTTTGTCTCAGAGCCAAAAAGGTGTCACACACTCTTGGCTTCTTCAGCTGAGTCAAAGGAGAGAGTGCACACAAAATCTGAGAATAGGAGGACAATGCTATGATTTTAGGGAGCACCATGGAAGTGCGTTTGCTCGAACTGCAACATCCCTTTTCCCGCTTCTCTGCATCCATGTGTAAATTGCATGGGTTTAAACTGGGCTCCTCTATACATGTAACTATGCTCAATTTTTCCCTCTTGACTTTCTTCAGGGGACACCAAGGTGTATTTCTGTTAACATATGATATCATATACCATAACATAATAAATGGTTAGGGCTACAGAGGATGCACTGAGACACAGGACATAGGGTCCTCTTGTTGTGTTTACTGTATATTGTAAGTAAGTATGAGAGGACGCTCAGACTGGAATCAGGCAGCCGACTCCGTCTCTGACTGCCATTTCCATCTGCACAATCCTGGGGAAAGCACTGAAGGGTTTCCCTTGTGTACACTTGTTTTTAAAACAAATAATTATACTCAGGTGAGCATATAAGGCGTTCTATGATTTATAAAATGCACACACAGGAAGAATGAGCGCCACCACGAGTGTCGTTATGAACAACTCTGGACAGCCCAGGAATTGGTCTGCTTTTGCCTCTCCAGTGCTGGGATTACAAGTGCAAAACACAGTCTTCTGTCTTTCAGTATGCACACAAAAAATTTGCATTATTAGACAATATCTACAGTACTGTGTTTTATCATGTCTATGAAACAGCCATAATATTATTATTAGGGTATGAATTATAATTTCTGTTAAGGTGAACATTTAAAACAATCTTAGCCTTTGGTTCTTTGCACGTGAACCGCCTATTCTTGTCCTTTGCCTATCTGTCAACAGACTATTTTATACCCGTATGGATTTCTTAGGTGACAGAGATACTAATCTTAGCCCTGTTGTTTTTATTTCTAAAATATTTTTCAAGATATCCTTCTACTTCTCTTAAGGAAACATATTACATAAAAAGAAACTTGTTGATTTAACATCATAATGATGTAATTATAGTATTTCTGGGTTGATCAATACTCAGGATTTCTGGACACAATTAGGATGTCCAGGTAAAATAAGAACAAACAAGGAGACAGAATGAACACACTGGGGTGGATTGTGGAAAAGGCCGTGAACCGGCAGGGATCAGGAAAGCAACATCAATTTTCAAACATCTAAGATAAATGAGAAAGTACACTATAGGGTAACAGCTCTGAAAAGCAGTGCTACAGTCAGAGGATCTTCTCAGGAACCACACTGAGCAAAGGCAGAAGATGGTCTCACATACTGTGAGCTCTCTCCCCCAGGAAGTGCTAAGCAGAGACTGAATACATCCAGAAACCTGTTCTCAACAGACCAGGGTACTCTACTGCAGTGACCTGGGTCATTTCCCTAGCTGGTTCTATTTGTTTCTTAAGTCCCTGGAAGCAAAGCCTGTTTTGCTTCTCCTTTCCTCTTCAACGTAAGAGCCAGGAAAACAAAAAAGACCAATGCATTTACTGTTAAGCCTTCTGGTTCGGCTCCAATTAATTGAAGTTTACTAATAACCAAGGCTGCCTTCTTGAAAAAGAACACAATGGCCCAAGCTCAGGGGAACATGTTCAAGTGTTCCTAGACTTAAAGGGGAGCACTCTTCCTAGCCAGCTGAAGGTTCACAAGCCTATCATACTTAACAGCTCCTTCTAAGCCAGTAGCTCCTTTATGCCAAAACCAAAAATGGGGAAGCCAAAAGGGGGAAAATGGGGAATGGGAGAGCATTAGAAACCTCTGGCCTTTGCTGCCAACAGCATCTGACCTGACACAAGGAGAAATGCAGTCACAGCAAGTTCTTCACGTGACAAACTATACAAGGCAACCAATCACATACATCACCAATGAAGGCGCCCCTCGTACACAAATGCACCATTGATAACAAATTCACAGAGGGCTTGCAAGATTAGGATGGGATCAGTAATTTATCTTCATTCATCTGTTATAAAAACAGTGGTACTGGTACACAATTAAGGGTGTCCTTAAAAATTAAAAAGGACGCAATTTCAAAGAAAGAAAAGAAACCAGATGGTAGTTGAGCCCTGATTACTGGTTTATGTGGAAGGAAGGCTGGTGGCTCATGTGGATAGGCGAAATGACTCACAGAAGAACTGGCCGCTGTCAGTTTCACATTGCTGGACATGGAGAGTTCTGGTAGAGATCTGCTCTGTGGTCTTGAGACACATGGAGTTGGAATTACCAAAATCCTCCCAAGCAGGGCTTGCTACTCTATGAAGTGGGTGGGCCACAGAAGTACTGACTGGAGGTTGGGTCTCTCACTCACCGCAGAAAGAATGAGCCTTGGATCGAGAGGTAATTTCTGGGTCAGGCAGGTTCATCCTTCGTGTGCCTCGAGGTAAGGAGACCAGTGATTTAGTCGTTTTGTGGCAATGTGATGTGGTTGGGAAAGTAGACTTCACAGTCAGACTAAGCTGTGAGTCTTGGAGCCTTTACCACATAGTTCAGCCATGACATCTTTCTCAGAGTCTTTCCTTCTTTCTACAACACAGGATGTGTTTTAGAAAGTTTTATGTCAAGTTGACACATCCTAAAGTCACTTGAGAGGAGGGAACCTCAATTAAGAAAATGCCTCCATAAGATAGGGCTGTACCGGGGCTGGGGATTTAGCTCAGTGGTAGAGCGCTTACCTAGGAAGCGTAAGGCCCTGGGTTCGGTCCCCAGCTCCGAAAAAAAGAACTAAAAAAAAAAAAAAAAAAAGATAGGGCTGTACCCAGGCCTGTGGGACATTTTCTTAGTGATTGATGTAGGAGGACCCAATCAATAGGTGGTGCCATCCCTGGGCTGGTGGTCCTGGGTTCTATTAAGAAAGTAAGCCATGAGGAGCAAGCCAGTAAGCAGCACCCCTCCATGACCTCTGCATCAGCTCCTGCCTCCGAGTTTCTGCCCTGACTTAGATGAACTGTGATGCGAAAATAGAAGTCAAATAAACCCTTTCGCCTCCATGCCTTCACAGAAGAACTGGCCGCTGTCAGTTTCACATTGCTGGACATGGAGAGTTCTGGTAGAGATCTGCTCTGTGGTCTTGAGACACATGGAGTTGGAATTACCAAATTCCATGTCACGGTGTTTCATCACAGCAGTAGTCACCCTAACAAAGACAGAGGGTAGCTCTAACCTCATACGATCACTGTGATCGTGATCAAAGTGAAGGGCATTTGTCATACGCTTGGAGCCCCCATGCATGGCTATGCATGAAACAGTATTCATTAACGAGGGTAACGCGCATGATTTCCTTCTTTTCTTTTTTTGACACAGGCTTGATTTGTAATCCAGGCTTGCTCTGAACTCACAAATACTTCCCCACCTCCTAGAGCTCAGATTTCAGGTGTGAGTCACCACACCAGGCTAGATACTACTCACTGAGATTACCATGTGCGGGCGCAAATTATCCCATTTGACCTTCACTAAAGGTCACTCTCATCACCTCCATTTTATCATCAAGGAAACTGATGCTCGGAGAGGCACAATGGTTTGCCCAAGTCACTCCACTATCAGGCACTAGGAAAGACAAGGAACTCAGATCGTCTTATTCCGGAGTCAGCGCCTTGAACAGCCTAAAAGTCCTCATGTATAACATTAACTTCCCTTCCTCTAATACATCTTATCCACTCTATGCTCATCTTGGAGAACCGTATATGCAAGACACCCTTCCAGATGAACAAGCAATATATCCTAGTGACCATAATCAGAACTGCCAGTGAGTAATGACCTCTCGCTGGGTAACTATGCAGCTTTCCACCCAGTAAAATCTGAGGCCTGCTAAGCCATCTAAATAAGTTTTAGGGTTTAGTTATAATGGCTACCATGACTGTTTGCATGCATTCGGCCATATATATTGTCAGTTCAATACTACATGATGCAGATTCCAAGAAAAGCTAAGCACAGGCAACCAGGGATCCGATAGCTCTGGCACTCAAGGAGTGCACCTCCAAGTGGGTACAACTTTCGAATACAGTTGTTGACTGGGGGAGGCACAAATCACAGAACAACACAGGGCCCAGCTTGCCCTGCAGCTAAAGCTTCAGACGCCCAGTCTCAGTTATAAGGTTACTGTTACATATTTAAAAGACGATATTTACTTGGGGCATTTTAAATGTCTGTCTTGATATGCCTTCATTTTTTTCCCATTAGAGGTTTTAAGTACTGAACACTGGGCTAAATCCATCAGAAAATCTGGTATTGAATCTTGGATCAGGGGAGATTTTCTTTGTATTTATCTCCAGGTCACCTCTCTTCGGTGTCCTTATTCCCAAAGCTGGAATTTAAAGCATGTTTTGTGATGAGCTGCAAGGAGTCTTAAGAGAGATCCAGGCGTGGAGAGAATTAGAAAGAGGGTAGAATGCTATAATTTTATATCCACTGTAGGCCATTATTCACAGGACTATGACTGATTGAGTCAAAACTAGAACCCATACTTTTGGGAGCCCAAGGTAACACTCAGCTACTCATGAACTACACCTATTACCTATGCACTGAAATTTTTATAAGCACCGAGAGATGAAGCAATGGCTAGAAATAACATCAACCAAATGAGGCCTGACACCAAGCAACACATCTATGCCCAAAGTGAGCAGTCTGCCAGGACGCCAAGCCTTACACAAGAAAATGTCTGGATTTCCACTGAAAATGAAATTGAGGACCAGTGGGGACGGATTAGCAGTTAAGAGTAACAGATATACAAACCTGATGACCTGAATCCAACCCCCAGATTGTTCAACATTTCACATGCCGGAATTTGCAGGTATGCATACACACACACACACACACACACACACACACACACACACACACACACAAATAGTAAACATAATGCTGACCTATAACTCTTAAAAGCCTGCTCCCCAGTCTACCTTCCTTAACCAGGCTTGGCTACTGAATCTCCTACTTAAGTAAACGTCACCCTAGAGAAACAGATTTTCAACTGATAATCAGCCTGGTTCATTATCGGTATCAGCTTTCCTTTTAGGGAACGGATAAGGTCCTCTGAGCACCCAGCAGTCCTGGAGTGAGCCCTTCCTCCCAATAGAGGAAGTGATCAAAGTTTTCATGACCATGAAAATGGAGACAAATTGAGCAAAATTGCTTTAATGAAACCGCTCATGTCATGTGACAATCTTCTGTGAAAGTCCAAAGCTATGTGCCAAGCTCTTCACACCTCACAGTAATGATTAGAGCTGAAGGGTTTCATGACTAGCTAATCAGAGGCGTCACATTTAAACATTTGCAATCAAACTTATATACCCATAAGAAATGCCAGATTAAGAAGCAGTATTTGCAATCTAACCCATATGCCCATAAGAAATGTCAGAGTAACAAGCACTATTTTATTAGTTGATACAAAATATCAGGCAGGCACTATCATAACCTATGCAGAATACTTTTTAAAGTTTAAAATGGACAGTTTAAAGAAAAAATTTAAACATGTATCTTTTTTTTTTTTTTACTTCCACTGGGAACTACCAATAAAACTTTAAAAAGAAGCATTTAAATTAAACCCTGAAGAGAATTTTTTCAGCATTTTTACTCAGATAGATGTCATCTGGTGACCTGCTCCCCGCTGACTTTTCTGTTAGGTGAACAGAAAGTTGCTGGTGACTGAGTACTAGAAGAAACCAGCCGAGGCCATGCTGCACGCAGTTCTCCCTAGAATGTGCTCAGGAGGAACAGCCATCACGCATGGTGGCTGGCACAGGTGCTCAGCCACAACTACCCTGAAGGTCAACGAGTCCTGTCATCGCAAGAAGGCCTTCAGAGAGACAGGCTTCCTTTCATTATCTTCTTTTTACAAAGAAACAAAGTTTCTCAAAAAAGAAACATTCACAGGACTTAACAATATCTATTTTATAAACAATTATATAATCTTGTTTTTCTTAAAAGGCAGTAAGTGAACGTGGGTTTTAGTGGTTGTTTTTAGACATTTATAAATACTGGCGACACCTACCGGCAGAAAATATATTTCTGTTCAGTCGCCCTTTGTGCAGGCAGAAACAAGAAAACTTCCCCTGAAACCCACTTAAGTTTCTTTTTCCAACCTTGTCCATCTCCATTACTGGGAAGCTATTTATACCTGACCAATGAAGTTGGAGACATCTATCTCTGTCTCAAGTTGTGTCAAGTGTACTTTTATTATGGTAAAAATAATTATATTAATACAACTCAGTGGTGATCCCTGAAAAATACTTACCAATATTCCCCAAAAGCATTCACCTCCCATCCTTGTTTTCACACAAGTACATCCCCACAAAGGGAATATAAAAATATTAGTGATGAAGAAAATTAGCATAACAGTTCACGAAATGCTAGAGCACATATCTACAGACTATGACTAACAAGGGAAGAATAAGCAGGCAGCTTCACTTAAGCCTTTACCACAGGACTCCAAAACACAGGACAAAAAGAGCAAAGCCCGGTCAGAATTCACAACTATTTTCACTATGATCTTCTCTGACCCACTTTAGTTTATTAACCGAACTGGCTATGCTTTTTTTTCCTCCCAGAAGTCTGAGAAGCCACCAGCCCCATCCCTACTGAAAACTCATATCTAACCCAGGTAGTAACAACCTGAACCCCAGGAAGGTACCACCCTGTCCAAACAGATGAGAACCCATCACACTTCCATAGTTGCTGAGACTACGAGCTCTACAAATATTCAACTAGCTACGGAAAGGAGAGGGTTTTATCTTGTATAACCAGAGCCTGGCGGAGTCCTGCTGCAAGGAGGCACTGTTGGAGGAAATGAATCTCCAAATACACCTATACAGAATTCAGAGTCAAGGGCACACACTGAGCAGACAGACCTACATGTGTCGCATAGGTGGAACCAACCGTGCAGTGACTGGGCGGGACACACATCTGCCTCCAGCACCACCACTGCCCACCCGCCCCCCCGTCTTGGTGGTTCTCAGAGTGAGGCAGAGGAAAGTGGAGAACACACACACACACACACACACACACACACACACACACACACACACACGGGGGGGGGGGGGATGATGAGCTGGTGCTATAGACGCCACCACAGCAAGGCTAGGATCTGATAAGGCAACTGTCTTCTCTAAAACCCTGAAAAAGTACGAGAATAGTCTTCTCCCCCAGCTTAACCTACTAACTCTTTTAAGGGCAGTCAGCAACTTGCCAGAGACAGAGCACACGGGGGCGGGAGGGGAAAGCTTAAGAAAACCAAACTGAGAGGACTCCCTCAATTACCCAAGGGCACTGCCTCTCTCCCTGCGCCCAAGTTCCCAGAAAGGGAACTGTTTCTAGTCTTTAAGACAGCGAATTCACCAGCGTATAGCTCATTTTCAGCCTCAATTACTCTTTTAGCTTAGACCCAAAATGAACGACACTCTTCCTCCAACCTCCTTTATTGGTTACTTTTGACAAGTAAAGGTGCTCTGTCCTGCCCTTGCCCTCAAACAGCTACAAAACCAAGTGTGTCTGGTGAGATATCTGAACCGGTCTCAAAGAACTTAGGCTCTCTTAACCCCGACCGAGGACGGGGACACATTGCTTTACGAGGGGCTCTTCCTGACACCCAGGCCTCCCTAACAGGGCAGCGGTAGGTAGATGCCTTTGCGGGCTCTAGACAGAGACTGGAGTTCTGTCTGCCGGACTCTCCAGTAGGAGAGAGGCAGCGTCAGGAAACTGCGGTTCCCGGGCGCAGGGAGAGAGGGGCAGGGATAGAGGAGCCAAGAGAAGGCGAGAGGGAGCATTTGAAGGGGCGATCCGGAGAAGCGCAGCACTCCGGAGAGATGGAGAGAAAGCGAGCGGTATACAAGGTGAGGTGGCGGAGAAGCCCGAGGTGCAGGTGTGTGGAGGGCGCGTCCTACCTCGTCCTTGGCCACCCCGCTGCCCAGGGGCGCCTCCAAGCTGCAGTTTGCCCTCTTGACAGTGAGGTAGAAGGGGTAATCCTTGGCCACCATGGCAGCTGCCGGGCCTGCCCTTTGCGATGTCACCGCTGATCCCAGGCGACAACAAAAATCCCGGGTAAAAGAGGGCCCGAGCTCCACGATGCCGGCGGCGGCGACGCGAACACCTACAACGGCTTCTAGCAGGCTGGACCTGACGCCTGGCTCCACCGGGAGGGCGGGGCCGCTGTAAGCCACGCCCACGGAGGGAGGGCGGATGGGCGGGACTAGAGAGGACCACCCCGCCCTCCTAGGAACGCCAGGTGCGGACGTGTAGACGCCTCGTGGGGCTGGGGCGGTTCTGCCAACTTTGGGGACCTCAGGGAACACGCGCGTTGAGCCACCAGACCCCAGGCAACTCCATTCGTGGAAGAACAGTTTGTAGCAAGGAGGCCCGGGAGCGAGGGGGCAAGGCCCAAGCCAGAATCATTTTGAGGCGTAGGCGGGGTGTGTGCAGGGTTTCTCTACATAGCCCTGGCGGTCCTTTTTTTTAAAAGTGAGCGTTAGTAGGGTAAAAGCAGTCCAAACAGTTAAATGCGCCCACTTTAAGTGTGCAGTTCAAAAAGCACCGCGTAACCAACCTCCACAGCCGAGAGACAAATACTTTCCACCACATATGGAGTCCCCTCTAACCATCCTCTTCCCCCTCCCACGTGCCTACACTCACGCCCCTACACCCACGCTGGACTGATTCAGTCTGTTTCCAGTCTAAAGCAAAGATCACGTTTTGGGGGATCTTTTCTAAGGGAAACACTGACGTTGTAAATGCCCAAGAAGCAATTAAAAGGGCGTTGCTGCAGCCCTGACCAGTCAGTAAAAAACAAACAAACAAACAAAAAACTAGAAACAATGGCAACGGTCTTTGGTAAGAGTACTTTAAGTAAACTTTTCTAATTATAGAACACCACCCCATAGCGATCAGAAAGGAGATGGGTCTATGGGTGGGGCACTGAAAGATCTCCTTGATGCTGGCCTCAGTTCGAAAAGTAAAAGGCTGGCCTTTTGAAGAATAGTTAGCAAGTGTGGGGCTCTGAGTTCAGTTCCTGCATCCAAAATATAACAGTGCGGAATCAAAGCAGTAGAACAGTCTGTGATCAAAACACATCTACAAAAGAATACTTTCCTTCTTCCTTCTCTTCCTTTGTTTCTTTGTTTCTTTGTTTCTTTGTTTCTTTCTTGATATTTTCTATAAAGACATACTTGTAGGTCAACAACATTTAATGTCTAGAAAAATCTGAGACAAACTTACACTGTCCCTGGTGGCAGAGGAGAAGAAACATCTGAGATAGAAAAGGTAGTGATAGTCAACAAAGAGGCTTTACAGTTACAGTAACAATTTTCAACGTCTTAAAAGAAAACTATGTTCGCATGTCACCCAGGGGAAAGAAGAAATTAATTTTCTTAAAGTTATCATTTCCTCCAAATAACATTTCTTGTAAACTTCCCTGTAGTATCTTTCCATCCTCCAGTGAATGGCCTGCGTACAGCAAGTGCTGTTACAGGGAGCTACCGAGTCTTGTTTTTGCTGTTGGGGTGTGAGGGAGGCAGTGTGATGGAGAAATAGATCCTGCTTAGACATTCTCTGCTTCCAGATGAGGTCAGAACCCAGCAGTTCCTACTTTCCCTGGTGAGAAACTGCTTAACGTGTGGATCTTCCACCTCAGGTACCAAACCCACACCCTGGCCCTAAACCCACCCATTATCTTGGCCAACTAGATAGCAGACGAATGGACTGCCTTTGGATACGGGAAGAAGCATATGTGTGAACAGGGCTCCTAAATGAGTGGGTTCTGACGAGACAAGAGAAAGCTGTGGTTTTCTTTCTAAGTACACAACCTGAAGCAATAGGAAGAAAGCTGCAGCCAAAGAAGTGTGGAGTGGGAAGGAGCCTGTGACAACCACTGACTTTCCCTAATGACATCCCCACCACACAGTCATACTCCCTGCAAGCGTAGCCAAATGTGCTGCTGGAGCAAAGGGAACCCCATCTCCAGAGTGCCCAAGCAAGCCAGACCAGAGGTAGTGACATGTCCCAGAGCCAAAGCACCCACAGCCTCTTTTCCTTTATCCTTTCCCTGTTCCTCCAGGGCTCACCCACAATCTCCACCACAAGACCCTGGGCATCAACAGTTCATTTGGTAATGAACTTTGATCCCAAATGAAGTACTGGGCCTTGTTCTCCAGTTGGAAAATACACTTACAGCCCTCGATGGGGAATTCCCTGCAAGAGATTCCCACAGCTCTCATATTGGGGTGTTTTCTTCAGCATTCTTAGGACTGACCAGGCGGTGTGACACACCAAAACTACCTGGTGATAGTAAATGAGCCCTTAGAAATGGGTGTGTGTGGGGGGAGGGAGTGGCAGAGAGAGCACACCAGTTAAAAGCACTTGTTTCCTTTTTAGAGGATTCGAGTTTAATTCCCAGCACCCACATCAGGTAGCTCAAAACCACCTATACATCCAGCTCCAGAGGATCTCATAGCCTCTTCTGACCTTCACTGACACCCACATGCACGGGAACACACACACACACACACACACACACACACACACACACACACTCATACAAGTGCATGTGAAAATGGAGAAGGGAAATTGAACGTCAAGTTTAATTACTGGACACCAAATAGCAATCATATTAATAAGAAGCTTACCATATACATTTCATTTTCTCTTAAGACTTTTTTGCCTTTCTTAAAAAACACTAGGAACCATAGAATCAGTGACTAGCATATATGCATCAAACTCATGTTGCTTTTTACTATTCCTCTGGGTGTAGTAGAGAAAGAGGGAGGGAGAAAGAGAGAATTGCAAATCGACAGAACTATTTAAATCGTGCCACAAAATGAGTGTGATGGAGAGCTCAGTAACCTTGGGTTCTGATTTTCCAAGTTCACATAGACTGAAGGTTTGACCACCCAAAATGGGGTTCTCATCTCTAGTTTTTTTTGTTTTTTTTTTTTTTTTCCGGAGCTGGGGACCGAACCCAGGGCCTTGTGCTTGCTAGGCAAGCACTCTACCACTGAGCTAAACCCCCAACCCCGGTTCTCATCTCTAAATTCCTAAGCATGCATGCATACATACATACATACATACTACATATAAACGATGTGTGTGTGTGTGTGTGTGTGTGTGTGTGTGTGTGTGTGTGTGTGTGTTAGAATAAAGCCCATACACAAGGCCAGGAACTTGGGATAGGATGTACAAGTTTTGTATGCTGACCATGGGATATTCCAACGATTTTTAAAAGTATTTTTTGCCCTGTGCAGTATCTGCCTAGTTTCCAGGTTTCTTGCCTTTCCCTCTGCTTTGTTCTTTGCTGATTTGGGATTTGGGAAATCTGCCTGGGACTCTAAGTAGGAGTGTGAGTAACCAAAGACTGTTAGCAATAAGCTGTCCTGTGAGAGGGCTCTCAAGCACAGAGAAGCAGGCTAGTGTCTGATTCTGAGAGAGGCTGGACCAGCTTGGTAATTACTCCCAGCAGAGAAGCAGTCATGTCCCCCTGCCCTGACTCTCTCTCTCTCTCTCTCTCTCTCTCTCTCTCTCTCTCTCTCTCCCTCCCTCCCTCCCTCCCTCCCTCCCTCTCTCTCTCTCTCTCTCTCTCTCTCTCTCTCTCTCTCTCTCTCTCTGTGTTTACAGCTTAGACACAACACTGCCCAATAGCAGTTTCCCTAAAAGTAACAATACAAAACACCTTTCAGAGCTCTCCTTCACAACCAGTTATAATCCTATAAAATGCTTCACGGCCAGGCAGTGTTCCTCTTGAGCCAGGAGCCTGGAGCCTGGAATAAAGAAGCCTGTTTTGCATTTCCAGGATGGATGCCAAGCACAAAGCTGTGGCCTTGCTTGTGCTGTGCAGGGCATTTGTGCTGCTGAGGGGTTGGACATTGCAGCCAGACACACTACTGGTGGTTAGCCCTTTTGAGCCTAGCAGATGATCAGGACATACCTACCCTGGGGCTAAAACCTCAGAGGCTGAAGTGGCTGTGACCATCTTCGCCAATAGGGCCACGATCCATCCTATCAGCGCTACCTTGAATATCGTGGTTCGATTTCTTTCTTTCTTAAAGGCTCACTTATTGATAAGAGTGATTCATCCATTCATCAAACAGGCACTGAGTTCCTCCATGGTTAGCTACCTCTCTTCTCATTTTAGCCCCACCCTTAAGCTTCCCTGCTGGGCAGGTATTAACTCCATAAATAAATATGGTCCAATTTCAGGTATGGCCTTTCAGATGAACCCTCCATAGTTATGCATCCCAGAAGACGCTGACCTGCCAAGCTCAGCCTCCGGCCATGCAAACTCCCGTGGTTTCCCTGGCTTCTTGGAGGGATGTCTTCTACTGGCTAACCAGACAGGGTCACGCAGGTACATGTCGGGCACTCGCAAGTTCTAACATCTCTCCCCTGCCCTTTCTTTTGGCCGATGGTTCCAGTTAATGATCAAACACCCTCTCCTTTCTTCAACGTCAGTTTTGGTGGGAGGAAGGAGGAAGAAAAAGCAGGGAACTCTGAGGAATCGGGGCTGTGATCTAGGGCCACACCAACAGCGAAGGCACACACAGGCGATCTCAAGTCACACACATTGGTGCTTCCTCCTGCCTGGGGATGAGCCTCCTGGCTCCAAGACAGATTGGTAAAAATCCAGCTGTGGATACTCTACAGCTGCAAGGATTAATTCTTGCATTGTCTAAAGTGTTTTGTTTTCAGGAACAAGTTTAAAACAACGATAGCAGCAAACAGAAACCCAAACCCTTCACCTGATCACTAATCAGGTAATCAGCTGTCATGACAAAAGAAAAAGAGCTATATATTTTTTAAAGTACCTATAAAACTTGATTGTACTGCTATGGCACAGCAGGTACATTTCTTGTCCTCTGGTTTATTAGAACAATGACTTATAGTTGTTAGAGGTGATTCCATATCTCCTGACCACGTCTGTCAGTGTCTATATGCTTTTTGTTTTTGTTTCAATGCACAGTCTTTTTTTTTTTTTTTTTTTTTTTGGTTCTTTTTCTCGGAGCTGGGGACCGAACCCAGGGCCTTGCGCTTCCTAGGCAAGTGCTCTACCACTGAGCTAAATCCCCAACCCCTTTCAATGAACAGTCTTATTCAGAAGCCCAGGCTGGCCTAGAACTCATTATGTCACCCAAGCTGACTTCAACTTACAGTAATCCTTCTGCCTCGGCCTCCAAAGTGCTGGAATTACCAGCAAGTGCCACCATGCTCAGCTAAATGCATTTAAAAATTTAAAAATCTAGAAGATGTCAGAGTTCCCTGGCATCTTGTGGGTAGGGGTTGGGATGCTGATACTGATAGTACTTGTGGCAACCTCCCCAACAAAGAACGGGTGCATCCAACGTGCGGACAGAGCCACCAATAAAAGACCAGAGTGACACGTGGCTCTTGGATCTGCTGGTCTTCACCTTGAAGGTCTTTTAGACCTTGACCCCTGGTTAGTATCTTAGGCAGGGCAGACAAAAAAGCTGAGTGCAAAGAAACCCAGACTACTGCCTCACCTCAGACTCTACTGCCTCACCTCAGACTCTTCTGCCTCACCTCAGACTCTACTGCCTCACCTCAGACTCTACTGCCTCACCTCAGACTCTACTGCCTCACCTTGAACTTGACCTGATGTTCATGCTGACACTTAGCCAAGTGACAGATTCCACATGACACAAAAAAGTCGAGAAGAAAAGAGAATACAAGAGGAAGGAGAGACAGATAATTCTCCTAAAATGATCCACACACACACAGAGGAATAGGGAGTATCGCTGTGATTTGTTTCATAGTCAGTATCTAGATTTTTTTTTTAAGACATGAAAGCAGCACTGAGACTCTATTTGGGAAGAGGAAGGGGGAGCAGTGGGAAGAGAACGAGAGAGACTGTCAGCGAAGATGTGTGAAGATGTACAGCACATGCGTGTATAAGACATCATGATGAAATCCACTGATTTGTGCAATTATCGTCTGCAAAAAAAAAACCACTACTACTTCATATATAAAAATCCACTTCAAAAGTGAAAATTAGTTTCAAGAAAATACAGCTAAGCAGAAACGGGGAAGTGGGGATGAAAATTTCCAGATTCAGGTCTTTCCCAGAACTTTTGTTACCGTACTTGGTTGGGGTTTGAGGCAGAACCCCGAGTTTAGTGATTAAATTTCCCAAAGGTAGTTCCATGATTACTACTGGCTGCATAGGTGTGATCAAACTATTTCTGCTCTTCAGCCTACAGGTAAAACATACACACATGAGAGACTTGTACGCCAGCCATACAGAGAGAAATGAGAGCCCAAAGCGGTAAAATCTGGCCTTTGCTGGTAGAGGCGGGCTTTCTTCTACCGTCTACAAGCACAATAATCAATATGTCACATCCATCCCCTTTCAGATGCCACAGGCTGTAACTGTGCTACTATGTTATGTTCTCTCTCTCTCTCTCTCTCTCTCTCTCTCTCTCTCTCTCTCTCTCTCTCTCTCTTTCTTTTTTTTTTTCCAGGGCAGGGAACCGAACCCAGGGCCTTGCGTTTGCTAGGCAAGCGCTCTACCACTGAGCTAAATCCCCAACCCCGTTATGTGCTCTCTTAAGGAAGAAAAATACCATACAAAAGTACACGCTGTGATCCCTTATAAGCCACACTTTGGTTCTGGAGATGTGTGAGGGCTGTGGCTGGGGAGGTGGCTGAGTAGTTAAAGCGCCCACCGCACAAGCATGAGGCCTGGATCCTTAGCGCCCACATGAAAGCCTGGGTGAGCATGGCAGCCATCTTGGATCCAAGTGCTTAGGCAGAGACAAGGGATCGCAGAGCAAGCTGGCAAGCCGACTCTCGGTTTCAATGAGAGAACCTGCTTCAGGAAGTAAAGTGAAGATCGATCACTGTTAGACACCTGACACCAACCTCTGGCCTCTCCATGCACATGGATGTGCCTACGCATGAGTACACATGCACGCCGGACATACATACACAGGAAAAGGAAGTGCAGCATGTGTGAAGAATGACACGCAAATGTGCTCATGTCATTGCGCCTGCATTGGACATTTGACATCTGAGCAGCCAGGCCGACGTATCCTTATGTTGCTTCAAGTAGAGTTAAATAAGAAGCTTACCCGATACCCCAGACCCTATTTTGGGTTCAGTTCCTTTGGCAGAGGAGCCCAGAAATGTGTATTTTTGATCAACACAGTCAAGGGGTATGTTTGACTGACACTGTGTTATGAATTAGGACAGTGGCTTCCCACTGGACCCCCTCCCTTGCCATCAGCAATGTGATATTCACAGACCTTTGGTCTCAAATATCTGAGGATGCTTAACCCAATGTGGTAGCATCAAAATCCAGAATGGGCAGAAAAAAACTATTAATGGGTTCATGCAAACCATCACTCACCCACCGGGGGATCTAGAGTATGCCAGGCAACATGCTATCTACATATGGGTGCATAAGGGGAGCAATGAAAAAACGTGCAGGTCCACACTTCAGCTCGGCTCCCAGCAAAGCCACCCACCAGGAGACATGTTCCGGCACACGGCTTTGGATTCACAGTCTGGTATCCGGGGCTCCAAAATAAAAATGCACTTATCTCTGTAGCTGAGAGGCACAATTGCATTCACATTTTTAAAAAAATTAGCTGCAGAGAATGAAAGGAAAGCTGTCGGCTTGAAATGTTTACCTGCAAAAAGGACCTGGGGCTGGGGTGTGTGTCGGGTGTTCTGTAGAAGACCTTGATTATAGAACTAGTCTAACCAGAAGGAACAACAGGTTCGGGGTCTCCTGGCAAGCGTGCGTCTCATCTGCTGGGGGCGGACGCTGGCTGGTGAGTTGTAGAGCTGTACAGGCCCATAGGCTGAAATGTCCCGGGTGTTGGGCACCGTAAGAGCTTTGGAGAGGGTAGGAGGAGTGGGTTAACTGAGCGCTTTGGCTAAGTGGGAGCCTCCTCAAGAAAGCGTCTGGGTAAGAAGACCTTGAGCTCTTGCCCCTCCTGACTGTACCTCCTAAATTCTGATATAAAAAGCATACTCTACAACATTCAGTTTATGCTGTGCTGAAGAATGAACCCACGGCTTCCTGCGCGTTAGATAAGCAGGCTATTAGCTGAGTCACATGACCAGCCAGAGCGTTCCTGACTTATTTGACTTTTTTTCCCCAGCTGACATCCAGGCCCACCTTCAGCAAACACAGTTCTCACATGTCCACAGTCCTGACCAAACTAAAAGCCTTGGCAGCAAAAGGCTGAGCAGAAAAGCGGCAGCCATGACTTTGTGCTCATCGGTGATGACATTACCGTCTGCTTCTTCCGCTTTGGTGGCCTTGCCCTGTTAACTCGCACTCAAGGTTCTCTGTGACCCCCAAAGGCTAGGGGGACCCTCACTTTATCTCCCCATCATACTGAGTACCTTGCTTACCCCAGTGCTCCTCTACCAATAGACCCTCTATATCCACTGCTTGACCCCAGTCAGGCCCAGTGTTGGGTTGAAGAAGGGGTCATGGATTTTCCCCACATTGCTACTCAAATCAGTCCTAGTTCTTTCTCCCATACTGGCACATATCAAACAATGAAATTAAAATTAAATTGAGATAGGGCTGATCATCGATATCACCAAAGAGGTAAATCTAGAGGTCCCCCCCCCAAAGTAACGGTGTAGTTTCTTTTTAAAAATTATTGTTTTTAGTTATGTATATGCATGCATATCTGTGTATTATGGTTAAATGAAGAGGCCAGAGGCAATGTGAACCCCCTGACGTGGGTGCTGAAAGAGCAGTACAAATACTTAACTGCTGAGCAATCTCGCTAGTCTCTAATTTCTTAATTTCTTCTTAAAATAATAGTTTTTTATGGTTAGGCATGGGGACATGCCTAACTCAAGAGTTAGCTGCTGGTGGATCTCAGTGAGTTGGATGCTAGCCTGGTTTAGATAGTGAGTCCTAGGCTAGCCAGAGGTAAGTTAAATTTTTAAAAATGTATTCTTTGGGGGTTGAGGATTTAGCTCAGTGGTAGAGCGCTTGCCTAGCAAGCGCAAGGCCCTGGGTTCGGTCCCCAGCTCTGAAAAAAAGAAAAAAGAAAAAAAATGTATTCTTCGAGAACTTCATACACGCATACACGCATATATATATAATTTGAAGATATTCATCCCTTCCCCTCACCTAAACTCCTGGATTTCCTCTACCCTCATGCCCCTCCCCTACTTCATGACTGTTTTACGAGTATTTTTTATTCATTGAGAAGCAATAAATGAAAATCGTAATTGTGACCATATCCCTCCCTTCTCTAACTCCTTCTAGATCCTATCTCATGCTCCCCTCCCAATTTCATACGCTCATTCTTTTTCAAAGGTATTAGTGGGCAGTCAGTGTTGCCCATACACGCGTGGGCCTGGGGACATCCACCTAAGCATAGTTCAGTTACCAGGAATCATATCCCTAAAGAAAGCTGACTCCCCCTGCTCCTCTCCTAGCAGCCACCAATTGTCAATCTCTCCTCAGTTATGTGTGGAAGCTCATGTGCCCTCCCTAACCCACCACAGAGTATGAGACTAGGAGCTCATGAAGATGGGCTATCAGAACTTTTTTTTTTTAAGATTAATTTATTTTACATATGAGTACAGTGTTGCTGTCTTCAGACACACCAGAAGAGGGCATCAGATCCCATTACAGATGGTTGTGAGCCACCATGTGGTTGCTGGGAATTGAACTCAGGACCTCTGGAAGAGCAGTCAGTGCTCTTAACCGCTGAGCCATCTCTCCAGTCCCAGAACTTTTTAAAAGTACACACAGATTTTTAACTTAGCTTCTTGATGATCCAAAATTCATGGAAACAACCTGGAAACTTAGGTTACATTGAATCTTTGCTCTCTTGAGATAGGAACTGAAAGGCTGAGGGGAGAAGGATTTTCTATAGTGTTTAAGATGCCACATAGCTCTAATCTGAAGTGTCTAGGATGATGAGAACATGTGGACTCAATTTTATTTTATTTTATTTTACTTTATTTTATTGAGACATTGTCTTATTTACGCTGCCTAGGCTGCTCTTGAGTTTCTAAGTTCAAACAACCTTCCTGCCTCAGACTTCTGAGTATCTGAGACTCTAGACAAATCACTATACCTTATCCCTAGACTCAACTTTTTCATCTCAGGAAGCCAAAGGGAGAGGAATAAACACTTCTCTGTTGGCTGCTTGGGATGGTGAATCTTCACTGACAGCTTGACTCGAATTAGAATCATCTGGAAGATTGGTAAGAATGGTCTTCGGTTGCACTTGTGACCTCGTTTCCAAAGAGGACCCACCCTTTTAATGTTGCCTCTCAGGTCAGCATCCTCCTTTCTCTGTTTCCTACATGGCCACGATGTGAGCTGTGCGATTCCCCTGTCTTCTCAGCCAAGACTGACAGAGCCCTTTCCTCTTTTTCAAGCAGTCCTGTCAGGCATTTGGTCAGAGCCACACAAAATCCATGAACACTCTGTTTCACCCGAAGGCGGGGGGTGGGGGTGGGGTCATGATCTCCCTCTTAGATTCTCATAAGAGGTGCCTGAGAGCTTCTGGCATAGAGACCGCCAAAGCCATCCACCAGGGAGTGGGAGGGAGGGAGGAAGAGAGGTAAGAGAATTGAAATGGTAAGGCCAACATCATGTGGCTTCCTTTCTGAACTTTAATAACCCTGAGCTGCCTGCAGGCTCAGAAAACCCAAATGCTGTAGTAGGTACAGGGATTTCTCTGGTGCCAGGAAAATGCAGTAAGACACGACTTTTACAAGGTAGGTTATGAATTAATGCCCTGCAGCGACCAAACAGGCTTTTAACATCTCCAAAGTTGGCAGCCAGATGCCCAAACGCTGGCTTAGTGCCTTCCAACAATGCACAACAGAGAGGACTGGGTACTTGAGGATGGACTAATCTTCCAGGAGAAAGAATAGCAGAGGAGCCAGGTTTTATGATTGGGAGGAAGAGGGCAATTCGATCTGTAGTTTTGCTGCCACCACAGGCCCCACTGTAATGGACACGGGAGGTTTTCCACATGTGCAGCACATTTTCTACAATGTTTTAAAGGGGATCGTGTTTGTTAGGCCACTTCAGTTACTGAAAGAACTATTCCTCCCCTCACTGGGGAGAGACTCATCCTGTGGGGTTATCCAAAAGATCAAAAACTACAGCTTCTCATTTGGATTCTGCTGTAAGGGAGCAGCTTGGGGTGTCTTGTTATGTTTTATCCCCAGAAGTTTCAAAGGAAGTGCCTGTCATCAAGATTCAAAAATAAATATGAAAAAAAAGATGCTGGCAGACCAAAAAAAAAAAAAAAAAAAAAAGAGGGATCAGCATTCTGCATCAGTTTCCTGATCATAAAACTTTATAAAAACAACCCACCCATTAGGGGAAAAAAAAGTGCACAACAATAGTTCATATTCTTTCCTAAATGCTTGCCTCATGCCAGCCCGAAAGGAGGTGCCATCACGCTTCCTGAATCATGAGGTCCAAACACCACATCCCTTTCCTCCCTCTCTCATCTCCACCCAGTTGGCATCATTCCCGAACCTCGCCTCCTCTCCACGAGGAGCTCAGTGGAGTGGAGCCAACTTTCTCCTTCTACCTGACCTGAGGACGCTTGCCCGCCCGCCGAGCATCCATACCAGCCAGCAGCAGGAATAACTGAGGTTTCCTGTCCTAGCCCCATCCATCCATCTTAAAGGAATATGTAACAGGGAAGGTTAAATTACAAAGTCACCAAGTAAGTGAAGTCTGCTCCAGAATCATCTACAGGAGGATTACGAAGGGGCCTGCTTGGTGACGGGTGCGTTGTGAAGTCGAAAGTGTTTTCCTTCTACCTTGGCTCCATAGCAACATTAGCTCCCACCCAAACCCCACCCTCACTCTCTTTGTGGTCCTGAGAATAAAACCCAGAACTAGGCGAGTGCCCTAACACAGAGTGACTTGCCAAGGCTTATATCAAAACTTTCTTTGTGGAATTTTCAACACACTTCCCGTCAGTTCCTAGCACAAGCGAAAGAAACATACAAGCCCACAGAGGAGAAGCCTGGCCTCAAACGCTGAGTGTATAACTTGATGATGTCTATAGGATTTTTGGACAGTTTAATCCAGGATGCCAAACTTCAGTCTGGTCATCTGTAAATGCGCATGCGTGTGCACGCTCATGTATGTGTGCATGCATGTGTGTGCACAAACCACTAGTGTATATAAAGGAACTAACATGAGTCAGTACTTTCCTTCTACCATGTGTGTGCTGGGGATAAACTCAAATTCATCAGGCTTGGAGGCAGGGGC
The DNA here is from genome assembly GCF_021556685.1 of Rattus norvegicus. Lineage (NCBI taxonomy): Eukaryota > Metazoa > Chordata > Mammalia > Rodentia > Muridae > Rattus > Rattus norvegicus. Next base: position 2,584,347 of record NC_141549.1, on the reverse strand, counting down.
CTTTACCTACTGAGCCATCTTGCTGGTCCAAGTTTCAAGGTTTTAATTAAATAGGAAAAAAAAACATGAATGAGGTGATACAAATATACTTATATCCTAGACACAGTCAGAATGATCAAAAATTCACCCCACGCCATTTTCTCAATGAATTAGAGGGGGAAGGATAAGCTTAGGCATTTGCCCATCCTTCTTTCTTTGTAGGGATTAATTCTTCAACTCCATACTCTCAAATACCTACTTGAACATCGGACCATGGAGACGGCGGCATAGTAAACGGGACTGACACAAACCGGAATTCAAAGCGGCTGTGCCAGCCTGTGATCATTATCATCTGACTAGACTTAAGAATTACCAGAGAGGGGCTGGAGAGATGGCTCAGTGGTTAAGAGCACTGACTGCTCTTCCAAAGGTCCTGAGTTCAAATCCCAGCAACCACATGGTGGCTCACAACCATCTGTAATAGGATCTGATGCCCTCTTCTGGTGTGTCTGAAGACAGCTACAGTGTACTTATAAATAAATAAATCTTGAAAAAAAATGATAAGGTACTTGAAAATTAAAAAAAAAAAAAAAAAGAATTACCAGAGAGGATTAGCTGAGGGGAGACATCCTATGAAGAAAGTGGGTAGCGTCATCAGTCATCCGGCGGGCAGGGGCCCAGACAGAATCAGAGGAAAGAGAGGAGAAAGCTGGAGGGGTATGGGACCTCCCCAGTGCTCCTGCTCCCACCATGGGGAACCACCACACCCTCCCCACCAAAATGGACTGAACCCTCTGAAACCAGGAGCTGAAATAAAACCTCCCTGTGTGTTGCTCTCTTAGGTATTTTGGTTATAGTGTGTGTGTGTGGGGGGGGGGGAGCTTACAGCTTACAGTCCTTCGTGCATAGAAGTCAAGGCAGGAATGTAAGCAAAGGCTGCGGGAAAACACTGCTGGCTTGTTCTGAATGACTAGCTCAGCCTGCTTTCTTACACAGCCTACCTGGGGATAGTAACTGCCCACAGTGGACTGGGATCGCCCACAGCTCATTAATCAAGAAAATGCCCTACAGAATTGCCCTCAAGCCAATCTGGTGGGAGGAGGCAGTTTCTCAATTGAAGTTGGCTCCTCCTGACGACTCTAGCTTGGGTCGAGTTGACACAAAACCAACCAGCACACAGATTTTGAGGCCTGTCGTGGCACAGGGCTCCGTAAACAAGAGGTTCAAACGGAGAGAAGATCCACAGGGAGAAAAATGGAAATGCTGATGAAACATGGAGACAGACACTGAGTGGGATAAAGCTGTCCTAAAATAGACCACTGTCACTTAAAAATAAGTGCTTGGCTGCACAGTGCCAGCATTATCTGTGCAACAGCATTGACTCTCTCCCTGTCTTCTTCCTTCAGGCCTGATTCAGCTGTGACAACTGAATCCCTCAGTGAAGCTGTTCCTTCAGTGGACCTATTGCTTCACACATGTTTCTCCAGTCATAACTTTCTTTCTGCCTTTAAGGGCATGGAGGACCCTGGTTAGTTCTCTTCTGGGTAGAACACATAGTGTCCGGGCTATGAGGCCAGGTACCACAGGCTTCCTGTGTAACCCAGAGCTACACTTCCAGCACAAAGCTCTGACACCAGTGTTATATACTTATGCTTATGTGTGTGTCGCTGTGTATACACATGTATACACGTACATGAACATGCGGAGGCCAGAGGACACCCTCAGGTGTCATTCTTCCTCAGCACCTTGTTTTTTTTTTTTTTTTTTTTTTTTGTTCTTTTTTTTTTTTTTTCCTGAGCTGGGGACCGAACCCAGGGCCTTGCGCTTCCTAGGCAAGCGCTCTACCACTGAGCTAAATCCCCAACCCCAGCACCTTGTTTTCTGACAGGAGCTTTCACCTGCTTGGAGCCTGCCTATTAGGTTAGACTGGATGGCTGGAAGGCTTGGGGATCCTCCAGTCTCTGCTTCTCATAGGCCTTGGATTTGAAGCACACGCTACTGTACCCAGCTTTTAAACACAGGTTCTGGGAATTGAATTCAGGCCGGCATACCCGTGCAGCAAAAATTTTACAAACAGAGCTTTACCTTCCAATCATGTGGCAGCAACTTCTAATAGTCTCTATAAACAAATTAAACTAGGATTTCTCAATAAATCCTAAAGATCATTATCTTTTGCAGGGCAACCCGATGCTACAACTAGAGACACCAAGGTCAAAGAGTGACCTGTGCAAAATGATTGAAATGGCATCCGACAAGAGTCGGGAGCCCAAGGCTCAAATATTGGTTCTACATTTCTATGCTGACTTCGGTTGACCCTGGTTCTCTGTTCACTGGTTCTCTGGCTGGTCAATCTCAGGACTGAGAGACATACGGGACCTCATCAATTGGGCAGAAAGGCCAGGGTCAGCCTGCACCATAGCTCATACTGAGCACACGGGTGTCTTCTACAACCCATCTAGAAAATGTACTCATCCATCAAGTCAGTTACTCAGCTGTGGGAGCCTCAGTTTCCCCAGCTTCGATTAGAATATAATTACCCTGACTTCACAAAGAGTGAAGGTGAAGATTAGAGGTACTGGGTTGAGGAGAGGACACACAGGACTAATTCCATGAACAGCAGTGGGCTTATTAGACTAGCATAGGGCAGAAAGAGAAACCCAGTGGAGAAAAATCGTTCCATCAGAGCTGGGAACCAAAAACTGTCAGACACTGAAACTGTGACACTTAAATACTGCTAAGAGCATATCTGACCCAACCCCCTACTCCACAATTTCGTGCTGAATTCTTGTTTATAAAATGGAGGAATGTATCCGGCTGAGTTAACTGTGTATAGAAGAAAAGTCACCATTGTGATTTACAGAGTTCACATAATATATTGCAGGCAGTAATGGTATGTGCCTTTTGTTCTAGACCAGACCTAGGATAAACAAAACCTACCCTGTACTATTGAGAATTAAACTGTCCTATGTAGTTGGTCTCAAACTTGCAATCCTTCTGCCTCAGCCTCCTTGGTGCTGAGATTACAGGTACCCACACCACACCTAATGCTCACCCTATTTTATAGACAAGAGTAGAGAGGCTGGAAAAGTTTAACTTAACTCAAAGCCAAAGAGCAACTAAAGTAGCCATTCCAGAACTCTGTCTCCAATGCTGAAGGTCTTATCCTTGTAGCCAGAAGGCAGGTGCGTCTACTGCTGCTACTAGCTTTATAGAAAGGACCACAAAGTCCCCCATTGACCCCCCAGACGCTGGCGGCTACAGACAAATCATTTTAATTTCCTGGGCCCTGTCGTGATCAAACAGAATGTACTGGATTAGAGTTTTTCAATCCAAGTCTTGTGGACCATTAATCACATTTTATATCCAGGAGCTAAGAACCAAAGGAGGAATGAGGATCACGAGGAGGGGGGGTGGGTGGGAGCTGAGCACATTCATTAGCAAGCAGGCACAGTGGGGTCTCAGTTCATTCCATTCAAAGTTCTGAGACTCTGTTGCCTTTTATATGACAGGGAGAGGAGAGAGAGCAAGAGAGCTGGTTAGGGGAGTCATGAAGTGACTTGAGAGGTTTGTTGCGAAGTTGTATGCAAAACAGTCAATGTGGATGTACTTACCCTGGAGCTTATTTGGGATGCTCTGGGGTAGCGGAATGGGGGGGGGGGATAACGGGGAGTGGGGAAAGCAAACTCTTTCCTCTTGGAATGATCAGTATTACACACAATAGCACTCAGCAGTTGCTGCGAGAACTGAATTGAAAGGAAAACAGACCTAAGTATAATGGGCAGATGCTGGGCTGCTCCTGAAGCCTTATGGGTATGTCAAGAATGCTAGCAATGTCTTTTGTACTCAGCCACCTACTCTGCCACGAGGCATTTTCTGCCTGAGACCCATTCTGTGTGTGAACAGCGCATCGCATCCCTCTTCCAGTGGGATAACCACAGGTAAGCTCCCCTCTCCACCGTGTCCCACACGCTTGGCGTCTGAACAAAGGTGAGCTGTGGAAGCTAAAGAATTCTTGTTTTCATCAGTGTCTTTGCCCAGGGTCACGGCAAATATTGTTTCATGAATTTCCAGCTTAGTCCTCAGAGCTCAAAGGATAAAGTGTTTCCACAAGAAAGAAAACAAGAGAGAAGAAAAAACACACGCACGCACGCACGCACGCATACACACACGTTTCTGTATCTTTGGACACATAAGTATTGTCTACAGAAAGTACTCAATGCATGCTGATAAAGTTGAATTCAAAGAAAAGCGTGGAGAGAGGGGTCCAATGAGAGACAGAGGAAGATAAAATCCCTGACCACTTAAATCTTTACTTCTCAGGGAAAAGCAACACCCTCAGACTTGCCAGCCAGCCTCCTTCTGGAAACAGTGGCACAGTAACCGAGAGCAATTCTTTCCAAACTTCCATTTTGAAAGCAGGACCTAGAACTAATCCAGGACTTCTGACCCCAGCTGATGATTGCCAAGAAACCAGGCTGCTGAATGAGTGAGCCACACGGTCCAGACCACCAAAAAAAAAAAACAAAAAACAAAAAACAAACAAACAAACAAACAAACAAAAAACCACAGAAGAGATGCTCAATAATTATCTAATTATCTATTGAATGAAAGAGATAATTATTCTCAGAAGGAGATCTCAGAAGACACGGCCAAGGGGATGTCAACATAACCAGGACTTACTGGCTGATATTTTAAGAGTTCCTAGGTTAGGGACACAGCTTAGTTGTAGAACCTGTACGCAGCAGGTGAAAGGCTATTAGAGTCAGAAGGGGGAAAAACAAACAAAACAATGCTCATCTACCTTTGAACTCAGACCCAGAATAGCCCACTTATCAGGCTTTTACACTGTTCCAATCTCAGACTAAGCTTTTCTTCTAAGAAGTCTTTTCAGATCAACTGAGCCCAAGGACATGGCTCCCTTCTAACAAAGCTCATTGACACCACTGAATGAATCATATACTGCCAGGTGGCACCTCTCAAAGTCATTTGTCACCTTGGTTCTGTAAGGGGCCAGAGAGTGGTCTATGACAGAAGTACTTTCAGTTTTTTTTTTTTTCTTTTCTTTTTTTCGGAGCTGGGGACTGAACCCAGGGCCTTGTGCTCTACCACTGAGCTAAATCCCCAACCCCATGTGCTTTCAGTTTTAAGTGAGAGGTTTACTGAGTGTATAGCAAGCAAAGGAGGACAATCAGACAGTGAGTATAAGGTATCGAGGAGCAGCAGACGGACAGCAGGGTGATGCTCATCCAATCTGGTGCTCAAAGTACCCAACTTTAGAAACAGACTGGGGACTCCAGCTAGAGTTTGCAGCTGAGTGTCCCATCAAGAGGGTCCTCTCCAAGGATGCGAGTCCAGCTTCTCATTCCAACGGCAGGCTTTTGATATTATGAGATAAGCAATAACCACCCCCCCCCCATTGGACGTGGTTTGCCATCTAGCTGTTGTCAAGAACACAACATCTTCATGCTCTTGGCTGCTTGACTTTTTCTTTTCTCCTGGTTACAATTAGGAGGGCCAGCAGAGCTCAGGAGAAGGAGGGTTTGTTTTGGTCACGGGGTAGGTAGTTTATCAGTGTAATGAGCGTTACAATCCTGTAGCCAGGCAACCTTCCAGGTTGCTTCTCCACTTGAATCTTTAGAAGGTGTTCTCGGGTAACTAGCCCGTGAAAGGGACTTCTGCATCAAGGACTGATTACAGTCAGTTCACTTGTAGACCAATACCATTCCTTAATCCTCCATTTAACAGACAGTAACCATCATGCCATTAGCGTACAGCAGGGGAATAGCAGTCATGCTGGAACCTAAGACTCCCTGAGGGTCTACTAGAAGGAAGGGCCGCCCTTCCAAACACCCCATGCTAAAATGAGGAAGTCATTCCAGAGATACTCACCATTTTGAAAGAAACGGGGCCTAAAGAAAAATGTTCAATCTGCCTGTGAGAAAATGCCGATCCCAACGCAGAATCCATTCTGTAATACAACACCCAGCTAACCCAGAAAATCCATGGTGAGAGAGGACGGGAAGATTTTCAGGATAGCGACATAAAGAAATGGCCAGGCTGTGGTGGAACCCAACCCCTTGAGTTCATTCCTTCATACTGTTTAAGATGTCCTACATCAACCGTGGGAACAGTGTGTCAAGTTCTATGAAGGAGGACATTCCTCTTATTCATATGATAAGACAGAATGGCTTGTGTGAAAATGTAAAAGGTTCTGGTGAGGTTGAGGCCCAATGAAGGAAGTGGCATGCCACAAGGGTTTACTCTGAAATTCCCCAAAGCCAAGTGTGGGATTATGGCAGCTGGTTGGTGGACGAGTAGGCTGCTAATTACATTATTCTTGCTGCTATTCTACTGTGAGCAGATCACAGGATTCATATTTAATGCACTAAATTACCTAACTTAGAAAATGACAACTTCTGGCCAGTCCTGGTGAGGGTATTGTGAAGCCGGTACACTTACAATCGTGAAAAACAGACAGGAACTGCTATGACATCAAGAGGCACCAATCATAAGTACACAAATCCCTTGGCCATTAGTTACAGTTGTGAATTTACCACAAAAACTAGTCCAAAGGGTGAAGAGATTATCAGCACACTATGATCTAAATAGAGATAAATTCAAAATTACAGACTGGCTGTAAGTACAGGAGACACACTATGCTTCAAGACCTGTGTTAAACATTTCTATCCATTATCCTCCTCTACACAGTACTTTGAGGGACTGCTCCCAAGGCAGGGACGAAGATAGCAAGTCTCCAAGATTACACAGGTAGGAAGAGGCAGGACAGGAAATCCGGGTTGGGGTGGCTTCAGAGTCCTGTGACCACAGATCTGAAATCTCACTGGAAGGTGATAGGGGATATTTACTTAAATGACAGGACATCCACTGGGCGAACACTGGGTGACCATTAACAAGGGCCCTTATAAAGCCAAGTGATAGGGGGAAATGCAAAGTTTTAATATAAACCCAAAATGAAGAATGTGCACAAGGATACACATGAATATATATGAGAAGTCTTTGCAGAGGAGAAACAGAGATTGCAGCCCTGTGAAAAGAAATGTCTCCCAACTATAGCTGTGCAGGTGTATTGTTTTATAATTAAAAATGCAAAGGGAGCTAGGTATGGCGGCCCATGCTGGTAAGCAAGAGGTCGAATTCAAGGCCAGGCTGGACTCCACAATAAGACACTGAAACAACAACAAAAAATGCTAAAAACAAAAACAAAACCAGGAAGGACAGTAACTGAACCGAAGTGCACCCAACTGCTGGGGAGAAGCAATTTTTGTAGCCATGTCTTCCTGAACCCTGTAAAGCATTTCTCCAATTCGTAACCTTCCTCACTCTCCTCTTCTATCCCTCCTTTTCCTTCCCTCTCTTTTTCCCTCACCAGAGGGAAAAAAGAGCAGAGCTTTAAGCATCTGCAATGGCTGGCTTCAGGACTGAGACTGAGTACTGTAAAGTTTCCTCCTGGGTCATTTGCGGCTGGCATTGCTGGGGTCCAGTCCAGCACATCCCATTTCCATCCCAGCTGCTGTGCATCCCACAACTCTACTCCCCGGCCTCTGCCTCTCTGCACTTTCCCTGGAGAGGCACACCTGAGGAACCCAAGTGCTCCGGAGACCGGCAGTGATCCCGATTGGAAAGCAGATATAAGCCCCACATCTTCTTGCTGGAAATGAATTCCAGAGATATCCCTTGTAAAGGAAGAAAAGGGAGGAGGGGGGAGGAGGAGGAGGAGGGGGAGGAGGAGGAGGAGAGAGAAGGAGGAAGAAGAGAAAGAGGAGGAGGGAGTCAGAGGGAGGAGGAGAAAAAGAAGGAGAAAGACGAAAAGGAGGAGAAAGAGGAGGAGGAGAGAGAAGGAGGAAGAAGAGAAAGAGGAGGGAGTCAGAGGGAGGAGAAAAAGAAGGAGAAAGATGAAAAGGAGGAGAAAGAGGAGGAGGAGAAAAGGAGGAGAAGGAGGAAGAGGAGGAGGAAGAGGAGAAAATGAGGAGAAGGAGGAAGAGGAGGAAGAGGAGGGGGAGAAAAGAAGGAGAAGGAGGAGGAGGAAGAGGAAGAGGAGGAGGAGAAAAGGAGGAAGAGGAGGAGGAGAAAAGGAGGAGGAGGATGAGAAGGAGGAAGAGGAGGGGGAGAAAAGAAGGAGAAGGAGGAGGAGGAAGAGGAAGAGGAGGAGGAGAAAAGGAGGAAGAGGAGGAGGAGAAAAGGAGGAGGAGGATGAGAAGGAGGAAGAGGAGGGGGAGAAAAGAAGGAGAAGGAGGAGGAGGAAGAGGAAGAGGAGGAGGAGAAAAGGAGGAAGAGGAGGAGGAGGAGAAAAGGAGGAGAAGGAGGATGAGAAGGAGGAAGAGGAGGGGGAGAAGGAGGAGGAGGAGGAGAAAAGGAGGAGAAGGAGGATGAGAAGGAGGAAGAGGAGGGGGAGAAGGAGGAGGAGGAAGAGGAAGAGGAGGAGGAGGAGGAGGAGGAGGAGGAGGAGGAGGAGGAGGAGACTAGCTAGATCTGAATCAAACAACAACAACAACAATACTAACAAAACAGGAAGAGTGCAAGCTGAACCAAAGTGCACCCAACTGCTGAGGGGAGCAGGCGTTTTGGTGGTGGTGCCTTCATGAACCCTGTAAACCATTTCTCTAATTCCCTGCCTTCCTCCCCATCACCCCTTCTCCTCCCCCCTCCTCCTCCCTCTCATGCTTCTGTGTCTTTGGAACGTGCTGAAACCAAATGAAGAAATAAGTTTTGCCAGAACCAAAGCTAACATAATCAACTTTGTTTTGGTTTGGCTTATTTTGTTTTGTTTGAGCAGGATTTCACTACGTAGCCCTGACTGACCTGGAACTCACACATCCCCCTGCCTCTGCCTCTCAATGGTGGTTGGGATTAAAGGCATGTGCCATTATACTTGGCTAATAATCAACTTTTTATAACAAAGCTCCTGCAGCCACCCTTGGGTCATTGTCCCCTGAGAAGGCGATTTGTTTTTTAAAGACAGGGTCTCTCTCAGTCCCTGTGTAGAGGAGGATATGTAGCTCAGGAAATACAAAATTGAGGATTGAACCTGTTACCTTCTGCGTGCTAGGCTGGCATTCTACCAACTGAGCTACATCTCCAGCCCTCCATTTCTGGTTCTATGAAGTGTTTGCTATAACCTGTCACAAATACAGTATCCTAACCTTGAGGAGAGGAAGGGAGAATATTTGGGAGAAAGCACTTCAGATTCCCTTTTTAGCAGCTAAACAAAAATAAAGATTGTGGGGAAATATCAAAAACGAAAATGGAAAGATCCAGAAGCCTGGCTAGAAGGTGGTGAGTGAGTGCTGGCGGGGGGGGGGGGGGGGGGGGCTCCCCGCCCTTAGATTCCTCAGGGAGTGGGAGATCACTGCAAAAAGGGACTGGTTTTAACAGCTTAGGGACATCAAAGGAGAAAAACAAAATGAAAGTTTGCAGAACAGAGAGAGCTTTAAATGATTCAAGTTCAAACGGACAATTTCAGGCACTGGGAAGAGGGAGTTACAAGCCTGCAAATGGCTGCAGAGTAGAGAATGCTTAACCATTACAGCGACAGCAATGAAGGCAGAGGCGAGACATGCTCAGTGGTTAGGAGCACCTGCTGTTCTTGCAGAAGACCCAGGTTCCATCCCCAGTACTCACACAGCTCTGGGGAATCCTCTGACCTCCAAAGGCCTTAGGTACACTCACATGTGTGAGTTTTATACATACATGTAGACAAAACACTCATGTTCATAGGATAAATCAAAGACAAAGAATGAATATGGTATTCTTGTCATTACTTTGAAGGGGGACAGGGTATTGTTATTTCTATGAGAAGTAACAGGCAGGACTAGCAAGAGAGTAAGGAATGGTCACATCACTAGCCTCACATTACTAGCAGACAGTGCATCTGAACCATGTTCTAGGGACAGCATTGAGCTGAGCACTTAAGTAAACCATTCTTTATTCTCATATTTTCCCCTTCTTTTTTTTGGATTTATTTGTGGGTACACATATGAACACGCATGCATGCATGCACATACATATGTCAGAGAATAATTTGTGTGAATGGGTTTTCTCCTTGTACCACCTAGGTCCCAGGGATTGAGCTTAGGTCCTTGGGGGTGGGGGTCTGGGAGTACCTCTAGCTTATGAACCATCTCCTCAGCCAAGCTGAACACTTGAAACACATTTCTTCATTCCCTATGATAACCACTTTCCTACCTAATGGCTCCTTTACAATCACTCTACGATTGCTGTGAAGTTAAGAGATTTCTTAACAGCCTAGCCTTTGAACGAGTGGTACCCAGGTATATGATGGCTGCCCTTGAAGACTATGGACAAGGATCATTTCAGAGCTGATGGCCCCTGGGATTCATACCTCCTTGACTTTTTACCTAGGGAGATGTCCAAATGACTGTCCATGTAGTTCCCTGGAGAGAGGAAAGGGTCAGAAAACCCCAGTAGGCTTTCTTTCTTAAGAGCTAATATACATGAAGATTCTCAAGGAAAACAGTATCATCACTATTTGAAGATATATCTTTAAGTGGTGTGGTGTGGTGTGTGTGTGTGTGTGTGTGTGTGTGTGTGTGTGTGTGTGTGTGTGTCTGTGTGTATTTGAATACAGGAGCATGGGTGCCACAAAGCACAAGTAGGTGGAGGTCAGAAGATAATTCCAGGCATTGGTCCTTCCACCTTTTATCAAGACACGATAGAGATTCTGGGGAGTATCTTCTCTCCATATCCACCTCCCCAGAGGTGTTCTGGGATTACAGGTGCATGCCACAGGTGTACTGGGATTACAGGTGCATGCCACAGGTGTGCTAGGATAACAGGTGCATGCAACAGGTGTGCTGGGATCACCCCACAGGTGTGCTACCATGTCTGCCTTTATGTGGGTTCTGGAGATTCTAAACTCAGTCCTTACACTAGGACTGCAAGTTATTTCCTATCCTTCCAAATGTTAGCCTGTGAAAAAGAGTGAGGAACATGGCCATGGCTGCCTCTTTGTATGGCTGCCATGGAACTGCAGGAGAGGAGGACGGGTACCTGGAAGAAACAGATACAATATGCATCTATGCTATCAATATTTGTGTTAACTCCTGGCACAGCTAAGAGAGTAGCCTGGCATTTAGTTTACCAGACCCCCTGTACTGCATGCCACACCTCTCACCAACTACAGAAACATCATGAAAAGTCGCATGTGTAAAGGGAGGCATAACATGCCACATACAAAGGCACCAGCTTCGTATCTACACCTTCGAGACCATTTCCCAACCGGCTGTTGGTGTCCAAAAAGAAAAGACCAGACCTCTTCATGTCTCTTCCTGCCTCACTGTGGTATGAGATTTTGATCATAGGACAGTACCTTTCCTAACCAATTCCATAGGAATCTCTGAAACTCCTCATCAGGAGCAGGCGATAGCATCCTGTTGCTGGTCAGTTCTGTTCTGTAATGCTGGGGAGGAGGGAGTTGACGGTAGCTGACCGAAGTCCTGGGTGATCACTGGACAGCCCTGCCTCTGTGAACCTTGCCTTCAACAGGCTTATTCTGCCATACAAAAAGCCTTCAGGGCAATTACCAGGCAAAGGACCCCTACCCAGTGCTCTAGACTGAGTGCTGCTCCGTCCAGATTAAAACATTGGCAAAGAGCAACACCAGTTCTACTTGGCCATTTTAAGGGACAGCAGAGCATTTACAAGTTAAAGACAGACTGGATGGCCCAGGTTTAAATACCAGCTTTGTCACTTTTTGGCTTGTGTTTTGACAGAATGTTTTTCTCATCTGTATTTAGAGATTAAAGGAGTTGTCCCCCATGCAGGGCTATAGTCAGTACCAGGCACTAGTAAGCACACTGCCTGTGACATCTGAGTAGTGACTTAAAGATTAATAACACAATCTAATTTTCAGATCTTTCAGATACTCGGCAGGCAAAGTCCATGCAAAGTGTGACACTGTTACAGATGTAAGTTCCCTTTCTTCCTTTTCCCCACACATGGTGTATACTTACAACCACCATGAATGAGGCATTCCATTCTACAGAAGCAGATGCTAAGGTTTGGAGGACTAAGTGGCCTGTTTATGGTGGGAGTATTGAGATTCTAGTTCTAAACAGAACTCTGTATCCAACTATGATACAATCTTGCTCCAAGTTAACAACAAAGAAACAATAACATAGTAGCAAAAGGTGTCCATAGTGAGCCAAGTCCTAAAAGCTCCAGCATCCTGTGTGAGAACTGGTTCTGGTCCAGAAGTAATATGATGATCTACGGTGGCTTGTCTGGAGAGAGAGGGACAGAGTATACATGGGGACTGAACCTTGAAAAGTAAAGCACAGTGCTGAGCTCAACCATATATGTGAATGTAGAAGCCAGAGGTCCACATTGGTGTCTCCTGGACTGATCTACATTTTATTCTGAGGCACGGTTTCTTCAATGAGTCCTGGCCCACAATACCCAGCACACTGGGGTCAGAGCTGTAAGTTGCTAGGCTCGGCATTTTACAAGGATGCCTGGGATCCACTCAGTTCTTCATGCTTACACTACAAACACCCATGGAGCCATCTCCCCAGCCCCCAAATCTCATCATTTATTTACTTATTTATTCATTTGCTTGTTCATTTTTTTATCATGCTCCGAGGCAGGTTGAAGAGCTCCCTGAGTATGCTTTAATGAGGTATGACTGCCATGTTTGGAACCTGTGAGGTCATAGCTGTAACAGTAAGTGTGAAGTCTACAAGGAGAGTTGTATAGACTCTAGGCGAGTGTGCATCTGGTAGGCTTCATGGGCCCTTCTCACTCTGCCTGTGTTGGTCCCCTAGTTTCTTGCCTGTCCAGTCTTAACAGACACAGGGCCTGCACTGTGTTGTCCAGGTTGTTCCAAGCCCACAGCTGGAACGGGAGCTCTGCTCATGCTTCCAGCCCTATGCCTATAGTGAGGAGAAAAAAGGTAGACTCCCTTCAGGAGGCAGCATACTTCATAGAACTCAACAACCCATAGCTCAGAGCAGCCTCACTTCTCCGTGGAAATGCCATTCCAAGCTTTCTGTGCCTTTTTAGGTCTCCAGTTCTCACCGGCCTGCAGCTGAAATGCTCAGTTGGGCAGTGGGCTCTCTTGTCTCTGTAGCTGCGGGTCAGGCAGGAGCCCTGGCCTTCAGTCTCATCGGTGGACTGCATAAAGAGGGATCCGTCTCCCACCTCTGAGGAGGGTGCTCACTGAATGTTAGCACCACGGCCATTCCCACTGCCTAGGGCTAACAGATTTCCCCCTATCAAAGGCCCATGATTATATTTGGACTTGCAGTCCATGTAGCAATTGTTATAACTATTTAACTTTATTGACACATTACAAAAGCAGCCATAGGCATTATGTCAATATCAAAATGTGGTATGTTCCAATAAAACTTTATTTACAAAAGCAAAGTGTTGGACTTGACTAATTTGTAGGCCCCTGCGGCAGAGCACTGGAGAGGAAGATTGTGGTTTTTGCAGGCTGTTTATGCCCTGCTCACTAGAGGTGGTATTCTCCTCTTTCCCAACGGAAGCAATTAAGACTAATTGGCATTTTCAAAAGGGCCAAGGTCTTCTCCCCACTTCCATGGTAACCAGTCACCATATTCTCAGAAAAGGCAATGACTCATTTCTGGGTTTTGTTTGTTTGTATGTTTTGGTTTGGTTTTGGTTTTGGATGCTTGTTTTTAGTTTTTTTTTTCTGGACCTAAACTCTGGCAGTCTTTGGATGAGTGTGGCAGTCGGGGGTCTCCAGCACCCAGCAATTCAGGCCTGGGGACGAATTGTTGAGAAATGGAGACCCCTGACACTGGTTCTAATGTCATCTGGTATAATGATGAGTCTGAACAGGAGACCATGTCGGGAGATTGCACGGACAAGAGCCCTGAAGTCGAGAGTTCTGAGAAGGCAGGCTGAGTTCTGAACTCAACGAAAATTCTCTCTAAATCCCAACCCCTAACCCCAGCTGCACTGCAGATGAGACTCAAAGGAGCGCTACCTGTTAGTCACAGCCACAGCCTAGATGACCCTTTCAACCTTGCCCACAGCACCACCATTTCTGCTGTCTTTGTCCATCCCCCTACCCCCTGGTTATCCCTAGGCTTCTTGCATTTGCTATAGTTTTTTGTTCCCTAAAAAATTTAAAGCCATCATAGCAAAATGCTATAGGCAATGTAGTGAACCACACCATCCTTACTCAACAGAAATAATAACTCAACATTATGTTAAACTTGTTTCTAGTAGGGTTTTTAAAAGAACAAAGAAGTAAAGCATTTTCTATGCAGCTAATGATAGTCCCCTACCCCAATCCCAGTGGCCAGCACTACATTCTAAAAAGGTTAGGCACGCATCTTAGAAGCCCACTTCTATAATTTTACATTATAAAATACATACAACATAAAAAATCATTTAAAATGACAGCGCCTGGTTCTAAAAGACACAGTTTCCTGGAGATAAGTCAGCTCTACTGCATCACAGTTATCAACACTAATACCAGAATATTTCCAACATGCAAAATGAAACCCTAGAAAGTATATACCTAGAATCTTAGCACTTATAAAGCTGAGGCAGGAGGACTGCTTTGAGTGCTGTCAGGGCAGCCTGGACTACACAGGCTGACAACAAGTTTACTTTCTGTCATGATAGGCTTGCCCATGCTGGACAATTCATGTCAACCGCCATAGAATATCTAAGCTTGGTTTATGACACCTGATGCTTAACACAATGCTTTCAAGTTTCATTCATGCCCTGGGAGGTAACCAAAGACAACAGCAGTGGCCTATATAACTTTGGGGGTCTCTTGGACACCACAGACCAACAACTCAAATGGAGGTCTCCCATGCATGGCGCTAGGGATTTTGTTAGAAATTCTATATGGCTCTGTGGACTACATCATTGCCCCAGGTGGTGTAACTTAACTTTGTAAAAGTATACACATACATATGCATGCACACGCATGTGTACACAGGCACATGTACACATGTACATATACACTAATATAAAGGAAACATAGAATAATGATTCCCTGTGGCTTTGTCAAACATCCTGAGTGCTAATTATCCTTTTCCCTTTCCCTCATTCCCCCCCTTCCCCCTAGCTAAAGCTCCCCCCAAGCTTCTTTCTCTCCATGGTTCCTTTTTACTTTCTTGTCTCCTGATGTTATTTCTAGGTTAAATACTCATATCTAAGAATGTGGAGCTAGGATCCACAAATATGAGAGAACATTTGATGTTTGTATTTCTGGGTCTGGATTGCCTTAGTGTAATATTTTCTGGGCCTATCTATTTACCTGCAAATTTTATGGACTTCATTTTTTAGAGCTAAATAGCATTCTATTTTGTATGTGTGTTGGGAATTGGTTCTAATGTGTTGTCTTAATTTGGCTCCCAAAATCACATGGGAATCTGCATGTCCAGATGCTGAGGGTCCTGTCCCCAATTGGTTTTTTATTGATCAATAAAGAGCCAATAGTCAAAGGCTGGGTAGAGAGAAAGAAGTGGGACTTTTAGGATTTCCAGGCAAGGGGAGAAGAAGAGAGATTCCGCATTGAGAAGGGGTAAGATTGACCATGCCATGATGGGGAACAGAGAGATCAGAATTAAGAGCTCGCTACCTGTAAGAACCTGGGAAAATGGCTCAGGAGTTACTGCCCTGATTAGGTCTAGGATAGCAGAGAAGAAATATAGATTTATAAGGTATTAATTAAGGAATACCAGAGGGGAGTATGTGCTAGCTGTGGGGAGGTTTGGAAGTGCCCAATCAATGAACTTTTCAAGGCATATCAAAATTAAGTTGATGTGTGTGTGTGTGTGTGTGTGTGTGTGTGTGTGTGTGTGTACACGTGCCCGTGTGCGTGTGAACGCTGGGAGCTCACTGCTACATATATGCATCACGTTTTTGTCACCAATATCCTATTGCTGAAGGCACCACATACTTCAGACATAGAACTTGAAGGAATTAAGCTGGAATTGACCTGGAAACCTCTTCCCTGAAGATTTTATCTCGTAGTATCTAAGTGTGCTATGCCAGCTGCTAAGGAGAAAAGCGCTCACTAGACCTACGGAGCTGTTAAGCACATGATCACAACAACCAACCCAGCAAGAGATCCTCAGCACTACAAAAGTGACACATATCTTGGGGGTAACCAACAGCCATCTCATTGAACCTAAGACCCCCTCTATAGGAAGGACTCCATGCCTGGTATTATAAATCTACCCAGCTAGGGAGGTCATAGCTCCTAGGAGCAAACTTACTATTGAGACTTTCCTAAACCTGTATAATTTTAACTGCCTTCTCAATGATAAATATCCTTCTATCCACAGACAAGTACAGTTCCCACCCCTTATCAAAGAAATTTCTTTTTGCAGCCAACATGGACCATTTACAAAAAGTCATAACTGGTTAAAACGCAGAGGAAACTGGAAAAACATCTACAACACAATTCTTCTACATATGGTTCATAAACATTGTGGGAGAAGAAACCAAAGATTGTGGAAGACAGAAAAGTCAGGGCACCTGCTGTGAGACAGTGCCTTATCCATGTGATAGGAAGCTATACCCGTGAAACCAAATATGGCCACCTAAACAAGACCAGTACAATGAGAAGATCAGTTGACAAGGTATCAGAGATTGGGAAATCTCACGATGCCCCAGCCCTAATTGAGGAGCTATAGGCAAAACTTCTAAGAGAGGAAAAAGTCTTCTCCGAGGAAAAGGCCCCTGACAGGTTATCTAACCCCAAGTGGTCAGCTCTAAACACACATGCATATGAGCAACTAAATGAATTCAGCAGGTAGCAAATACTATCATTATGTGTATATGTGTGCATGTACATCTGTATATGTGTGTGCACATCAATAATAATTAAAGAAGAAGAGATTGTGACTCTGAGAGGAAGTGGGATTCATGAGAGAAGTTGGAGGTAGGAACAGGAGGGGTGGGAATATCGCAAATAAAAACTAATGTACAAAATTTTCAGTAGACCTTTGTAAATTTAAGTTTTAAAAAGTCAAAAGAAGCTTCATTCCATCTTGTGGCAGAATAACATTCTATCATTTGATTATACTATGTTTCAGTTATCTACTCATTAGCTGATGGATGTTAAGTTGCTTCTCTGTGGCTGTTATGGATGGCACTGCCATAAGTGAATAATATTACCTTAGTTGGGAATACGCAGGAAGTGAAATCAGTAGATCTGCTTATTTATGGATACTTATATTTCCTGGCTTTTTATTGGCATTGTTGTTATAAAATGCACAACACACCTTCTGCATGTGCAAGACTGGTTCCCTGAGCTTCAGACTTGTGAGGCCATCTCACGGGGCAGGTGCACTGACAGTCTTGCCAGGTGTTCAGCTTCTCGAGAGTGCTTGGGAACCACATGAAGTTTGCGATAAGTTTTAGGGGAGTCCCCGGTCCCTAGGGTAGATTACACCCACATGTTTCATAGGCTGGATAACTAACTGCTTAAGCTTTCTAATTGTTTTTTTTTTTTTCTTTATATCTCCTCTCAGTGTTGGGAACTAAAACCAGGGCCCTGGCATTGCTAGGCTGAACTCTTAGTCTCCTAGGAGGAGCCTTTACTGTTTTTTTTTTTTTTTTTCCGGAGCTGGGGACCGAACCCAGGGCCTTTCGCTTGCTAGGCAAGCGCTCTACCACTGAGCTAAATCCCCAACCCCGCCTTTACTGTTTTTAAATGCTGCTGCAAGCCTTCTGCTCCCATTAAGAACATTAAGGTTGAGAGCTAGAGTACTAATAAGTAAAGAATGGGCACTGCTCTTGAAGAAGACCCAAATACAGTTCCCAGCATCCACACCTGGCAACTAACTCACAGCTGCCAGTAACTCCTCCTCGAGGAACGTCCAACACCCTCTGTACCCCTGGAACCGCTATACAGACATACACATGATTAAAAGTGAAATAAATCCGTTTTTGAAATGATAATTTAATAATCTTTATACTTTTATAGTTTCCTGCAGCATCTATACAATGCTGATATGATTAAGGATTTTGAAAAGTGTTAAACAAATAGTTTCTGCAAAGACGAACTGGTTGCTCACAGGGCTCTGGGTTCTCTTCCTGTATGTTCATAGCTGATGTTTTTTTTTTCTTGGTGTGAGTCATAACCTTCCTGCCTTAGTCTCCCTAGTGCTGGTATCATAGGGCACACACCAAGCCAGGTTTAAGTTTGTTGTTCTAAGTAGAGCTGCTTAAACTTTCTTCGAGCATGAGCCTTCTCACCTGAGAACTGTGTATGTGCATGTGTGGTATGTATATGTTTCAAGCTGTGTTTTATGAATGGGTGTACCCCTATATTAAAATGAAACAATTTAAACAAACATGAGGGTTCGATCTTACGCAAATGCATTTTGTTTCAAAGTAGGAGTTCATTAATTATTTAATAGCTACTTTTATTTCCAAAGGTCTAGGCCATCTACCAGGACTATGTTGTTCCCTTGAAAGAACTCAAGCCCCGGGGGGCCTTTTCTCCTACTTCACCAGCATAACCCACCATGAGGTACAGTACATGCAAGCTGAGGGCTGAACTGGAACTTGATAAGTGCAGTACCCTGTGGCTGAATCTCCAATGGTTCATCCCAACCTCTGGAAACAAAGGACAGAAAAGTGTTACTACCCAGCTGACATGGGCTTCCTGTTGTGGGGCAGGGGAAAGATTTTCTCATAGATCAAAAAAAGAAGAAAACACTTTAAAATTTTATTTCTTCAGTTTCCCAATAGGTAAGAGAAAAATTGTCTGTGTTTATTTCCTCAATTTTCCGTAAGGGCCGAAAAATATCTTAACTCTACCCCCAATCTATTTCCCCAAAGGGACATTAGTTTTGGTGCAACATTTCTGCTACAGAAATGTCCTCCTTCACACAGCTCCACTGGCAGAGGTACTCCCTCACAGCAGGACACAAGCATTTTCTCCCTGGTTTGTCCTCCTGAGGCTGTGTGACCACGCTAGGAACAGGCTGATTTTAGTCAATAAAGATCAATAAAGACCTGTGGGTGCTTTAAGGATTCCTCCCTACTTTCTTTTCACATTCAGATTCCTTATTCAATTTATTACAATTCTTGAGGAAATGGGAACTAATCAGGAGCCATTTCCAAAGAAAAGTTGCTTCCAAAACGTTACCCATTGAGGCGTGGGATTAGTTAGCAGCCTTGAGTACTATTCATTCCATGGCATACTCATGATTTACTCACTCACCCACAGAGTCCCCACACAGATCAGACACGGTCCTGTGTTTGGGGGTGCCAATGTGGCTTTAGTCCAAGCAGGTTCCAAACAGACTCACAAGATAACCAGACGTTATAAAAAGGACCTCTCGGAAGGGTCCAGGATCACGTGAGAGGACTGATCTGTGACGGACTTCACTCTCTCATCCTCCACACATTTATCTTGAATTTGCTCCTTCAAAACACACAGCATTTGCTTTCTGTGGTAAACACATGGTTTCCCGAGGAAAGCGAAAAGTCAGAATCCAACTCCAGAGCTGACGAGACTGATGATTCCCATATGCCAGAAGAGTTGAAGTAATCAACATTATTTTTTTAGGT
This sequence comes from Rattus norvegicus, assembly GCF_021556685.1. Classification (NCBI taxonomy): domain Eukaryota; kingdom Metazoa; phylum Chordata; class Mammalia; order Rodentia; family Muridae; genus Rattus; species Rattus norvegicus. The sequence continues at coordinate 2,564,817 of NC_141549.1, read as the reverse complement.
GTCTGAAGTTAAACATAAGAGTTCCTAATATGCTAACATGTGCTCTACCACAGAGCAGCGAGCCCAGTCTCCCAAGTAGACTTTATTTAGAAGGAAAAAGGACCCAGACACTTCCCATCTCTGCTACCCTACACTATACAGAGCATAGCCAACTGAGTTTCTGCCCTGTGCTATAATCCCACCCGCAGCTGGATGCTCAGTGAAATTAGCCTTCTATTTTAATTGACTGGAAAACCTGCCAAGAAGTTTGGTCTGACAGTCCATCAGGCAGAAAACACGATGATAAAAGATGGTCTAGTAATTACCAGTGAGAACCGAGAAAGGTAACTGCTCATGAAATGGGTTATTTTGTGAAGCTTCTTGAAGCTGGAGGGCAAGGAATGTTGAGTCGGGCAGAGCCTGTGGAAGCCTGCCCCCTTGTCAGCCCTTCGCTCCGAGGCCATGGACTTCAGTAGATGAATGAGGTCACGACGAACTGTAACAGGTCCTGACAAATCGTTCCCTGCCAGGAGTCCGTAAGTCACCTGACAAGGCTCAGCTAGCTCCTGTGTCTAAACCCACCCAGCGAGTTTCCATGTGCACAGAACCAGGCTAACAGAGGGACCTCAGCCTCAGGATTGTGCGCAAAGCCTGTGTCTCAAAAATGCTGTTAACTCCTGAGGCAGCCACTAAGCAGCACGCAGTATACAGTGTGGGCTCAGTAATTCCATTCTCTGAAATTTAACTTCGTGGATGTATGCAGAAGTGAATCTATAAAATTGATCAGCCCAAACAAATTCTAGTTTAAAAAATGGAAGTTAGTTAAATATAATTTATGAGCTAAAATTAGCCATAAACTATAATATCGTGTGGCCCTTAAAAGTAACAACGTAAGAAAAAAAATTTACATTTTCTTGATTTTTCTACAGTAAGTCAATATATTTTTAAGGCTGAAAACCCACTGTGAAGTCAAGTGATATTACACAGCTGTGCGGCCAGTAACAATTCACACTGAGAAATATAACACCAGGGTGGACCTCCTCAGTACGCATCTTACAGAAGACAGTCAGTCACTTCCACCTTTCTAGCTAGATTCTTTTATCTGAGTTATCATTGAATTTTTCAGTGTTTTTATTTATTTTAAAAAGCAAAACATAGTCACACATTGGGAAATAAGATATTAAAAGACCTTGGCGGGGTCGGGGGGGGGGATGTCATAAACTCAAAGGAGCAAATCCAGAGAACTTATCAAGAGGCAGCTTTCCTCTCAAAGTTCCAAAGAGCTCTGCGACATGGTATAGCATCTGACAGGGCATCAGGGCAGAGTAGAGGGGAAGGGTTCTGCTGTGGGCACAGAAAAACAATAGCTGGCATCAGCCATGAGAGAGAAGCTAAAAGCTACAACGGGCAGCCCAAGAACGTGAATTGCTTAAGTTCAAGTATCAAGTCTAAAACACCAAGAAACCAACACAACACTGTCATTCACAGTGAAGCTTCCCCAAAAGACACTTGACCTCTTGTCTAACCTACTCCAAAGGGCAGACGGATATAGTATCTATCCATATAACTTGGTGTCCACACACTTGGGAAGACAAGGTTTAAAGGCAGGATTTTGTATATGTTTGTATATTAGGGTAGGGGTGTGTGTGCGTGTGTGTGTGTGTGTGTGTGTGTGTGTGTGTGTTACAGTTATTTTTAAATTAGTTTGAGACTGGGTTTCACTAAGTAGCCCAGTGGTCTTCAGCTTGTAATGCTCCTCCTGCCTTAGCCTCCCAACTGCTGAGATTCCAGGTGCAGTATCACTATACCTGGATTAAACTTTTAATTTTTTTTTAAAAGTTGAGTTATGAGTTTGAGGCCAGTCTAGGCTACATAGTGAGTCCCTGCCTCAATGAATGAATCAATGGGTCGATGAATGAATCAGTGAATCAAATACAGATGAATGTGTGGTCCAGTCTCAACAGAGTCTATCATGATCGCAGTAGTAAAATACCAGCACCCTCTCTTGACTGTGGTAAGCGTATGGTGTGGGGTGCTAGGCAAAGGTAATCAGGGATTCTCTTTTCTGTATCTACGAATGTCCCAAGATGAGAGTTTATTAAATATATAGAAATAACAAAACAATGGTGGATAAAATCCTGGTTGTCTGATCGTGATATCCTACATCCCCTACCCAAACTCGGACAGCCTGTTAGATGACATGCACTGGCTAAGTTTGCTCACAGATCCTTCCCATTGCATGAATCCCTGGGCACAAGGAGACCTTCGGATTCTAAGCTCACAGCCAAGGATTATGGCTCTACCATTGCTGTATCTCCTTCTCACGGAGCAGAAAGAAAGTGGCCCTGGTTGCTAGGTCTGCAAAATCTACGGACGCAAACAGTGTGGTCCCTTACCCCTCAGGATCTCAGGACTCTCAGGCCCGGAAACTCCTGTTCTCACAGGAAGCCTTTCTGGGATGACGTCACCCACCAGATCCCAGGCATTATCTCATCCTGGTGTGTCATACTCTGCGATTCCCCTCAAGTAGCTAAGAGGAAATGAGAGAAGAGGCACAGCTCCTACAGCACACCTCATTCTGAGGTGGAAATGTCTAGCACGTTAAGACCTTACTTCTTCCTCCCAGACTGTCTTCCCTCTCTCCTCTCTTTCCCTTTCTCTGCTCTCTTTTTCTTCTCTCTACCACTAAATTGGCTTCTCTGCCCTCTTCACCTATCTGCTTCTGTTTCCAGAGTGACACTAGGTAGCAAAGACAGAACCGGAGCTCCTGGGCTCAGCTACTCCTCCAGCTTCAGTCTCTAGAGGAGCTGGGGTCACAGGTAAACTCTCTCTCTCTTTCTCTCTCTCTCTCTCTCTCTCTCTCTCTCTCTCTCTCACACACACACACACACACACACACACACACACACACACACACACCAAAGAGCATACATTTTAAGACCACTGGAAACTTGTGCTGTTATACTCCGAGGAAAAACAGACAGCAGAAACCCACCCATGCAATGCCTTGGGAAGCCATCTCTAACACAGGGTGGGGCACACTTCAGGAGGCTGCAAATATTTACTCTCTGTCCCTTGGTGTATTTATCTTTCAATGCTGGAGCAAAACAAATATTTGTTCCCACAGGCTCTCCAAGTGGCAGAGCCAGTAAGGAGGAGAAATGCCATCTACAGCTGTTCCCACACCATACAGATAAGAAGGTCGAGGCTCCAAATGTGCTTGCACTGAACGTCTGCATTTAAAAATACCTTGATTACAACACACGTTCCTGAGCAGAGTGTACTGTTTATCCATCGTGCCCCTCACACAAGGTGAGTGATGTGTGTTTGACCAGGGACCCAGCACAGCATGGTGGGGGAACATTGTAAGCTCTTGGTAAAAGTCCAGTTGAGATACCTGGATGGAAGCTCGGCAGTGACTCGTGTTTCCAGGGAGTGTTACCTCATTTTAGAGTCGGGAAGGCTAACACCAACTCTGGAGGACTGAAAGAGCATCCAGGGGTGGATCTGGAAATTCACCTAAAGGCATTAAAAAAATAATACTATTGATTTGCTGTTGGGCCTGGAAGCACACACCTGTCATCCCAGCTACTCAGGAGGCTGAGGTGGAGAATTACAGCTTTGGGCTTTGTCACAGATATGGAACAAGTTAAAGGTCAGCCTGGGCAACTTAGCAAAACCCTGTCTGAAATATTTAAGAGGAAAAAAAATGGATGGAGCTATACCTCAGTGGTAGTGTGCTTGCTTTACCTATGAGAGAGACCCTGGGTCCAACACAGTGCTACCATTATAATTATAATATTTATATAAAATTAAAAAAATCATTGTTCCTGTTTCAAGAAAGACTAGAAAGCTTTCTCTTCTAAGGTAAAAAATTCCAAGATTCTGCTTTACTGAATTGGGAAGATTTGTTGAGACAGAAAAGCGTTTTCCCCCTTACATATAAGATTAAAATAAGTTAGTTCCTATTGTATACAATGCAAGGCCAAAGAGAGCCTACAGCCTCAAAATATATCCACCTCACTTCAGGGTACTTCAGTCAGCACTCTAGGGAATAACATAAGATGGTGAAACCCCCCTCTCTGCTCACATACACAAGTACTACCAGCCTCTCATCTGTTCAAATCCAGAGAAAAACAGAACAGCTAACAACCATGATCTCTTGGCATGCCCACTGTCTGTTTTCTCAGTGAGAGGATGAGAGGGAGAAGCCACCATGGCTGGACTCTTGCCCTAAAGCAGCCACAGAGGGGAAAAAGGACCAGTTGTCCAGGGAGACATTTTAAAGAAGTGGCAAACCCCTGCTGGCTCCCTCTGCGTCCACAGCGTGCTGCAAGAGCTTGCACGCACTCTCAATAGACGGCCATCAGCTGTCCGTGGCTCCTGCTCCCACTCTCCCATGGAGGTGCTCGCTCACGGGTAAGTGGCTGAACGAATCCCACTTCCTGGGCACTGTTAGCACACAGGCACCACGAGTACTGCACGGCGCGTATCTCATACACAACTTTCACCATTTCATCTAGAGTCTGATGAGATGTTCCTAAGGCTTTAGTGACGTGGCTTCATACTCAGAGACCTCACCCCTGCAAAGACCACTTAATTATAGAAATTCTCGGGTGTGATTCTGTACGTTTTACAGTAGCTACGTCATCACTCTGACACCATGCTTTTTATTGTTTCGACTATTGGATTGATCTGTATGGGTAACTCCACAAATTACAGCCAAATGTTCATTTAAAAATGGACCAAGCAAAACAAACATATATATGTGTGTGTATGTATATATATATATATGCATATATATAGTGTGTGTGTGTATACACACACACACATACACACACACACACACACACACACATAAGCACAAAAGATTAATAACACACACCCTCACATACTCACACATACACGTCCTGCACGTCCTGGAAGATTATCTAACATGAGGTGAAATGGAACAGCTGACCGTCTGGACACATGATAGGTCTGCACACTCATCTTCATCCCCCATGGGTCATTAGGGAAATTCTCTCTAGGGTGACCACAGTGCAACCCTGGCAAATGCCCTGTTTACACAGTAGCCAGACATCAAAGTCCTGCTGATTTAGAAGTCTCTGGAGGAAAAGTCCTATTGTTGACGTGGTATTTTTAGCGTATCCTTTTTCCTTATTGTCAAGTTGACTTATAAATAACTACAACTTTTGGCTGTAGCTGAGCACAAGGTAGCCCAGGTAGATGGTCCTTAAAAACAGCAGCAGCAGCAGCAGCAGCAGCAGCAGCAGCAGCAGCAGCAGCAGCAGCAGCAGCAGCAGCAGCAGCAAGTTTCTAATGGCTCAGGTAATGAATGCAGAAATATTTCCTCCTTGTAAAAACTTCAAACTTGAAAAAGGACACCCTTCCCAGGCCACCACTGTACCAGCGCCCTGACCTGAGGGGAATTATTATAGAACTAGGCTGTTGATCTCAGATAACTATGTGTTTACGTGTCCCTGAAAATAGAGATGGATATGGTCTTCTTAGCTGGTCGTGGTCTTCCAACGACATCATACTCAAAAATCTGTAACTTTCTAGGCTTCTTCCATAGATCTCAGCAATCATTTTTCTCCAGTGCTGGTGCATGCCTTATTGTGTGGTTTTGGTTTTACTCACTACATAGACAAGCGGGCCTTTTACTCTCTATCCTCTTACCTCAGCCTCTTGAATGTTGGGATTATAGGCATGTACCATGGTGTCTAGTTCACTCACTTTCAGTAATAGATCTGCCTCCCTCTCCCTTCTCCTTTCTCCCTCTCCAACAGAGTGTGTGTGTGTGTGTGTGTGTGTGTGTGTGTGTGTGTGTGTGTGTACATGTCTAGCTCCCAGTGTGGATATACATTCCCTGTTTCCTAGTGCGGATAGATACTTTGTATCCAATACTGAGGCCATGTATCTCTCCGAGTCACAGTGTTGCTACTTTGTATTTCACAAGGCGACATTCCAGGCGCTCAGGCTTTACCTTTTCTACTCCTTCCCTGGAAAGCAAAGACACAGAAGACTAAGCTCTTCTCTAAGCCCTGCCCTTTTGAGTTTCTAGCAAACAGTCACTGGTTTCAGCAACGCATTATGGCAACTGGAAAGAGGGATTTGCTTGGTTTCATGACGTCTGGTACAAGATCAAGTTAACAGGACAGAGTCCAGAGTCCCATCTCAGCTTTGTGGCCTTTGTTCTTGTTAACATCCCTGAATCCCAGCCGCATGCTGACAAACTGAATAGTCAGATCTACCTTTCCAGGGCCCTGGGAGATTCTGTTAGCAAAGGAAGCCCTGACCTAATCAAATGCATCCTGCCTTACACAAGCCACAGTGTGCCCAGGAACATGGTGGCATTTAGTACCTGTCAATGACTCCCTGGCTGAGGATGGCTCATTATCAGAATGCAAACCATTGTGTGCTTTGTAAAACTCCAGATGGTGGTCTGAAGTGATCCGTTCTCTTCAGAATCTCTGGTCTGCACTGACTTGGCACTCTGGAGTGAAAGGCGGGGCCCAGGCTCAGAGCTGTTCCACACCTCACAGGGTTAGCTTTTCTAAGCACTGTTAAGCTCCTTCTCAAATGGCTAATCATTAAATTCACCAACAGCATGATTGACACTGGGGCTGGACTCCACTAGTGGGATCTTGTCTGTCTCTTAATTTTCCACAAATGACTATTTAAGAATAAATAAAAGGGACAAAGAAGGAATGGGCACGTGAAGGCAACAGAGCTGCTGGCACCACTGGGACCCAGCCAATGTTTAGAATGCAAAGGGCTTTGTTTGCCTTGACGTTACAGAAGGCCTAGAAACAACGGGCCTATAGATTGGTGTCTGCATGAATTTTTCAGGATCGCATGCTGTAAGACGAAAATAGAGGGTAGGGGTTGTGGCAAGAGCAAGTTTTGGGGTCCTACAGGCCATGCTCCCTTTGCCTTTCTACTTATTCCACCTTCTCCAGCACACCACTCACGTCCAATGTGGCAGTAGCAGCCAACCTCTACAAGTGTCCCTGTCCTTGACCGAGCCCATCTTTGAATATAGGCTCTAAGTGTTTTGCTTCTAGCCATGTAGACTATAGATGGGTGAGAGGATGTGTAAGGCAGGATGCATTTGCTTAGGTCAGGTTAGATGGGTGATATATACACTGAGATAACTTTCTCCTTCATTGGCATTAAAAAATGCAAGAGGTTGGGGCTGGAGAGATGGCTCGGTGGTTAAGGGCACTGACTTCAATTCTCAGCAACTACATGGTGGCTCACAACCATCTGTAATGTGATCCGATGCCCTCTTCTGGTGTGTCTGAAGACAGCCACAGTGTACTTGTATAAATAAATCTTTCCAAAAACAAAAACAAACAAACAAACAAAGATACAAGTGGTCTTGTGGAGAAATCCACAAGCCAAGGACCTGAAGGTGGTCTCTAGCTGACAGCCAAGAAGAAGCTAACACCACCTTACAGTCATAAGGAACTGTTTGGAAACAGCCTTTATCTTGTCAAACCTTGGATGAGATCACAATCCTACCCAGTAACTTCAGTTCCACCTTGTTAGACCCCGCCATGAAGGACCCAGTCAAGCCACATCAGGCCCTCATCCATCAGAGCTGCACCATGACACAAGTGTGCTATGTTGAAACTAAGTTTGTAGTTACACTGTCATAGAAAACAAATGGGTCACATTGGCCTCTGCTTCTTCAGCTGGATCAGGAGAGAACTGCACAGGTTTGGAATCCCAGCAACGAAAAACAGAACTCCCACCACACCAGAGCGGGGCCAGCAGGTCTCATGATGCCTGACATGAGCCCCTATGACAAACATCACCACAGAAAAACAGAGCTGTAGTTTGTTGTTTTTCTGTTTTGTTCTCCACCTCACCCCCACCCCCATCCCCACCCCCGCTTTCTATTGTTGTTCACCATGAGAAAGAACATGCATTTTAATATAAAACGTTACTTCATTATTGGATGAACTTCCTGGGAGCTCTTCCTGACTTCCTAATTCATTTACCAGCCGTCAGGGCTAAGTTTTTCCTTCAGCCATTAGTCTTCTTGAACAGCCACCAGAGATCATATATAACCTGTCCTGGCCTAGACAATCAAAGGGCAGTTCCTTACAAGAGTCCCAGCAGGTTTGTTGATTGACGTGTTGGCATCAGTGAAGATATCAAGAGGAATCACACGGTAATGAAGTTAACTCATGATAGACCATGTCTCGGGCCTGATCATCTGCTCTCCCGTGCTTGGCGAGGTGCTTTCCATGTGGTGCTGCCCCAGACCTCCACTGTGGTGCTGAATAAAAACACCAGGGTTCTGAGGATCTGTTACCCTAGGCCTCACGTCTGAGAGATACACTACCGAAGAGAACCCAGCCGTCCCAGGAACCATAGTCCATCCATTACATAATAATAATTAACGGCTCACAACACAATGTCTCTAGGCAACAGTCCTGAGATTCTCCATTTGGGTCGTTAAAAATTTCTTTTTGGTTTCAAGCCTAGGAGTTTGATTTTTATTTCTCACTTAATTTTTTTTAAACTCCACCCCATACTTCAAAGGAACAGCACAATGTAGACACAATTGGAAGGAAATTAATAAAGCAGGGTAAAGGAGTTGGGGATCGCATTAAAACTCCAGATTCGGTCTGTGTAGATACTGGAAGTGGGGCTGAGAGGGTTAAATCGTTCAAGCGGATGAAAATGATGGGAGAAGCTGTGTTTTTTATTCAGGGTGCTGCCCTGGACGTGGGTGGCAGTGCACTCAGAGCACAGGTGCCAGTGTACACGCTGCTGCTGCTTTTGAACTGGCTCCTACACGACAGGTAATTACCTGCTGGAGGCTTGCACTAAGGCTTGCTCCTCTGCTGGAGGCTTGCACAAGGCTTGCTCCTGCAGAACTTCTCAGTCTCATCCCCCATGCAATCCCTACCTCAGACCCAGCCTCAGGTCGAATTGTCTTTAGTGCTCCAGGACCTTGTGCCCTGTCCCTTCTCTTCCCTGTCAAAGCCCTAAAAGCCAAGAATCACTCACAGTGGCAGGTAGCTCCTTAAGGCCCCTCCTTCCAGAGTCTTCATTTTAACAAAGAGAACACCAGACAAGTATCACAAAATTGATTTATGCATTACTTATATGGACGCCACCTCACTAATACCTAATACCCGGTAGGTAATAAGCACTCAGAATTTACTGAATGGACAGGTAAAGAAACTGTGACTCAGACCACTGAATGTCATACAGCAAACCGGAAATGGAGCAACAGGTGGGGAACAGGCTAGAACCTGGGTTTTCCCGTTGTACACCCAAGTCCCCTATATACTCACAAAGTCTCCTTTCCCTGATGCTGAGGACCAGACTTCGGGCCTTGTGTCTGTCTGGTATGCATGCTACCATAGAGCTAACTATCCCCCAAAGTTCAAAACCACAGACAGAAAAGTCACCTTGTAGATGGGTGACATGTTCTCTTCCCTACTGAAGCTCCCCACTGGCCTGTTATCAGGAGAATCTTAATGTGGGGGAGAGTAATTTCCCAGCTCCCAGAATTTACTCCATGAAGACAGTTTCTTTTACCTCGGATGCAACCAGATCCTACCAGAACTGAGGCCTGATTCTATGCAAACTACTACCTGAGTCCAGCCTCGTTTTATATCTTCAACACATTTCCCCAGCACAAAGTGACCTCCTGTGCTCTGCAGGAAAAAGACAACATCCTGAGTCTGGGAAGGTCTTCTCTGACCTGTTCCCCTAGAGAGGTATTTGCCTTTGGTGTAGTCCTTGAAAGCAACAAAGTTTCAATATTTAAGAAGCTGTGAAATCCCTGGGATACATGATGTATAAACACAAGGTTGCACACTGCGGGTGAGAGATGGCACAGTGCCTGCCTTGGAGGACCTTGAGAGGCATCAGAGAGTCCCACACAGTGACACACACTACCACAGGTCCCGCAGGCATGGGCAAAGTGCACCCCAGGGCAAACGGACTAGTGGGAGGACCCCTGTGGTAAAAAGCTGCAAGTGATAACCTCCTTCGGAAGAAGCTTCCAAGCAAAAGGCTTGTATCACATTTAAGTATCTGTGGGTTTATTTGTGGAATGAATGATAGGGCATCCAGGGCTTCCTTTAAGACAATGAAAACAATCACGTGTGTGGCTTCGGAACTGAGTGGAGACAAATAGGGCAGGCGGCCAACATGTGCGACTCCATTACACGCTCCCGTAAATGCTGTGTAGGCCTAACAATTTCTATAATAATAAACAAAGGGAAAACGTTTGGAGGATCGATTTAAGTTGTGCTACGCATGGGCTCTTGTCTTGGGCAGTTCATTTTATTCCTTGGGTCCTCGGTTTCCCCAGATGTAGAGTGACTCTCATGCCTTCTGGAGATAGCTTTTGAAAGACTAAAAGGTAAGATAAAACATATACAAAGGGCCCGGAACCACGAGGACGGTAATAACACCTCACTCTGACACAAAAATGTGGCAGACCTTGACAATAGGCAGCTTATAATTTTTCCTATAAAGCATATTTTTCAGGGCAGCCCTGCAACAGGAGCTCCTGGGAGTGCAGAACTGAGCAATTACCATCCAGCCCTCACAGCACCCTTGAGGTAGCTATGGCTTTTCTGAAAGCTGAACACAATACTAATTATTATCAGCAGGCCCCCAGTTCTTTCTTTAGTAAAACCACTCGGAGAGTTTTATTTTTATCTTAATTACACTGAGTCAAGCGTCCTTCGCCTCCTGCTGATAGGAAAATCCAACCTTTTATGAAGCAACTTCATTCTTTCTGCATGTTCCTGGGGATGATAAAAATAACACCTCAGTGCCCTGTACCTACAGAATCAGGATTTCTTTGGGGGAGAGGGAAGAAGGCAGGAACTTACATAATTCTTCATTAGCCTATATGAGCTGCTCACAATATTAGCACATTTAAAAGTTAAAATAACACAAGACCTGAAGTTTTCTGCAGCAAATTTGTACATAATCTGACTCAGTGATCATCTTTGGATTGTAGATTCAACACTTTGATCAAGTATCCGCACTTCTGATGGCCTTGTTCTTTTCATCTGTAAAATGGGGACAAGTGAGTGCTTCTACACAGTAAAAAGCTCAGTGCTATGGCAGTGGGCACCTGTGGTTTAGAGTAGGAGCAGAGACAAGAGGGTCCCTGGAGCTTGGTGGCCAGACAATCCATACAACTGGTGACCTCCAGGCTTAATGAGAGAACCTGTCTCAGACAATTAGACAAAGGGGCGTAACTGAGGCTAACATTCAACATTCACCTCGGCCTGGGTGTGTGGGTACACACGTACAAACTGAGCACATACTACATATAGTACACACACTCACACTCACACTCACACACACATGCACACACACACTCACACTCACACACACAAACATACATACACACACACACACACACACACACACACACACACGGGAGCTCAATAGCACTAGTTCACTTACTATTTTTATACCTTAGTCTCAACTCTTAGTCTAGAATCACACATGCCTCCCACAAGGCCCTTGCTTGGCTGCTTTAGAGATGATGCCGTATCAACTCTAGTAGCCCAAAATAGACGGTCCTCTTTACCTCTGGGTGAAACCGCAAGAAATTTAATTATCAGACAAAGAAAACACACTTTCTATTTTTAGAAAGAAACCCTACAGCAACACAAAGCTGGAAGAATGTCTCTGAAAACATTTTTTTTTTTAAATCCAGGTTAACTGTTTCTAGAATTAGGGAAACAATGTATTCTAGAAACGCTACCTCTGCATTCATCTTCCCTGACAACCCCTGGAAAGGGGCCTTTCGTCCAGGCAGAGGTGGATGTTGAGTGCACGTGTGTATCCACACACCCAGGTGGAAAGTGGTCAGGCAGGGATCTTTGGGAAAGCCTGTCTTACAAGCGGTATTCTCTGAGTATATCTCTGAACCTTAGATATTCTGGTTCAATATCCAAAGTGAAGATGCTTTCTACATTTCCGGGGTTTGAATCCATCCTCCCTCCCCATCCCTAAGGCACTGTCACACAATCAGAAGTGCCTTTAACCCTTCTCTGGTTTTGTCTTGTTTTCTGGACACAGGATCTCACTATGTAGCCCAGTCTGCCCTCAAATGTCTAGTTCTCCTGCCTTAACCTCTCGAGTGTTAGATTACAGGAATATGCCGCCATGCTCAGTTCTTATTTTGTAATTGATGCTTTCCCAAGCCATCAACCATCATATACAGATAAAAGGAACTGTGACTCCTGAAATTTGAATAATATTGGTAATCCCTACTTAGTGAAACGGTTGCTCACCGATTAAAAAAATAAAGTTTTTTTATTTGGAATTTAAGCCAAGTTTCTCTTCCTTCCTTCCTTCCTTCCTCTTACCCTCCTTCCCTCCCTCTCCCAAGACATAGCCATTTGAGGTCTACTTAGTCAACAGCTATAAGCATAGACCTATGATATTCTGAGACGCACTTGGGGAGAGAATAATTAAACACGGTCCAGGTCCTTCAGGTCTCAAATCCTAGATTTTAGTTATTCATTGATTAGCATATACCACACGTCCTGCACAGAGATACCATGGTAGGCACTTCACACACACCAGCTCATTCAGTCCCCCTCATACTACAACCACATGAGGCAGCATACGAAAAGGGAAACTGAGGCACCAAGAGGCCAAGAAACTTGTTTAAGATGCTGCTTTTGAGGACTTGAGTGGAATGAGACTCATTTTGCATCATCTCTTCTCTACACCTTCCGGTGGGGACGTTCCCTCAGATCCCACCTAAGGACCAAGTGCCAGCCGTGGGGGTCTGGGGGTGGCTGTGTGTCCTCCAGGTCCTTGCTTCTTCTAGGCTGCGGTGCTCCATCTCCTCCCTACTCCTCTCAGCTCTGATTAGTCCTTTCTCACCACAGTCCTGCCCTGGGTACCTCAGACTCTGCCTGGACAGTCACTCCACTCTCTTTCAGTCCTCTCTACAACAGTCTCTGGCCCCTCCTGCTAGAGTTCCCTTATGTCAGTTAGCTTTATGTCAGTTAGCCCAGTGGTTTTCAACCTGTGGGTCAAATATAAGATATCCTGTATATCAGATATGTGTATGTCAATTCATAATGGTAGTAAAATTATAGTAGGAACAAAATAACTTCATAGTTGGGGGTCACCAGAGCATGAGGAATGGTATTAAAGGGTCACGGAGAGGCAAGTAGAGGACTACTAAAGTTTAGTCTCTCTTCCCTTTCCTTTTCCCCTGAGACAGGGTTTCTCTGTGTAGCCCTGGCTGTCCTAGAACTCACTCTGTAGACCAGGCTGGCCTCGAACTCAGGGAGCCACCTGCCTCTGCCTCTGCTTTGCCTTCTAAGTGCTGGGATTAGAGGCATGTGACACTACCACCTGGTTCTTCACGTTTTGTTTTGTCTTTTATAAAAAACAAATTTTATACATATTACATGATATTGGCAGAAAAATCAGGAGTTACAGAGAAGCAAAAGGAAGAAAACTAAATTAGCCAAAGCCTATCCCAAGAGATGTGAAGATTTTCCCTTTTACACACTAACGCCGAGGTGTCCACTATTTATCTATGAAGCTGTTTCATGTTTAAGAATTATGTTTTACTTTATGTGTATGAGTGTTTTTTCCTGTATGTATACATGTGTACCGTGCACATGCCCAGTGCCTAAAAGAGAATGTGTCAGATCCCCTGGAGTTACAGATGATTGTGAGCTGTCAGTGGGTGCTGGGAACTGAACCTAATTCCTCTGAAGAGTGGCCAGTGCTCTTAGCTGTTAAGCCACCTCTTCAACCCCTGAGGTTTTTAATCTTGTTTTTCTGGGCTAATGTGAGGCAAATAAGGTCACATTCCTCCTGGTCAAACACAAACCTTCAGTATGGACAGCAGTAAGCAGCCTTGTGGATTTGGTACCTGGGCTCTGTGACCTTGCCTCTCCCTGAGGAATAGTCACAGAAGACCCAAATCTCCCCTAGCGACTCAGTCAGGTTTCACCCCAACACACCCCAGCCCCAGCCTCCAGCAGGGAAGTCCCATGCCTGGGAGCAGAGATTGGGGGCACGGGTTTCTTTTGTAGAAACAAGGAGTATCCTCTGTGCTGAGGGTCTCCAAGGTCCCTGGACTACCTCAGTGCCTTTCCACTTTGCTCTCTTGGCTGACTTAGCTCAAGGCAGGGCAGAATAACTCCCCAGATTCTTCCTCAGGCAGCTTCTTGGGTCCATATAAAAAAGAACCTGCAAACTCACTACCCTGGGACTTAACCCGTCACTGTACCAGTTCCCAGGGTGCACAGGTGGCAAGTGTCTAGCCCCAGGCTTCTCAGACACATCACCAGACATCTCCATAACAGGCTTCTTCTTTCTCTTCTGTGAATCAACACCACGGGTCCTCGGCTTTCCCTCCATTCGATAACGGTAATAAACCTGAACGGAATTGTCACACGTTGCTCCATGAGCTTTAAAATCCATTAGTATATTATATCCTCCTTTTAAAAAAGTACTTATTTATTTTATTTTATATGGGTATTTTACCTGAACGCATATGTGTACCACACGCATGCCTGGTGGAATGGATCCCCTGGATCTGCAGCTACAGACAGTTGTAAGCTGCCATGTAGGTACTGGGAATCGAACCCAGGTCCTCCAAAAAGAACAGCCGCTCTTAACCACTGAGCCATTTGTCCAGCTCCTAGTACATCATTCTTACTGCTCATCTTGGAGAAGAAATGTGAAGCATGCAGCTGATAATCTCCCCAGCTCTGGGCTTAGCTGCCTGCTGCATTAAACCCTGCTCTGACACATGCACTTTATGGCCCAGCCTTTCCCTGACTTGGTTGAATTACTGCTTCCTAAAGAGGAATCCTGTAGCTCCAGGGGTGCATAAATCAGGAATCACACTCAGACAAGAGCAACAGCCAGCACTAAGAAGAGCCTGAGTGCCCGAGTCTGGAATTTGACTTGAAGTTCAGGAGATGGGGGAAGGTTGTATTTAGAAAAATGAGACCTCCCAGGACGGCAGGTTATCGAGTACAGAATTTTATCCAAAGACTGACACGTGTGTGCAGAATGAGATGGAGGACTTCCATTCTGCATTATCCGTCATCATCTGGCCAGGGATACCAGTGTTGAAGCAACATGACATTGTCAAAAGAAAATCTGGTGCAAGTAGCATGTCAAAAGGCCACGGGGAAAAAAACTGGGTGACCGTGCAGGAGAGATGTATACAAGCAATACAGACAGGTGCGGCTGTCTGGAGGAAGCAGCCTCCGGGAACACCAAGTTCCTCAGGCCAGAGCCAGGCAGGCGACCCTGGGAAATAAGACCAGAGGATGGGACAAGATCTGGGGTAAGAAGGCAGAGAAGAATGGCCCTGGTTGGTGGCACAGGAAGTGAAGGTGACAAGGCAGGGAGGGTGTAGACGTATAGGAACCCAGCCATGGTCAGCTCCAGAAGCCAAAGAAAACCTGAGGGCAGCCCACTAAGGCCCATGGTATCTGTTAGGAGACGCTTATAAATGCCCCCAAACAGTAGCAGCTGAGTGGGGAACCCCACCCTTGTGACCACAGCAGTGGGGTGGCAAAGGCAGGAGAACCCCACAAATGTGAGGCCAGCCAAGTCTACAGAATGAATTTCAGGTCAGCCAGGTCCTATACTAGGATCTTGTCTCAAAACAACAACAAAAAGGTAGGGTGGTGAAAGAGGCTGGATTGTGGGCCAGATCTACCACAGTAGCGAAGAATAAATACTCTCTCACAGATCGCAGCACCAGCCTTGAGGAGTATGAGAAGGAAAACAGGCGTTTCATGGACTCCATTGTTTTCTAGTTCTATAACCCATCCATTGTCTTCTCGAAGGAACCCAGGGGTGGCCGCTCTCATCCCCCTCCCACCCCGCCTCACGCACTGCTCTATAGGAAAACCTATTATTTTGAAAGATACTTATCAGCATATTAAAAAACTAATTTACCACATGGGTTTCTCTGAACAGATGTGGCGGCGGGTCTAATCACAACTGTCGTTTTGAATAATTGCCAGCGAGCGAGGTACTTTGAGACACAGGCAATCAGCGTGACACGGAGGAGCATTCTTCTGTAACTGAGTCACAGGTAACTGCCATGCTGCCATGACTTGTTCTTGTTTACGGAATGGAAATGCGAATTTCAGCTGGGGTTTGTAAAAATAAAGACATGATTCTTCTGGCCAGTTTAAGTTCATGGATCTCATTGTGTGTGTGTGTGTGTGTGTGTGTGTGTGTGTGTGTGTGTGTGTGTGTAAGACAGGGCTAAAAGTGGTTACATGGGCAGTGTGAGAAATGAACAGAAGAAACATTTCAGGGTCATTTCCAGGGCGGAAGCTGGTGAAGGGAAGGAGCCATCACACTCTCACATTGCAACTGGACGGAGCAGAGGTGGATGCTACAGGAGAACGGCTTGGGCTCTTCAAATATTCAAAATCTAAAACCGAGTCTGCCTAGGTGAGAGTGTGCTTTGTAGCAGGGCAGCTCAGTCAGACGTGTTTTTTAAGGGGGGGAGGATTTATTTGGACAGTCCCAATGTATAGTCCTTTGTGGTGGCAAAGTCCTGTAGGCAAGAGGTGGGGGCTGATGGTCTCACTGAATCCAGTTAACCCAATCTGGTCAGCGCCTCAAAGCCACGCCCAGAGGATGGTCTCCTGGGTGATCCCAGGGAAACTTGAGTCAGAAGTGAGTGTTGGTAATGGCTGGCAGGAGCCTTGGACAGATCCCAATCCAGACACCCACTTTTAAAAGGGAGCCTGAGTCCTCAATGGTCCAGGGCCTGTGGGCTAACGAGGAAAGCCTGTTCCCGCCTGGACCTCAGGAGGAAACCAGAACCCTGTAGCCTGCAGCAGTTCAGAAAAGCTCTGTTACCAACCCCACGCCCAGGAGCTCCCCCACCCCCAGCCCCCACCCCCACCCCCATGGAGAAGGTGCCGCATTTTTCTAAAGGTTACTGGAAACTTATAACTGTCTTGGTGGCTGATTTGTTTTTGAGACAGACTTTTACTAGGTAGCCTAGATGGGCTTCAGAGCTTGCCATCCACCTGTCCTTTGCCCTTGTCTCCAGAGTGCTGGAGAGATGTACTGGCATGACTAGCTTTAAGAGAAGTAAATTTAAAAGCAAATTTTGTTTTTAAGCCTATGAGCTAGGGAGATAATTCAGTTAGTAAAGAGTTTGCCTTGCAAGTCTGAGAGCCCAAATTCATACTCCAAAATCCACTGTGTAAGGAAGAAGTCGGGCAGTGTGTGTGTGTGTGTGTGTGTGTGTGTGTGTGTGTGTGTGTGTTATCCAAGGAGTAGGGAGGTGGACACCAGGGAGTCCCCAGGGTTCACTGGCCACCCAGACTAGCCTAGTTGGTAAGTGCCAAGACAGTGACAGAGTCTGTCTCAAAAAACAAGGTAAATGTTCCCTGATGAACACACAGCAACCTGTATATACATGAACACGCATATGGACACGAACACTCTTATTAATGACTTATAATAATTACCAACTGGACAAGACCCATACCCAGGAGCAAAATTAAAACTGGGGATCCCTCTAGGCGACAGAAAGCATAGTCTGACCCACGGGTTCTCATCTACACCTTGAAATGAAGCAAAAGAGCGAGCAGGCCTCAGACCTCCTCACCCCCCTGCCTGTCAAGTGGGAATTTAAAAGGAAGCGTAGAGGACATGGGGGAGGAGAGGCAGGGCAGGCTGTCCCATGAGTGACAGATGCAAACCAAAAACGCTCCCAAGAGACTTTCCTTTCCACCTCTCCAGCCCTCTTTGTGCCTGGTTTTCAAGACGAGCTCTTCCTGAGATGCCCAAGCCCTTTAGAAGGATAGGAAGGCATTTTCTTCACCCCACACTCCTGGTCAGAGTAAACTAAAGAGTCCCTTCCACTTGATTTTGCTGGTGGCACTGTGCAGAGTCAGCAGCACCTCTGCCTACAGGACATGGGGGCAACCCTGTCCTCCTGCCTACTATTTCCCCCAGGTCACGGCTGACCCGGGCCACGGGACCTTGTGGCTTAAGAACAGCTGACCAAGGCTTCTTGCCCTTCATTTGGCCCCGATATTGGATGTTCTTTCGGGGGCAATGGAACAGAGATTAATACTCCCCCATTGGAAAATGTTTATGGTCACAGCCGAGTGTACCTGGGACAACCGCTGACAGAGGGCTCCCACATCAGAGAGTCAAGCGAAACCTCAGAGTCAAACCTCCGCTAGCTTCCCCCACTGCTTCTAGGCCGGCCTACTTCACTCCTACTTATCTGTAGGGTTTCGTTTGGTTTTTCTCATGAATCACGTTGGGTGTGCTTTGAAGGGCGTCCTAATTAAAATGAGGTCTTGTGTTTGCCATACAAACGGTAAAGTACACAGCTGAGCCTTCTAACAATGTCTATCTTCTACCTTCCCAGGAGGGATATAATGACTTGGAACAAGGCCCCACTCAGCAGCCAGAAGAACCCTCCCAAACACAGACCATGTTCTTGCTTAGTACAGACTTCCCACAGCCGAAGTCTTAGACATGACCTTGGAAACTGCAGAGTCACCTTGCAGCTGCCTCCTTGTTAGTGCAGCATGGCCCACCCTACCGCAAAGGCTTTGCACTTGGGTTCCCTGGCCATACTTCCTTTCTACTCCCCAAAGGCCTGGTTATTTCTTTTTCTTCTTTCAGCTTCCATTTCGCCAAGGGAGACTTCCGAGGCCTCTCGGGACTGGGTTAGGGTCCTGAGTTAAAAAGCCTCTGGACAGCATGCTCACATCTGAGCAATGAACAACTTCCACTGTTATAGTCCTGCAGCTCTGACCTTTAAAACATTGTCCACAGCTGGACTGCTGTGGTTTGAATATAAAATGTCCCCTGAAGACCATGTGCTAAAAACATGGCTGCCTGCTGAAGGGCCTTAGGGAAGGGGTCGGGCTAGGAGCACTCAGACCTCATTTGTAGAGTAACACAATGATTGATCTGATAAGCTTTGAGGTGGTGAGGGAAACGCAGGAGGTGGGGCCTAGGTGAAGGAAGCGTATTCATCTGTCCCTGTCTCCCACTTCCTGATGACCATAAAGTGGACACAGGCTCCACACCGCAGTGCTCTGCTCGCCTCAGGCTCAGCAGAGTGGGACCTATCAACCTTGACTAAAGCCTCGGACGAAAACAGACAAGCCATCCTTTAAGTTGATTTTCTTGGGTACTTTGTCTACAATAGAGAGCTAACCCAAAACCTTGACTGGCTTGCTCACCATGAGTGCAGGGAGGGCACAGGATATGTCCAATCAGTAAGGATATGAATGAACAAGAAACAGAGCCAAAAAACGCTGACGTGCTCTTCACGGACTTCATATATGAGAAATGTATTCCAAGCCGCAGAAAGACATTCCTAAGGAAAAGGCTTGCAGTAGCCTCTTCCCACAGAAGAACTAAAGTATGACCAGAAACCTTTCTTCCCACAGAAGCACTCGAGCCTCTTTAAGAGCACATTGCATGGACAGCATCTACTCAGTTAAGTGCCACTCTTCTTTCAAATACAAAACAAACAAATGCCCCAGGCCCCTGAGGCAATGTTGTTCCTGACTCTGGTTTCCCAGGAGTCCTTGCATCATGTGTATCACACAGCGACACCTTCCACAAACCATCCCATGTTCAGATTTCCTTACTAGGCCTCCAGAAGAAGCCCATTTTTAATTTCAGGAGCTCTGTTTCCACACGAGGATGACCAGCACAAGGCAGTGTCATTTCTGTACTCTGGTAATCATTTGAAGTTCAGCCATCTTGACTTCTGGTGCTGTGTTGGAGGGAGATCGTGGCCGAGAAACACAGCAACCGGTAAAATTGCAGGTGGCATAAAACACGGTATCGTGGAGCACAATTGCTAGAAAGCGATTCCGTCTGCTACACCACACTGTGTGAAACCCAGCTGTGGACTACAGCAGAGAATGCAGTCAGAGACAGGTATACCATGGCCTCCACCAGCCCACTTTCTTCTAAGAGCCCCATCCCCAGAGTTTCCAGTATCTTTCAAAGTACACATCAGCTGGAGAATAACTGTTCAAAACGTAAGTGTATATTGAAGTTTCAGCTTCAAACTCTTAACAGACACTCAGGAATGAATGTTTGTGTGCCTCAAAATACATGAATTGAATGAAATTCAACCTGAAAGTGAGGGTATTGGGCAAGATCTCTGGGAGTTAATTAGGTCTTAGGGATGGGGTCCTCAAAGAGATCCCTTTGAACCCTTACCCTTTGTCTTCTACATAAAGAGACCAAGACACCTACAGCCGGCAACCCTGACAGAGGCCCTTGCCAGAACTGGGCTGTCCTTCTATCCTGTTCCCAGATCAGTCCTTGATAAGGCAGTCAGTCTCTGATAATTTTTTATAGCAGTCCTCAAGCAAATCTCATTTAAAGTGCACTATCTTCGTTAGCTATATGCACAAGTCATGTTTCTTATAGGTTACCTGCTGATTTAACAGAAGAGAAACACAGGTACGTAGGAGGCAGGCAGGCAGGCAGACAGACAGACAGACAGACAGACAGACGGACGATATATCTTTCTCTTAAGTTTGGTATGGTGAAGCTGACTAGATCCTCAGGTCCTTTTTGAGGCCCGCTCAGAACTTAAGAGTTTTCTGTATCTTTGAGGCTTACAGTTAGTAATGACATCTAGAGTTTACACTGTTTCAAGTAAACTATTGCCACAAGGCAGGTAGGGGTTGGCCTGTCAGGGTCATTACTTTCCTAGGGGAGATTCCCTCAGGAGCCCCAGAAGGAGACTGGGAAGGGATTCTTCATCTAGCTGGGAGACACACCTTTAGCTGCTGAAATGCTGTGATGTCTCCGCGGGAGGTCCTACTGTTCTTGTGTGGGTAATGTTCAAGACACAGGGTCCTGTCTCATTTGAATGGGTAAGAACAAACCCTGCACTGGCATTCCACCACTGGCTTAGAACCCAGAATCTGCCCTCTCCTCGACTGTGGGTAAACAAGCCCTGAGCTGAGTGGCGGTTCATTGCTACTCTCCCACCTGGTAGCCACGTAACGGACACCGTGAGTGGCAGTCATGTCATTAAATGGAAAGGAAAGGAAACCCAGGGATGGAATGTTGTTTATAGTAACAGAAATTTTCCAGGCCTACCATTATCCCGAGAGACACCTGTGAGGGAGGCTGAGGGAGCAGTGGACGCCATCAGCCCTCTATGCGATGGTGAGGAGGCCTGCATGTCAAATGCATGGTTTAACAGCCTCCGCCTTTAGGCCGATCACTAGCCCAGTGAAGTCCTGCATTGTCCTCAAAAATCTGGCCTTGTCTGTCACACAGTCTTCTCAGGTAGGTTTTAGTTTTCCTCTTGCTTTGTTGGTTTTTATTAAAAAAAAAAAAACCAAAGGAAGGAATGTAAGTATGTGTGTAGAGAAAGAAAGACATTCTTCAAATGCTGCCAAGATAAATCGAGTTCTTGTTTTTCGAAACTTTCAAAGACAACACGAGGCAGTGACACAGCCATTGGTATGTAACCGGTGTTCATCAGACATAGTCTGTGCCGGCTCCTGCTCCAGATGTTCTGAATGTGGAAAAATAAAATAAGGCATAAGCCAGCATAGAGAGACACGTAATAAAAATGCATATGACATCGCAGGTGAGGGTAAGATCACGAGGGAAAAACCAGAGCCAGGTAAGAGAAGAAGGGGATATTAATGTGAAGGGGGGGATGATTTCCTCTTTTCCATGAAAGGGCAAAAATTGCCTTTTCCTGGGCATCTGAGGGGAACGGAAGTCACATGAGTACTTAGCTGGTTTTCTATGTAGAGAGAGTGCAGAGACCCTGAGGTGCAAGGTTCAAGCATGGGTAGAGGTCAGGATAATCAGAACATAGGGAAGAGGGGTCAGTGTGTTGACAGGCTAGAAAAGCAGCAGCATGCTGGGCCTCGAACCAAAGCCACTGAAGAACACAGAGGCATGGGGGACACAGTGTGGGACCTAGGCTTCAGAAGAGCCTTTCGGTGGTCAGCTGTGATGAAAGTTGGTGTCAGGGAGGCAAGGGCAGAAGAAGCAGGGAAGCTAGGTAGGAGGGCACAGGCTTGACCATCAACTATGGAGATGACAGTACCTCACGGTTGGCCAGCTGGAGCAGGTGATTACAGTGTAAGGCTGGCTCTGTCTAAAGGTGCACTCCCAGAGAGTTCTTAGCTCTCACCCACTGACAGTGGAGGTGTGGATTTGAGAGAGGTGTTACAGAGTGGAACCAACAGCAAAGAGCCCTGCTGACTACTATTTAGAGAAGTCACTTATTTAAAACAATCGCTTTTGCTGGTTCGATTATTAATACTGATCGTCAACTTGGCAGAATATTGACAGAGAACGTGACGAGTCTCTGGGCACGTGTGTGGGGGATCTAGATTTGGCTGTCGGAGGCAGCAACATGGGCTGGAGTCACAGACGATATGAAAAGGAAAAGGCTAGCTGAGAATCAGTGTTCGTCACTGGCTGCTTCCTACCTTGGCCTCGCTGGTACTGGGATTACCTTATTCCGGGACCATTCACTTCACTCTAATCCTCCTTATCTCTTTCAACACAAACCGAGTCTCAACACTTCCTGGTTCCTCAAACTGCTTGGTGCTCTCTTTTTCCTCATGTTTCTGCATCATATAAAGGTGCACATTTTATACTTCTTTTTGTCCCACTTGCTTTTTTTTTCCACTGTAGATCTGCATAGACAGAGTCAATATGAGGTTGTCATGAACTCCCCACTGCAAATGAAACTTTTCAAACTTAGCCTCAGGCAGAAGCTTAGGACAAAGGCAAAAGGCAGCCATGTTCTTTGCTAAAATATCACAAAAATGGTTTCTATCCCAGTTGCTAATAGTGTCCCCTCTGAGACCTCTTGAGCTGGGCCTCCATAGTCCTCATTGCCTAAGATCATCATCTTCTAACCTCCTACCAGGAAGGTTCTTAAAGCCCCACATACAGCTGTCACTAACTTTTTCTAGTCCAAAGACCCGGATTCTTCCACATTCCTCAAACAAAACAAAACGACCCAGGCCTATCACAGCAAAACCTGGAAGGAACCTCTGTCTTAGTTACTTTTCTATTGCTGTGCTAAGATACCAAGACCACAACAATCTATAAAACATTTATTGGGTTTACAGTTTCAGCGGGAAGTCCACGATTGCCAGGGTGAGGAGTATGGCAGCAGGGAAACAGGCAAGTGGGCAGGAAGGCAGGCAGAAGATATGGCATCAGAAAAGTAGTAGAGAGATTACAAGTTGAGACGATGACAACAATGAGGAGAGAGAGGAGAAAGAGAGAGAGAGAGAGAGAGAGAGAGAGAGAGCGATAACTCATAATAGTGTGGAGGTTTTAAACCTCAAAGCTCATCCCCCAGTGACACACCTCCTCTAACAAGGCCACACCTCTTAATCCTTTCCAAACAGTTCTACTAACTAGGGACCAAGCATTCAAACATGAGAGCCTATTTGCGCTATCTTGTTCAAACCACAACTACCATATTCAGCTATGGATTCTTACTCTAAAATACTCAGACCTGTCTACCAAGAAGCCTGTAGATAAAGTTTAGGATGTTTCAAAGCTTGGATGGGGGGTTGTGGGGGAATGTATTAACCAACCATTGAAAACTTGAATTTCTTTCCGGTATCAATAGGTGCCATAGCTCATAGAAACATTCGCAGGCCTGCGATGCTGACAGTGTAGAAGGACTTTTAGGGCTAGAGTCAGCAGTCGGACACTTGTCTAGCATGTCTGAGACCCATGTTCTGTCCTCTGCCCTACAAAATGAAAAATGTATCACTCTAACTCTCAAGTAGGGTAGCTCACGTTTGAAGATATCATCTGCTCTCACTTTCTTATTGAAGATATGTTAGTGTTAAACGTGGTGCCTGAACCTACCCCTTAAAGCAGTAAGACACACGCACATGTAGCTCCTGCCACAAATTTGGTTTTTAAAAGTATTTTAAAGATCCATTTCAATGTCACTGGTTTGATATTATGATGTGTAGCATATGATAACCATATATGCAATGCTGAGGGGAGGGAGAGCTGCTCAACTAGGAACTTCCCGCATTCTGGGACCAGGTTCCTCGCTACCTTTAATGATCCAGTGCTCACCACCCTGACCAACACTCAGGACCACCACACAGTATTTTCCCTATGTGCATGCTCCATGCCCCCTACAAAGTCCATGCCATCTCAGCTCAGTCTCTCTCTCTCCATTTTTTATCCCTAGTCTGAGGCAGCCATGTTTTCCTCCCCCAGTAAATCTTTTGTCAAGAAGTCTGTTGTACAGTGTGACTTTTGTGGCATTCCTTGGCCCCTATCACCAAGATACGTTTTCCCTGTAAAACCCTTTCAGAGGGAGTGTCTAGAAATGTCACAAGATGCCATGAGTTAATAACCTGTGTGACCTCATCTCCTCATTCCTGAGATTCCATTCTCCCAACCTAACCACTATCCACAAGGCAGTGTGTTTCCTTCTATGATTACTTCTTTGCATGGAAAATGTACAGAAACATAAGATAGCATATGTACTGTATTTTACAGCTGAAAATATTACATTACCTGTAATATCTTTACAAGTGTCCACATAATGCATCTATACTGCTTGTTTCTTAACTACTTTAAATGTAATGGAAATCTACATGCACATCTATTCATCCTGCTTTTTTTTTAAATTTTCACTATCAGTTCTACTTGTGGATGTGTTTTGGGATAACAGTAAGTGTCCTCAAATTCACAACCAAAATTTTTTGTATTATTTGGTACCAGCAGCAATGATAGCTGGTTGACTTAGTCACTCTTCTGTTACTACGAAGAGACACCGTGACCAAGGCTAGTCTTATTAAAGGAAAGCTTTGAATCGGTGGCTGCCTCACGGTTTCAGAGGGTTAATTTATTGTCATCATGGCAGGGAGCATGGCAGCTGGCATGACAGGCATGGTGCTGGAGAAGTGGTGAGAGCTGCCTATTCATTCCCGCAGGCAGAGACAGAGACAGAGACAGAGAGACAGAGACAGAGAGACAAAGACAGAGAGACAGAGAGACAGAGAGACAAAGACAGACAGAGACAGACAAAGACAGAGAAGCAGAGGCAGAGAGAGACAGAGATTGGCATAGGTTTTTAAAACCTCAAATCCCACCCCTAGTGACACTTCCCCTATCCAGGCCACACCTCTTAATCCTTCTAATCCTTTCAAAGACTTTCCACATCCAGGTGACTAATGACTAAGTATTCAAATATATGAGTCTATGGGGTGCGGGGGAGGCAGTCTTGTTTTGTTTTGTTTTTTCAAGGCAGGTTTCAAGCCAGCCTTAGATGGCCTGGAACTCACAGAGATCCACCTGCCTCTGCCTCAGGAGTGCTGGGATTAAAGGTGTTATTCAAAACACTGTGCTGGTAGTTCTGTACTTATAGTTCTGTACTTACTACAGAGAGAGGCTAAATTCTTCGGTGAACTTACTCATTTCCATCCTCACGGATTTAAGGAAGGAGGCTGCTATGATCTCAGTTTTACAGGCACGGAAGAAACTGAGGCATGGAGCCACATTCTGCGCCCAATTCTGATCATAAATCTAAACAGACATTACAGACCGCAAGAACTCTCACTTAACCTGGCCTTCACTGAGATCACCTCACCTCACCAGGAGCCCCGAAAGACAGCTATGTAGACCTGCACTTACTGAAGTCATTAGCATCTGAGAAGGTCTCGAAAGACCTGGGGTTTCTTTGTCCTGGAAAAGCTCTGTGCAGTGCCTTGGCCTAATAATCACAAATAACTGACTAGGCCAAAAGAAAGAAGCAATGTGCTTCTGCTAACACTGGTCAAACTTGACGTCAGGCGGCAGGTTCAGAACAACCTTCTGGAAGTGGGGTCCCTGCAACCTAATGCCCGAAGGAGCCTACAGGCAGCATGAACAACAGTGCATCCCAAATGAGAATGTCCACGGATTACGGATGAGCACGTGCTAACGAAGGCCGGCCCTCACCGCCCGCTTGGTCTCCAGGGTGATAAGAGCGTTATTAAAGCCTGCCACATAATTCATCAATGCTCCTGCTGGCTGGGGAAAGGCTAATCTCCCTAGGTAGCAAGTTCCAGAATGGGCAACAAGAAACAAACCTGCAGAAATGTTATCTTTTTTTAATTATCTGGACTCCTGAGAAGAGATAAAATAGTCTTTCTGCTGCTCTGTGTCTGGTTGGATGTATTCTAACAGTGAACACGGCTTTGCTCCATGGAGACAGGAGAACTTTCTCCCCTCTTTATACCGGCACACAAGCTGAGTGTCTAGGCAGCACCACAAGTAACTGGAAGGCACAGGTAAGGAAAGGATGGGTGTGCCTGCCGCGTGCTTCACGGGATGCAAACGGCACTGACTAAATGGCCTGTCAATCATCCAGCACTCAAGCCAAAGGCTTTTCTCTCAACTTTCTTCCTTATCCTGAGGTAGCGTGGGGAAGCTCTGCCCGGCAAGCTCCTGGGTATGAATCCACAAACTTTGACAGCTGAGGCCGTGGCTCAGGTATCTGATCCTTGATGTTTCTATTTTCAGAGAGGGTCAAAGGATTGCATTGAGCATTGAGGGAAGGATTTGGAAAGCACAGAACATGTGAAAACTTAAACACCTTCCCAGTAAACTAGCACTTGGGGGTGGAGGACAGACCTAGCTACTATGCCCAGTGCCCTCTTTAAGACTCAGGCTAAGGCTTCCACACGCCCATTGGCCTCACCCTAAAGGGATATCACAGATAAACAGATGAGATGTGGGTTGCCTCAGAGCCACCAGGCAGCAGGCACCCACTTAGCAGGGGTGACTGTTGTCATGTAAGTCTAACGGATCTTGGATTGCCACTGTCTACCCTGAAAGACTCCGGGATTGAGTCCTCACATCCCTGACATTCTGATTCTTGTTTACACAAAATGCGTGCCTGTAAAATAGAACAAAGGGGCTCTGACACACCCTTCCAAGTAACCAGCCTGAGACCGAGACTCCCTCGTTCACTCACTCGCTCACTCACTCACCCCAGACTTGTTTATGAAGCACCGATGACAAATACTGTTTGTGTTAGCAACCGGGCATATCCACCATCTGCCCCCAGGGACCCAGCGACAGCAGACGTCATCGCTAGCTGCCAAGATGTGACACATTCCCACTGTCACTATGAGAAGCACAACCCCTGCGTTAGTGCTGCATCCACTTATAAAAGGCCAGTCTCTCCTCTTTCCACTCCTCCTCCCCCCGACCTTGCCCAGAGGCAGCCTCTGTAAACTCCCTCCCCAGTAAACCTCCCAAGTGAGCTCTGTCACATGATGTGGCTTTATGGGCTCCTTTGCTTAAGTCATAACAGTTTGCCTTTAAGAGTTCATAGTTTTTCCAGTAAACTTGTAAGCAGAACATGACTGTACTATATTCTGTAATAAATTCAAAACAGTCTGCGGAATGATCAGAGTCCAAAACCTAAGCATTAACGATCTGGATAAATAATTCATCTCAGCTTCTGTCTAAGGATTTTTAAATTCCGCCTACCTCCCTTTCATAATGTTTCTCGCCCTTCCTTTCAGTCATCCACACGACAGAAGAGGCACTGAGCCCATCTCTAATCCAGCGCTCACTGAGCGTCTGCTGTGGGTTAAGTAAGGCCCGTGCAGGTTGCTGAGTACATGAAAACAGCAGCACACAGGGACTCTCCTGTAAAGAGCTCCGAGACTGTGTGGGAAGGGTGAGACCCAAGCATGCATCACAGAACAGGGTAGTTACCGCTATGACAGGGACACGTGTCTGTGATGTTGGGAGGACGGGAACATGGAAGTGGCTAGAGGGAAGAATGCAAGAACCCTGGGAAGGCTTAGTTGGCAGCTGGATATGAAGGGCAAGTGGGTAAGAGTCAGGAGAAGAGAAAGTGTATTCCAGACACAGTGGGCAACGTGTGCAAAGGCCTGGTGACAGGACGGAGCCTAACTGTAAGAAAATCAGAATGGCTAGCTGTGTGTGAAACTGGTGAAAGGCAGTGGTTCAGGTTAGACCAGACCGGTGGGCAGGGCTCAGATTACCTCCTTTGAGAGTACTTCAGAGTCTAGGAGGTAAGGATTATAAACCAGGATAACCTGGTGGTATATGGAAACACAGAGTCCAGTGACACAGTTCCAGGCAAACACAGAAAGGGGCTCCGTTATGGAGGAAGTCCTGAGGTTACTCTCCTGCACAAAGGCTGCGGCTGACCTGTTTTCTCACCTCTGGACAGGGGAGAGAAAGAACAAGATGCCTCACGGGGATGACAGAAGACGTATTGTCACTGCAGAAGGAACTCAAATGCATGAGGCAGGATACACTGCCCCAAGTAGTCCTTGCCGGAGCTTATCTCAATCTCTACAAACTGGCAAGGAGTTCTAACCTGCTCCTCCCCCAGCCTCAGGTCCAGATGCTGCTTTCCACAGAGGCCAAGAGGACCAAAGCAACAATGTATCTGCACCAGTTCACAGTCGAGCCGAGAGGGCCCTCGGAAGAGGAGGGACGAGGCTCACAGACTCAGCAACCGGAAGGTGGTGCTTGAGGAGAGAAAGGGACAGGACAGGCAGCAGAGAATGAGTCCCTCCCGCCGGGTTCTATAGAAGACTCAGCATCTCTAGCATGGCTCCCACCTCCCACGGACAGGAGGAACATATGGCTGCTCAGGGGATACAGCCAGTGAGCCAGGAATTCCATATCTTGGACTTGATCCTGCTGAGTAAAGGGATTACACAGGCGTATTCTTGGATGCCCATCAGTATTATTTATAACAGAGGAAGTCTGTGCTTACATAAATCCCTAAGAAAGGATGGGATGAATGAATCTGTTGCCTTCATTTGACGATGCAGCTATTTAAAAACCACGTTATTAAAGAATATCGTGAGACACACTGATGTACTCTTAAATAGTAAGTGAAAAGTGCCCAACTAAATAAATGTGTGTCATGATCCCAATCTTTTTTTTTTTTTTTTTTTTTTTTTTTTGGTTCTTTTTTTCGGAGCTGGGGACCGAACCCCGAGCCTTGCGCTTCCTAGATCCCAATCTTTAAAACTGGCTGTACTTATGGGTCAACAGGATACCTCAGCAAGAGAAGCATTCACTTATCAAGCCTGATGACCAGGGCCCAATCCCCAGGACTCACGGGGTTGAAGAAGAGAACTGACTCCTGTAAGCTGTCCTTTGACCTCCACACACATTCCACGGCACACGTGTAAACACACACACACACACACACACACACACAGAGAGAGAGAGAGAGAGAGAGAGAGAGAGAGAGAGAGAGAGAGAGAGAGAGAAATAAGGAAATGGGAATTAAAAAAAATCATACATGCTTACAGAAACCTAAAGGACTGGCTTAAAATATATACACAGAGCATTTGGGAACACATGGACATAGTAACTTTGTGGACATAGAAGGCAGCAACGAATATCAAACCCGATCGCACGTCAAGCTTGCAAATGCTCTACTGCTCAAACAATATTTCCTCGGTGGCACCATTGCCATTTTTGGGGCACAGCTGGCTTTCTTAGGACAGCAAGGACTCACCAAGCTCCCCACTCAGGCACCTCTCAGCCATCAGGATTTAAACCAGCAAATTGCAGTGGGAGAAGCTATCTCCCCACCACCAGCCTACTCATATCCTCTGACGTGAGAGATTTGGAGGCGGCTGCCAGGAGCTTTCTCCACTCTGCAAATTGTTCTCAAAAATATACACTGCCTTATTTTTTCATTTCTGAAATAGTTTCTGTTCTATCCTCTCCGGAAGCTGGGGGATCAGGTGATGGATCAGTTCAAGTGGTGAGGGAAAAATAGACCCCAATTATTTTGTCAACTATGAAGACGTTCTAGTCCCAACGAGATAACAATGCTTTGTGGGCAAGTCATCCTTCCCTGGGATTCAAGACCTTCTAGTGACCCCTGTAAAAGGCATTTTCAACCAAGGGGCTTGGCCGGGATCTACAGATGCCAAGGAATCGTGTGTGATTTAAGATCTTGCTTTATAGCTCAGGCAAGTTTCAAACTCAAAATTCTTCTGCTCATGTCTCCTAAATGATGGGATTGATTGCGTGTGTGTGTGTGTGTGTGTGTGTGTGTGTGTCACCGTGCTTGACAGTGTCACCATGCATACTTGACAGTGACACCATGCATACTTGACAGTGTCACCATGCTTGATAGTGTCACACTTGTTGATCAATGGGTGATTAACAAACAACTCCTAGCTCTTGACATCATAAATGGAGGTACTTCTTAGGCCTTCTCCTCTCTCCTCTCCTCTCCCTCCCCCCCCCCCCCCGTCCTTCCTCTTTCCCTCCCCTCCCCCACCTCTCATTCTAAAGGACCAAAAGCAGGCTGTGTTGTCACCCTTACCCTGACTGAATGGGAACCTGACTACTGACCCCAAAAGATGCCCATCTTAGCTAGCAATTTCTTGTTCAAAGCACACATCCTGTGGCTGTCTTATCACTTAGGAAGTGGGGTCTGAACTGAGAGTACCTATCTCACTACACCCTCACACCCACCACCAAGAGCTACTAACTGAAACCTACCTTTTCCCTCCACAGACTTTCCACTTACACAGAGCATTAGGCACAAAACAACTCTTTAGCCGGTTCTGACACATGCCTCAGTCCCTGCTGCAGAGGCAGGGGGATTGCTTGAGTCTTCGGGTTATTGGCCGGTTTGGGACAAGATTGTGAAATAGCAACAGCAGAAACACCACTTTTTCAGGACCGTTGCTGTAAGGACTCTCCTGGACATGGCCACTTAAAAGCACAAAGACATTGTTCCTTCAAGTCTAAACTGACCAACCAATAAAGACCACTTCCTTATCAGAAAAACTAACTCACGGGGTTCAGATTTTTAGATATGGTTGTGTTTGTGGTGAACCGTCTCCTCAGGGGTGGTTCCAACCACTGCTTCATTCAGCAAGGGTAGGCTCCAGGTTTGAAGTGAGAAACTCCTTCTCACTTCTCCTGGTTCTTCCACACTTCCTGTCAGCTCTCTGTGACTCTAAGGGTTGGTGGAACTTGCAACACAGCAACTTCATGGAAGTGGAAGTCCCTACAACAGCCTCTGGGTCTCTAACTTGTACAATTGTTATACACTCTGTGGTAACAAGTAGAGGACTAGGTTCTGGAGACCCACTTGCCAAGATAAAAAGCCAAGCAAATCAGAAATAAGCCTGACCAGAACTAAAACCCTTAGGGAGTGAATTAGTGAAATGGGGTAGTTTATTTCTTTTCCTAGAAAATCTCATTACTATGACAAAACATGATACACGAGTTAGCAAGAAAAGAGGAAACATCTGTAATTGCACGGGGGAAATCATTATCTAGAAATTATTCATTGTCTGAGACCTAGGTGGGCTGAGTAAGGAGGGAGACCTAGGTGGGCTGAGTAAGGAGGGAGGGCCATTAATGCCCATCAAGACAAAAACTAAATCAAACTTAAAACTGCCAGTAATCCTTTCCGATCAGATGAGCAGTTCTCAGGTAAAAAACAAAGCAAAACAAAACAAAATAAAACAAAAACACTGAACCCAACCAAAACAAACAAAAACAAAAAATATTTAGAGACAGGCATCAAAACACCAGGTTGCAGCTGAGGAAACTGTAGGCTGAGGCAGAATCTTAGAAATGCCTGGACATTTGCTCTGTCCCTCAAGTGGATAGTTCATCTGCATGAGGGCCAAAGAGTCTATAGATTCAGCTGGAGAGATAGATGGCTCAGTGGTTAGGAGGACTGACTGCTCTTCCAGAGGTCCTGGGTTCAATTCCCAGCAGCCACACAGTGGCTAAAAGAAAACTATCTGTTATGAGATCTGATCCCCTCTTTTGGTGTGTGAGAAGACAGAACATTCATGTAAAATAAATAAATATCTTTTAAAAAGTAAACTTAACAAAACAAAACAAAAAAGACTCTATAGATCCTAAAAGTCATAAAGGTAAAGTGCCACAAAATTAAAAGTTCCCAAACACGCAATAAATCTTACTGCTGATACAAGAAGTTCCATAGCTTCCCATCAATAAGACAATCTCCAATGAATAAAGAGAACCCCAGAGGAACATCTTGTTACCACAGCAACCTGATAAATGGCCCAACTCCATCATCTGATGGTCTAAAAGACTAGGCTAGATAAACACCATATGGTGAAATAAAGACACTCAAGTACATGATTAGTAGCCAGCTCAGGATCATTCCATCAAGGCTATTACATCAGGAAATTTGACAATAATTAAAAATAGCTAAAAGAGCATTGTTCATATTGGGCAAATAAGTGGCATTAAATGGGACCCTAATAATTGATATTCAAGAAGCTTCTGGTTTTCACAATGGTTTTAGAAGACCAACTGTCTAACCAAATGAAGACGCTGAGCCTTCACACATCCTAGAGTACTCTCACAGTCTCGGTAGGAAATACCACAACATTACATGGATCCACAACGCATGAAGAGTAGATCCCAAATAATATCTCAGAAGAAGAGATAGGAGGACAGGAGGAACCTGGGACTCCTGAGAGCTCACTCTAGCCCTCACCTGGGGAGACTTCTCAAGTGTGTCATAGGACCAAAGTCCATGTATAGGAAGTCAGCAAAATGAAACATCTAGGCAATCCAGGGGGCTCCCTACCTGCGCCATCACCAGCTCCCAGCTACCAAATCGCTGAGCCTCTTCTGCAAGCTCGCGCTTTTGCAGACAGACACAATGTAGCCAGGTTTCCTGGCTTTTCAAACATCAGGTGTCATGTTTGGCATTCTCATTTTCGTTGCTACATTTCACTCACCGTGTCAGGTGGAGTCTTTCCAGCCTTATTTTCCAGATGAGGAATCACTCCACATGCATGCTAAGTACAGAATCTTGACTAAGATCTGTTGAACCCAGACCCACTCACCTACAAGAATCTTCTTCCAGCCTTTGGGCCATCCAGCTGCTGGAATCAGGCCAGGCCCCTGACTCCACCCACCTCCCAAGAGAAAAACACCAATCTGTCTTCTTGAACCAGTGTCTCGAAATGCATAGTAGGATCCACCTAGATGCTACCCAGATGCCTACGTTTATAATTTATTTGGAGAGGAAACATATAGGCAATAAATGCATTGTCTTGAAATTCAAGTTGGTTATGCAACTTTCTCCAGTAAAATGAAGAGGAGATTACAAACAAAAAAAAATTCCTGTAAGTCACATCTCCACAGTTGGACGTCCACTTAAAGCAAGCAGCGTGGTAACAGATGACATTTGTACTAAAAGCGGTGCTGTGGTGTGCCGGGGGCGGGGTGGGAGGTAGAAAGAACTGAACTTACACTTATGTCAAGACTGCATAGGCTGACGGCATCTTCATCCTGGGCACTCTGCTTCCGTTTCCGCTGCAAGACAGAAGAAAAGACAAAATTCAATTGTAAGCAGTGTTTGCAGCTTTGATGAAGGAAGAAAGCAAATCAAATAACCCATGGAGTTTCTTATCACTTCCATGTGTCAACCAAAAGCTTCAGTCAACTGTGCAAGGTAGTAGGTCCGAGAATATTGGGGAATTATTAAGCTCTGGGCTGAGGTGATTGGCTTGCGTGCTTATTCTTACTTATGCCACCACAACCATTTGGCGCCCCTCTCTCTCTCTCTCTCTCTCTCTCTCTCTCTCTCTCTCTCTCTCTGTGTGTGTGTGTATGTATGTATGTGTGTCCCACCCACCCCCACACCACTATTATACCACAGATACCTCAAATGAATCCATATAATTATGGCCACATCGGCTTACCAAATTAGGTGCTGAAATATATGTTCTCCTCCATAAAGCAGAAAAGGTATCTATCTATGAACTACAAGAAAGCACCTCCAAGATATGTTCAGTTATCTTCTGCATCCTCAAGTCTGCCTGAGGCAAGTGCTTCTTGGGTCCTCACGTTTGTATAGATGCTGCCAGAAGACCAGAACTGCTGCTGTGAAGTTGAGGGACTGCCTGGAGACATTTGGAGTCTATAACCCCCACCCCCACCCCCACCCCCACCCCCACCCCCACCCCCACCCCCACCCCCACCCCCACCCCGAGAAGCCCACCTCCTCTTTTCATTCAGAACTCTGATCTGAACAAAGGATTGGACAGTGAACAAAACTGCCCATGATCACTTAAATGGACGCTTGCAGAACGGGTATCTGCTATGTGCCAAGCTCTGTGTCTGCTTCCAGGAACACAACTCCCACGGTTAAAGAACTCGGAGCCTTGCAAGAGAGAGACAGCAGATATGATTTGCACACCTCGATCCACGGGTTAGAAAGTCATTTCTCTGAATGACTCTTAACTCCAAGGTTGGGGTGGCAGGGCAGTGGTGACATCGGCCCCAAAGAGAGGGAAGCACAGTGATAAAGCTCTTCTCAGAGGAGGAGGAATTTTACAGTAGGATAAATATGTGTCAGATGAAGAGGAGGAGTGGACTGCACTTTCTTTTTATAAGGCCAGCTATATTCTTAAAATCTGAGGCTGAGCCTGGTCCTCCTGACCAGCAGATTTATGGAGTCTCTAAGCTTTCCCACTGAAGTGAACCGGATTGCTGCAGAATCAGTGATCAGAGACAATGGCAAGAGTCCTTCGTGGGGATGCAAACTCAGCCATTCTGGGATGGTGTACATATTCAAAAGGCAAATACTCTACTCGGAGTCTCTGGTCGGGGGCCTTCAAGAAGAGGCTGACAGACGTCTCATGCACACTTGTGTGAGAGGATGCTTCATGCACATACAGGAACTAATCCTTATTAATTCAACATTCAGTTACAGTAAGATGTCAGAGGAGCTAATCCATTGGTTTATACGGTGATTGCATGTGTGTGGGTGTATACTTGTGCTCATCTTTCTGACACAGTCTATGTTGCTTAGGCTGGCCTGGAATTCCTGGCCTCAAACAATCCTCCCACTTCAGCCTCCCAACCAGCTAGGGCTATAGGCATGTACCACTGCACCCAGTCAATAGGGTAACCTTCTGAGGTGGGTATGGCGAGAAATCATTTCCAATTTACAGGTAAATAAACTGAGGTTGGCAGAGATCGTGCTATGGTATGATCCTCAAAATCCAGGATTCTATTCCCAAAGGCACAGTTGATAGCATGCGTGGTAAGACGTCACATCTTACCCACCACTGGAAATGTCTGGTGGAGTCATCTTCTGCCTGGAATACTGTTCTAAAGATGGCACAGTGGGGAGGGCAGGCAGATGTGTGTCAACCAGCAAGGTGTACTGAGGATGTGATCAACAGCTGCAAGGAGGTTCCTCAAGGAACCCAGGACCTCCCTGCCTTTAGCCTGTCCGGCCTTGAGATATTGTAGTACCACACCCGGGATCTCGATGGGGCGGGAACTGGGCAGGAGGAAGTTCAAGTTCCATATATTATCTATAAAGCCAAAACAATACCAGCCAGGCCTACCCACTATTGGCACTACAGACAAGGTGGGTGGCATTTAGACAAAGTGGCAGGCCCTGTGCAAACCATAGTATAGGCCACACCACTGTAAGACATTACCTGCTATTATTTGGTTATACATTTTGTGACATTACAAATTTCATTCCTAAAGTGCAAATAGTCTGTCAAGCAGACAGAGCATAACGTTTTCTCGAGAGGTCAGCTGATGAGGAAGAGGGCAGACGAGCTCTCATCTTTGCAGCTAAAACAATTCCACAGGTTACCCAGTGCTGGAACCTGGGACCTAGAACCCCTCCTCCAGCCCTGAGCCCCAGTCCGTGTGACAAACACTCTCTCAGACATTTTTACATGCTACCTCAAGAGTCAAACATGATGATTAGATGGCCTTCAATGGCCTTTTCAATGATGCTGGAACCAGTGACTCCATCTAAGAATGATCTTTAGAAACCCACAGGGCAGTTGACCGCGGTACACACCCTTTTAATCCCAGCACTTGGGAGGCAGAGGCAGGCAGATCTATGAGTTCGAGGCCAGCCTTATCTACATAACAGGTTCTAAGACAGCCAGGGCTACACAGTAAGATCCTGTCTCAAAACAAACAAACAGAAAGAAAAAAGAAGAAGCCACAGTTCACATGGGGGCCATGAGAGACAGCTCAGCACCTAAGAGCACTGACTGGTTCAATTCTCAGCACCCACGTGGCTTATAACAGTCTATAACTTCAGTCCCAGGGGATCTAACACCTCTGGCTTGGCATGTAGCAGGCATGCATGTACCACTCAGACATGTATGTAAGCAAAACATCCACACACATAAAATAACTTTTAGTTAAGAAAGCTAGAAAGAAAGGAAGGAAGGCAGGAAGGAAGGAAGGAACCTATACAAGTTCCACACGGATTATGAGAAATGGGTTTCTTGTCTACTCTCACTGCACAGGGTGATGGCTAGCCCCTGCTGGCAACAAACAAGTCAGAAGGGCTCTTTGGTTTTGTTTGTTTTTAAAGATAAGGTCTAGCCTGGAATTTGCTACGTAGACCAGGCTATCTCTGGCTCTTAAGTGTTGGGGTTGCAAGGAAATACCACCACACCCAACTAAGAAGTCTGAAGCTGGAACTCTAAGCCAGAAGCAAAAACTTCACAAAGCATCCTCTAGTCATTGCTCAGCCCCTGCACGCTCACCAACCACTTCTGTACCAACAGCTGCTCTGGGTCCCGGAAACCGGCACGGGCAAGGCATACTTCCTGACTACTAACTGGGAATAGAAAAGGAGAGAATGTTCACATTCTACCATGAGTGAGTCAGGCAAGGCAGAGAGAGATCAAACACCGGTTAACTTTTCTCTCTAGTGTTGGACTCTGTGAACACTTGTGTGTGTGTGTGTGTGGGGGGGGGGGAGAGAGAGAGAGAGAGAGAGAGAGAGAGAGATCAGAGGTCAATGTCATGGATCTTCTTCAGTTACGTTCATCATTAAAATTTTAATGTTTTTAATTATGTAGGGTGGGGGATATATGGGTGTAAGTCCAGGTCCCACAGAGGCCAGAGACTTTGGAGCTCTCTGGAGCTGGAGTTATAGGAGGTTGTAAGGTATCAGGCATGACCTCTGGGACCTGAACTGGGGTCCTCTGCAAGAGCAGTAATGGATCAAACACCTGAACATCTCTGCTGCCCTCCCACTGTTGGCTTCTTTGTTTGGAGACAGACCCTCGTATGATCCTAGAGCTTGCTGATTGGCTGGCCTGGCAAGCCTGCAAGCCCTAGGAATCCTCCTGTCTCCACCACCCAGAGCTGGGATTATAGGCACATGCGGCCGCCCCTAGCTTTTTATGTGGATGCTGAGGATGGGACTCGGGTCCCAGTGCTTGCACACAGGCTGGAACAGAACTGGCTAATCTCTGTTCCTCACCCCCTTTTGAGCAGCTTGTTCCCCTCAGCAGCCTCAAAATCCAAGGTGGAAGGAGGGAAAGGACCAAACGGGCAGCCACTCCAGCTGGAGATGAAGGTGTGCAGTGGAGGAGCTTCACAAATGAACGAACGCACCCTCAACCAGGACCCGGAATTCCTCAGCTACTGGGAAGCTGGGCTTGTGCTGATGACCTAGAGGACAATTCATGGAAGGCATCACCAGGAGAACCAAGTCCCAGAGATACTGACAAACAGGCTGAGAGACGGTAATGGTCTGGTCGGACCTCTAACGGGGGTGGCGTTTCAGTCTATTAAACACTGCAAACCTCACACAGACAGACTTATCTGTGGGACTCCTTTGAGCCTGACAGCCACATTGTGAGGCAGGTGAGAGAGCTAGGGAGGTCTCTATTCCGTGAAACTGTGACAGAAGCTCCGAGAGGCCACGGGCTATAATCAGCGAGTGGCAGAGCCTGGATCCAGCCCAGGCCTACCTGACCCCATGCTAAGCAGTCCCATCTCTCAAGCCGTCCTGCACCCAAGCCTGGGATCACACTTAGAGGTGACCCGAGAGGAAGCACACGGTATGCAGCGGCTGAGGACTGAGAAGACATCTTGCTGACTATGCTCTTCCTTTGTGACTATTTGGAGACACTGTGCACACTAAGCTCTTTTCTGTGGTCTTAAGCAGTGTCACTGTTGCTTGGGGGTGACACCCCTTTACTTCTATTGATCATAAGCCACAGACAAGTTAGACTGGGAGTGTTTGGGCAGGGCGGTTATTGTGTGTACTGTATGTCTACATATTTGCTCTGATGGATTTCCAGCCAATCTGAGGAGCTAAGTTCCCGCCCTGTTAATATCTGTCAAGTTTACTGGCGGTAAAGCATCATCCACTTCCCTTATGACTGTGAGAAAACCATTCGTGTAGGTCCGGTAACTGTGGTAATCTGTCTCCAAATTCAGCCCATGATTTTATAGGCTCCTCCCCAGCACCCTGTGAGCAGACCGGTGAATAATTTCTGCATGGTGACTCAACGGACAAAGCAAAAGGGATGAATAAAGGAGGCCTGTGTTCCTGAGGTGATGTTCCTCACCTTCTGCCAACCACCTGGCCCAAACCAATCAAAAGCTCCAGGCCAAGGTTATTGAAAGTTGAATTCTTCAACCTCAAATTTCTTACTGTTCGGATAAAAGAGAGCGTTTTCCTTACCAGTAGGGTACTGATTTTCCTTAAAATGTACAAATGCGAAAAGGAACTCACAGTAGGGTAGGCATTGCCCTGGGCGTGGGTGTGGGGATAATGGACTGCGTCCCTCCTGAAAAAAAGAGGCTCTAATGTGCACAGGCAGTCCAACAAAAGCAGCTGTGGCAACAGCATCACCCACAGAGCATCACCAACTTGAGCAACGTGTAAAGAGCAGCGGCTTCCGGCTTCCTCGCGTGGTTGAGTGCTGTGAGAGCACCACTTGCATAAAAATCAGGGACACTTTCCAAAGAATTTTTTTTTAACTTCAGTTGTGCTCTCTAGTTAATTTGGGGGGTGGGGGAGGGTTGTGGAAAACCTGGAAATAGGCAGCAAAGCTGACAGCGAACAGAGCAGAGGGGACACATGTCTTTCCTCCTGCTTCCATGGGGCTGCCTGTGCACTTTTACCTTGGGTGAGCAGAGCGGATGTATGTGTGTGTGAGCATATGTGTCAGTCTGTCTGTGAGTTTGTTAAACGCTACAAGGCCACAGTTGGTTGAAAAGGCTTGGAACTTCTCAAACTGGCTTTACTTTTCCTTTCTACAGTGCTCAGGGTTAACACAGTACATCCTTGTCATGACTGTGGGAGTTCCCCGAATGCATGTGTTTCAAGTCTAAATACTGAATATATATATTGGTTTATTTTCCAACTTAAACAATGTCTCCTACAGCATGAAGTGAAGGGTTGCGTTGCGTGCCATGCATTCAGGTTCATTTGTAGCTTTTGTTGACGGTGCATGTCTTTGAAAGCATGTGTAATCAAGATTACCACAGAAGTCACATATGGAGAGAAACATTGGACATGTACAGCATTGGGTTTTGCATTTCTAGTGTTGATACCTGGGTGTTGCTTCTAGCCCTCAACCCTGCCCGCTCCTCCCTGACCCAAGTTTCTTGTTAAAGTAGTAAGTGCATACTTTTTTTTTGTGATAAAACTCTTTAAAAGTTCATTTTAATATGTTAATAGTATTCCTAATTTGTGCTGCAAACATGGCTCTGAGCCTTATCATAAGTTACGTTTTCCTTAACTTAAGCATAGTTTTAGGAAGAAATATGATTGGCTTCTGTCTTACACACAATCTTTTCTACTTCATTATCTGACTCTGCTTTGTTATTCGAACCGGAAACCGTACTTGAGTTGTAAACTAGACAGTGAGAAACACTTGGCTTCTTTCTGCTGTATGATGTTCTCGTTACCCAGTAACTTGAATATTGTTTAATGTGCTGTAAGACATTGTTGAGATTATCTCCGCTGTTTAAAATGCTAATGTACAAATGTGAATAGACACTTATCTATAACATGGGTAAGTTTTGTTTCGCCTATAATAGATGTTTATAAAAAAAATTGAGTGAGGGGACAATTGGTCTTTTGGTTTTTATCTCCTTACCTCCCCTTCCCCAAATTTTTTCTCCCCTCTCCCCTCCCCCCTTTTTTGCTTGTACAGGTTGCACTATTAAAAAATTGAGATTGTATAAATCTGGTTTAAAACTACAAGACAACAAAGTCTTGTAGATGTTGAATAAAAAAGTTATTATACTAACAAAAAAAAAAAAAAAAAAAAAAAAGAAAGTCCCCTCTGAGCCACGACGCTTGCCCATGCCTGGTCCCTGAGCAAAGGAAAGACATAATCTCTGCTCCTCCAAGTCTTGCCAATGGCTGAGAGGAGAAGAAAACAGCTGACTGTAATCAGAAGTGACTACAGTCACAGGGCAAACCACTGTTCCCAACTCAGGTGGGGGTGGGGGAAGGCAGTGACAGAGGAGATCATGGGGGCAATGGGCACTGGGGGAGCATCTGGCAGACTTCTTACTGCCATAGTCCGCAGATACTCTCTAGAGGTGCTGCAAAACCCTCCTCTTTAACCAAACACCAGGAGGCCCCTTTGCGGACATGCCTTGGAGTAGTACCTTTTGCATATTTGGCTTCGAAGTGTCATGGCAACTTGAGGAAAGCTGGATGGATTTGGCGACCTACGTCGGAAACTCATGACTTTCACGTCATCTCGGTCTCTACCAGCATCACCTTTGCCCTTCATCTCCTGGACCTATTTTATAATTACTGTTCCCTCAGGCTGCCACAGGGCTATCTCCTTTTCAGGCTTAGCTACCTTCAGATAACCCAAGGCAGACATCTGAATTCCTTCGGTAAATGGTTCGTGAACAAACTGTGTTTGTGTTGTTTGGCGAAGCAGTGGATGAAGTACACTGGTCCGGTTGTCCACAGGTGGATTTTCAGAATTCTCCATACTAGGCCAAGCCTAAATATGCTAATCTCACCTGCCCTGGCTTTTATTCTCTTGTGAACAAATTTCGAAATGCCGTGAGCTGCAAAAGAAAACCACTAGGCATCTCCCACAACATAGAAAGGAAACACAGTAGAACTAGGCACCAGCGAATGTTCCACTAGCTGTTTCTTCACGACTTCAAGTAAACACTGTGGAATTCCTTTCAAAGAGTGAGATTCTGAGGTCAGAAGTCAGGGTTGGGGTGCAGAACAGGATTTGTTTTGTTTTGTTTTGTTTAGGTCCAGCCTTGACTTTCTATCACACAGCTGATTTCTTCTTTGTCCTGTCTGCCAAGATGCCTTTCTTTGGGTTAATATCTGAAAAGGCCTAAAACTGCATGTACATACTTACTTAAAACAAGCCAGGCATGGGCATTCGTTCCTACAATCTCAGTACTTGGGAGGCAGAGGCAGGAGGCTAAAGCAAGTGCAAGCCCAGTTGGATGTAGCATATAATGAGTTCAAGGCCAGCCTGGTCTACACAGCAATCAAGAGTAGAAAGTCTGTATCTCAAATAAGTGTGTGTGTGTGTGTGTGTGTGTGTGTGTGTGTGTGTGTGTTTACTACATATATGTGGTGATCCGGTGGGTAATAGTGCTTATGGCCAAACCTCAAATTCAATCCCCTGGAACCCACGTGGTCTCTTATAAGTTATCCTCTGACCTCTGGAAACATACTGCCGGTGCATGCACACCCATCCAAATACACATGTGCACACACGGAATAAATAAAGGTAAATTTAAAAAGTATTAGTAAGCGATATTTATATGTCCATAGGAATTTACAGTGAGACGAACTTGAGTAAACAAGTCCACCTCTTGCCAGCTGTGGTAGTGCAAACCTTTAGTCCAACACTTGGGACACAATGTGAGTTCAAGGCTACAATTAAGTTCCAGGACATTCAGGGCTATATACAGAGAAATCCTGTATTTAAAAAAAAAGAATTTACCTCTGCCATTTGCTACTTGGTATGACTCTGAACAAATTATTTTATGCCTTCATTTAAATGAATATTAATTGAGAATACACTACTTTGTTAGGAAGACCGTAGGCGTGAGGGATGTATGAGTGTCTACAAGCTTTCGTTTTTCCACCATAGGGATATTTTAAGAATTAAAAGGTGTAAAATATTTAGAACATAGCTGGGTGGTGGTGGCGCATGTCTTTTGTCCCACCACTCAGGAGGCAGAGGCAGGTGGATCTCTGAAGTCAAGGCCAGCCTGGTCTACAAAGCAAGCTCCAGGATAGCCAGGGCTACACAGAGAAAGCCTATGTCAAAAAGAAAAAAAAAAAGAAAGAAAGGAAGGAAGGAAGAAAAGGAAGGAAGGAAGAAAGAAAGAAAACATACAAACGAACAAAATAAAACAGGGCCAGGTCTACAGTGAGAGAGCTGTAAAGTGGTCATGTGGTCATTATTGTGACTACTATTACTCCCATTACCGTGGCAACCACTGCTTTGCCACCATTTGACTCTGAGAGGCCATCAGGGTAGGCAAGAGGTGGGGAGACCTGCAGTGTGGCAGATGCAGAGTTCTAGGCTGAAATATGACTCTAACTGCCCAGTCCCCACGGAGTTGTCCACAGAGCCCCTTGGATACCTTCAGTCCTGTTGGCACTGGGTCCTTCCCACTCCTTTCTCGGAGATGAGGGCGGATGGTGAAGTCTGGCTTCACTTTAAATGGCTGAGATTAAATTGATTAGTGTCAGAACAGCCCTGTTATTTAATCACAGACTTTTCTATTAAATAAGGAGCCAACCAGAACAGCAAAAACCCACTGACGGAGAGGGTGCAGCTCCTGACTTGACAGCAAACGGCCTCTGATTAGTCGTTTATAATTACTCAATTTGAACCAGATCCCTCGAGCCTTTTGATTTAATCTTCTCCCTGGCAAACAGCTTTGGTGGTTTCAAGGCTTTGATGCTGGGCCTTTCATCTGGGCCTTCTTCGGGGAGAGGTCAGCAGAAGGATTCCGTGTTATCGTGCTTGCCCCTCAGTTAGAGCTTGACTTCATCAACTTGACTTTGAGCATAAAAACATCCCTCACTTTGTTTTGATCCACAGGTAAGAGGAGTGAGGGGAAACCCTATTCCATTTAACACAGGGCTAATTCCTCCTCTCCAATTTTAAGACACCCTCCGTTTTCTACCATCCTCAAAACCAGGTCCTTCCCCACCCCAGACTCTTATCTGATATTCATACGGTAGAGAACTTGAACTCAGGTCTCTCGGAGCTACTGATCCACACATTCTAACAGACCCTGTGTGGGACTGTGCCCGGACAGCACTGATGACAGCTTGGGAACCTGGGAAGGCCATACAGGAGAACTGAGGGAGGGGGTGTCTTCTTTTGCCATACACCTGCCGTGGAGTCTTGGGGATCACTCACCTCACTGTTCTATGCCTGTTCCTCATCTGGAACAGTGAGTGTGCTCCATCACTGTGGGTCAAGGGCTTAGAACCGACAAGATCATCTACTCTCTGTATTAAGACCAGTGGCAGCAATGACATCGAGTGGAGGCATCGGACTAAATAAAACTCAAGGAAAAAGTATCAAAAATGCTGAAAACTCCAAAAACCACCGAAGTCTCGTTCCATGCCTGTCTCTGTCCGGGCACGGGTATAAGGTAGGAGGAAGGGTTTGTATCCACCGGGTTTTTCAACAATGAGCTGTGACAAGGTACACAAAATTGAGTTAGCCAGGACTTCTTCCTAGGCCTTCTCAATTATGGTGATTATTTTGTCTCTACTGGCTCTCAGGTGCTGGGGATTAGATTAACAATTAGATCACCCACAGCTCTTAATTCTGTTTG
Source organism: Rattus norvegicus (assembly GCF_021556685.1). Classification (NCBI taxonomy): domain Eukaryota; kingdom Metazoa; phylum Chordata; class Mammalia; order Rodentia; family Muridae; genus Rattus; species Rattus norvegicus. Next base: position 2,521,176 of record NC_141549.1, on the reverse strand, counting down.
GGGAATGTGTTTATCTGCTTTCTTCCCTCAGCAATATTAACACTTGGAGCTACTGTGTACCAGCCGGCACTGCCTCCTTCCACATTTTTTAAAACACATTAAAAAAAAAAAGACTCCTTTAAAAATTATTCTCTAAAGGGCTGGCGAGATGGCTCAGCAGTTGTAGAGCACTGACTGCTCTCCCAGAGGTCCTGAGTTCAATTCCCAGCACCCACATGGTGGCTCACAACAGTCTGTAATGGGATCCGATGCCCTCTTCTGGCCTGCAGGTGTACATGCAGACAGGACAGTCACAGACATACAATAAATAAATCTTTTTTAAAACGTACTTTCTAAAAACACAGTGAGATAGTTCACTTTTTATAAAGTCTAAAGACCTGAGTTCCACCCCAGGGACCGGCATGGTGAAGGCAAAGAACTGACTCTCACAGGTTGTCCTCTGACCTCCACATGTGCTCCATGGTACATATTAGCACACACAGTGAAGAAAGGGTCAACAAGAACTTAATTCTTCACTGATAGAATCGTTTAAAATGTTATTAATAATCATTAGTTAAGATCGACAACACACACACACACACACACACACACACACACGGGCGCATGTGCCTAGGAAATGTCTAAATGACTGCTTAATTCCTAGATAAGCACCCCATGTAGCCCTCACGGAGTCAATGGCAGACTATCCAACTACATAATTCAGATCCGAACATGATTATCCACAGGAATATGGATGGCTGAGTAGACGATGAGAGTCTTGGGTCTATCCCAGCCATTTAAAATACACTGCCCCTTCCTGACCAGGTGACACTTTGTCCACCACAGCAGGTTGCCAACAGGCAAGTCTTTAGCCACAGGGACACAAGGCTTCCTTCCGCTACTGGTGTCTGGAACCTGGATTCCTTGGGCCCCATCCAGTTAGAGGAGTGTAGGAGGAATGGGTAATACTTTCTAAACTGCCTGGAAGATCAGGTTAGCGATAAATAAAAAGATCAGTGCTGGGGTGTGGCTCGGTGAGAGCATGCCTAAGGCCCTGGTCTGATTCCTAGCACGAAAAAGCAAGTAAGCTCACTTGCTGACACACTAGTTGGTATTAACAACCACTGTAACTCCCAGTCTCAGTGGTCGAAGTTGGTTTCTTTACATAATATTTGGCCACTTAAGCATTTCCCTCCCTTCCTTTCTTCCTTCCCCTCTGTATTAGTTACTCTTCTTGCTGTTATGACAAAACTTGTGACAAAGGAAACTTATGGAAGAAAGGGTTTATTTGGGGGCAGTCTTTGGAGATTTGGTCTATCATGGTAGAAAGGCACAGCAGCAGGAGTATAAGGCAGGTCAGTCACACTGCAGCCATAGCCAGGAGCAGATATTGATGCTTATCGGGCATCCCCTTTATTCACTCTGGACCCCAAGAAATGGTGCTGCTGCCGCCCACGTTTTTGGGTGAGTCTCCCATCCCAATTAAATCCCTCAGATATGCCCATGGTGACTCTAAATCCGATCAGGTTGACAATTGCGATGAACTGCTCTGCCCTTCTCCTCTTCGCTGGACAGAAAAGGGTTTACCAAGAAGCCAATAGCAGAGCAAGGCATGGTGGTGCACATCTTTAGTTCTACCACTCGGGAGGCAGAAGAAAGTGGATCTAAGTTCAAAGCTGGCTTTGTCTATAAAGCTTCAGGCCTGCAAGGGAAAGAAAGCCACAGAAGGAGAAGGGGTATAGGTCAGTGCTTGCCTGGCAAGCAGAAAGCCCAGGTTCAAATTCTAGTGCTGCAGAAAGCATGTATGAGAGTGCACAGGTTTAGATGCACAGCAGATTTAAGGCTGTGAGGACCCCTCAATGCTACATGGGCAGTTCTAAGCCAGCCCAGGCTACACTGTTTCAAACAAATAGACTGCCCTGCATTCTGGATGCCTTCCATGAATTATAGATCAGGCTTAAAGAGGTTTAAATGACTCAAGCAGGGTGGCTCTGGAGATATTTGCACAAAGCAAGAATTTCAGACTAGATCCAACTAGCAGTCATAGACTGCTGATCCTACATCCTCACACATTAGATTTCCACAGGCCAGAAACACTGAGAACTATAGCCAGCGAACACGGTGACAGATAAAGGAGGGACAAGTCTGAGAAAGGGTCCCAGCCTGTGACAGAACTATGGCACTGGAACTATCTGGTTACCCTTGGCCACATTCTTCCCAAAAGCATTTAACCAACGCATCTACAGCAGTGTGCATGGCGCCCAGCATATAGCAAATGCTCAATAAAGCATTTGTTGAGTGAGCGAATTATATAACTGGTTTACATGAGTCTCTTGTTTATCTTGAGTTCTTGTGTGAACGTGTTGATTTTATGGGCAAGCGCGCGCACCCGTGTGTGTGTGTGTATGTATTCAGGTATGCATACATGCTGACGTCAGAAGACCACTTTGGGAGTTGTCCTCAGCTTCCAATTTGATTTGAAGCAGTGTTTCTCTGTCTTTTCGTGTGCTTCATGGTCCAGGCCAGCTATCCCATGACCTTCCACTTGACTTTTCTTTTTCTGTCTTATAACTTCCCAAAGAAGTGTTAGAAATACAGCGGTGCACCACATCTGACTTTCTGTATAGGTTCCAAGGATCAAACCCAGGTTATTGAGCTTGGGTGGTAAGCTCTTTTAACCATAGAGCCATTTCCCCCCGCCCTTCGTCTAAGGTTTCAATTATTAAAATTAGGGACTATTATGGGTTTTAAATTTCAAAGCAATACCTTGGTACCAGGATGTCTTGGCATTTAACTTTTTAAAAGAGAAACCCTAACACTTGGTATTTGTCAGTTTGTGGGCACGCGGGTTCACTTCCGGAGAAGTTCCACAGTCAAAAAAAAAAAAAAATCTAATCTTAGAAAAACATTAATTTCCTAGAGAATGGGTTAGATGCTGTGTGATCAGGCTCTGGTTTTGCACACTGTAGGCCTTGTTTCATAATTGTGGATGAAACAGACTGGGGAGGACTTTGAAGTAAAGACAGCACAGGGCGATTCTGTTCTCTGAAGCCATTAACCTCAGCCTCTGAGCTTTGCAGAACCTTGCCAGGACATGACAGGGCCACTGAAACAATGCCCTGAATGCCAACAGGTCTCGTGTTTAGAGGCCCCTTTCCATCCTTCCTGTAGCTTGTGGGCACAGTGAGCCCTTCCCCCACTTTCAGCCACAGGAGCGGACAGTGCCCTGCCTCGCAGCTGCAGCCCTCCAGACAATGCATCAGAAGTGGTGGCAGTCACAGCATCATTCTCACAGCCTCTCTGTAGACTGCCGGGCAGCATTCCCCAGTGAAGAACCACCTTGCTCACGGTGGACTGGGCTCTGGTGAGGCTGGCACACGGGGGCCCAGCATGGAGCCTATGCCTCAGCACATCCGAATGCTGCTCCTGAGGCTCCTGCTGACTCCATGGACCTTGCGGGTAAGTAAGCCTCTGCTCTGCTGTGCACACCCTGTCCCACACTCCAATCCTACACCCCCCCGCTCACGTGTAGTCCAGACTGGGATGGAATTTAGGGTTCTCCTGGCTCAGCCCCTTAAGCGGTAGGATTACAAGGGGGCAGCATCATATCTGGCTGAACCCATTGTTCGGATGAGAAGGGTACTGATTACCATGGTAACTCCTTCCAACTCTTCCATACTGACTGAGAGGAAGACCGTGAAGGGTAAACTGTCTGCCCTGTGTGAACTGCCAGGTTTCTGTTGTTTGATTTGTTATTGAGGAAGACAGCTACTTTTGATCAAATAACACTTAACTTCCTCTCAGGGATAAATAAGGAGCTGTGTTCCAGCTAAGACTCAACTCTACACTGTAGACGTATTAGGGATAACCCAGGTTTTAGAGGACCCGAAGGGGCTCTGAACCAAAGAGATTTAGGGGCAGGATTTATTTAGCTTACACTTCGGGATCACAGTGCATCATTGAGGGACATGGGGAAGGAATTCAAGGCAGGAACCCGGAATCATGAAGGAATGCTGCCGCTTGCTGGCTTCCCCATAGCTTAGCTAGCTTTCCTACAGAGCCTAGGAATGGTGCTAGGCTCGCCTACATTAATTAATAATCAAGACCATCTCCCAAAGGCATGCTCACAGTGAAGCAGGGATTTCCAGTTGGATGAGTCTAGGCTATGCCAAGCTAATGGTCAAAGCTAATTAGGACGCCTGCTATCTTTATTTGGGGCTCCTGTAAAGCAGATCCTAGGATAACTATGGAAGACTAAGCTAGCTGCCCAAAGGATTCCTCGAGGGAACTGTTGAGCATAAGGAAGTAGGGGTGGCAGAAAGGAGAGAAGGTGTGTGTAGCCAGTAGGTTAGAGCCATGGCTAGCCAGAATCACGAGGGGAGCCTCGGAGAGAGTCTGTAAAACATGGTCCATAAGTCTCTGCTAAGAGTGAGGAGGTAGGGTTACCAAATACAATCCCTCCTGTCACTGACAACAGGGACTTCCTTGGGGTTTCAGCCGCCTTAGATGAGAGCTCGCTCAAGTAGACGGATACAAGGTGACAACATACCCAGGAGACACTGAAGAGAAGGAAGATACCTGGTCACATGAGTAATGTCTCTGCAGACGAGCTTCACTCAGTGTCAGCCCAGTGAGTTGGACCAGATTACCTCTGACATTTCCTATGTTACAACAATTCAGAACCTGCTACAATACCCTCCACTCGGCATACAGCCACACAAGAAGTCTTCAGGGCACTGCCATTCTGAATCCATCCAGGAGAAAGACCCAAATGGAGGCTACCTCACAATAATGTTTTGCCGCCCTTATCTCCCTCCTGGGCACAAAGACACTTGGCCGCAGCATCCAGCTAAAGTCGAATGACATTGTTTGGAATTATTTATTTACCTTAGCAGCTTGTTTATCTTAGTCATATAAACTTTCAGTTGTAGACAGATAATCAGGGAGGCCTATGCTGTTCTGTAGAAAATGATTTTTGCCTGACTCAAAGTTAAAGGCTGTGGCTGAGGTGACTCACTTTCGAGACACTAGCAACATTTTCGTACGTCACCAAGGGAACTGGTAACTGCCCATGCATTCTGCCACCCACGACAAGCACAGATGAGCACCCCCCCCCTCTGGCCTTCTCCCCTGGGATGGCTGAGTGGGGCCTCCTCCTTTTCCTTGTCTGCCCAGTCATGGATTAAGAATGATATTCCTATCTAACAGACCTAACTTTAGCCACAGGAAGTGGGAGCACTTGGGAGCTTTAGCCCTAAGCATTAGCCAAGCTTTGCTCGAGGACGGACACTTTATCTGCCCTCAACCTTCTTCCTTCTCCCTTTGGGAGGAGGGAATGAGGCTCTGCAGGGCCAGTGGGGAGCCAGGCCTGCTTGCTCTGCTTCCTGGCTCCTGAACAGGACAACTCTTTGTTGTTGAAAATTTACATCCTCGCTCACATGTTACATACTGTCGGAGCCAAGCAATGCCCACACTTGGATGTATTCTAACAGATGCTGTGACGATGAGAAACATCCAAATGAGAAGTTCAGAGACCTCCTAAGTTGTCATCAGCTGCACATATGAAATCTTATTCAAAAGGAGACAGTTCAACTTCCATATTCCTCCACCTTTACTGTATCACAATTTTCTGAAGACTGTGTTTTAAGTCGGACATTTATAAGTCATAATGATGTTATATTTTATAAAAGATTTATTTTATATATGTGAATACACTGTTGCTCTCTTCAGACACACCAGAAGAGGGCATCAGATCCCATTACAGATGGTTGTGAGCCACCATGTGGTTGCTGGGAATTGAACTCAGGACCTCTGGAAGAGCAGTCAGTGCTCTTAACCACTGAGCCATCTCTCCAGCCCCATTGTGTTCTCTTTTCTTGCCAGATGTATAAATCATAAAATCAAACAATCAGTGAACAATTATTGCCTGGGTTGTGATTTGGTTTTTTTAAGGCTGGCATCCTAGCCAAGTAGCATTGTAACATTTTGCTCTTGATCAATTTCTCTGTCTCTCTGTTCTGGGACTTGAACCAGATGGCCTCTAGCATGTCCTTCTCATATAATAGACGTGGCCAAGGACACCGTTGGCTGGGAAAGTGGCAAGGAGGATGACAGAAACTGGAAAACTTTCAAGAAAAGCCTGAGGTTCTCCACTTACCTCAAAATTGCAGATCACAAAAACCCTTCTATCAGCAGAGTGTGTGCGTGTGTGTGTGTGTGTTGGTGGGTGGGTGTGTGTGTGTGTGTGTGAGCGTGCACAGACTACAAAAGAGACATCTGTTTACAGTAGAGGAGAGGATTTGCAGCCACACCCAAACTCTTGTGTGGAGGTTAGCAACTTCCACAACCCTACTTGTGTTGGTGAAGAGACGCAAGGATGCTCTGATCTTACAGGAAGCAGAGTAGGAAAGCATGAGGTCAAAAGTGATGACGTTTTAAGACAGCTAGAGTAGAAAAAGCCAAGCACTTGACCTCTCTGGTACTAGGACCCAGTCAGTTTACACTGGCTGCAGGTTGGTGAAGAGGACCTTGACTTGAAGCTCACAGAAACCTCAATGCTCATACTGGGCCTGTCCCTAAGCTCGTGTCAGGCAACAGACAAAGCATGATTTATTCTTTGGGAATGGCCTACAAGCATCTAAGACCAGCTCAGGGTGAAATTTCTAACTAAAAGAAATATAGTATCTCAATTTTTGTATTCCTTCCTCATCCAGGGAACCAGAATAGAGAACCTATTTCTTGTTGCGTGAGTGCGTGCACAGGAATGCACTCACGTGCACGCGCGCGCGCACACACACACACACACACACACACACACACACACACACATTTCATTAAGGCAAAGAGAGGTAGGGTACTGGAGGGGAGGGGCTAAAACAGGATGCCACTCACGCCTGCAGTTTGGCAAATCTGTCAGGCATGACAAAAGTGGAGAGGCAGGGTCTCTCACATAAAACTGAACGAGGACCAGAGATGCTAGGATGCCCTCAGCTTCCAGTCAAGCTGCACATGTGTGGCAAGCAGGACAGCATCCTGCCTTTAGGGACACACACTACCGACAGTCTTGCTTTCAGTCACTCAGAGGCCTGCCTACGATGTGTTAAAGAGTCCAGCAGTGGAAACCAGTGTGCAGCACAGTACTGACATACCTGTCCGTCAAAACTGGTCCCAACCAAGCTCCCTCTCATACACACGAGTGTGCTCTGACATGTACAACACACACACCCAGCACAGCTGGCTCATGCCTCCTATCTGTGCACTGTGACATGTATGACACACACAGCACAGCTGGTTCACACCTCCTATCTGACACCTGGGTGAGGGTTGAGTCCACTGTGACCTCACCTGAACCACAAACACACAAGGCTTCCCTCCTTCTAGACCAGAGGTCTTGATTTTTTTTTTTTTTTTATGACTCATGACCTCTTTACACCTATAAAACTTACTAGGAGGCCCTGATGAACTTTTGTTTATGTGGATAACTTTCATCCATAGTGGGATGCAGTTCAGAGGATAGAGCCCTTGACTCATTTGCACAAGGCTGAAAGTTCCCATCCCTAGCACTAAATAAACCTAGGCAGTGCTGTAATCCCAGCACTTAGAGAGTGAAGCAGGAGGACCAGAAAAGCAAAGCTGCCACAATCATCATCATCATCATCATCATCATCACCACCACCACCACCACCACCACCACCACCACCATCACCACCATCATCACCACCATCATCACCTCCACCATCATCACCGCCACCATCAAATCAATATCACCACCACCACTATCACCTCCACCATCATCACTGGGGAATCAAGCTTTGGAGGTCAACCCAAAACAGTGAGCCCCTGTCTCTATGAGAAAGGAAAATTCAGAAACTCAAAAAACACCCATGACTTTAATACAATTTAACTTCCTTGTTTTGTGTGCAGCTAAATCTCCTTTCCGCCCGGCCTGTAAAAAGATGCTGGATTTACAAACATGTTCCTGGATTCATCCCCTGGAGTCTTCCGTTCTGGCTATCTCACAGGAAGAAAGCCTGCTTTACAGTTAGCCCTGAGTTACTATCCTCCAGGGCAGTGGTTCTCAACCTGTGGGTCAAGATCCCTTTGTGTGGGAGGTGGGTGGGAGGGGTGGGGCTGGGCCTTGGGTGGGTTGAAGGATCCTGTCACAGGGGTTATAAGTCAGACATCTTGAATATCAGATGTGTATATTATGATTCACAACAGTAGCAAGATTACAGTTATAAAGTAGCAACAGAATAATTTGATGTATTAAAGGGTCGCAGTATAAGGAAGGTTGAAAACCACTGCTCTAAGGTTCTGCAGTCCCTGGGGTCCACAGAGCAGAGTTTCTCACTGTCCTGCGGAGGTATCATTCGTGCAGATATAAACACTTTGCTTCCACTTCCTTTAAACCTTCTACGACTCAAAGACTTCACTCTTCCACCTGTCCAATCAGGCTCATGTCTAAAGTCTGTCACCATTGGGTGTCTACAGTAACACCTATCACTTATCATGGAACCTATCACACACTCGTGCCTTAGTCCCAGCCTTCCTCCTGCTAGGCCTCCCATTCATCTGTAGTTTAGAAACCCTCCCTGAGTCACTCAGAGTTTTCTCTATTTATATTTTTAGATACTTATTTTTTAACAGGTAATCCAAATGCATTGGGTGTTGGGGCATTTTTTTTTGTTAATCATTTTGGGTCCCCACCCAAGAGGAAAAGGTGAGACTTGCTTTCATGTAGTCCAGGCTGGCCTTGAACTCTTGATTGCCTAACCCTCTGTCTCTGATATTACAGCTGTGAGCCATATTGCTTGGCCAATGCATGGGATTAAGTTGTAATACATAGCATTCAACAATGGGGATGCCTCTCTCCTACCTATCCCAGCTGCCCTGGTCTCTCCTGGGAGACAACCTCTGCAATGAGTTGCTTCAAAATAAAGACACAGGCATTTCACCCAAATGGTGGCAACCCTTCTACTGTATCTTGAAAACCTTCCATGTCAACAAACCATCAAGCCAATGTAAATGGCTTCATCTCTCTCTCTCTCTCTCTCTCTCTCTCTCTCTCTCTCTCTCTCTCTCTCTCACACACACACACACACACACACACACACACACACACACACACACTGGTTTTTGTTTGTTTGTTTATTTTTTTTTGAGACAATGTTGCTCTGAAACTCACTCTGGAGACCAGGCTGGCCTTGAACTCAGAGAACCACATGCCTTTGCCTATTGAGTGTGGGATTAAAGGCATGTGCCACCATGCCCTACCCAACAAAGCATTTCTAATGCGCTCACTCACTGAAGACTGCATGAGCTGACATGTTTGTGGCTACAGATGTTCTACACGACCAATCCCTGTGCAAGACAGACTGTGGCTGTAACATCCAGGCTAAGTGCTTAGCCCTGCAGGACTACACGAGAAGACCCCACTGCAAATCACACTGCTGCCAGCCAATATAGGTATGGACCAACCTGCCATGCTCACCCACAGTGTTATCTATCTTTAAAATCCCCACCAGGGCTCAAAGTGAGAAACAAGAGTTTAGTCAGGTTTAAACTGGCATTCTTCTGAGGTGAAACCTCTAGGGTTCTGCCGTACTGTACAGTAGACAGGAAGTACATGCAGCCATTCACATCTACAATTTAATCCAGTACAATGAAGAAAAAAAAATGAGCCCAGCTCCTCGGCTGCACTAGCCAATTTCAAATGGTCAACGCCACACTAGTGGCCGCTGCCCTCCATGTGAGACAGGACAGGTTCTCCAGGTGGTCCTACGCTAGCCCTGGACTGGTCACTGAGGCCCATGTGCACTGACCAGGCATTTGAAATGTGGCTGGTCTCAGTTGACCTGTATATTTGAAAGACATAGTATTAAAAATATTTTTAATATATTAATACATTATCACATATAATAAATATATAAAACAATTATAAAGTATATAATTTATATATAATTGTATAACTAATATATTTATATATAATTTGTCTGAAATTATATAAATTACATAATAGACACTATATATATTTAAAATATGTTTAGATTTTAATATATATATTTAAAATATTTTTAGATATAATTAAATAGCAATTAATATATTGAAATGCTACTATTCAGGTATATTGAGTTCATATTATGAAAATTAGTTTCTTTTTTGATTTTACTTCTTTTAACCTGGCTACTAGAGAATGTAGAATCACACATGTAGTCTGTGTTGTTTCTGTGCCACAGTGCACAGCACCCCAGGAACATGCGCCCTTTTGTAGGAACTGCTGTAACCCATACAGTTGTGAAGTAAAACAGACTCAAAAGATCCTTTTCGGGGCTGGGGATTTAGCTCAGTGGTAGAGCGCTTACCTAGGAAGCGCAAGGCCCTGGGTTCGGTCCCCAGCTCCGAAAAAAAAGAACCAAAAAAAAAAAAAAAAAAAAAAAAAAAAAAGATCCTTTTCTTCTATGTTCTCCCCTGTCCCCTTAAGACAGACTGAGCTAAGAAAGGAAAAAAGAAAGCGCTACAGAATTCTGTTGGCCAAGAGTTCAGCCAGCAGCAAGCCGGCACCCTCCCCACCTGGGTGGCCACAGGAAGCCAAAGTGTTGCTGATTCCTGGCAGGAACTGATTTCCTGGTGCTTGTAAGAACAATCCACCAGAAAACAAAGTGAAGGGCCTTCAAAAGGAGCACAAGAAGGCCCCAGATCCCATCTCCACTCTCACCCTGGGCTTAAACTGGTCCCAACTCAGCCTGCTCTGTGTGCAGCTCCAGGTGAGGACAGAGAGACATGGGGAAAGCAGAAACCAGAGAAGGAGGGACAGGCTCTACCCTACGGTTCTCACAACACGATGGCTATGTAGTTGAGAGATGGCACATGCTTCTGTCACCTGTGCCTTTGACTTGGGACATGAAAGGACAAAAAAAAAAAAAATCATTTTGGGAGCATGGCCCATGAAGCTGATGGCCCAGGTCAGGCACTGTATTCCAAAAAGATAGTGAGAGCTAACTTCATGGGCTGGCAAGATGGCTCCAGGACCCACATAGTAGAAGAGAACTAACTCCCAAAAGTTGTATGTCCTGTGATGTCCCTACATGCACCATGGTGTATATATAAGTGCACCTGCACACACTTTTATTACACATATACACACACATATTTTACAAACACACGTTTGTAAAAAAAAAAAAAAAAAAAAAACACCAAGATCTAATTCCATGTAAGGATAAATCATTTTTATGCTTGGGAAAAGCATTTGCTGCTGCTGCTGCTGTTGTTGTTGCTGCTGCTGTTGTTGTTGTCTGTGTGACTTTGGGCAAGGGAACTAACCTATCTGTTGTGTAACCGGTCAAATGAGATTTGGTGAGAAGAGTTTTCCTCTTTCAATGGTGACTCTAGACCTTACGTACATACAAACAAGGTCTCATCAATCTCTTCATCCTCATTGCCTGCCTCCTTTGGAAGACACCCCCAGATAGTTGATATAAGTTAGACTCCGAACCTGACCTCAGCACTGACCCCTAAAATACCTCCTCTTCCACTGGATAGAAGAGACAGAAGGAAAGAGAGCGGATGGGTGAATCACTGGAACAGAAGATCCTCCCTCAGGGTAGAAATGCTCGTAATTGTGTACAGTTATCTATGGAGAATACCCAAAGTTGCATGAGGCCTCATGGGGGACAGAGGGCTGGTGATTTAGATGGACTGAGAGGAAAGGGGACTGTGCTAAGTCCTCACTACATGCAGGTTCTTAAAGAGTTAATTCCCAGAACAGCCCACAGCACATGCCTGGGAATTCTGCACCCGAGTTGTCCAGGAGCAAACCCTGCCTCTCCCCGCTGTGCTCCTGGCACTAAGACATGTCACAATCCCCTTGTCCCCACCTGTGTCCCTAACACCAGAACTTGGCCAATCGCTCCTTTCTTGCATCAGCATTATATATTATTAGCATTCTGCAGGCCACTCTGTGGCATCTCTGTATCTGCCCATTGGGGACATGGAGGACCGAGTGGAGAATACCCCGAGAAGTGTTCATCACTAGCCAGGTCTCAAGAAGTCCCCACAGACTGGGGGTCTGTTGCATATTTATTCAGATCTGAGACATGTCAGGTCTCATCTGCATCATTTATCCTCACCCCAGTTCAGCAGAAAGCTCTACATAGGATCAACACCTGTAGGCTCAGCAATGATAGACATCTCTGATCCCTCAGCTGGGGCCTGTGACTTGCTCTGGCCAATGGAGTGTGGGTAGAAGGGACAATTCCAGGCTTACACCTTGGGAGGGCCAACTTTAATTGTCAACTTGATATAACCTAGAATCACCTGGGAAGGGAGTCTCACTGAAGGACTATCTAAATCAGGTTGACCTGTGGCATGTCTATTGGAAACTGTCTTGATTACAGTAACAGTTAGGAAGATATAGCCCACTGTGGGCGGCACCATTCTCTGGGCTCGGGCCCAGGACTGTATTAAAAAGGTGAGAAGCAATATGCATGCATTCTCTCTGTGGTTCTGATTGTGGATGTGACTAGCTGTTTCAAGTCCCCGCCACCTTGATTTTCCTGCAGTCATGGACCATTGCCTGAGCTATGAGCAAGAATGAACCCTCTCTCCCCATGTTGCTTTTATCAGGGTATTTTGTAACAACAACTTGAAAGGAGACCAGTATAGAACTTAAAATATGTAGTACATCTTTGCTTCCTCCTCTGGACAAGAGAAGAATTCATATGTGACCCCTCATGGAGCAGACTCCTAGCCAGCCTGCCTATGAGGATGAGAATAAAGACTGCCTGTTTGCCTCAGAGTTTGGGGATGGTTGTTACTCAGCATAAACTGAACGAGAATGACCCTGACCTCTCTCATGTCTCACGAAGGTGGGGTTTTATAAACTGGGTCATTTTGTGTCTTTCTTGTTGCTTCCTCTCCAGGCTGGTAATGGCTCATTCAGAGAAGCCAGCAAGGACTATAAAGATGTTGGAACACTTGGCCATCTGAGCACCTGGTACAAGCAAGAACCAGGCTGATTCTCAAGGAGTGTGTGTGTGTGTGTGTGTGTGTGTGTGTGTATATGTATGTGTGTGAGTGTGTGTGTGTATGTGTGTGAGTGTGTATATGTATGTGTATGTGTATGTGCATGTGTATGTGTGTGAGTGTGTGTATATATAATGTATGTATGTGTATGTGTGTGAGTGTGTGTATGTATGTATGTATGTATGTGTGTGAGTGTGTGTGTATGTGTGTGTATTTGTGTGTATGTGTGTTTATATATGTATGTGTGTGTATGAGTGAGTGTGTATGTGTGTGAGTGTGTGTAAGTGTGTGTTTATATAATGTATGTGTGTGTATGTGTGTGTATGTGTGTGTATGTGTGTGTATGTGTGTGTATGTATATGTGTGTGTGTCTGTGTGTATGTGTATATGTGTATATGTGTGTGTATGTATGAGTGTGTGTGTATGTGTGTGTATGTGTGTGTTTATATATGTATGTGTGTGTATGAGTGAGTGTGTATGTGTGTGAGTGTGTGTAAGTGTGTGTTTATATAATGTATGTATGTGTATGTGTGTGTATGTGTGTGTATGTGTCTGTGTGTATGTGTATATGTGTATATATGTGTGTATGTATGAGTGTGTGTGTGTGTGCGTGTGTGTGTGTGTGTGTGTGTGATGAATCACAACTAGGGTGATCTTCATTCCCATGAAGTAAGCAGAGTCACAATCACAGTCAATGTCAGGGGGACAGGTGGAGGCCTGTGGAAGGAAAGGAAGGAGACCAACAGAACCAGTGGTGAAGAGGTGGGGAGACAGGCCAAGCATTGTGCTGAGATGACCACACTAGGCATGGAGAGGATCCAGACCAGGGATGAAGTTCTTCAGAAAGCAGGTGGATAGAGCAAGATGTGGCAGCCAGAGTGTTCCTGAGATCAGCAGGGAGCAAACTGACCTCAGAAGTTGGGAGGCCACTGAAGCGTGTGACATGGATCCCAGAATGTTGTAGACTCACCACTGAACACACAGAGTGTACCCATCTCTATTTATCAGAATGTTTCTTAGCAAAGAAATGGCCGAGCCGTGATTCAAGACTGTTAAGTCATATGACAAAGGTAAGGTTTAAGAACAAAGTAAAGCGCAAAACTAAAAGGCAAAACAAAACAACAACAACAAAAACAAACACACACACACACAAAACAAGACAACTTAAAAACAGTATGTGAAAAATGACTATACCGGTCATGTTCAGATGTGGAAAACGTGGGTGCCTTTGGAAGGACATGAACCCAGTGCACGTTTCTCTGATCAGCCATGACTCATGTGAGCATGCTCTGTGTTTGAAAGGCTTCAGACTGAGTTTGTTAACTTTTATATAATCCACAAGGTAGGCCTGATCCTCGTGCCCATTTAGCAGGTAAGGCAACTGAGGCCCGGAGAGAAGAAACTTGCAAAGTCCACAGTGTATGGAGTAGTAAGTATTTGAAGTCAAGGTGTCCACTCTAGGATCCAGATTATTTTTTAATCTCTTAAAAATATTTTTTAGATTTTATGTGTATAGAAGTGTTGCCTATATATCCCCATGCTCCACATGTATGCGATACCCATAGAGTCAGAGAAAGGAGTCAGAGCCTCTAGAACTGGAGTTACGGAGGGCTGTAAGTCACCATGTGGGTGTGAGAGCCGGTCTTCTGGAAGAGCAGCCAGTGCTATTAACTTGAGGCGTCTCTGGGGCTCAAAAGGAACAACCTTAACAGCTATGACTCTACCGCCTTTAAAGGAGAGGTGGGGGCCAGGGAAGTTAGCAGCACCCAATGTTAACTGCAAAGTCTGAAACCTGATGACTCCCAAACCCCAGACTCCTACCCTGTACTCTGTCCTGCTAGACCAGAAGGAATAAGGGAACACAAGAGCCAATGGCAGGGGATACGTAGGGACCTTTTGGGGGTGAGGGAGAAGTCGTTGAGACTGGCAGGGAAGAGATGGGAAAATGAACTAGACAGTGTGCTGAGGCAGGCTCACTGGGGAGGCAGGAGGCCAGAACAAGGATACCGTTATTTAGAGAGCAGGATGAACAGAGCAAGGGGCCAGAGCCACAACCAGCTTCCTGAGTTCTTCCTGAGAGAGCCACCCACCCAGCCAGCACCGGGAACCTTTTTCCCTAAGTGACATCCACACTGTCTATATTTAGGTCCTAGAGCCACCCATTGTTTCTGTCCCAGCACGCAGTGGTGGTCACCCTCCTGATTGTGTCCCTCGTGAGTCACACGGTTGAGTGTTCTATCGGGAAGGCTCTCTCAGAACCAGCTCTGAAATGTCCTCCTCCCCCCCTTCTGTGGTCCCCATGTTCAGGCCTGGGAAGGTTAGATGTAGGGTTTTCAATAAAGCCCTGCACGGAATATGATGCCTCGCCCCTCCACCAAAACAAGCTAAGATGGCGTTTACCTCAGGACTCGGGGTCTTGCGTGCTACAGAGCCTTCTTTGACAGTATTGCTTCTCAGCCTCTGCACTGAGACCCTCTGTAAAATCTGTCACTTCTCTGATAACTACTCAGACATCCTAGTTAGTGCTACAGGACCTGGTGACATCGGCTGAGTGCTGGCCACAGGCATGTCAGGAGCTATTTCGGTTGTTTCTCAGGACAACCCAAGATGGTGAACACTATTTCATATCATAGACATAAGATTCAGAGAGGCATCCTAACGCACAGCTAGGAAGGCAGAGCAGAGGCTCAAACCCACACTGGTCCGGTTTAAAGCCCTTAACTTTCATACCCCACTGGCCCCTGGCTCTCCACAGATTCAGAACCACTTTGATCAGATCTAAGTTAAGTTGACAAATTCTTTAAAGAGCTCCTCCCTCTTCTTCCTCCCATTGATGACCACAACTTCTCTGGAGCCTCTTCTGGAAACTGTCCAGATTTATTCCATAGAATTTCCAAAAGCAATCACCTAGCCTATTACATTTTGATTCAAGTAGATATCCTAAAAAACACCTTTTTATTTGTTTGTTTGTTTGTTTGTTTTTCAAGTTGCCCTGACTGTCCTGGAACTTTGCTTTATGGGCCTTGAACTCAGCGATCCTTCTGCCCCTGCCTCTGGTGCACTGAGATTAAAGGTATGCACTACCACTGCCTGGCTCCAAAAAACCTTAACTGAGATAGACATAAAAACTAGTTTTTACTTTGATACAGTGTATCTGCATGTTTCAGATTCACATCAGAGCCGAAGTGAGTTTGGAAACAGATGCCATTTGCTAGGTGAGTAAACGCACAGCAGAGAAAGTGACCAGTCATGAATGCCCTTCCTCAGGCCATTGAACCCCACCAAACTGCCAAAATGGACAAGTTGACAAGGCACCAGAGAGAAAGTCCTTCAGACACTGTACGTGGCGGAAGGCCTGGGCAGGGCCCCAGCATGACAATCACCACACGATGTCCATGGCTAAGGATGTCATTTCTGCATCCATTTGGCCTCCATGTGAAGCTTGATTCTTCTTATCAGACTGCAGGAAAATCAACTTTCCTAAACCTCAGTCTTACCATCTGCAAAATGGAAACGATAATAGCTAATCCCTTCAGTGCCATATTAACTTCATAAGCTACTAATGTGCCATTGCCTGTTCTACATTAATATCACTGTGTCGGTGTCATTTATAATGTAACACCTCTAAACGCCAATTTCCATATCTCAATGGCTCAAAAAAAGTATTCCTTGTTAAGCAAGCAAGTAGCTGGTGTAGTGAGTTGGAGGAAAGTGAAATTATCCAACTCACATGACAAGATTAAAAAGACATGTTTATGTAATATCAGAATAAAAAAGAAACCACAAAAATGGGAGAAAATATCAACATGTCATATATGTGCATATATATATATATATATATATATATATATATATATATATATATATATGAGATAAGGGACGAATATCCAAGATACAAAAAGAATTCTTAAATTCAACAACAAAGATCAAACACCCTGATTCAAAACCAGGCACCAAACTTGAGATGTTCCTCTGTGGACTACAAATGGCCAACAACATACATGAAAACATCCATATCTCCAGCCTTAAATAAACACAAAAAGAAACACGTAACAAAATAAAAACGTGTGCTTCAGGCAAGACGGAGAAAAATCACAGACGGTGTGGGAAACTATGATGAATCCTGAAACACTTGCAATTATGACCCAGCGAGTCCACTGTGGGACGCAGACCCTGAGGAAGTGAAAGGAGAGTTTCAAAGATCTATTTACACATTCACGCTCTGATAGCACTGTTCACAGTGCTAAAACATGTCAGTAACCCAGGCTCAGTGAGGGATGAACAGGTGTGCAAAATGTACACATACACAAAACAGAATACTATTCAGCCCAAGGGAGAAGATTCTGACACATGTTAGATCACGGATTAACCCTGAGGATGTTGTCTGAAACAATTCAGTAACAAGAAGAGAAACACTGGCTCGATTTGCCAAATCCTTAGAGCAGTCAAAATCACAGAAAGGTGACTCAGGTAGGAAAGCTGTTCGAGATGTGGGCCTGAGTTTGACTCCCCAGCATCCTCATAAATCCTAGCATGGCGGCACCTATGCCTGTAGTCACAGCGTGGGAAGCAGGGGCTGGGGGTTTTTGGGGTTTGCTGGCCAATCATTCTATTCAAACTGGCCAGCTCCAGGTCTGTGAGAGACCATGTCTCAAAAGAGATACAGTTGTGGGGGGTTAGGGAAGTGGCCTAGGATAGAGCAAAAGACAAGCCTGGTGACCTGACTTTGATCCCCAGAGTCAACAAAGAAATAGATCAGTACTATAAACCTGTCCGTCCACCTCCACATGTGAGCTGTGCAAGTCCACCTCTGTGCATGCTGTTTACATTCACTAATCATGAATGCAAACTTTGAAACAAGAGTAAGGTGGTGAGTGATTGAGGAAGACACACACACAGACACAGACACAGACACACACAGAGACACATATACACACATGCATACATACACACAAAGAGAGAGACAGATATATACACACAAACATAGACACACACAGTGACTCGCACATGTACATACACAGACATACATACACACACATATACACATGCATGCATATGCATAGAGACACACACATACATATATATACACAAATGCACATATATATACACACATGCAAACACACAGACACACATGCACACATGTGCACACACAAACATCCACACATGTACACACCGTCAAGACAGAAAGCAGAATGCTAGCTGCCACCTACCGGGATTGTACCTATTGGTCTGAGGATGTAATTCTGGTGAGACTAGAACAAATGAGAGGTTTTCCTTTAAAGGAAATTTTGGCTCCCCTACGCCGTCTACACATACCCCAAACAAATCATCAAAAGGCACGGAGAGAGGAAGCTTTGGGGCTCTTAACCATCCTTCAACCCAGAAACAGACTGTTTCCTGCCGCTCACTCCCAAACAACCTGCACTGCGTTCCGGCATTCTGAGGGAGAAGCTGAAGCCTCCGCTTGTGCCAGTTTGGCTTCACCTGTGCAGGGGTCAGCACCATCTGAAACCTCAGGGAATCCTACAAGAGTCGCTCCAAACCGAGCTTCCAAACCGAGTTTAACCATTCTCTAATCTAGAGAAGAGGACCCTGGAAGCCCACTAGAGATATAACCATCAAAAGAGAGAGGAGGTGCATCCTTCTCTCTTCATCTTCCCGTTAGCTGATGTGGGTCTTTTGTAAAAAAAAAAAAAAAAAAAAAAAATCAAAACCTAGAACAGCGGGTGACCAGCCCTCCACTTGCTCTCCTCCAATCAGAGCTGCTAGTGGGGTGATGGCCATAATGCAATGATAGCTAGTGTGTGTGCACAGGCACATGACACACACACAGCAAGCTGCTGTCCTAATTACTGCATACAACTTCTTGATTCAAGCCTCAAGAGAGACAGGAAGCTGGCTCCATCATCCAGGGCTTTTGTGGTTGCTTGTTTGCTTGCTTGTTTGTTTTTTTTGCTTTTAATAGCAGCTCACTGAATATCAACTTGGGTAATGACAAAACCTCCACACCCTCCCATACCTCAGGTTCTGACGCCCAGTGGAGACTTGGGTGAGAGTTGAAAACACCCATCCCCTGCTCCGGAACAACAAGGAACTTACCTGTGCACGGAGAAAGAAACAGCACCACACCATGGGACGCTCCGACCTCATCCACCCCAATTCCCTGGCTGCTAACCGCAGAAAAGCCTAGTGGACAGGGCGCTCTGAGCTGTGTGAGCATGGTTTCCCTGAGGGAACTCCTCCCCACCACTTAAGTTGCACGACAGGAAGTGACAGGGGCCATCCGTTACAAGTGTCAGAAGCTGAGAGCTCCAGCCCAGGGCTCCCTACGCCTGGTAGTTTCCTTGCCGGTTACAGGCGCTCTTTCGAGCCCTCTTGGCTTTGGCATTCAAAAGCCATCTCCGAGACTCATTTAGAAGCAAGCTGTGCTTACTGGGTCCCTACCTAGAAACTTGTGAGATGTCCCAGCAGCCCTTGGGACTGTTCCACTGCCTCCTGTGTGGAGCTCTATATATTTAAACACTTGAGTGAAATAGAGAGACAAGGAAGCGTCACTAGGAGGGATGCAGGAAGGCCCCCTTTGGGTACAAAGAAATCAATGGTGTCCTTTGAACTTCATGTCCTTCCTAAGACACAGACACATACAGAACCATGATTTAAGAGTAACTACACACCCATCCGCTGCTTTCTTTTCACTTGAGCGAATCTGGCATCTCATCTTCTCTCTAGTGCCTTTTAAAAATAGCTACTGATGGAAACCTTCCTTTTGGTTTTTCTTCCTGCTCTTCTCAGAGCTAGCATTTCTCGTTTTATGAACTGGTGGTCGCAGTGGGATGCACACCCAGTTCCCTGCTTTTTACAAGATCTGTACACTCTCAGGTAAAGTAGGCAGTATCGCTGTGATCTACAGTGTCTGGAAGAACACAGCAAACCGTCTCGGGCTGTCAGTCTCAAGCCCAAGGAGGCCCGGCTCCTGTGAAGTTCTCGGGTACTTTTTTTAAAAGTTGAAAAGTTGAACCCAACAAGGTTGAATTTATTCACAAAAATCTTGTAAATGTAATAATGTTTAGCTACAAAGATGCAAGCCAAGCTTTCCTGACACTGTCTCTCGAATGCACAGATTTTTAATAAGTTCTTATCCATCTCGTCCTAGCATAAGGTCAGCATAGAGAGCTGGTTCATTTGAATGAGACACTGGTCTAAGTTCAGGGCTTAGCAACATTCATGCTACCAGGAAAATGCACATACAACAGACACAGACAGACAGACAGACAGACAGACAGACAGACACACACACACACACACACACACACACACACACACACACACACTCACAAACACGTGAGCCCCGAAAAATAATTTTCATGCGGACAAAGTTTTAGAAGAGCTCTCAGAGAGAGGAAAACAGGCATCCAGGAAGGGTTCACTGGACCAAAAGAAAAAAAAAAAAGAAAAAAACAGAAAAATCAGGCTATAGCAGGTTGCACTTGTTTGAAGAAAGAAGGAAGTGAAATCACTCTAAAGTGCTTGAAAGACAAGAATGAGTCACCTTGGAGCTGGCACCCTGGCCACACTCAGAAATATGTGTCCACCAAAGGGTGGCGTCGAATGGTCCTCTGGGTCCTCCTTCCCCAAGTCTAACACCTCACAAGAAGGACTTTTGCTCCAAATCCACTCAGGAAGAACCCCACATTTGCAGAGGCTCCTCGACACCCTATCAGGTGCCAGCCCAGCTAAAGAATGAATGGTAATCTCCAGAGAACCCCTGGGACATTCTTTAAGCCTGGGAGAAAGCCACCTCCAAGAGCTCCAATCACCAAGACCAGCTTTACCCTGGTGGGCATCCAAAGGAAGCCTGAGCTGACAGCGCACTCCAGTTTGGTACATTCCAGTGGAGGGATGGACCACTCACATCAACCAGCCTAGGCTGATTCAATCAAACTTCCAGCTACTGACAGAACGGGGGAAGAGGAAGAGGACCAGAGCAGGGGGCCACAGCATTTCTAGGAACAGATGAAACCGACTAGGCCCTAAAGCAGGCAGTGGTCAGGGAGGAAGGAAGAAGGGAGAAAAGGATGCCTCCAGATGCCCTGTGAGGGACAGGGGCACAGAAAGGCCAATGCTCAGCCATTTCCTCTACAGCCGCTCCCATTCTGACAGGAGTAAGAACTCCAGGAACAAAATGGGTCTGTGAAGACAGCACCTCGAGAGGGGAATAGTGAGGAGAAGTCACTGCCCCGTGGCATTCATTTTGAGCTGCAGCACGTGAGCTCATAAAGGAACTGGGGTGTTTTTTTTGGGGGGGGGGTGTTTGTTTGTTTGTTTGTTTGTTTGTTTGTTTTCTTGCTACCAGACTCTGAGGGGCTACAGGGATTCAGATGTGTGTTTCAATTTTACAAGTAATATGTCATTGCAATACGGCCAAGCAGCACAGGACATATAAAGTAAAAAGAAAATAGCATCTTTCCAAGGGCCCTGCCACAACTCACTTTGCCGGAGGTAATGTGGTTAAAGCAAGTGCACAGGTCTTTTCCATGACAACCAAGGAGGGCATCTTCCCACCCCATTAGGCATTTTCAGCATCTTACTGGAGAACACTTCAGTACAGCTCAATCAGCCCCCAACGTAGGGCACTGCAAATGTGCAAGACGGGCTCAAAATGTTATGTTATGGCCGTCTGTTCTCACAGCTGCCGGTGCTGGGTGCTTAGCTCACAGTAACGGTGTCCCTGTAGGGGTAGTAATGCATCATGAACCACGATCACTGTGATATTACATTGTGACTACTGATTGCTGGTGCTTTGACACGAGCCCTTACCGTGTATTTTTTGTTTCTATTGCCCTCACAACTCTGTCAAGAAGGCCTTAATTTTATGATGATATTCTACTTTGAAGTTTTTTAAACAATAACAAAAGAGCTTAAAACTCAAAAAAGTAATATGAGTTTCCCTTTAGCACAGGGCCTAAGTGGTGCCAGGAGGAATCCTTTACACACACACACATACATACACATACATACACACTCACACACCACACACACATACACACTCACACATCACACACACACACACATACACACTCACACACCACACACACATACATACACACTCACACCACACACATACACACACACTCACACACCACACATACACACATATATACTTACACACACACCACATACACACACACCACACACACACATATCCTTACACACACACTACATACACATATATACACACACACACATATACACACGTGCGCACACGCACGCACTCCCTGACCCATGACCCCTCACCATCCAAAAGTCATCTAGAAAACTACTTTTTCAATATTCAGAAATCTGACTCATTGAACCAAAAACACTAGAAAATACAAGGAATCTTTCACCTGCCTTCTAGGGGGAAAAAAATCCTCCTTTCAAAGCCCTACTTTATAGTAGTTCAAGGCAAATCTTAATGGATTAGAGAGAAATTTGAAAAAATAAAACCATGAAGTTGTAGAGGCACAGGTTCTTGTGGTTTGCTATTTTCCTTCACCTTGGGGGTGTTGATTCATTCGTTTCAACATGGGAAACTACCACAAGGCACTTTCTGTGCAGACACCGGTGGCTGTGTTCCCACGCCTGTTCAATAGCTAGACTTCTAGCTGAAACACGACCGCCACACTTCTCGGTATCATGGGGACAAAGGCTGCTCCTTTTGCATGGGTCTTCCATGCAGCCGACAGCATCTCCCAGTGAGAAGCTCCAGGCAGTTTCCTCCAAAGGTTTCATAAGCAATAGGTTTACTGGGGTTGTGGGAACTTCATTTGGATAAAATATCAGTCACCTTTCAGTAAATTCTATCTTTACTAGAAGTGAACAAATGGGTTGGTGAGATGGCTTAGTGGGTAAAAACACTTTGATCCCCAGAGCCCGTGTGAAAAGTGTGTGCGATGATACACTCTTAAATCCCAGCCCTCCTGCTGTAGAAATAGGAGAATTGCTGGGAAATGTGTGGGTTAACCAGCATGCAGGACACAGGACACTAGAGACAATGAAAGAGGTGGAAGCTGAGAACAGACTTCTCAGTGTCCTCTGACTTTCACATACACACGCGCGCTGAATCCTAAAGGGGGAAGTTAAGTGATCAGTGTAGAACAGGATGTTAGTAGTGACCGAAATGTACAACCATTACCATTGATTTAAGCAACATCCCGACACAGGAAAAGTATTGCACAGACCTTAGGTTTCTAAGATGGTTGCCAAATTTGGGTACAACAAGAGCAAACCAGATTTTATGCCATAGTTGGAGGGAGGAACCACAGGTGTCTGTGGTGGTGTCACCCTGGCAGAGGGGCAGCACCACACCAAGCCAGTGATAGCTAAAGACTTTGGAGCATGTCAAGCTTGGGTGTTTTCTGTGGTCAGATCCTTTCACTGAATGTCTCTGTATCTACTCTTTACTACCGTGAACGGAACTTGGGCAACTATTCCCTCTGTTTACCACGAGTTATGAGGGAAAGGGAGGGCAGATGCCACCCAAGTCAGACCAACTGGATATAGGGTGACTTAACTGAAGAGACTCAGACCAAACCCTGCTCCGTGCCCCAGCCCAACAAGATTACAAATAAATGGGAAGCATGTGGGACAGACCTGGCTGCCCAAGGTCAAGAACAAATAAATAGGAAACTCTTCATCTACAGTTTCAACACAAGAACTAAAAATAAATAGTGCTTTGACACGGGATCCTTACAGATTGCTAACCTGCCTAATCTTCTTGGTTTATCTTGCCAGTTTTGCTCTGAGCCATTGTTTGTATGCTGTATTTTTTTCCCCTCTCTAAACAAATTGGGACCTTTATAACCAAATTCCTCACATTATTTGGCGATTGATACTGTTCTGGCTTGAGTCTGAAATATCCCCCTCAGGCTCATGATTTGAGCATGGATCTATTCCGGGAGGTTGCGGAACCTAGACCAAGGAAAGAGACCACTAGGGGAGGGGGTGGGTCTTCAGACTTATCTCAGCCAATCCCTAGTCTCTCTGCTTCTGGATCCACCAGGATTTGAACAGCCTCTATCACGTGCTCTCACTGCCACAGACTGGGTGATTTTTCTATTCCATCATTGCCACGAGGGACTGGAACCCACTGAAACAGTAAACCAAAACCAAAACCTTCCCTGCCTTAAGTTGTCTCTGTCTGATGCGGTCACAGCAACCCAGAACTAATACAGATGCCCAGTGAACTACTCTTCAAACACCCTACAAGGGCGGAGCTTTCCCAAAGCAGCTCTTTTGATTTATGTCTTCGAACACGAGCCTCCTTCATGCTGCTCCTCTGAGGCCGGTCAAGTCCTCTTGGTTAGCCTGTCGGTTAAAAGTGAAACTTGTGGGTTACTGACCTCTGCTCAGTTCTTTGGAAGAGAGAAGGTTTACACGAGTGACGAGCTGATCGCTATCAGCCAGAGAACTTCCTTACTAGGAAATGAGATTTACTCTTTGTCAGTCTACTGCCGAATCCAGTTACCAGTGGAAAGTCTGAACGTGGGGGTGGGGGGTGGGGGTGGTATTTTTGAAGCTTACACTGAATAACCAGGAGGATTTTAAAGAAGCAATTTCCTTAGAGCAGAAAAACAACTCTACATTTTAATGTTCTGGGTTAGAACATGTATCGAAAGCAAAAGTCATTTTTATTACAATGTTTCTCCTCTGTTTTTTTCAGTTAGACTTAGAACAATCAGGGCACTTCTTGTGTATGTATATGTTCCTTGACCCACACAGGGCAATGGATTCTCTCCTTTCGCCATGTGGGTTCAGTGTATGAAATCCCGGACAGTAAGGCCCCCCCTCCAGTGCCTTTACCGAGCCATCTATCTCATCAACCCCTCCCTCCCTATTGCAACCCTAGCTACAACTACCCGACAGGGCTAGGAACACTGCAGGAAGATGAGTTTGGCCTGGGCCACATACTGCTTGGATGAGCTAGCAAGTCAAATATACACCCTGAGCTTTCTCATGTGTAAAACACAGGTAATGCTGCCTTCATTTCTCAACAACGTGTAGGGAGGACTACAGGACACTGATCTGTGTGAAAGCAGAGCAAATGGCAGGAGGACACCAGGGGTTGTCACGTTGTATTTCCGTACAGGTTTAAATATTTGTTAATTTTTTTAAAAAAAATATTTTTTTACTTGTTTTCAAAGTGAAGAAAGTTTGATTCTCTTTTAAATTCCGTTTGCTTCTGATTTGCTTGTTTGTGGTGGGGTTTAATGTGATAGCCCAGGATGGCTTTGAACTTGCAATTCTCCTGCCTCAGCCTCCCGAGTGCCCATATTTACCACTGTGTCCGTCCAAAGAGTTCAAGAATTCTACAAAAATACCCTCAAGAAATACCAAGATATTAAGACACACTCCATCTCCACGACGCACAGCATTCCAGTAATCCAACAGTAAAGTACTTTTCTCCTTTTTAAAATGTGTGATTGGGTGCATCTGAAGAATAAAAATTGCTACTTTCACCTCCTTAAATCAAAATCGTAAAGGAACCACTAAAACACTGGGAAACAACAAACCAATGGGATGCTGGGCAAAGAGTTAAGTGTCTACACATGGGACAATGAAGTCCTTACTAGAAGCGTAGCCCCTGCTCCCATGCAGGCCTCTTGAGGACACTGCCTCTTTAAGAGAGACTTCCTGGTGAGGCAGAGATTTCCGAATGCAGCTTCCTGGAGACCACATACATAAACAATAAACTCTGCTGAAGAACTGCAGATAGACAATACAGCCCGTGTGGCTGTAACAAGAACCAATTATGAGGGCTGACAATAGCCAGGGCATTTCCAGCAGGAATGCAGATCTGTGATAAACACAGGGAAACAAGTTACCCAAACACCATACACCTGCACACACTGAACGGATCTTTAAAAACAGCGCCTGACCTCTCATCCCAGAGAGAACTAGTCGCCTCCAAATTCCGGCCTGTTTTTTAAATTATCATTGGCCAGGAAGAAAACAGCCAAACCTTTTCTCAGAGCGCTATCACACACGAAGTGCACACTCAAGAGGCCGCGTGTTTCCAGGCTGACCGGCAAGGCCTGGGAACAGCCTCTAACAGCCAAGGGTGTGTGTGTGGGGGGGGGGGGGGTGCCCTATAGTTGAACTCCCTTCCTGGACCTGGGGAGTCCCCAGCTCAAGTCCTACCAAGGAAGGTGAACACTGCCCACTCATTTCCCAGCCTTCCCTGTAGCCAGAGCACCAGAGTAGTAGCCAGGCTCAGCCAGTTGGGTACTGTCACCTGAGGCCTAGGTCAGGAGTTGGGAGGCTAGGCAGCCAGGACACTGCAGGGCTAATTGTGTGGGCGTAATAGGGGAACACTATTAAGAGGGGTTGTGAGGGCAGAATGGAAGTCATGTTCTGTTGTCAGGGCTGGCGGTAGAAGAGTGGCATCTTCCCAACCCAGAGACAGCAGCAGAAATGTCCTTAGACATTTGTTAGTGGTATTATCAGGGGCTGTTCCTGATTTCCTGATCCTTCCCAGCTCTCCCTGAGCTACCGTGAATTCACTTCCTAGTTAAGAGAACCATGTCTCATTGCTAAGGGGTTAGTTCCCGAACACAGTTCTGTGAGACAGTCCAGGAATCAAGTGCGCAGAGTAGTTCTGGGCTCCAGGACAGAACGGCTTCTCTCATACTTACACTGCCTCCTGCCCTTATGCCCTGTATCAGGTGGTCTCTAATTCCTCCTGGACTTTATCTCCTTCTGTCTTCCTTCCCTCCCCCCTCAATCTGAGGTCACACGTTCTGTTTCTCATCAGGCTCCTTCCTGTTGCAGGGTCTTCGCACCTGCTCTTCCTCTCCAGGAAACTCCACCCCAGCTCATCACACAGCAGCAGCATCCTCCCTGTGTAATGTCATCTCCTGAGAGACCCCTCCCAACCAGGCTGTCCCAAGGACTTGACTCCACACCCCAACTCTTAGTTCCCTGTCAAGGTGTCTGTTGATTTCCTTTGCAGAACTTACCACATCCTGCGAATGATCCATTTCAAGTAACATTAGCAAGCACTGCTGCCGGAGGGCTTTCTACACGCCAGAGGGCAGGCGAAGTTCCTTTAATTCTACACTACTCTGCGCTTTCACAGAGGTTATAGACACTCTGTAGGCTCAGAAGGTTAAAGGAGTTATCCCTAGAGCTGGCTTGACAGAGATGAACAAACACTTTAACTGGGATTTGCATCATGGGCTTCTCACAACGGTGCTCCCACAGACACAGGGCGAACAAACACCAATTGTGTCACAGGTGGTGGAACTTTGAACCTGGTACTCCAGATCACAGCCTCCTCTCCCAGACAGACAGACAGACAGACAGACAGACACACACACACACACACACACACACACACACACACACACACACTGACACCCTCCTCTCCTGCCAGCATTCAGTCTAGCACCCACATGCCTCCCAGGGAAGAACTGTATCCTGATTTGGGCAAAGATGGGGCTTGCTTTCCCCAGTTGGGAGAAACAGTCTCCACGAGTGGGCGTGCATGAACACCTCAGAAGAGTTCACAGCCATCCAGATGGGATACAGACCAGCAAATAACACTTAATGTTCTTGAAGAAGTTGGCAGCCTGAAGAAGCCAGGGACAATTTTCAGGCTCTCCCCAAGGGAAATGCCTTCAAGGGGATCAGGGATGCCTGAGAACTACTAGGGTGAAGGGAGGAGTCAGAACAAAAGAGTGAGGGGCAGTGGCAGTCTAGCTCAGCGAGGGGGCCAGTCACAGAGCCTGCAGAAGGCCGAGACTAAGGTACAGACAGTCGGTATCCAGGTAGGAATGCCACCTCTCCCTGGAGGAAACAAACCAGCAGGGGTGCTCCAGAGAGAAACACCACAGGTCAAAACAGACTTTGTCAGGGTCGAGGACAATGCCGCAGCTGTGTAACACTGGTCCAATGCTGGTAGGGTTGGTGGTCATTTCCTCTATATTTTTAATTCCACAGACATAACTGTATCATCTAAATGCCCAAAAAAAAAAAACTGTCATCACAGTTTAAAAGAGGAAAGAAGTCCCATTACTGTCTCCTGGCTCCCTTTTCCATGTAGAAGAAGCCAGACAAGGTCCTCAACCCACCAGCAGCACAGCAGCCCCTCTTGGGATATGAAGCTACACAGAACTCTGAAGTGGGTGGTTTATGGAGAAAACCATGAGTCACGTGCTGCTTATTGACAGTCGTACCCACCAAGACTCCCTCCGGAAGACCCACCTCAGGCCCATGTCATCTTTAAAAGCAAAAGCTGCTTGCTGCTTTCCTAATAGTGTGGTTTGGACACAAAAGGTGTCAGTACTGCTGAGTGGGCACCTCGGGGCTATGGGAAGGGACCCCACCATGACCCTCTCTGATGTTGTATTTCGAGATTTCCATCCCTGGGGAGGTGTAACACTGTCTGTTTCTCCTTACAAAGTCCCAGTAGCAAACCAAAGTAGGATTCCACCAGCTGGGGAGGCAAGGAGGTACAAGGGTCTTAGAGCAGGGATAAGGTGTTCCCTCTAGTTGCATGTATGACCTGAAAGCAGCTGCCGTCTTTATTCAGCACCGATGATGGCTTCTTCATAACCACGAAGATCAATGCCCCTTCAGTTAACCACTCCCTACATATGCCAGTACCTCATAGAAGACCCCCAGCCGACCCACCAACCTACTGAAGGCCATATCCAGGTAGGGCAGAACTGCATACAAATGGCTGGAAGAAGCAAATGGAATCTCAGAAGAGAGTCCAGTGACCCTGCCCACCGCCTCTTTCTAAGAGGGAAATCTCAACAGCCAACAAGGCCAACGGCATAAGCTTGTTTGGGCTGGTTTGCCACACAATAACAAAATCTTTATAAGGCCAAGTATAGTGGAACATGTGTTGAATCCCAGCACTTAGGTAACAAGGCAAATGGATCTTTGCATTCCCTGGTCAACATAGTGAGTTCCAGGGACAGCCAGAGCTACATAGAGAGACCCTGTTTCGAAGGTGGAGGAAGAAGAAGAGGAGGAGGAGGAGGAAGAGGAGGAAGAAGAAGAAAAGAAGAGAAAGAAAGAAAGAAAGAAAGAAAGAAAGAAAGAAAGAAAGAAAGAAAGGAAGGAAGGAAGGAAGAATTATATGAGTAGTAACAATGGTTGGGCTATTTCTAATATGATTTTGTACAAATAGATAATGCTGGTGTTAGTGTATGAACACAGATATATGTATATATGATCATCATATGTAGCAAGATCATTATCCATTAAAAATAATACATAGCATTATATAATGTAGCAATCATGGTCTTACTAGCATCCTATTTAACCTAATATAAGAATTTGTTGGGGCTAGGATCTGGTTCTGTCTGCTTACCCAGCATGCACTGGGCCTCTCAGGTTCAATCAGTCCTCAGTACTAAATAGCTGATGTGATGGCACATGCCTGTAATTCCACCACTCCAGAAGTACAGGCAGAAGTTGGTAGTTATAGAGCGAGTTTGAGGCAAGCTCGATATATGAGACTCTGTCTCAAAGGGGGGGGGGGTGGATCTGAGACAAGAACCCCAAGAATAAGCATCTGGGGAATGCTAGTGTTGTTATTTCCTACCATTGGCAGGTTACAATGCTGGGGTTACCTAATACAGACCTTACTATCTGGACTGCCCCACATGAGCTACATAAAAGAGAATCATCGACTGTGTAAGACCTCGATTTCCTATCTCCTTGAAGGGAAATAAAGCGATATTGCCGTCTCACACTGTGCACAGCTGTATGCATTTTACAGAATTTTTTTAACAGCCCCTTGAATCGCATACGGTTATGAGGCGCATTTTACAAAAGAGCGAATCTAAGTCTCAGTGACATTAAACATTCACCAAAGACCACTCAGCTCGTCTGACACATAGGCATTCTGACTTTGAGCACTCGAGCCACAGGATAGTGCAAAAGACAGACCATGCTCCCCTGCAGAGCAGAGTCAGCCAACGTATGCTGTGGAACAGTTTCATGAATTCCTTGTTTGGGGTGACTTCTGCATAGCAGGCACTATGTGAAAAGCTTGGCTGTATTGTGGCTGCCTCATCACTGTGGCAACCTCTGAGGCAAGAACTGGAGGACACTGCAGTTCAGAGAGGTTGCGTTACTGGTCCATTGGCACACAGCTTGTTAGCAGCAGCCTCTGTTTGGATACCATTTCCACTGAGGCTTGGGCAAGGGCTCTGCAAAGCCTTCTCCATGTCCTTTAAGCACCATGTTTACCCCTCATTACTTCCCACTCTGAAGCCCAGAGTGAGGCTAATTCTGTACTAGAATACTGACTTGGATGAAGAGGGTGGGGATCAAGACCACAGCACAAAACATAATCACTGCGGACTGATTTGCATTGTCACTCTGCAATGTGTCCAAGGCTCCGTGTGAGCTCTGCTTGCCCTCTGCCTAAATCACTCGATGACACGATGAGTGATGACATCATGGGGTTTAGAGAGACATGAAAACAACACCCCATGGTGTTTAAATAAAAATGGCCCCCACAGATCCATAGGGAGTGGCACCATTAGGAGGTGCTATGGTTTTGTTGTCTTTTCACAGCAATACCAACCCTAACCAAGACAAACACCCAGAAGTGGCAGGGGATGAAGTGATATGTAAATCCCAGAGAGGCCAAATCTGTCTATTCATGATGAGGAAAAGACAGGACTATGGACAGGCAGGAACCCTTCAATAAGGCAACCCAGGTAGGAAATGCTTTAGACCACATGTGGTCCAGTGAGAGGGTGCTGTGGGATTCCTCCAGTCTTTGCCACAAACTGCTGTCTGACCCAGAGTCCCATGCTCAGGTGAGGTGGCTTTGCTGTCCAGCACAGCACAGACTAAAGCTTCAGGGTCACCAAAAGGCTACTCCACACACACCAGAAAGAACGTGAACCCTGCATGGGAGAGGCTGAACCTCTGTGAAATGCAGACACTGGTTTGGGCAGGACAGGGCCCAAGACTCTGTATCTCTAACCAGTCCTAGGTCGTGTTTCTCCAACTCCACGGAGAGCATTTTGAGAACACAGCAAAGAGACATGCGGGGGCTTAAGAATGTCATATTGCCTTGTTCCTACAATGTCAGCAATAAGTGGTGTCTTCTAAGAGCTAAAAACTGAACTAAAGCATAGCCCTAAAGCTCATGATTCTGTATGCTCATGAGAGCCTTGGGACTTCTGACTGAACTCCTTTAGTTAGTGGGATAGACAACGGTTACTGGAGGAAAACCTTGGTTAGGTGATATAGCAGTTCGCCTATGCAGCATGCATAAAGCCCTAGGTTTGGTTCCCAGTACTACCTAAAACAGCATGGCAGTGCAGATAGGATCCTAGTGCTTGGCAAGCGGAAGGATCAGAAGTTCAAGGTCAGTCTGCCTTCATCCATCAGCACTTTCAGTCAGGGTTGTCCCTCACTCACCTGGATGACTAACCCACTGCAGACATGACTAATTCCTGGCACTGGGTCATCAGCTCACTGAGCTCACCGGCAGTGTCAGTGTCCTCTTGGGGACCCATGCACCTCCTCACCTGTCACAGATCATACCTTCCTCATGTGACAGACATTTTAATAAAAGCACATAGCAAACCCACACCAACTTTTAACGGGCGGAGCCAGTTGACTGTGCTAGCTATCACACTAATAGGGGAAAGGGAATTGTTTGTAGTGGCTCTTCACCATGGCATAGCAACCAGTCAGGCCAGAAGAAATGAACCAGCAACTGTATGCAACAGTAGCCAAAGGAGTGGAGAACAGAATTCAGTGAAATACTTAGAAGGGTCCAACTGCCTCCTAAGGACTTCTTTGAGTTCGGCAGCAAAAAGTCCTTCTTACTAGTTATAGAAGTCTGGGGTTAAGGACTTAAAATTATATACAAAACATAGCAGACAGCTTAAGACAGTCGGTGTAAGCAGATGAGTGGAGGCAAAGGCTTTGACTGAGGAGAGAGATGAGGTTCATGTGCCATTCTCAGTGAGAGAACAATGAGCCACGTCAGGATGACCAAGGACAGGACACGGAAAAGTCACTTCCTGAGCCGCAGGTGTCAGGAAGAGAATAGCGAATCAGGGACAGGCATTTTAGTGACACACATATGCTGGGCCTCTTAGTCACTCTAAATAATGAGTTATGTATATTTTTTAAAAGATGGAGGGAAAGCCTAGGAGAACAGACAGCGGAAAATGTTATTATGTTTCAACAGCAAACCTTCCTTCTGAAGACTTGAAAGGTGTTTGTCTCAACTTTAAGCCTTCTCTTCCTGCGAAGTCTTAGAAACTGCTGATAAACTTTTGGTGCCTAGTAGAACCCTTTCCTAAAGGGGAAAATACACATATTTTAAATCACACAAGTCTTTTGTGAGGGTCCTCCTCCTCCTCCTCCTCTTCCTCCTCCACCTCCTCCTCCTCCTCCTCCTCTTCCTCCTCCTCCTCCTCTTCTTCCTCTTCCTCCTTTTCCTCCTTTTCTCTTTCTTTATTTCTTTCTTTCTTAAAACCAAGTGTGACCATTAGTCTTCAGTGTCAGTTTGTCACATCTTCAAACTACCTGGGATGAAAATCTCACTGAAAAGTTTTCTAAATCAGGTCTGCCCATGGGCATGTCTACTGGGGACTGTCTCTCTCTCTCTTTTTTTTTTAATTAAATTTGAAATGCCATCTACTGTGGGCAGCACCATGCTCTAGGCTTGGGTCCCGCACTGTGGAAGGGGGCCGAGCAGTAGGTATGTATGCATTTATTTCTCTCAGCCTTTGACAGTGAGTATGATGTGACAGGCGGTTTCTAGTACACCCTCCTGCTCATGGACTATAACTAGGACCTGTGAGCCGAAACAAACCCTTCCACCCCTGTGCCGCTCTCTGTCTGGCATTTTATCACAGCAACAGAAATGACATTAGAGCACTAAATACTCTTTGTGACTCATGCTACAATTCCTATTTGAAATTCTCCCCAAAGGCACGTGTGCTGAAGTCTTAGTACACAAACGGGAGGCTGTCCATGAGCTGGCACCATGAGGAGGGCAGTTAGATCCTTGGGAGGACACTGCAATCCTGTCTGCTCCATTACTCTCTTTCCTTCCTGGCAACCACGGGGGGAGCTGCACCCTCCACGACATGGCCCTGCATGGTACCCTATGGTGCTACAAGTCTGCAGCATGAGGAGGACGAAGCCACAGCCAGACAGTGAGTCAGAATAAGCCTTACCTTTTTAAAACGTTGTTTACCACAGATATTTATCACACAGACAGAAAGCTATTACAATCCCTAAATTCCTAATGCAAGTTTTTCATCTGTCGCCCTCTACATCTCAAGTTAGACAGTACAGACCGATTTTGTAGGTGAGGACAATCGACACTTTAAGATGCTTCTGGGACTGCTCAGGTAGTGGTTTCGTCACGAAATACGTAGACTTGAGTTAGATGCCTGGCACATACACTTTAAAAAGCCAGCACAGTGGGGTGTGCCTACAGAACCCTGATGCTGGGGAGATGGGCAGGCAGATTCCAGGCCTCGGTGGCTAGCTAGCCTAGCCTGATGTGCCAACTGCAGACTAGGGGCAGACCCTGCGTCAAAAAGCAAGGTGGAAGCCAGGCATGGTTTTAAACACAGGGCTTGGGGCAGAAGCAGGAGGATATGTGTGAGCTTGAAGCCAACTTGATCTATAAAGCAGGTTCTAGGTCAGCCTTGGTTACATAGTAAGGCCCTATTGCAAAATAAATAAATAAATAAAATAAATAAATAAATAAATAAAATAAAAGCAAGGTGGACAGTTCCTGAAGACACCTGTGATTGACATCTGACCTCACACACACCTGACACAACAAGTACACACACCACACACACACACACACACACACACACACACACACACCATCACATTGGCACACATGAGACTGAAGTATTTACCAGTCAAACATGACTGGTCTGACATATCTATAAGCAACTGTTCTGACCTTTTCAAAGCACTCTAAAAGACTACAAAGAGGGCAGGGCACAGGGACCATCTAAGGATAACATACACTTAAGAAACTGCATAACAAGATAAAAACTTGGTTAGATAAAAACTAAGAAGCAAAAACTCCCATGGGGTGCAGCAGCCAATCCTGAGAGACTCACGGGGAACCTTGCAGGAGGTGCGGCTGGGATGGGAGCTTTGCTGGACTGGAGAAGGACGCGGCTGGCATGCTTACTGTAGGCACTGATGTCTCAGCAAGTGTGATGTTCTGAAGTGTCAGCAAAACAAGCCGTGCCCACGGCTAAGGGTAATAAGTAAGGCAAACATTAGCAGCTGTTGCTTCCGGACAGTGAGCGATCACTGTACTGTGTCTCCCAGCCTCCCCGCCATCATGATTTACAATAAAATACTGACAACACCTCACACATTGGAGTGACAATTGTGCGAAAGGTCCCTAGGAAGGAACCAAGTGAATCCTTCCTCTCAGAAAGCCACGCTCAATGTTCTCTCCTCTGCTGCTACAGCAAGTACGGTAGCTGCGGGCACCTTTACCTTAGCGCCAGACAGAGCTGCTGCCTGGTTTTAGGGTACACACTGTATGGGGAGGCCTGGTCTAGAATCTGCAAGAAGATTGTTAGAGGGACAAGCAGCTGCACACATGTCACTGAACACCTGGACTGAGTCATACCGTTTTCTCCCATCCCTCCTGCGGTATGGCTTAGGTGAGCCTGCATACATTAAAATGCCTGCCTGATATGCATCATTGTGCTTCTCTCGACTCAGAGTTATTCTTTTAAACAAACCCTTCTCTGTCTGCTTTAAAAAAAAAAAAATCAGCCTCATTCCCCTTTTCTCCTAACTGTGCTGTTGGAGCCAACCCAGCCTGGGGACATTGCACATTAGCAGTATTCTGATGTCCAGAATGTTCCTTCTATGCTGAATGTGTGTGAAGCAAGCAGTCGGGGACTGATGGTACAAGTTGCTGCTCCACTGTCAAAGCCAGCTGGTTCCACTGCCAGAGCCACCTGTGTGTGGGTGGAAACAATCACGTACCAAAAAAAAAAAAAAAAAAAAAAAAAAAATGCTGGCCTAGGACTTGGGAGATCTGCAGAGCTGGATGGCAAGGGAGCTGGCTGGGCCCAAAACTCAAGCAAGAGGGGAATTTCATTACCACACTTACATAAGCTCATCCATTACAAATGGCCCCAGTGCGATCATGCGGCAGTCAGATTTGACTTATAGAGGGCTACTTATAAATACGTGTGTACGGCTAGTAAGTAAAATACGTGCGCTAAATACAAATGGAAGGAGCAAAGGACGGCTAACATCCATGAGGTGCCAGTCCTTAAAGGACCACGTACACACCTGAAGTGCACATAAGACACAAGGGTAGTGGATATGCAGAGGCACAAAATACCAATGCACGCTTAACCCACAGGAGGCCTTATGTGGCTGCCCGTGGGTGCCTGCTCACCTTGGCTCTGTGTACCTTCTATGCCTTCCGTCCAGGCAACGGATGAAAGACAAATCTGGCAGCAATGTTTTCGGCTAAACGGCAAAACGTCTACAGTAAGATGCTCAACCGTGAGAGGGCATCGTGGCTTCCCTGGGCTCTCGGGAGGGGTAGAGGGGAAGATGCAGACATATGTCTTCGGGCATAGGACAAGCAGACCCTTTCTGCATACCCAGAGTTTATCGGTCTTGAGAGGCCTTGTACAACATCAATGAGTGGTGTTCCCTGGAGCGGAATCTTCTAACCCCAAACTTGGTTAATATACCTACCTCCTCTTGCCTATAGAAGATACCGATTATGGAAGAAGTTTTTAAAATATCACTCCTATTCCTTTTGCTAATTATAGATGTAATATACCTCCTCTCGAGAAAATTCCTACATGATGAAAAGCATGTAATCAATACCAGAGTTCCAGAAGCTCTTGCCCATCTCAGACTGTCAGTCAAGACTGGCAGCTTCCACAAACCTTTTCTATGCATTGATTCATGTGTCATCTCCCTTCAAATGTAGATTATTTCTCTTTGCTTTTCATTATGAACAAACTAATTAAATGTAGCTATAGATTGGAGACTACACACTTACACTGGGTACTTTACATCATATACACACACATGTACACACCCACACTGCTGAGAGCACAGACTCTGAGGCCAAACCGATTTGTTTAAAAGCTGGGCTATCAGGATGGCTCAGTGGGTAAAGGCTCTGGCCAGCAAGCCTGATGCTCTGACCCACAGGGTAAAAGGAAAGAGCCAACTCCTATGACACCCTGTGTGCTGTTGTCCTCTGACCTCCCAGGGCGCTTTTTAGCACACGCGCACCCCTCCTGTGTCAAACATACAATGAATAAGTAAAATGTAATTTAAGCAAACTGGACCGTCTGTCTCATCATGGTGGAACTCTGGGGTGATTCTGGTTTCGTTCTTGTTGCTTGAGTACTGGGGATAAGAACGGGATTGGCTAAATTGGCTGCTAGAGCAGGTGACGCTGTCACACAGGAAGACCTAAGTGCCCCACATTACCGAGGAACATCTGCATCACTTTTTTTTTTTTTTTTTGGTTCTTTTTTCCGGAGCTGGGGACCGAACCCAGGGCCTTGAGCTTCCTAGGCAAGCGCTCTACCACTGAGCTAAATCCCCAACCCCTGCATCACTGTTTTAATCTCAGTTAAAATGAATGGCTTTCCTCTGCTTCTCCTCTTTGGGACTGCTCATTCTAACTCCTCAATTTTTCCACCAGGCTTTCAAATCTGCATTGTGCCTCTGCCAAAGCCCTCTGTACATTTGGAAAGCTGGTATAAGATAAATAACGGAGACCTTTTCCCTTGCAAATAACTTTATATGGAAGTGACGTCCCACAACATGGGGAGTGCTGACGAGGGGGTGCTGGAGTGGAGTGAAGTTAGTCCAGGCAGTGGATTATGATGTGTGGCCATGGGGACAAGCTACTCTCCTTACTAATCTGTGGCAAGGCACAGGGCTCCTACGATCCCCTGCCTGGCATGCAGGCAGGACCTCAACATAGATTGTCACCTCAGGAGTCACTTGCCAACTTTCAGATCATTAGAAAGAGCCCTGACTGGGTGGCCTCATCTAAGCTGTTGAGCAGAGTTGACGGAGAGGAGGCTCTCTGTCGTTGGCTTTGAAGGTGGAAGGCATAGGGGGTGTGGCCTGTGGGGACTCAAAGCAGCAGGGGCATGAGGACCAACGCCTGGCAACCCTGAGGAATTAGACTAAGAGGAGGTGAGGCCTGGAGAGATGTCAGTCCTGTTTGACATCTTGAATTCTGTGCTATGAAACCCCAATCAGAAACCCTGCCCCTCAGGCCTC
The DNA here is from genome assembly GCF_021556685.1 of Rattus norvegicus. NCBI lineage: Eukaryota > Metazoa > Chordata > Mammalia > Rodentia > Muridae > Rattus > Rattus norvegicus. The sequence goes on along the minus strand of NC_141549.1, from coordinate 2,483,874 downwards.
TCACTTGTACCGTGATGAGCTGTGAATGGGTTTTATGTCACCACAGTTATGGAAATTTGTTGCTCCAGGATAGAAGGTCAGCAGACCTCATTTCTCCGCCTACAAAGAGAAGGTGAGACTCAAAGCACTCCTACTCACTCGTGGGATTTGCTTTCAGAAGGGGTCAGATGACAAAATGCTCCACCAAGCCCGGTGGGACTGATGGAGCCCTTGCTGCCACTGCCATAGTTACTATCACAGAATGGGACAGACAACGGCCTCGTCTTAAATGCAGGGAGATGAAAACTTTAAAAGTAAAATTTCTGTGGCTGGAGAGATGGCTCAGTGGTTGAGAGCACTGATTGCTCTTCCAGAGGTCCTGAGTTCAATTCCCAGCAACCACATGGTGGCTCACGGCCATCTGTAATGGGATCTGATGCGCTCTTCCGGTGTGTCTGAGGACAGCGGCAGTGTACTTATATACTTAAAGTAAATAAAAAAAATAAAATTTAAGGAAATAAAACCACGTTAAGGAGGATTCCAAGTGCTAAAAGGTTTCAACTAGAACAAATCTCTTATCTCCAGAACTTTCAAGGGAACACAATTTAACAATGAAGGATTCACTGGCCTTTGTATCTTACTTTATTATTGGCTTTGTTCTGTGATGGGGCCTCAGTCCATCGCTCACACTGGTCTCAAGTTCCTAGTGATCTTCCTGCCTCTCTCCCATATAGCTGGAACTATAGGCCGTCACCCCTGGCTCCACATGGTGTGAGGTTACAAACTGGGGTTTCTGTACTTGCAGGACAGACCCTGTGTCAGCTGAGCCATCTCCTCAACCCTTCCCCCATCGTTAAAGTGAAAGTATCCATGGGTTCTAAATCCACAGATCTGACCTCTTCAAGAGGACCAGGTTCAAGACCAAGAGACCCACGTGGTGGCTCACAAACACTGTAACTCCAGTTCCTGGGTACCTGGTGTCCTCTTCTGGCCTCTGTGGGCACTGCACACACATGGTATGTAGATAAGTGCTCAGGCACACATAAAATAAACATTAAAAAGTAATTTTAAAAAAATCCTTGAAAAGTAAACCAGGAACAACACCCAGAGTGACCGTCCCCAGAATGCTTTTCTTGCCGTTATTCCCTGAACAGCTAGTGTAACCAGATATTCCCACAGTGTTTGCAACACTTCAGGTAGGACAGAGATCCACAGGTGCTTTAATGTGTACAGAGAATATGTACTCCTCATACGCAGACACACAGGCATCCAGGGACTTGGATGTCGGGAGGTCTTGGATTCACGCCTCACTGGATTGGGCAATGTCTACACTGGAGGAATACCGTGGTCTGACCTGCAGCCATTGTTCAGTAAACAGAAGTGAGGCTGAGGCAGAAGCTGGGCCTGGCGATGGAGACCTGCTGCCTCCTTTTGATGTTTAGTAACAGTGAGGTCATGGATGGTGGGGATGTGGCCTGGCGAGGTGTTAAGTGGGAGGGACTCTCACTCCACTCAGTTGTGAATGTCAGAGAGTCTCAGACAGGGCTCCCTTCCAGACACCAGGAGCAGAGTGAGTAAGGCCATGGGGTGAGAACGCAGGACTCACTAAAGAAGAGAGGTGCCAGCCCTGAATTCTCCCTTTGGAGCAGCCCTTAGAGCGATCACAACTATTTCCTGTCAGTCCAGGAACTGGACTCTTTTTTGGGAAACAGCATTAGACCCTTCTTCTGAGCTACTGGCCTGGCCTCACCTCAAGTGACACAAGCCCTGGCCAGAGGGAGTCACCTCACCATGCCTCGTCCAGCTGGGCTGTTGGATATCATCCTCTCAACCACAAGGGCTAGACATCACATAGCACATAGCTCGGGTTGGGGGAGAGTTCTGCAATAGGTTTTACCTGTGGACCTTAGAAACAAAATTTTCTGTTTCCTCTGTTCAGATCATTCTGTCCATTTATAGAAGGATCCATAGTGAGGAAGATGATATAGACTCAGAGAGACAAAGTAGAGGAAGAACATACTCCTGGACACAGCCATGCCTGAAGTCCGCCCTCCTTGGCTTACTTCAGTTACACGGACCATCCGTTCCCTTTTCACTAGCGGTAATTCACATTGAGTGCCTCTCCTGCATCCAGAGTTCTGAGAAAAGACTGTGCCGTACGTACATGAGAGTCTCAAGATGTCTCCAGATACTCCCTAGGCACTCGGGAGACAGCCCAGAAGGTCTCTGAAGCTCCTGCTGGTCTAGCTGAGCTCCAGCACCTCTAGCACTACTCTGTGCACAGGAGGTCCCCGTGAGGCATTTCCCAGGTCATCTACAGACCAGAGAGAGAAAGCCATAGTTCTGTGGACCAGGGAAGTGACGCCATAGTTAAAGGACCTGCTGAGCAGTTAGAGTTTGGATCCCTAGAATCTAAAGAAATGCCAGAAGTGGGTGACAGGCTGCCTCTAATTACAGCCTTGGAAGGCAGAGACAAGAGAGAAAATTACTACTGAGTTCCTTGTTGACCAGCCAGTGCCTGCCTCCCCACCTCAAACCCTCCTCCCCTTAACAATGGCTACCTGAGACAGGGCTAACCTATTCTCTAAGCAGACCAGACTCTAAGCAGTGCAGTATTACTGGCCCTTCCTGTCCACAGACAAAACTCCTATAGATACAGTTAAGAAAAAAGCACATGCCTGATGCTTGTACAACATGAGGAGGTGGTTGAACAATTCACCCTGCAAGGCCTTTGAAAGCAGCGGGATATCCCTCTCTACTCCTCAGCTGCTCCCAACCCCCAGATCCTCCCCACGTGCACATCTCTTCACCTCTCATCTAGAACAATGGGACTAATCTTTCCAGTACAACCAACCCATCACCTTGACTCTACCCCTCAGCCCTGCTTCCTAAGAACTGCCCAGGACCTGGGTGGGCACACTCAGCACCTGGGTGGGCACACTCAGCACCTGGGTGGGCACACTCAGCACCTGGGTGGGCACACTCAGCACCTGGGTGGGCACACTCAGCACCTGGGTGGGCACACTCAGCCCCTGGATGGCACACTCAGCATCTGGATGGGCACACTCAGCACCTGGGTGGGCACACTCAGCACCTGGGTGGGTACACTCAGCACCTGGGTGGGCACACTCAGCACCTGGGTGGGCACACTCAGCCCCTGGGTGGCACACTCAGCACCTGGGTGGGCACACTCAGCACCTGGGTGGGTACACTCAGCACCTGGGTGGACACACTCAGCACCTGGGTGGACACACTCAGCACCTGGGTGGGCACACTCAGCATCAGGATGGGCACACTCAGCATCAGGATGGGCACACTCAGCACCTGGGTGGGCACACTCAGCACCTGGGTGGGCACACTCAGCACCTGGGTGGGCACACTCAGCACCTGGGTGGGCACACTCAGCACCTGGGTGGGCACACTCAGCATCCTTTTCCTCCACAAGCCACAGCACAACAGAATTGCACACACTTGTACCATAATGGCTTTCTCCACCACATGTACAAATAAAGAAAACTTGCTAGCACATAGATTCTAAAACCATCCTTTATCAACAAAGAAGGAAACAAAGTGTTCCAGGGGTGCTTTGCTCTAGGAACCCTGGAAGAGCATGCACAGCTCAGTGTAACAGAGCTGAGATTGACTTGTATTGCAGATCTGCACCACCAGATAACTTTCCAGTGGCAAGGTCTTCGTCTTGGCACACTGGGTCCCTGAAGTGTGGGACTTTGTGTACTAAAATCGAAACAGTCCCTTGACAATCTGGGATGGTTCTTCTGCCCTATGTGCCTGCCACTCTTGGCTGACAACACTGAATGTCAGGAGAACACCAAAGAGGGATAGATAGGAACGTGGAAAACGAGGCCCTTACAAAAGACTGCCTTGCTCACAAAAGATCTGGGTTCTATGTGGTCCAAAATGACCTCAGTGGTCAGTTTCCAAAGTGTGTCTAGGCTGCATGGTCAACAGAGACTTCCAGCCAATGACTCTGAGAAATGCTGCAAATTTTCCTTCTGGGGTCTTCTCCAGACACTAACCCATCTCTAAAATGTCCTACAGTGGTGAACACATTTCATATGGCACATTCAGCATGTCCCAAATAAACTGTACCCCATAAGCTTTTTTATCTCTTGCAGGTCATGATCACCCCCTGAACACAATTGGGAAATGGTGATCTTATCCATAAACACATGAACAGCAGACACAAGACCTATTTCAGCCGGTCACACGCCTACCTCAAAAGTCAGTACGATTCTCCTCAAGCTCAGTGGAAAGTACGCTGTAACCCAAGCAAAAGCAGTATCGTAGGGGAGTGAGACGGCTCGCTGGGTAAAGGTGACTATCATGAAACATGACTGTGTTCAAGCCAGGGACCTATACGGTGGAAGGAGAAAACTGATTCTCACACGCAAGTTGTCCTCAGGTTTCCACACATACACTATGGCACACACACACACACACACACACACACACACACACACACACGAGAGATAAACAAGGTCTCAACACACTTCCACTTGGGGCTTCCATGCTTCCAAAGTACTTCAGCAGCCACCTAACCAAATACGGTGGTAAGACACACAGGTGCACCTGGAGGGCTCCTCAGCCAGCTTCATAACAACTGCCCACAGAGGTCTGGGCAGTTGGAAACGGACAGGCCTGGAACAGCATATTTACGAGCACCGTGCTGGGTAGAGTATCCCCACAGGCAATGTCCTGGGTGTGAAAGAACTCAGAGCATCCCTACAGACCCAAAGGTCACAGCTAGAACCACCCAAGCACCTCGGGTCCTCCATGTGCCACGACTGTCATCACCACACTCATACAAGGAAGATGACGGTACCAAGAAGTAAACCCTTCCTAGGCCAGCAAGAGTCCGGTGTTTTATACTTGAGGAAACTTAATGAGTGCCTTAAACCTCTAGAGAGCGAACTCCCCTGAAGGCTTGAGCCTGCACATCATCAGCCTGGCAGACGGCTTGCTTCCTTTTCCTCCACTCCAAGGGGCATGGGGGCTTGGCGTGGTGCTCTCTCGATAGACTTTGGTGTTTTCACAAGAGTCTTCTACGGCCACATGCTCTGTGTCCAGGGCAGGCCATGACCTCCACGCATGAGCACACGGTGCTGTCCCCAGCTGAAGCTTGTTAGGAGAGCTCTCGATGCAGCAAACCATGTCCCCACCACTGGGATGGGGTCACCTAGGATAGACACTTACCCCTCTGAAATTCCAGGCTTTGGGAGAGGGAAACATGGAGAAGTTGTTCTGCCTTGGCCGCTTGGGTCTAGAAGAGAAAGGACAAATGTCACTGCTCACTGAGGAGGTGCACAGGGGAAGTGGCTGCCACTCAGAGGACAGCTGTCAGGACAGATGGCCTGGGGCCCGAGGTGGATGACACATTCATAGATTTTGGCAGCTACTTTCACACCAAACCCCAGCTCGACCCCCCAAGAGAAAAGTCCCACAGCCCCACAGAAAAATCAACCTTTCAACCCATGAAAATGAAATCTACAGCTAAACCCAGATGCAATCAACATACAAATGATTTATTTCTAACATACAAATGATCCCTAAGGGACACCGTCAGGTGATGTAATGCTCCTGGCTTAGATTCAGACAGGAGCCCTCCCTCATTACACACAGGCTGAGGAGTCCCGGTGCCTCCCCAAAGGCCACACAAGCTCTATCTAGGCTTTTAATTTTTTATTATACTTATTTATTGTGTGTGGTGGTTCGATGTGCCATGGCACGTAATTGGGGGTCAGAGGAAAACTTGAAGAAATCAGTTCTCTCTTGCCACATGGGTCCCGGAGATTAAACTTGGGTCTTGGGGGTGGGCAGCAAGGGCCTTCACGGGCTGAGCCATCTCCCCAGCTCCACCAGTTTTTCTTTTTTAAGTGAAGGTAAAATAAAGATATTTTCACGCAATATAAAAGACGTAAATTTGATGCGAAAAAATCTTTGCATAATAATAATGTAAATAAACCACATAGCCTAGAGCTGCACAAGGCAGAATTCTGTGTGTGAGAGGAGTGAGCAGGGCAAGCCTGAACATGGAGGAAAAGGGTATTACCATGAAGCATTAGAAGAAGCGGGGAGGCAGCTAGGCAAGGCCCTGCCTTGGGCTCACATATTTACACAGTCACTTTGGGATAGTAACAGTCCCTGCACCTGCCCACCTTCTCCACTTCCCACACACAACAGGAGCATAGTGCATGCACATGGGGCTTAGTGAAGGCAGCTTCCATAGCTGAGCCATCTACCTCTGCCCCACAGTCCCAGCCAGCCCGAGGACTCACCCTCATTGTGCTGCTTCTGTTCCCTGGGCCTTTCTCCAGCCTTACAGACCCTAATGGACACTTTGTGGCTAGAAGGGACCAAATGTCTACCAGTTCCTCACTCCAGAGCTGTGCATGTGGGCAGCTCTGGAAGGAGCTCTGCTCTGGGGGACCGAGCAGAGGTGATGGGCTCAGTGGCAGCATGGTTCTTCCCAGGGTTCTGAGAGTGTGTTGGATCCTGTACAGTTTTGTCTTCCCAGGGCCTGGTATAGTTCCTGCCCTGGTCATCGAGGAGAAAGGACCTGCAAACTGCCACGACAAACTCCACTTCCAAAGATATTGTCCACCATGACACAGGGCAAGGCTCTTGCCCTCCTCCATGTTTCAAGAATTACTATGGGTGGCGGCTGATGTTTTCACTGCTGGTCAGCCATGACAAAACCTTTCTGCAGTGAAATCAGGCCAGCAAAGACAGGCCAGCGGTGGGAGAAAGACTGCTCCAGGATCCAAGCACTGTGATCAATACCAGGTCCACAGTGACCTTGGGCAGCTTCCCTGACTTCCCCCCAAATCGTCAGTCTCCAGCCTGGAATGGGATGCGCAAAGCGCTCACCTCCACAGGGTTATCCTGAGGAGTTAAGCAACAATTGCTAAGAAGCACTCTGCCGGGGCTGGAGAGATGGCTCAGTGGTTAGGGGCACCGACTGCTCTTCCCGAGGTCCTGAGTTCAAATCCCAGCAACCACATGGTGGCTCACAACCATCTGCAATGAGATCTGATGCCCTCTTCTGGTGTGTCTGAAGACAGCTACAGTGTACTCATATATATAATAAATAAATAAAATATTTAAAAAAAAAAAAAAAAAAAAGAAGCACTCTGCCGTCTCCCTGGATCACACTGAGTACATGTTAGCGCTCAAGACCTGTGCCGTCTACAACATGCAGGGCATGATTTAAGGAAGGGAGATAAAGCTGAGAGCAAACACAGTCCCTGCTCTCTGGGAAGCTCTTCTTAGGAAGTGATCGACTATACTGAGAACACAGCAGGGCACAGGAAATGATGGGGACGAGGCTGGGGGTTTGGGATCATGGTGAGACCAGCTACTACTTATATGGGCAGAGTGGGCTTCTCCAAGAAAGCAATGGTTTAACTGGGACCTTCAAAGAATGAGAGAGTGTGGTGGATATCCAAGGTCCTGGGGAAGGCGGGGAAATGTTTGGTGCCATTAATGAGATGCAAGGCTGGTGTAGGGAGTGGATGGAGAATTCAGAAATCACAGCAGCAAGAACCAGAGGGTTAGAGTCTTACAGGCAAGATCTTCAGATTCTAGTCTAGGTGAAATGCAAGCTCTGAACCGAAGACCAACTAGGTCTGTTTTCAAAGGACGGCTTTTAGTGCAATATGAACAAAACTCTAAGAAACAACACAGGACAGGACAAAGGTGAGATGGTCTTGCAGTGACCCTGATTAGGAATGGCAAGAACTTGGACCAACCGTGGCAGAAGGCATCGATCGGATGGGAGGCAGGTGAAATAAACGAATTAAAGATACTCCATGAATTCCAGACCCAGCTGAGCACAGAGAGATGGTCTATGGGGAGCACAGAGTTGGGACAGAACCCACAAGCAGACACATCACACTTGAAATGATAAAGCCCTCAGGGTGGAGCTAAGGATGCTCAGTTGGATACAAAGGGCAGAGAGCATTCATGAGTAGTTAACCTATAAACACAGGAAGACCATTGCTAAGACAAGAAAGCACTAGAGGCAGGGAACGTTGTGGGGTCGGGGCGTCAAATGACAGCCATCCTTCAAGGAAGTCAGTGGAGCACAGTCGGGAGAACAGAGACATCTTTATATTGCCACAGGGTCCCCAGCAACTTGCCATGAGGATGCTCGTGGTGCTGAGGACGAGAGACAAGAAAGAGACCCTTGTCTGACAACGGTAAGGCAGAAGTGTTATTTGTACAGAATGGAAATGGCCGGAGATCCTAGCTATTGGTTAACTGAGTGAATTCTTGAACCCACGACCTCCTTGAAGCAGGCATGTTTCCTGTCTTTATGACCCACTTGGAGAACGGAGAATCCACTGGGACAAACCAGTATCTGAAGACTTTCCTGAACGTTCATGACATCTGCTTTCAGGCAGCCCAGGCCAACAGTGCCCTGCCCGCCCTGCTCTAGCAGCATGTGGCAAAGATAGTAAGAAACGACACAGCCGAAAGGGCCGCCCCTCCCCCTTAACTACAGGATGCTTGCTCAGTGCGCACAGGATGCCAGTGTCTGAGCCATCGGTGTTCTCACCCCGTTACCGAGGCATACATGGCAGACCAAACTTCAGACACTGAAGTGAGTAGCTGGAGTCAATAGAAACCATGGGATATTTTTAAGGGATATTTTTTGTAACACAGGTTGTTTGACAATATACTGTCGGCAACGTTTATTTTTAATATCCAGAGGCTATGCGCGATGGTTCTGAAGCCTTTGGGGACACTTTTAGTTGAAGGATGGCTCTCCCTCCATTGCTCCCACTGCATCCGTCTGAACCACAGCGTGTTTGCATCGTGAAAGGTTTCCTTGTATCCTACGAAGTCTACATCCTGAGCCTGCAGGTCACGGGTCGGCAGAGCAGATTCAGATCCCTCAGGAAAGAATCATTAGCTTTCTACTCTTTAATCAAGCAACAGCAGACTGTCGTTTTTTTTAAAGCTCGCCTGGGGAGCCCCAGTTCTTTCCTGAGTGTGTTTTTATAACCAGGACTCCGTGTTCGGACTCTACCCTCCCATGAGTCCGCTGGAGGGCTGCCCCCAGTCTGTGTAGAATAAGATAAGATCGCTGTGCTCAGGAGGAAAACATGGAATCTGGTACCCAGTACCCAATCCTCATCCGCACTGGCTTTCAGCCTGCACAGATGGGAACCCTCAGCCCCTCTAGTGTAGACGGCTAAGGTTTTCTTTCAGCAAACCCACACTTGCTGAGTGCTCTCTGTGTGCCCGGAACCGTGCAAAGTGCCAAGCAAACATCAACTCATTCTGTCTTCAAGCCACAATGAAGAGATACTGTTGTTATTCCTACTTCAAAATGAAGAAACCAGGGCTTCCACAGGCTAAATGGTTTGCCCCAAAGCACAAAGCTAACCGATGCCAAAGCCGGGGTTTGAACTCCGGCAGTTCTCATTCCATGGAGCATAAAAGAAACAGGTGATAAAACCATCGCGAAAGAATCGTGAATTGTGAAAAATATTACCGAGAGCAATTTACAGATTCACTGCAATCCCCACCCAAATCCCAGTGGCATTCCTCGCTGACCTGTGAAAACACTGAAGCTCATACGGATGCACAAAGACCCCAAAGGGTTAAGGACAACCTTAGCAGAAATGACAGTGCTGGAAGTTTTACAGTGTCCAACATCAAATTATAACAGAGAGCCATGGCAACAAGAGCAGCATGGTGCTGTTACAGACTCAGACCAGTGGGATAGAAGAGCCAGAAATAAGCACACACCGCTACAGTCACATAATATAAGATGCCTAAGTATTTATTGACAGGGTATGCCAAATGGAGGGAAGGTAGCCCGTGGGAGTTGGTTCTGTCCTGCTATTCTGTGGGTCCACCGGACCAAGCACCTTTGCCTGCTGAACATCTTGCTGGCTCCAAGACTTCAAGGTACAAGCACAGGCAAGGACTGTGGCAGCACAGAAAATAATCCCACGAGGGGCTGTTGGATAGCTCAGTGGTTAAGGCCCTGCAGAGGACCTGGGTCTGATTCCCAGCACTGATTTGGTGACTTACAGCTAGCTACCTATTAACTCCAGGTTCAGGGAGTCCAAAGTCCTCTTCCAGGCCTCTTCTGCAGCAGGCACGCACATGTAGTGCACAAACATACATGCAGGCATTCAAACATACATGTAAAATAAAAACATCTTTAAAAATTGAAAAATATGTAAAACTTAAAGGATCAGCAAAGGACAATCGCTCAAAGAAGAGACCATCTTCAGAAGGGGCCCTAGCCAGGACCCACAGAAGTTTAATACTCAAGGACGGGACCTGAACGGTAAACATACAAGCACAAGCACAGGCACACAAACACGCACACACGCTCATCCAGTGAGGAAATGGCTGATTAAGTGAATACGCAATTCTCTAAAAAGGAAATATAAATAAATATGCTCACCACCCTTAGCCATCAGAGGGATGTAAATTAAATCTGCTTTGAGATTTCATCCACCCCAGTCAAAATGGCTATCATCTGAAGAAAACAAAGGAGACAGCTGTGGGAGTCCCCACTTCTTTAATCCCAGTGCTTGGAAAGCAGAAGCCAGAGGTTTCTGAGTTCAAGGCTAACCTAGTCTGTATAGAGTTTCAGGCCAGACTGGGCTAATAGTAAGACACTGTCCCCCATAAACAAACACAGACACACAGACACACACACACACACAGACACACACACACACAGACACACATAAACACAGACACACACACACACTTATACACACACACAGACACACACAAACACAGACACACACATACACACACTTATATACACACACACACACACACAAAACACAGGAGGGGCTGGGGAGATAGCCTACTCTGCAAAGTGCTTGATGTGTCTGTGTGAGGACCCGAGTTCACAGCCAGCACACATGCAAAACTGAGACTGGAAGGCTTCTGTCACCCCAGCACTGGGGAGGGAGAGAGACAGGCGGAGACACAAACGCATGCACATGATCACACACACACACACATCAGTAATACAACAAAAAGTCATCAGCCTTACAGATTTTCTTACATCTGCTAATGAAGATCTATGAAAGCTTGGAATGTTTGCCTTCTTGTGCAGCTGGAGGCTGAGGCAGTACTGCCTGAGGTCGCTAGCTCGGGGCCAGACAACATAGACAGCGAGACATTATTAAAAAAAAAGACTGATAAACTTTTCCAAATGCATATTATATTTAATTTAAAGTAAGTTTTATGTTAATTTTTATTCTCTCTCTCTCTCTCTCTCTCTCTCTCTCTTTTCTCTTTTCTCTTAAAGACAGGAAACCGTCTCAGGTTAGCCTGAAATCCACCTACTCTTTTGCTAAGCCCTGAGTGCTGTAATTACAGGCAGGTACCACCAGGCTCGGCCACTGTTTTTTTTTCTACAGGGACTGGGGACAATTCCAGGACCTCATGCATTCTAGGCAATTGTTCCAAAGCTGACGTACATTTCCAGACCTTTAAAAACTTTCATGGCTGGCTTTTCTGAATATTTCGGAGGAATTTAGTGCAAGTAATTCTTAGAAAGCAATTTTTTATTCATTCTTAGAAAGTTTTTTTTTGTTTTTTTTTTGTTTTTTTTTTTTTTTAAATCACCGAGACGGTCTGAAGAGATGACTTGGCAGTTAAGAGCATTTAAGGACTCAGATTTGTCAGGTGGCCCACAACTGTCTATAGCGTCAGCCCCAGGGGATCTGATGCCCTCATTTGGCCTCTGTGGACAAGCATGTGCACGCCACACCCTACCTATAAATAAGAAATAAAATAAATATTAGCAATCACTATGAACTCAAACTATCTTTTTGATCTTGTGTAAAAATACTATAAGGAAAAAGCCAAACATGTCAAACTCTATCTAAATTATAAAAAAAAGGAGTAAGCTCACGTCCTATGGCCTGGCACCTTATGGACCACCTTTAAGAGTCTTTGTACTTCTCCTTCCCCTAGCTGGTTGCCATGTCTGGCCTCAGTGGGAGAGATGCACCTAATCCTGCTGTGATTTGATGTTCCAGGTCAGGCTGATATTCATGGCGGGGAGTGGGGAGGGGTCTCCCTTTCTCCTCAGAGAAGGAGAGGAAGCCATGGTGGGAAGATGGTTGTGAGGGTGGGACTGGAAGAAGATGGAGGGGCCGTGATTCGGACATAAAGCGAATTGATAAACTAGTTAAGGGAAACAAGTGTCACTATTTGGGTTTTGTCTGAGAAGGGAGGAGTAGAAGAAGCTCTTCATATGTTATTCAATAATATGTTGATCGGCAGCGAACAAATCAGCAGGCAGGTGGCCCAGCGCATCCAAAACCAAAATTCTAAAACTGAGTCCTTAGAATGGGCGTTTCTAATTAATGCTCTCTTGCTCCTAGCAACTAAGACACCACAAATTCTCAAATTAGCCAGCATCACTTAAAGTAGTTTATTGACTCTGATACAGGACCTACCACAGTCTCCGGGGTAATTAGAAGCCCCATAAATGCTGTTCTTGGCAGTGACTGGGGCCACACATAAAAACTTGTTTATTCCCAAACTGTCAGTGAATTAGGGTAGTGCAGCCTAGCCCGAGGAGGGCTTGTTGGAGCACACGTAGAGGAGAGGGAGGGGAGTGTCCAATGTGAAGAAGACAGACTTGGGGCGGAGGTAGGGGCATGAGCCAAGGCCAAGCCTTCGATACCAATGTTTGTAGGTAAACGATGACCTGCTCCCCCACCCCTGATAGCTGCCTGTGAGGGTAACAGTAAGGGGTTCTAGGTGCTGTAGCAAACAGCACGCAACTCCCCAAGGCCTGTCACCCACTCGGGCAGCTGGGAAAGGGGGAGAGGTGTACAAGGGGAAGGGAATGAGTTAAAGAGTAGCATTATTAGTATTTGCAGGACATTAATACCATTTGTGCTGAGGTAGGCCAGAGGTTGGCACCAGGAATTCGTCCTCTGCCACCAACCATCTTAATGTTTGAGACAGGTCCTAGCACTAAACCTGGAATTAGTTATTAGGTTAGCAGGCCAGTGAGCTCAAGTCATGCGCTTATTGCTGCCTTTCCCTCTTACTGATGTTATAGGCACACAACACCCCACGGCTCCCAGCTTTTCACAGCAAGCACGGCATCCACTGAGTCACCTCCCCAGTCCCAGTGGTGTTCTTTCCGTGCTAATTAACAGGACCCTGTGGTCTAAGGCAATAACAGTGGACAGGTGGTAGCAGGGTTTCAATGTGTGTACAACCAGGCAGCCCCATTCCAGGTACCTGGGAAATAAGGATTTCTTTTTTCCTGGACAGTTAACCAGAATATATTAACTGTGTGTCACTTACCAAATATTTCTACCAAACATAGCCTGCCTGAATGCATAGGAGCTGTGTAAGGCTGTTCTCCTGGGCACCTCATCTTCCAGCTGGGAGAGAAGGGCCAGTGCTTTATCAGCGTTACTATAGTTATCACCATGGCAACCTCACCTTGCCGCCCAAGCAGAGATACTCCTCCCAGGTGCCCAAGCAGAGATGCTCCTCCCAGGCCCTCTGGGACGTGGTTTGATTCACGGACCCAGCCAGCCCTTGCCAATTCACCCTTCACCTACCCACAACTTGCTCACACCTTTATACCATGTGATCCAGGGAACTCCCTGAATGTATCGGGACCAGGCTGTTGGATAGGTGGAGCTCACAGAAAGACCAGGTAGAGAAAAGAGATCTACAGAGAGGACGGGTGACTCGCTCTCCCATGCCCTAGCCTGACCCTGCAAAAGGACAGCGCCCTTGTCAGGAAGAAAGCACAGGGCTGGAAGTGAACAGAGGTGACAGCTGAGCATGACAGGGAGATGTGGGGGTTGACACTGTGGAGCCCCGAATCTCGAAGAGTTATGCAGATATATGGTATCTCTGAATAAATTTTTTATTAAATCATATCTCCCTGAGTAGCCCAGATTGCCCTCAAATTCAGTCTTCGTGCTTCAGCCTCTAAGCTATGCACGTCCCTAGCTCAGATAGCCATGGTGTTTCTAGTCAAAAATACCACTAAATAAAACACCTCTTAAGAGACTAGAGCCATGAATGAGTTTTCCAAAGCCATTAAGGTCAAGGAAGGAACACTAAAACTCTTAAAAATCCAATTCCACAGTAGTGACTTCTCAGGATGAAGACCAACCCACTCTCACGATGTCACACACTCCCTGAATCATATACTTCCTGTTACATAATCCCGGAGTATGAAACTTTATGATTCATGTATATTAATTTTGTAAATCATAAGATGCTAGTTGGTTTCTTTTGTGGGGGGGATGGGGCGGGGTGTTTGTTTTGGTTTGGTTTGGTTTGGGTTTGGGTTTTTTTCCAGACGGGCTTTCTCTGTGTAGTCCCTGGCTGTCAATCTGTGAGAGATCTGGGAGGACCCTGGGTGAACAAGCCCTGAGAGGGGTTACATAGTTGTGGTGAGAGGCTGGGACCTTCAAAGGAGCCCCTCCTTTCAGCTCTCCCTCATCCTTTGGCAGGACCACCGGCTGCTTCTCAACCACAGACATGCTCCTCTGCTGAGAAATAATCTTTGCCCTGCTCTCAGAGATTCAAGAAAGGGCAACCATGAGCCCTGCGGACGAGCAGGTGACCCTGCCTAGCCAAAGGCAATGACACTTCGAGAATTAAGGCAAAGACGTCTGTCCTGGTGAGCAGCTGAGCTGATGAAGTACAAACTCAGTGCCACAGAACGTCAACCACAGAAAGAAGCTAATCCAGAAATGCAGATGGAAATAAAAGTACCTGCTAACATGGAGACACTTGTATGTAGCCATTTCTGAGGGCATTGCAGTCATCAGTGACAGAAAACTAAGCCTTCTGTTAAAAGTAACTTCAGCAAATGTGTAAGGTTCTCTGCATCAGGAACCCAAAAAATTAGTTTTGTTTCTTTGTGAAAGAAGGCTTTATAAGAGAAGCAAGTGACAAAGGAGGAATGCTGCTGGAGGCCACTCTACTGTGCCCCACACAATGCCTGACATGAGGTAAGTGCTGGCCACATGCGTGATGGGGTCCGTTGTCACCTGCCTCCTTCTGATCACCCTGCTGGAGTGTGAAGCTCTCTGCACCCTCCTGTGGGGTATAGCTTGATCTCGCTCCCAGAGGAACCTTAACACAACCACCAAACTCATAGCCAGTTATTTTGATAATCAAAACAATTCAAAAGCAATTAAAAATATAGCAAGAAGAAGAGAGAAGCTAGGGAAAATGAAAATAAGCAAAAGTCTTGCCAGGACAATTTCTCAGGATCTTTGAATGTGGTTGACACAGGATTTCTGGGATCGTCAGCCTAGTATGATAAAAACTAGAGTCTATAGCCTTATACAGTTAAGTAGAAGGGAATTTAATTAAAGTTAAATACAGAGATATATAAATATTGAGGCTTCCTATCTTTAAAAAAAATAGGTTGAAAGCAGGAAGTAGGGAATCTAGCCCATCTCAGACAGCAGAAACATTGGCCTTCATAATTATTTAGAGAAAGGAGCATACTACAATATGTACCCACAGAGATATTAATCTCCACAGTAGGGAGGATTCAAGTTTATACAAATGTATAAGTAATTTAGGCCTCGATCTCATGAAGGTCAGGGCAGGGGACAGCAGAAGCACTGTTAATATTTGTTTAGATTGCTTTAATTGCTTTGAACTGTTTTGATTATCAAAATGAGTGTGGTTATGAGTTTGGTGGTTATGTTAAGGTTCCTCTGGGTAAAGGTAAAAGGAACCTCAATGATTTCCAGTTACTGGCTCAAGGACATGCTCGTTTGGGAGAAACACTCTGCATTCGTGTTGACAGGAAAAGAGAATAGGCCCTGGACCCCTTCCAGAGTGTATGGATCAGACGTGGACCTATAAAAGCCAAACTAATCAAACAAGACAGGTCGTGAGATTCATATATTACAGAATGTACAGCTTTGACAAGCCTCATCCTCAGAGATGCTGAACTGACCTGCTT
The DNA here is from genome assembly GCF_021556685.1 of Rattus norvegicus. Lineage (NCBI taxonomy): Eukaryota > Metazoa > Chordata > Mammalia > Rodentia > Muridae > Rattus > Rattus norvegicus. The sequence goes on along the minus strand of NC_141549.1, from coordinate 2,467,913 downwards.
GACCCCGGGCCTCCTGATACTCACCAAAACAGCTTTGGGAATTGCTGCTGATTCCAGATTATCTCACCTCATCCAACCTTTCAAACAGACCCATTCAGAACTTCAGCCAAGCCCTGAGCCCTCTAAGCATACAAGGCTGGATAACAGATGCTAAAGCTAGATTTCTTAAGTTTAACTGATTTTCTAATTTTCCTACCCCTCCCCACCCCTTTAAAAGAATTTCTCATTGCCCCTAATCAGCGGGAAGAAGCCATGGAGGGTTGTTAACCCAATTTCTTAGGTTTGGGTGCCTGGTTTTGGTTATTTTACAAATTAGACAGGTTGTCATCTTGAGGGCTAATTTGGGAATGGTCATAATTTTGAATATGGAGGAAATAGAATAGATTGTTAAATTTTCTTAAAACATTGTATAGCAATAACCTTACATTAGTAGAAATCTTTGTAATTAATATAAAACTGGTTATCTTTTACCTTGGTACAGAATTTATATATTGATATAGAATTAAGGTTTTCACTGGTATGAATCTGCATATTGATATAAAATTTGAAATTAATATTGTTACTCTTAGATAGGCATTGTGCCTATGCAACTCATTTAAGAACAAGGTGGTTAACGCAAGTTAAGAACCAGATGGTAAACTCATGGATAGGTTAGATGCTAATCACAATAGAGTGCTTTCAATTTATTCAAGTAGAAATGGCTAAGAGTAGCTAAGGTTTAACAATTCAAATATACATTACATAGGGAGGTAGTCTTTAAAAACATCCGAAATCCACAGACTGTCATTTAATGTTATTTCCTTCCTAAGGATTATTTAACTAGAGACATGTCCACTCCCTCCCAGCAGTACCCCCTTCATAGTTCCATGAAGATATTATGTATCTTTACTTCCAGGTGAGGTTGCTCATCGTAACAAGGTAGCCACAGGGCAGAAAGTGCCTATTTCATCTACAGAAAAAATCCTGTCCAAAATGGAGACACAATCGCTCTGCCAAGGCAGGGTAAGCAGTCCTTCATCATCCTGCTTTACAAAGGTCTGTCAGATGATCCAGGAGGCTGAAGACTGATGCTCCATTTTGAGGAATGGGGGACTGTCCAGTCAGCTATCTCTGCAATTGTTTAAGTTTGAAATGCCGGTTTGGTGCTTCCTATATATCCAGGTAATATTTAGTCCATACTCAGAATTCTGACAGGGTTGAAGACTAATTATAGCAAACTTAAGTGGTGTAACAGTAAAGATGTGATATAGAGTAGAAAGCATGGTTTTCAGATGTTGTTACAGGCTAAAATGGACACATAGTTCAGGGGTTGAATTGTAACTCTTTACGTTAGGAATGATGGTAGAATACTTTATCTAATTGACAAACATGACAGACTGAATGTTAAATGTATATCATGTCTTGTGGTTATGCTCAATTTAGGTCTGAGAGAAAAGGTGTTTTGTTTTTTTTTAAATTGGACAGAAAAGGTGAGATGTAGGGGGTGGTTCTGATACTTTGATTTAATCAGGAATCTGTGTTTACTGACACTGAAGGTCCTTGACCTCAGTTGTTTTTTTTTTTTTCTTTTTTTTCGGAGCTGGGGACCGAACCCAGGGCCTTTCGCTCGCTAGGCAAGCGCTCTACCACTGAGCTAAATCCCCAACCCTGCCCTCAGTTGGTTTTTGACCTATCAATAAAATTGTCAGTAGCCAATGGCTGAGCATGGGCTGGGGCACTGAGAGTTTGCACAGGTAAGAGACAGGGAGGATCAGGAAGACTAGGAGAGGAAAAGGGGACACAGTAGTGGAGGAGGAGATAAAGCCAATCAGCCATGTAAGTTTTCAGGGCAGGGGAAGGTTTAGGAGTGGCCAGGCATTGAGTTAGCCAAGGGATTTTAGGAATAACTGATGTGTGTGTGTGTGTGTGTGTGTGTGTGTGTGTGTGTGTGTGTGTGTGTGTGTTTGTGTGTGTGTGTGTGTGTGTGTGTGTGTGTGTGTTCTATTCGTGGGTCCAAAATAGTGACCAGCTAGGAACACAAAGCAGTGTAGCAAAAGTAACACGCAACACTCCTGAACACGCAGCCTGATTTCCAGGTTAGCCAGCACTGGCAGACTTACGTTGTTCACAGCTTCTTATGGGTTTTCCTAATTTTACTTCCCCTGGGATTGTGTCTGCTTCATTCATTGCTCTGTCCCTGAGGCTAGATCAGTTACTGACCAGAAGTATTCATCCCTTGAGTGACTGACTGACTGAATGGAGTGGCGAGTGTGTCCTGGTTAGTTTCTTGTCAACTAGACACACGCTAGAACCATTTGGGAAAAAGAAATCTCAGTTGAGAAGATGCCTCCCCCACCAGATTGGCTTGTGGAACATTTTCTTGGATTATGATTGACAGGGGACAGCCCAGCTCACCTGGGTTCTATAAGAAAGCAAGCTGAACAAGCCAGAAAGGGCAAGCAATGTTCCTCCATGGCCTCTGCTTCAATCCCTTACTCCAGGTTCCTGCCTTGACTTCCCTCAGTAACGGGCTACAGCTGTGAGATGAAATTAACCTTTTCTTCCCAAGTCCCTTTTGGTCAGGGTGTTTATCACAGCAATAAGAAACCCTAAGAGGAGGGGCTGGATGGTAGACTGGGTAAGTACACAGAGCACCCCCCAGGTCCCAGGAAGCAGTCCCTTAGACTATAGACTCAAGCCTTTTTTTCCTTCCATTTTACACACAGGCCCTCTATCCATTTCCCTGCACGAATCCACTAACGGCCTCCTCAGTCCACTGGCACCATCACCCCAACACCCAGGGGCATCCGTGAGAATTAACACCAAGGAGCCATTTGAGTTACAGAGATGTCTTTCTTCTCTCTTACCTTACCTCCTGCTCATAGATGATGTTTATTACAAAGCCAAGTAGAAAATATAAACATGATAACCACAATCACAATTTAACCCCTAAACTAAATCTGGCATTCAAGTTAGAAATGGGAGACTGCTGGTATGAATTATGTGGCCCTCAAGTTTATATAATTTTGGGGTCATTTTCAAGGCTAGCCGATTCCATTTAGACAGCAGGTGTCTAGCTTCAGTGAAAGGTTTGGAAAAGTCCAGTAATAAAGGACTGTGTTCCCACCTGTGACCCTGGTGCCATGAGTTACCTTCCCAAGAGGGTGTGGGCTCTTGGGGGGGTCTCTGCTGCCCCCTGCTGGCCTGCTGAAGCCACTCACTTTAGGCACCCTCCTGTATCCTGTCACACTCAGAGTTGGCAAGCCTGTGACCATCTTTCTCAACCACTGTAGTCATGAAAGTTTCTAAGAAACCCCTCTAAACCACCCTGCTCCAGTAACAGCCTAGAAGGGTGCTAAGAACCACCCAGTTTCCTGTCAGAACTCCCACTGAATGTGTGGTACAACCCTGCTACAGCTCGGATGAGAGTAGGGGTGGCTCCGTGTCTCCCTATGCTGAGGTCTCATTCAACAACTGTCCTTGCATACACCTGACCACATGTCTTTAGCTAGCCCATGTGGAAGGAACCAGTGGTGCTTCTTTTTTTCTTTTTTGCATAGAAATTTCATCTAGTGTGTATATATATATATATATATATATATATATATATATATATATATATATCTGGCTTTCCAACATAGATGAGTTTTGTAGACCACCATGTACCAGCCAACCATAGGACAGCCCCAGGCCCATTACCCAGAGACTCCACAACCTTCTGTTTTCCTGTGGCTTTCTTCACGCTCAGATTCCATAATACAATGCTCATACCTTAGACAGGGACCTCTGGAATCACTGCCCTAGATTTTAGACGCTCACAGAAAAGACCCTCTGATTAGTGACTGGTAGACGGGTGGGGACAGAGACAGAAGGAGGGGGATGGGCCCCCTGAAATAACTACTAGTTTGTGGATCTCATGAGGAAACAGTTCTATTAAAATAACTAAACTAGGGCTGGAGAGATGGCTCAGTGGTTAAGAGCACTGGCTGCTCTTCCAGAGGTCCTGAGTTCAAATCCCAGCAACCATATGATGGCTCACAACCATCTGTAATGAGATCTGATGCCCTCTTCTGGTGTGTCTGAAGACAGCTACAGTGTACATATATATATAATAAATAAATAAATCTTTTTTTAAAAAAGGAAAAAATGACTGAATTAAAAGGTAAACAAACACAGGACTGCACCCTGGCAACCCCAGCACCCAGGGGAGAAGGCATGAAGATCATTCTCAGCTACACAGCAAGTTCAAGGCCAGCATAGAATACCTGAAGCCTGGCCTCAAAAAAAGCAGAAAAGGGGCTGGAGAGATGGCTCAGCAATTGGGAGCACTGGTTTCTCTTCCAGAGGACCCTGGTTCAGTTCTCAGCACCCTCGTGGCAGCTCACAACTGTCTGTAGCTTCAGTTCCAGGGAATCCGGTGCCCTCACACAGACACGCATGCAGGCAAAATACCAATGCATATAAAATAAATAAATCTTGGGGTGGGGATTTAGCTCAGTGGTAGAGCACTTGCCTAGCAAGCGCAAGGCCCTGGGTTCGGTCCCCAGCTCCAAAAAAAAAAGAAAAAAGAAAAAGAAATAAATAAATCTTTAAAGAAGTGGGGGGAGAATAGGGCATAACATTGCATAATGAGTCAGCTCAGGAGGGTACATGGTTTGTTTCTTTTTCTGAAGTTATATAGTATTGATGGTGGTAGATTTTTTTCATCCCTTGAGCATTTTCCAAAACAACTATTAGTGGTTATATAAAGCTCATTTTTAGCCACCAACTCAAACTATAACTAAGTGAATACCACTCACTCCTCCACCCAGACTTTTATAGACTTTGAAATGCCAAAGACCTATACAAGAAAGAATAATATTATAGATCAGCCTGGCTCTTAGAATGATCTCAAGATCAAAACACAACCCTAACCCTAACCCTAACCCTAACCCTAACCCTAACCCTAACCCTAACCCTAACCCTAACCCTGGGCAATGCGGTCATCCCTCTGGAGTGCTTGGTGGTCACACAATTGTTGTTCTTCCTCTAATCCCCACCCCATACATACACATCTGCTGTTAGTCTGGGGAATATTGGCACACCCTCCAGATCCCAGATACTCCACAGTTATGAGAAATAACACATACATATACCATGCACACATGTGTGTGTAACATACATGTAGCATGTTATAAATGTTATATGTGTTTATTTGTTATGTTTTGTGTTATATCCGTTATATATGTGCTATGTGTTATATGTATATATACATATATGTGCATATATAGTACATATATAACAATGCACACACATACACACACATATATAATTTTTTTCCCAGTCCTGGCCTGTGAAATCTTTCAAAGGGAAACAAAGGCTGAAGAGCTCTTCCAAATGAGCACGTAGTTTTAAACGAGTGTGGGCATATGCTATTGTTTATTTATATTTATTTTGCTTTGATTTTTTTTTAAAGATTTACTTAATGTGTATGGGCATTTTGCCTGTGTGTATCTATGTGCCTCACACACATGCAATGCTCATGGAGGCCCGATGAAGGCGTCAGAGCCACCGGAGCTGGAGTTACAGATGCCCGTGAGCTGTGGTACAGGGAGAGCAGCAGTGTTGTCGGCTGCTGCGTTTCTCTCTCAGCTTTAGGTTGGTTGGTTGGTTCTTTGTGAGACAGGGTCCTCAGGTATCCCACGCTGTCCACGGGTTTATTATGTACTGCAGCTGACCTTGAACCTCTGGTCATTTCCTCCAGTTCCTCAGGCAAGCAAGCGCCACCACGCTCAGCTTATATATAAGTCTGAGGAAGCTTGGTACTGGTGTAGCTCTGGGGTAGCCTGGACAACAAAACCATCTGCAATGGGCTGGCCAGTAGTCTCCTTACATCTGCTGCCCCGTGCTGAGTCCCTGTCACCTTGGCTAGGCATGTGGGTGGGCAGCAGAATTCAGAGCCAGCTACAAGGCAAAGACAGAAGAGAAAGCTGTGTTCCAAGAGAACACAAAGATGGGTCCCCAGGTGACCAGCAACTCTAAGAGCAGTCTGGGGACCCCCCCCACGTTGTAATCACAGTCACCTCACACACATTTATTTGCCTGGCATCTCCCAGGGGCTGCCTGGTGTGAGCAAGCCACGCATACTCAGGTGTTAGGGGGACTTTAGGCTGGAGAAGCCACTAGCATTCTGCTGAGCTAGCGAGGCTCCCTAGGAAGTTTTGGTTCAGTGAACAGGATGGAGACAAGCCTCTGAAGGTACTGTTTCCTCAAGGCAGCTCAAGGAAGTATCAACTATCAAGTACCTCAATGTCACAGACTCGGTTAGAGCCTCAGGCTCTGCTGGAGTTGACTTATGAACTGACGGAGGCAGAGCAGTTAAGTCTAAGAGGGATGAGCAGAAACTGTCTGAGAAAGAAAGACGAGCCTCTGTATCTCCACACGCATGTGCTCTTTTGTTTCCAGCATTTTAAAGGCTCTTAAACAGGTCAGGACGAGCTGGTGAGGACCAGGCAGAAACCAGCCTGGGCTCTGAACTGCCTTCATCCTCCTCGACCTCACAGAACCCTAAAGCCAATCCACCTCAATCACTTTAAAGAGCCTGTATCCTCCAGTCCTAACCTTCTAGCTGAGAGGGCTGCAGCTCCCCACACAGGACCCCCTCTCTTCCCTCCTTTTGTCTGATACCTCTCTCTCAATACACCCCAAGGCCCCACTCGGGCCAGTACCCAAGGAGCTGCCTCTTCCCCCAACCCTGCCATGGCACCACAAGACCCTTCTACCATCTTCTATGCACTCACTGGAAGGACGCTGGTCTTCTACCTGAGGAGGACAGAGCCTGCTACACTGGTGCTCTCTGTCCCCAGCTCCTAGTGCAGCACCAAGACCTAGAGGCAAGAGGAGGCAGAAAACATTTCCCCAGCCTCAGTTTCTGTCAACTTTTCAGTCGCCCTGTGTAGGTCTTGTCTGCTGGACTGGACTCTGAGGCCCTGAAAGAGTGAGGAGATTGTAGTCTAGTGCTGTAGACAACTTATTTCCATTTCAACGTGCATTTACACACAAATGTAACACAGAAAGCAATGGTCTAAGGAAGTTGTTTGAGTTCAGAAAAATATCAGAAAAAAACACATAAATAAAAGCCAGTAAGCGCATACTAAATATTAACAGAGCAGCCCTTTCCCAGAACTTTCTCAGGAGAAACCAATTTAAGCCCAATTGTCTGGCACACATAATAGATTATATCTGGGAAGACATAAAAGCAAAGCAGAAGGCCATATCCAGATTCGGGGTACGCAAACCAGTTCTATGTTCTGATATCCAACAAGAATAAACATATCTCAAGTCAATGTTTGTCACCTGAGGCATGAAAGCACAGCCTTGGACAATCCAGGGAACAAAATGCACTGAGGTAAAAGGCTCTCTCTTTGGCCCTCTCTCTTTTTTTCTGGAGCCCCTCTCACAGACCCCCAAGGTGCTGCTCCCCATGGTCACCCTTTTGACAATGCTGCAACAAGTCAGCAGCTCTATAAACTGGAGTTAAGCCAAATGCTGAGCTGACGTCAGCATTTCTTCTCTCTTTGCTGTGAGCCTGGACTGAATTTCGTTTCATTAATTAACCTATTTTTCCCCACTCGAGTTTGTTTGTTTCATTTGTTTTGGGCCAGGGTCTTACTCTGTAGCTGGGAATGGTTGAAGTCTCCTGGTAATTTTGTACAACTTTCCCTAGTTCTGGGGTTGTAGATGTGAAACAGTACATCTGGCTTAACTTACTTTATTTCTAGTTATCTAGTTCATTATTTTGGCTCTGTGATTTGTTTCTTTGTTTCATTTCTTAAGAAGCAGGGTCTCATCTACTCTGGGCTGACCTCAAACTCACTACGCAAAGACCGTTTTAAACTTCGGTCTTCCTGCTAAGGTTACAGGTGTGCACAGACACCCCCACTTTTTACGCAGGGCCAGAGCTAGAGGAAGGGCTGTGGGCAAGCACCCACCAACTGAGCTGCAGCTTTCATCCTGAACTTGCTTTTTAAATTTTCCTTGTGCTCAGTAAAATTCACTCTTTGGGTGTGAGCGTGTGAGTGTTGGTAGACCTTGTGGGTGTATGCCTGCCAGCACAACAGAACCACCAAACAGCCCTTCCAAGAAGCCCCTCCTCAGCCCCCTCCTCCTCAGCCCGACTCTGGGCAACTCCTGATGCTTCCTATTTTCTATCATTTTGACTTTTCCAGTGTGTCACATCCACAGAATTCCACAGACCTCAGCCTTCCATATTTGCCTGACTTTCTTCACACAGCAGGGCACAGGAGACACATCCTTGCTGCTACGTGTACCTGTGCCTCAGTACTCTCTCCTCTCCTCCCCAGAGAGGAAACTGCTCATTGGGGGCAAGGCCATCGAAAGTTAACAGCAGACACACCACCTTCTACTCCCCAGTGACTTAGTCACCGGCTTCTAGGACCCACTTCTAACTAGAGATGTCAAGATGAAGCAGGGAGCAAGGCTATCTTCCTGGCAGGGTCTGTAATCAGAACCCCTGGGATCCTATGGGCCTGCCTCCACTCGGCCTCCTATGGAGCTGCTTGCAAAATGGCTGTCAGTACTCTAGTTCTCTCTGGAAGGATCCGGGAACTTGAGAATGGGCCTGTGCTTAAGATCCCTAGAGTGGAGGCAGTCGGTCCAGCAAACAGGAACTGAGATTCACAGCTGAGATCAATGTGATCTCCCCGACTTGGCTAGGTGACAAATCAAGGATCCACATGACAGAATGACCAGGACCACAGCCTTGGGGAGAGCTGTAACTGGGGACAGTTAGGAAGAAACCAGCAAATATTCAGAAATGTTGTCAAGAGGGCTGGGTCAAGGCCAGACCCTGTACTGGAAGCCCATGATGACTGAACAAAGCTCTCACGGCTGCTCTGCCTACAGAGAGATTTGATAACCAAGGTGGCCCTGACAGGGAAGGCCCTGGATGGCAGGGAGGATAGAGTAGGGGGGAAGAATGGGTAGAAGAGACAGTGCACTCTCATGAGGGCTGGGAAAGAAAATGAAAGGGAAATACAATGGTTACAGAAATCACAATCTTAAAAATACCAAGAAGCCCGGCCACTCATAGATTTCCCATGCCCCAGTGGACAATCCAGCACCCATGTGCCCATGGGTAGTGTTAATCAGACTCAGTGGACTGACAAACAAACAAATTTAAAAGGAGGGCATGACCTTGGGAGGGAAATCTGATGGGGGTCCTGTTAAGAGCTTTGGAGGGTAGATATGTTAGAATATGTCCCAGGTAATTGGTATTGCAACTCTAGGTGACTTCTGTGAGTATCACCACACACACACACACACACACACACACACACACACACACACACACACACACACACAGAGCGACAACCAGCAGGTGAAGAAGCTGGAGCACACAGAATAATAAGTGTGAATCAGAGGGTCAAAGATGAGCCCGGGCTCCCACGACAGAGCCAGTGCTCCACTGAGACAGTGCCACCATGCTGCAGAAGACTCTCCTCTCCAGCAGCAGAGCTTTTGTGAGAGGCAGGAACAGGTGATGCCATAGAGGGTCATTTCTACACTGTCCCTCACCAGATGGGTAAGCATGCTTGTAGTAAGTTTATCCCATTTTCCAAGGGCTAGTAAACTCCTGCTCATAAAAACCATGGAGACGGGGCTGGAGAGGTGGCTCAGCGGTCAAGAGCACCGACTGCTCTTCCAGAGGTCCTGAGTTCAATTCCCAGCAACCACATGGTGGCTCACAACCATCTGTAATGGGATCTGATGCCCTCTTCTGGTGTTTCTGAAGACAGTTACGGTGTACCCACACACATGAAATAAATAAATAAATCTTTAAAAAAAAAAAAAAAAAAACAGCCATGGAGAGGACGGCAAGGTGTCTCAGTGGGTAAAGGAGCTTGTTGCTATGCCAGACAACCAGGGTTTGATCCCAGGCCCAACATGGTGGAAGGGGAGAATTAACTCCTGCAGGTTTTCCCCTGACCTCCATATCCTTCCCCATGAATGTAACTTTTTTTTAAAAGCTTTTAAGTACCTAAAATAATGCCCATCGTGCATGCGACACAATAGATATTACCCATCAAAACTATCAATAGCACTGGTAGGACGGGAATAACCCACTCGATGGAATTGAAATGTCCCCTTGAGAAGCACAGTGTTCTGAATGTCCGAGCTCCTGGGCACGTGCATTCTCTAGTTACTGTAACTGCCTTTTGATTTCTGTACAACTGAGGGGCGGGGGCAGATCCTGTCCAGTGGAAGTGTTTGGTTTGAGAGGTCAACTCTTCTGGAGTCCAGCATTAATTAATCCGTGTTTGTGTAAGAGCACACACCCATCTGGCCAAAGGAACACTGGAGAACGCACTCCTTTCGGGACTTTGCTGGGCAGACCCGGGTGTTATAATAACAAAGTCGCTGAAGCTTTAATGGGGAAAGGCCTCTCCTGGAGAACTCAGTGTTCCACTGGAAATAGCTGGATGTGAATCTTTTCAGGGGCTGAGGGTTGGAAAGAGCACGGCTCCAACCTCCTCAAGGACAAAGCGAAGACAAACCACATGGAGTGTGGGTGCACAGTGCCCTCTGGTGGCCACCTTCAGAAATGCCAGGAGGAGCCTCGTCCCTTTGCAGGGACTGGGCCACCAATCTAAACCGCATATCAGGGGCTGGAGAGATGGCTCAGCAGTTAAGAGCACCGACTGCTCTTCTCAAGGTCCTGAGTTCAATTCCCAGCAACCACATGGTGGCTCACAACCATCTGTAATGGGGTTGGGTGTGTCTGAAGACAGCTACAGTGTGCTTATATACATTAAGTAAATAAATAAATCTTTAAAAAAAATATTAAACCGCATATCAGATCTTTGGTATTCCTCATCCCATTTTGTGTTGGGGATCAAACCCAGGGCCTTGTACATGGTAAGTGAGTGCAATATCACTGAGTCCTTTCAAGCAAACACTGTAATTGAGATGTGGCAAGACAAATGGGCAAAGACACTTGACCCTGACAACTGGAGTCAGATCCTGGCCACACATGGCACAAAGAAAGAAGTGACTCTCAGAAGCTGTCCTCTGATGCACACACACACACACACACACACACACACACACACACACACATGCACACACACGCACACATGCACACACACACTCACACATATGCACACACGCACACACATATACTTACACATATACTCACACACACAATGTGTGTTTTAAAATTTTAAGTAAACAAAATAAAACAGGAACTGAAAACTAAAAGGTTTCATTTCTCAACAGAAGAACTGATAGGAAAAGATTACATTTGTCCTTTCCTTGGGAGGTTTTCTTGCTGCTGCTGGTATTCTTGTTTTCTGGCACACTTGAATGTCATCTACGAATGAATGCCCCTATGAGTGCTGAAGCACCAGATACACAAAGGATTCCGGCTGCTTGTGCTCTCTGAGTGTCCAAAGGCCCAGAGTGTCCCAACACCATCTTAAGAGACTGTCCTCATGGCTACTAGACTCTTAACATTACGAATCACACCCTAAGTCCAATCTGCTTTTTCCTTCCAGAAAGCCCTAGCAGGTTTGGGCCAGGGACATTGGCCAGTGGCTGAGGAGACAAGTTGGGGTCAGACTCAGGAGGTATTGACTGGCCTGTTCTGGAATCTTCCAGTTTCCTACCTTTCCCACAATATGTTTGTGTCCTAGTCAGTTTCTTCTCCCTGAGGTAAAGTCTGAACTCATCATTCTCCGTGACTCCAAAGGAGTTAGTTAGGTGGGTGGAGGTGGGGGATGTAGCAAGGATCCAGGAAGAAAATGAAAGCCAGGGTAGAAGAAGAATCCTATGGGCAAAATAGATGGGAAGGGGATTTGAGTGGAGCCGGGGCAGCTTCAGGCAGCTAAGGATCCAGAACTGAAGATTGCTACTGTGTATAAATAATGTCTTGGGTTATTGTTAGAGAGCCACAGTACAGGGTAGAAAGACCATCCATGGCTAACGTGCACTTCAAATCTCCAAATATATCAAAGTCACACACGGGACTGTGGTGTTTTTATAGGTAGGGAAATCAGGGCTGAGAGAGGGCCTGTCCCTTGCTAAGGGTCCCTCAGCTCACCGAATCCCAAATACATCGGGCTGACGCCCAGCCCTGTTCTGGGATGCTCAGGGAGGAGGGAGGAGGCTAAGATGGCCCTGGAGACCAGCTCACGTGACAAAGCAGTGTGTAAACATTGCCAGAAACAACAGCTCCTTTCCTTCCCCACTCTTTGCCCTAATCACTGAGCCCCCTTTGCTCTTAAGCCCCACTTCCTGTTTGATAACCCCATTCCCATCGCTGGATTTCCACACAGCGATGGCTGCCCTTCTGCTCACGGCCAGTCCTGACCCCGAATCTGCTGATGTGATGGCTAGGTCTGCACTTCCTCATAGAAGGCTTTTCCTGGAATTACACTCTAGCCATCAACCCCAGGGGCTCAGCCTTTTCTCCATCCCCACCGGCCCCAACTTTGTGCCAGGTACTTTACTTGGCTCTCAGGATATAAAGCCACTTAGAAAATAAAACAGAACTTTAGTCATCTACAGTATGAACCAACTTCAAGGGAAGGTGACTATAGTTAGCATGTCAACTTTTAGAATTGTCTGGGAAGAAGGTCTCAGTGAGAGACCTAGAATGAGGCTGGCCTACCTGTGGGAGATTCTCTTGATTGTGTTAAACGAGATGGGAAGACCCGCCTACTATGGGTGGCACCATTCCCTAGGTGGGGAATTCAAGCCGAGCACTGGTGTGTATGCACCAACTCACTGCCCTCTGTTTGACTATGGATGTAACATGACCAGTGCTCCAAGTACCTGCCACCTTCACTTCCCTATATTAATGGCCAGGAACTTAGAATTGGGAGCCAAATAAACCCTCCGCCCTTTAAGGCGCCCTTTAAGGTGCGCCCTTTAAGAGTGTTACAGCAACAGGAAACAGCACTAAGAATAACTTTGGTTGATTCATTATTTGCTTTTGGTTTGGTCCCAGACTCTGCACAGTTAGGCTATCAACTTACACAACAAAATAATCTTTCAGGCCTAGTCTTAAAGATTAGTTTTATTGTCCTAAATGAAACTAGCATGTTTTATATCCAAGTTTGTATTTAATCCAGTCTTCCCTTTTTTGTAGCATCTTCCATGATTTTATATGTGTGTATGTATATATGCATGTATGTATATATGTATATTTTATATATGATACAAACATACATAAATATTATGTGTATGTCTCTGTGTGTGTGTGTCTATGTCTCTGTGTATCCGTGTTCATTCCTTGGTCATCCTTAAAATAAGATTCTCATCCTCACCCTGTTACTTCTCTTACTGAGTTAGTACTTTTTTAACCCAGGTTAAGTGTATATACTTGTTCAACAGAGCAATAAAATGAATCTTCACATGACACCATTGAAACCTAAATCACTCCAAGGATGGAGAAAGGCACCTCAGCCTGAAATAGCACGTGCAAACATCCTGTGGCAGCAAGTGTGACATCTGGAGAAAGGGTTGGGTCATACAACCTTGGGTACCTACACCGGGGCTTTTACAGCAGCTACTGTGCCAACACCACACCATGATTATGAATGCAAGTCCCCCCATCTGCCCCAGCCACATTCAGCAGCTGTGTCCTACCAAACAGATTTGGCCTCATGGGGTAGGTAAGACTGTGGCACTCAGATAATGGGGCCGCAATTCCATGTCTACCAATGACAAGGGAAGGCATGGTAAGCAGGCAACATAACCAGGGATTCCGTCAGGACAAAAGGAACTCACCGGTTCTGGTATGTGCGTGGCTTTATGATGGACCCTGACCGGAAGGGACCCAAAAGAGTTACTTACAGGAAACATTCAAAACACCACCTGCCTAGCAAAACTGATGCCTGCCTATTGAAAACTGACATCTATCTAAGGACACTGAAATCCACTTATTGAAATTGATGGCTGTCAATCTTTTGTGTTTCATTTGCTTTTAAAAGTCTAGTTGTCGAAAACAAGTGTTTCTCTGATTTTCCACAAAGGGCAAAGAGCTCCAGAGGCCACCTCACCTCTCTCCCTCACAAGGAAGCCACACTTTTCCCATATCAAATGTCTTAACTCTCTCGGGACAGGTAGGGATGCAACAGAGACAGGTAATTTCCCCTCCCTTCCTCTTTGGATGTAAAACAATGAACATGATATTTCAATACTACTCTTGTCACCAGCCCAGGACCAAAGAGAGGAGATGCACTACAAATAATGACTGGGGAGGGAGGGGCAATGCCCACTCTCTGCTTAGGGCTGAGAAAGCTGGGGCACTGCTCATCAGAGTAGTGGCAGATGCTAAAACGTAAAACGAAAGTACCAGAAAAGGGCAGAATTCATCTCGACCTGCTTTGGATGCATGGCTTCCCCTCTGGGAACGGACTGGATGGCCAATGCGTGATCAAGCACTGTGGTACCTCTTCTTAGGAAGTTAGCCCTGAGGAGTCTCCCAGTGGTGAATCCAAAGTTGGTATTCAAGAGACGGCCACCAGGGGGCAGGAGAGAGTAAAATGTCATACTGTGGCTTTTGAATTTGAATTTGAGAGAAACTCAAAAGGTATGATTAAACACATCGGCCTCCAGATAAACTGGTTAAAAGCCAACATATCTGAGCCTCCTTTGGTCCAGGCACTGAAGACTCTCTCTTTTTTCTAAATGGAAACGGGTCATGCAGACTAGCTAACATTGATTTTTATCAATCATTAACCACCTCCCACACCTGCAGACAAGCAATTCTGCAACTGAGTTACCAGAGGATAGGGCTCAGCTCCTCCTCCATCTACATCACTCCCCCTTGTCCCCAGTTCACAGACCTACAAATAGGGGGTGTGGATCATCTGTGCCATCCGACCGTGGGGCTCCAGCCTCCACAGAGACCTGCCCTCCCATCTGCTTTTCTTCAAACTCCCTCCCTCCTCCCCTATGACCCAGTCCCCCAATCTAGCAGCTTCTGGTCCTCAGCTTTAGCCACGCCTCTCCCTCACTCCTATACCCCACTGCACACCTCCACAGTACTGGGATCTGTGTAGTTCTGAAGTTCCTATACCGGAGAGCAGTCCCCACAGTGGGGATGTCAGGGATGAAGCCTCAGAGAGGCCACCAGGACACAAGACAGCTCCCTTAAAAGACAGATTCGTGCCCTTACGAAACAGACCCCTGAGAGCTGCCTTCCTTCCCCAGCATGGGAGGTTACAAGAAGGCAGGAAATGGTGCCTCCAGATGGCAAAAGGTGTACCTTTGAAGGAAATACAAGCGTCATGGTGCATGCCTGCAGCTTCAACACGTAAGTCTGAGGAGGGAGGGCCAAGCGCTTGAGGTCAGCCTGGGCTATAGTAGGCAGCTTAAAGATGGGCAGCCTGGGCTGTAATAGAAAGGCAAAGGCAAAGATGGGAAAAGGTTGCTCCTACAACTTGGGGGAGGGACAGGGCAAAAAGGTCTGCCCTGCAGAGCTCCAGACAGGGCTGGCCCCACACAGCTAACCCAGGCAGGACCACAGGAACTCAGAGTCCGTAAGCTTTCACCACATCCCCAGACGCCCCTGGCTGATTCAACAGAGAGGCAGCATGGGGTGGAAGGAGGGAGGGCCCTCCTCCCTACAGCCCCACTGTTTCCCCTTGGGGTTATCAGAAGATCAGAGGGTTTTACATGTTCAGTGTCCCAGGGTCCCTGAGTTCCAACTTTAAAATTCCATGGTAACACAGGGGCCTATAAAACACCCATGTGTGGTGACACATACCTGCCACATCAGCACTCGGGAGGCTGAGATGGGAAGGGCTTGGTTTGGGCCAACCTGGGCTACACCAGTCTCAAAACAAGAACCAGACAGAGACAGAGACAGACAGGGGCAGGGACAGGTAGAGGGGTAAGGGAAGGAAAGAGGGAGGGAAAGAGAGGGGGGAGGGAGATGAGGGGGGAGGGGAAGGGAGGGGAAGGGAGGGGAGGAGAGTCCACAATTCCAAAAACATCATAATCCTTGTGAAACTGTACCAGAGGGAGGGGAGCTGTGTGAACACTTTTCCAGCCCCAGCTTCCTCAAGCTCAGCCTGAGAAGGAAGAAAATAAGTGAACCTTGGTGTTCTGACGCTAGAGGGCACACGGCATGGTTCAGTTACTGACTGATCAGTAACACTGCAAGCCACTGCTGCCTTCTGCAGATTCCCCAGTCAGCAGAGGCTTTATAAACAGTCAAACAACCACCCTTCCTGTGAGCCACATCACAGAAGGGGCCACTCAGCACACAGTCAAGAGCTCACGCCAGCGAGACGGACCGAGTCTGGCAAGGATGCCTTGGCACTGACACCTGGTACTGTTCAGTATTTACAAACATTAACCCTCACTGAGAGCTACCTCTTCTGACCCCACCAGCCAGGACACCGGCTTAACGTGGTCAAGTGCTGCTCTCCTGGCCTTGGAAACCCAGAGGAAGTAAACAAGTCTATGCCCAGGGATCTTGGGGGCCACAACCAAGCTTCAGCCAGAGAGCTGTTGGTGTTTTCTTGGTCTGGATTTTAGTTGAGAATGTCTCCAGGAACAGGCGCTTAAATGACCTTCAACTTTCTACATGTAGTAGAAATGGCCATCTGGAAGCCCAGGGGGAGCTACGTCCCCTTGGTGTGCAGAGTCCTCTCTGCCTCAGTGGACAGCAGGGTAGAGAACCCACAGCGAACATCAAGGGCACTTGTGGGGGAGACCCCAAACTCTGGTGACAGCAATCTGAGTTCTCCCGACTGAAGTGTCATGCTCCCAAGCACAGATCATTCCTGACCAGTTATCAAATCACTGTAAAAACACACAGCTAAGGAACACCGCGTCTGTCCTAGCTTCATTTCTGCAGCTGCCATAAAACATCCTAATGATGCAACTTAGGGGAGGACAGGTTTATTTCGGCCCACAGCTCCAGGTTACAGATCACCGCAGCAGGAACTCAACTCAACAGCGAATCACAGAGCAGAGAAATGAACGTGTGTGTGTGTGTGTGTGTGTGTGTGTGTGTGTGTGTGTGTGTGTGTGTGTTTCCTATTCAGATCGCTTCCTCCACCCAGTGCAGCAGTCAAACACAGGGAATGGAGCCGCCCACAGTGGGCTGGGCTGGGTCTTTCCTCTTCAATTATTATAGGCAAGACCATCCCCCGCAAACATGCTAACATGATCTAGACAATCCCTCAGTGAGACCCTTCCCAGGTGATCCTAGGCAGTGTCAAGAGTTGACAATTAAAACCAATCCATCACATAATCTCACTGGGAGCACACACCCCTGTGATAAGAAGGAAAAACATTTAAATGCTTTCTAATGATGTTATCCTTCCATTAGTTAGAAACACCAAGCCTTTGCTTTCTCTAATGTCTTTATACACATGTGTGCTCATCAGGTACTAGACTAAAACCAAGGTCTTACGCACATTATACAAGTGCACAAGCTTTATCTCCAGCCCCTAAACCCCAACTCTTCACTGAAGAGAAGGTAATAGCATGTAATTATTACAACGAAAAGAGCACTATCTACCGACAGCTTAACCCCTAGTGAACATGCTTCATTTTGCTCCAGGGGCTTGAATCCTGATTCTAATACATTAGCTATGTGACCTTGGGTAAATGACTTAACCATCCCAGCCTTGCTTCCTAGGCCATAAAGGACAATTCACAGCAATGTCCGAATCATAAGGTAGCTGTGAGATAAGGAGAGAAGTTGTCACATGTTCCCATTGCCTGGTGTGTGGTAAGTAGATGCAAGATATTACCCAGATGGTTATAATGTTATTATCAAGAACAAAGAAAGCACCCCGTGTTTCTTTAGCAATGACTTCTGGAGGGACAGCATCCACCACAGAGTACCTTTGTTAAAGAGGACACTGTGCACACAGTCTACATGCATCAGGTTCCACAAAAGATAGGCCTTGCCAGGAGGTGGTGGGCACACACCTTTAATTCCACCCAGCACATGGAAAGCAGAGACAGGTGGAGCTGTGAGTTTGAGGCTACCCTCCTTGGTCTAGCAGATCAACCAGGACAGCCAGGGCTACACAGAAAAACCTTATCTTGAAAAAACAAAACAAAACAAAAACAAAAACAAAAACAAACAAACAAAAAAAACAAAACAAAAAAAGCTGGGCCTTCCCTGAGTCTAGGGACAAGCACCCACAGCACGCACTCCTTCCCACACCTCTCTCAGTGCAGCAGTGCTCCTTGGTATTTTCACAGTCAAGACCCCTCCTATGCAAGCGTGAGCACTTCTAGCCACGCACGTAAACTGAAAGAGATTCCGGAGGGCTGGCCCCCTTGTCCTTGCTGGAACATGGACATGAGGGAAGGAGGTAAACAGCCATAGAAGATACAAAAGGACAAAGTTTGTCACAGAGAGGGCAGAATGTGGGGACAGGTTGAAAGGCAGATATTAGGGTATTAACTATACAACTTTCTTCCTACTCTTCAATACGACATATGCATCATTCTACAAAGGAAAAGAAAAAAACTCTCTCCCCAAAATACGGCTTAAGTCTTATCTTAAATCCTAAAACTCAAAGTCAGAGTCATCTTTAACTCAGGGTTTTCTTTCCTAAGCATAAGCATTCAATGTATGCCAGCATCTTCTGAGAGCTCTTTAAGATAAACCAATGAGTAGCCCACACATTTAATCCCAGCACTCAAGAGGCAGAGGCAGGCTGATCTCTAGGAATTCAAGGTTTATCTTGGGCATATAGTAAGTTCCAGGCCAGCCAAGGCTACACGGTGAAACCCTAACTCAATAAAGAGAGAAAGAGAAGGGGGAGGGAGAGAGCGATGAAGGGAAGGGGGAGGAGGTGGGATTAAAGATAATGGTCACAAGATGCTGAGGGTGTTATTCTAGGCCCCTCATACATAGCACTGCAGTTGAACCTCTTAAGGAAGGTTCATCCTATTAGGCAGCGAGACTCCTCGACAGCTAGTAGCTAGGCAGGCACAATGCTAAGAGAGTGGCAGGGCCAGGATTTAAACTGACAACCCCCAGCCCCACCCTCAGCATCGGAGACTGTGAGCCTAATACTGCCGGGAACATGCTACAGTACAGGAGGGAATGATGGCCACAACAGGTGTGCACTATTCACAGAACATGTGACTTCTGCCTTGCCTGGAAAAGGAATGTTACTGATGAAATAGTAAGGATCTCAAGATGGGGAAAGGACCTTGCATCTGCTGGATGGGACCTGGGGGGATCACAGAGACTGACTGAAGTAGCAAGAGTAGCAGCAGAAGTGTGGCCATGGACACTGAGCAAACCTGGTGCTTGGAAGAGACCTCTGGCCTTGGAGAGTGGGACCTACAGAGGCTGGAACACGCAAGACCGTGGTGGACACACCCTGGAGCCTCCAGCAGGGACCAAGTTTGCTCACATCTGGATCAGCCCCCACAGCTGACTGCAGACTGCTCAACTCCAGAACTGTGCAAGCAGCAGCACATGTTTAAGCCACGGTCTGGCCATTTGCCACGGAAGCCCTGGAAACAGAACTGTTGTTGCCAACAGCCCAAGTCCTCACCCTCCATAGCTTGTTAGTCCTGGGAGGGGGACTGTCTGCTTCCACAGATCACAAAAGGGCCCTCACAGTCTGCTGGGGAACCTGAAGAAAGGTGCTTAACTGTCCCAGCAGAACACCATTGTCAACATCAGTCTATAAAGTCCAAGGAGACAGTGATAGACTGGGGCCGCTTACTAACGGGTTTCTCAACACACTGGCTTTCTAAGGGATCCACCCTGATAATGTTTCCTCACGTGTAAGGGACAAGACCCTTTGTAAGGGAAGGGGCAACACCCTCCAAGCTTCCTTCCTGGAATATCGTGGTATCCGGATTGACCAGTGGGTTCCTCCCAGGCCCTTCAGATGGGCCCTGTGCCTCAGACAGCTGATGCCTGACATTTCCCCTGGCCATAGCCAGGCTCACACACAGATGACCATGGGAGGAAACAGTGTGTTCAGCCTACAGATCCTCGTTTGGGTCAAATGGCTCCAGCATGCACCAGACACTGATAAAGTACAGGACAACCTCACTACAATCCACAGACCCAGGCAAGCACTAAAGAGGTATCAACACAGGTTATGAGGTTATGGTGGGGTTCCTGAAACCCTTGAAATAAATGAACGAGAATACCACGAGGACATTTACAAGATATTTCCCTAAAAACTGGTCCTGCTTCTGGGCATGTACCCAAACGATGCTCCACTATCCATAAACCGGAAACAACCTAGATGTCCCTCAATTGAAGAATGGGTAAAGAAAATGTGGTTCATATACACAATGGAATACTATACAGCCACTGAAAACAAGGGCATCATGAGTTTTGCAGGCAAATGAATGGAACTAGAAAATAACATCCGGAGTGAGGTTAACCCAGACTCAAAAGGATACGCATGGTGTGTTCTCACTAATAAGTGGATGTTAGGGCTGGAGAGATGGCTCAGTGAGTAAGAGCACCGACTGCTCTTCCAGAGGTCCTGAGTTCAAATCCCAGCAACAACGTGGTGGCTCACAACCATCTGTAATGAGATCTGATGCCCTCTTCTGTTGTTTCTGAAGACAGCTACAGTGTACTCGTACACATAAAATAAACAATAATTTTTTTAAAGTGGATATTAGCCAAAAAGTACAAGACAACCTCACTACAATCCACAGACCCAAGGAAGCCAAATAACAAGGAGGACTCAAGAGAGGGTGGTTGAATCTTTCTTGGATATCAGAGGTAGAGGGAAGGATCTGGATAGAAGAGGGGATGAGGAAGAGAGTGGGGTGGAGGGGGTGCATCATATGTAAGGAGAACAGTGGGGAGAGAGAAGGGAGAGGTAAGAGGGATCTCTAGAATGTGCCAAAGACCTGAGATGGGGTAGGCCCCAGAGGGTCTATGGGCCACTCTAGCTGAGACTCGTGGGGGAATATGGATCCTGAAGAGGTCACTTCCTGTTGCCAGGCAGGACTCCCAGGGGAGGGATAAGGACAGCAACCCACCCACAAAGCCTTCCGCCCAAAACGTGTCCTGCTACAGAGCAGAGATGGAGGAAATGAATGTTCAACCAAGGACTGCCCCAAACTGAGACCCATCCCATGGGCGAGACCCAATCCCTGACACTGTTAATGATCCTCCGTTATGCTTGCAGACAGGAGCCCAGCGTAACTGTCCTCCGAGAAGGCTCCACCCAGCAGCCGATGGAAGAAGATGCAGACACTCACACCTAAACACTAGATGGAGCTTGGGGAAGGACCAGGGGATTCAAAGAGGACAGGAACTCCACAGGAAGACCAACAGAGTCAACTAACCCGAACCCTTGGGGCTCCCAAAGACTGATCACCAACCAAAGAGTGAGCAAGGACTGGACCTAGGCCTCCTCCCTGCACACATGTAGCAGATAAGCAGCCTTGTCTTCATGCAGATACCCCATCAACTGGAGTGGGGGCTCTCCCTGAACCTGTTGCTTTCCTGCCTGTGGATCCCGTGCCCCTACGTGGACAGCCTTGGCTGGCCTCAAAGGGAGAAGATACACGTAGTCCTTTAGCAACTGGATCTGCAGGGGGGTAGGGAGGACACCTAGATGGGGGCTTCCCCTGTTCAAAGAGAAGGGGAAGGTGGACCGGGGAGAGGACTTACATAAGGGGTACTGGGAGGAGAGGGGGTATATATTTGGATGTAAAGCAAATAAATCAATTAATTGTTTAAAAAAACCGAATTCTGGTGATATATTCCTAGAATTCCAGCTTGGGGGAGGCTGAGGCAAGAAGATCATGCAATGGGGCATATTACGGACATCTTGTCTCAACAACCACCACAAGGTTTTCTTAAAAATCTAAGAGGAAGCCCAGACTTTTCTGAAACAAGAGACCTCCAAGCCAAAAGTCTAAGCTACGCTATTGAGGAGAAGTGATTGCTTCTGGTGTGCACCTCATCTATAAAACACACCCAGCTTCAGCCTTCGGGAGGTGGGGACACTCAGTACACATGGGTGACAGCAAGCACTTACTGCGGACTGACTTGTCACTGTAACAATCCCGTGTCGGAGCTACTGATGTCAATCCCATCTGACAGATGAGAAAACTGAGGCATGGGATGTTAAGTAGCTTGGCCCAATCTTGGACAGGAAGTAGTGTGGCAGAATGAGGACCCAACACAGACAATCTCAGCAGCAGAAACAGTTGTCTCTGTTACACTATCTGTCTCTATCCTACACTGTCATTAGCTCCAGCATTCCACCTGTGCTTGATGCCCTGTCAGCTAAACCCAGTCTGGCAGCCTAGAGCGAGACTGCAAACCAGATACTTGAAGGAGCCAGGGCATCAACTCCATACCGACATGGGAAAGGAAGAGAATCATGTTTGCAGGAGACCCAACACAGGGTCTCTGGGCACATGGGGAGAAGGCTATAGTCTCTGGAACAAAAGTACTCTCGGGTTTGCCAAAAAGGAGTCATCTATGTAATAGGTCTTCTTTGACACAACCCCTATCAGGAGGGACTACTGTACAACACAGGGCCTTCAGACCAAGAATGATCTCACCTGTAATTCTGCACACCCCAAAGTTGATTTCCCTTATAGTTGCAGGATAAGCTATCGCTCACATCTAAGGACAGTAGGAACTGTTTGCTGAATGAATCCTGAATACATGAAACATCTTTATACAGAAGCTGCTACTTCCTCGGGTTGCCTGAGCCACTATATGTGTGTGTGTGTGTGTGTGTGTGTGTGTGTGTGTGTGTGTGTGTGTGTGTGTGTGTGTGTGTGTGTACTGTAGCCAGCCCAGCCCAGCCCACACAGTAGACTCTAACGTATTAGAGTAACTCTAACGGTTGGAGTAATGTGAGAGGCAACCACCGAGGAGCCAAGTTAAGCCGCACCTGCCGTGGGGGAAACTCTCAGCTGTTTGTGTCCAGAACCAAGAAGAGGCTGTCCACAGAAGCTCTGCATCCAGACAGAGGTCACTTGTTCTAAGACAACCCATCCGAAACGCCTAATGGCCTCCCTAGAAGAATCCCCACACCTCCGACCACCAGACAGAGAACTCATTACGCGGGCTGCATCCTCTGGTCTCCACTGTCAACGGCATCTTCTGAGCCATCAGAAAACCAACTCCCAGGAGCCTTCACTCTGACAGGCGGCATCCGGGGATGGTCAGATTTCTATCAGTAACAACACCTGGCATTTCTTGTTGGCTCCATCTCAAAACCCCACCCCTAGCCCGCAGCTCTCGACTTTTATTACCTCCTGAACAATCGGTCTTTAAGAAGCCTCATGTATTAGTGACAAGGTGGTTGCCAGGACGATGATTAGTTCAGTGCCCTGTCTGCCCTTGATAGCTCTCCAAACTCCAGCACCTTCAATGCTGCCAAGGGATGCGCCTCCTGAGCCATCTCAATCTAAGCCAATGAAACAACACATCTCCGAGAGCCCTGAACACCACAGGAATCTCCCAGGAGTCACTCCCTGGCTGCCTGCCACCACCCTGTTTACAATCCTTTAAGCTCAGCCCTTGACCCCGTATCCCAGTGATTTTATTTGTACAAAGTTAGACGTCCGGAGAGCCATTGCCAATCACAGAGTGGGGCCTTGGGAAAGTCCCTGGGACACTGGTAACAGTTTTGCAGCGTGGTACTGATTGCAGAGGTGTTAAGAGTGTGAAACCTGTTGCTGAGATGACTCGGCAGTTAAGACATGTGCTAGTAGGTGTCTGTGGACTTGACATAAACCTCGCCTATCTGGGAAGATAGAGAAAATGCCTTCCTAAGATCACCTACAGGCAAGTCTGTGGGGCATTTCTTAACTGGTGATTGATGTGGGAGCCCAGCCCATTGTGGGTGGTGCCACCCCTGAGCAGCCCTGGAGCGTGTAAGAAATCAGGTTGAGCAAGCCATGGCCACCGCTTCAGTTCCTGTCCTGCCTTCCCTGAGCGATGGACTACAAGCTGTAAAATGAAGTAAACCCACTTGTCCCCCACTTGCTTTTGGTCATGTTGCTTTACCCCAGCAATAGAAACCCTGACTAAGACCAGCGCAATTGCTGCTGCTGTTGAGGACTGCGGTTCAGCTCCCAGCACCCCAGATCCAGGACTCTGATGCCCACTTCTGGCCTCAACAGGTGCCTGCATGTATGAGATGCTCACATAGACAAGCAGGCACACACACAAATAAAATCCTCTTATAAAGGGGGTATGAAACCCAATGAGCTACCGTGACTGGCACAAGTTTCTGCACGTAGGTTTAGCATCCATAAAAAGCTAACCTAGCTGGGTGTCACAGCACACACCTGCAATTCTAGCACTTGAAAGAGAAAAGCAGGAGAATTGTTGTGAGTCTGAGGCCAACGAGGACTACATAGGGAGTCTCAAAAATAACACACACACAAACATGCACACAGACACACACAGACACAGACACACACAACACACACACATACACATATACAGTCACACACAGACACACACACACACAAACATGCACAGACACACACACAGACACACACACAGACACAGACACACACAACACACACACATACACACATACACAGTCACACACAGACACACACACACAAACATGCACACAGACACACACACAGACACACACACAGACACACACACAGACACACACACAGACACACAACACACACACAGACACACACACAGACACACACACAGACACACACACACAGACACACACACACAGACACACACACACACACACACACACAACATTAAGTTAATAAAAAGAACATGCTGATTTATATGACCTATGTTATTTTAGAAGTTTAGGGATTGGAGATGGGTGGTCAACAACCATGTAAATCACACTTTCTTAATAGCCTGAAAAACCAGTTGTTCCTGCCACCATCCACGTCACCATCTACACTGCCTTCAGAAACATTTCCAACAGCCTAGAGAAAAGTCAGCCACCACCGCACCTGTCTCTTGCTAAGTCTAAGCTGGTGTGGAAAGTAGAGACTCCTCGTCTGCCAGATAAAAGTAGGTAGCCAGGACGGTGATCGGCTGAGCGCCTCTGTTTCAAAGCCTGGTTGTCCACGGGGACAATTGTCTGTAACACACAATGCTATTCTCCAATGTGGCAGTCTGCCCCACCCCTCCTGGCTTAGCTTCTTCCTGGCTGGCCAGAGATGAGTGAGTTCTGGGAACTTCACTATTTATGAGCCACCCTCACGGGCCCTGACAACTGCTCACGGACAGCAGTTAGGTTTCCTACGGGAAACTGGCATTGATATCTGGGATCCACAATAGAGCTTGGGAAAATCAAGTTCTCATTTTTACAAGCAGACTGGGCAGAGAAGAGAGAACTGGAGGATGAAACCCCACCCCTTCCACCTTGCTAACAAGAAGCACACATTTCTGAGAGTTTTAGTCATGCAGCTAAGCTGGACCACTGGGCTGGACCATCATTTAGCAGAGCAATGTTGTCATCCTATTACCCCAGCAACTATCCTGTAATGAGACAACATGGTCCTGGTTGCCTGACCTTTCTTGGCCCAAGGACAAAGCTGCACTGTCTTGGCCTTAAAGGTATTTTGCTAGCTCTGTTAAGAGCTCCAGAATACCTGAAGCCATACAGGTTTGCTATGTGGAAAGCATACAATGAGTCACACCAACTGTTCTTTGCTAAGACCGAACAAAGTTGTGCAAAGCTACATCCCTGTTTCTCAGCGTGATGGGTGCTGTGCTGGCTAGCTTTGTGTGTCAACTTAGCACGAGCTAGAGTCATCAGATAAGGGAAGCCTTAGTTGAGAACATGCCTCCAGGAGGTCCCGCTGTAAAGGCATTTTCTCAATTAGTAATCAATGTAGGGAAGACCCACCCAGATCATGGTGGGTGGTGCCATCCCCGGGCTGGTGGTCCTGGGTTCTATAAGAAAGCAAGATGAGCAAGCCATGAGGAGCAAGCCAATAAGCAGCACCCGTCCATGGCCTCTGCATCAGCTCCTGCCTCCAGGTTCCTGCCCTACTTGAGTTCCTGTCCTGACTTTCTTTGGTGATGAACAGTGATGTGGAAGTGTAAGCTGAATAAACCCTTTCCTCCCCAACTTGCATTTTGGTCATGGTGTTTCATCATAGCAATAGAAACCCTGACTAAGACAGATGACCAACTGTTCTCTGAGTCAGGCAAGGAAGGGGGCCATGCGTACAAGTCTCCGGGGATCCTTCCCTGTACGGATGCTGCAAGCTCCTCAGACAGGGCTAGATGACCCCAACACCTGCACTGAAATGCCACTCGGAGCCCAACAGAAGCATCCTGGGTAGAGAGATATGAAAGAGAAAGACTGCACTAGGGACAGTCATCCTCAGTGAAATCCAGCTCTGGAACCAAGACGGGCCATTCTCTCTTGGTCTCACTTTCCATACCTACAAAGCTCAAGGGCGCGGGCACAGCATCTCCCCTGACGTTTATAAGCTGGCCATTTTTTTTTCAACTTAACTCAAAATGCTTAAAAGAAACTTCAGTGAGTAGCCAACTTTTCAAAGCCAGGATGACTCTCCTAAGAGCCTGAGCAAAGGGTCTTGAATTCTGAATTCTCTTGGGACACCTGCAGATTTGGTCACAGTGGCTGGCATTCCCAGAAGGAGGCTGGAACAGGATGGGACGTGAAGTCCTAGGAACAGAATGGCTGTCCAGGCTGTTGCCGTCCTTGTTCTCAGTTGCCGAGGAACGTTTCAGATGGAGATTCTTGTCCCTAAGACTGGGGGCAGTCCAGACTTAGGGACAAGAATAGTTTATGTTTTCCAATTTTCACTTCAGCCGGGATGTAGAAGGATTTCACAAGAACAGTGTTTAAAAACAAAATCCATAAAGTGGAGATCTACCAAGCATGAGCCCGAACCCCAAGGACCAGACCTTCGGCCTCTGCGGGCTGACTAATTGATCCCCACCCCTCATCCCAGGCCCTCAGCCCTTCTGCCAAGAACGCACGTCTGGGAGTCAACACAGTGCAGCACAAGGCAGGCATCCTGAGATCAAGCATCTGTGTTTCGTCAGCCTGCTGGACAGGCTGCACACAGGGACAGCCGGGTAATCAAGTACAAACAGAATGGAAAGCAACAGAACAAGAAAGCACAAACACAGCACACCAACGTGACAGAACCTGGAGCAGGAGGATGGACTCTTAAAAGAACCGTAAGAGCCCAGAGACGGGGAAGATTCCTCCTTCTGAATCCAGCTGATCCCACCCAAGACGACTCTGAGTTCCCACCACCTCATTTCAATATATGGGTATCTCTGCTGATTGGGACGTACGCACCACCATCCACAGCTCCCCATGGTACCACCAACCACTGTGGGACTTATTTCATGTGCCCCTTGCTGTTGGTTTATGTACACTAGCATCTACATATACAGGTTGCTCTACAGGGCCGTGTACCCAAACCCATGCATGCTATTCCAGGTGCAGGGTCTGAAGGATTTCAAAGATTAATTCTGAACACTTACGACCCATGCCTCACCTGTTGGTTTTTAGCTCTCCACAGTCAAGTGTCTGTATCCCGAGAGCTCTGAGTCCAAAGAAACACAGTCATCAAGAACAAAGGTCTCCAGGGTGTGTGCAAAGATCTACGTAGCAGAGAGAGCTCTGAACAACAGACAGGAACTGTTTACAGAACACGCTTTACTCCAATGGAGACATTTGGGTCCTCGCTCATTAGTCTGATTGCTCTTTTTCGTTCTGTTTTCTGAGACAGGGTTTCTCCGTGTAGCCCTCAATGTCCTAGAACTCACTCTGTAGACCAGGCTGGCCTCAAACTCAGAGGTTCACCTGCCTCTGCCTCCTGAGTGCTGGGATTAAAAGTGGGTCACCACCACCTGGAGTTGATTGTTTTTTTGCTTGCTTGCTTGCTTGGTTTTTTGAGACAAGGTCTCACTCTATCCCTGGCTAACCTAGAACCTACACTCTAGCTCAGCTGGCCTCAAACTCATTGTGAGTCTCCTAAGTCAGCCCCCCATGCATGAGCTACTATGCCAGGCTTGTCTGCTCGCTACTAAAATAAAGACAAAAGGGTGTGAAAAGGGAGCACAGGGTATTCCCAGGAAGGAGGCCAAAAGAAATCATAAAGCAGGGCTGGAGAGATGGCTCAGCGGTTAAGAGCACCCGACTGCTCTTCCAGAGGTCATGAGTTCAATTCCCAGCAACCACATGGTGGCTCACAACCATCTGTAAAGAGATTCGATGCCCTCTGTATCTGAAGACAGCTACAGTGTACTTATATATAATAAATAAAATAAATCTTAAAAAAAAAAAGAAATCATAAAGCAGGATTGAGGGGTCGGTAAAATGCACCTCCACACCCTGCTTGGCTGTGGAAACAGCGTACAGGTGTTGTGAGGACCGTGTGATAACAGAAAACTCAAAGGAATAGAGGGTGTCAGTGTGACAGCCTTAGTCACACTAAACATATGGGCCAGTAAACAAACATACGGGCCAGTCAACAAACATATGGGCCAGTCAACAAACATAAGCATAGCTGTTGAGAACAATATATTTTCAGACATTGAGACCAAGTTATGCCAGCAGGGTCCCCCGAGATCAGAATGGTGATTGATGCACATTTTACAACATACGTCTCACTTTGTCTGTTCTAGGGATGAATGGCTTCCCATTTCAAGTATGCTGGTACTGAGCATCCAAGTTTCGTGACCGGAATTCACCTCCTTGTGCAAATACCGCTATGCCCTACTCAGTGGTGGGGAAACATTTTGAGGAATGCATCATGAGGATTTTGTGACAAGGAGGCCTATACTTTTCCTAGCTACTTTCTATCGCTGTGACAAAACCACCATGACCAAGGCAATTCATAAAAGGAAGTGTCTTATTCGGGGCTCAAGGCTGCGGAGTATTAGAGTTCGTGGCCATTACAGCAGGGAGCATGGCACCATCTGCAGTCATGGAGCTAGAGCAGGAGCTGAGAGCTTACATCTTGAGCCCTAAGCATGAGGCAGAGAGGGAGCCAATTGGGAATGGCTCAAAAGCCATTCTGAAACCTCAAAGCAAAACCCACCCCACAGTGACACACCCCCTCCAACAAGGCCACACCTCCTGATCCTTCCCAAACAGTTCTACCAACTGGGGACCAAGCATTCCAATACATGAGCCTATGGGGGCCATTCTCATTGAAGCTATCACATTAGTTATGCAAACTCAGATGGGCACTCAGACGCCGAGTCATACAATCTCTTGGGACTGCCGTCATGGGCATGATCTGTCACTGACTGAAACGTCTTTACATGTTCCGTGCCTGGACAGACCTCCTCTTTTTCCCTACCCCATTTAGGGTACATGAGGCCACACTTGGGAGACACTTCTGATGGCCACAAGCTGCGGGAATGTGCTGATGGAATATCGTGGGTAGAGGCCAGGAATCCTGCTAAACAAAGCATGGGGCATGCCCACAGCAAAGATTCTTCCACCTGAAGTATACATGGTCTCCAGGTTGGGAAATCCTGACCCAAACCACTCAGTGTTGAATATGGATTTGGCATCAGAAAGGGTCCTAACGATGACACGTTGTCCCCTCACTTCACAAGGGGATAATTCAAGCTGCTTACCACTGGCCACTGTCAACAGCTGGCCCGTGTTTCTGAATTAGCCTCTGTGCCCTGACGGTTCATGAGAGCTGGGCTGGGAAAGTGCTTTAACAGTGTAGCCCCAACTTCATCACTCTCCCCGGCCCACACGGGGTAAACAGAGGAGCAGTGCACAGAAGAGGCCACCTGACTAGCATCCGGAGAGGCCACTGTCATCACTATTCCCCTTGAAGGACTGGTGGGGTCAAGGACAGATGATGGCATGTATCAGGCAGGGCGTCTGATCCATATCCTGCCCCCGAACCTAGGGCCATTACCTTGAGGATGACAGCTTAACCGAGGCGGCAATAGTAACAGTGAAGCTAACCACTGATGGCTGATATCTACACCAGGTCACGGATTCCACGCTCCCTGAAGATTATCTCACTTAACCCTCTTAAACTCCCACATACACTTCACACTTCATGCATCTCCAGTTTGCAAGTGAACCAAAATAACTTGTCTGAGACCTGCTTGGATGAGGTGGGAGACCCCTGAGTAAGCTACAGGTTCCAGGCTAGAGAGATGGTTAGGAGCACTGACTGCTCTTCCAGAGGTCCTGAGTTCAATTCCCAGCAACCACATGGTGGCTCACAACCATCTGTAATGAGATCTGATGCCTTCTTCTGGTGTGTCTGAAGACAGCGACGGTGTACTTATACATAATAAATAAAGATGACGATGATGATGGTGATGATGGTGATGGTGATGATGGTGATGATGATGGTGGTGGTGATGATGATGGTGATGATGATGATGGTGATGATGGTGGTGGTGATGATGGTGATGATGATGGTGGTGGTGGTGATGATGGTGATGATGATGGTGGTGGTGATGATGATGATGGTGATGATGATGATAAAGCAAAAGGTCTTCACGTTCCACCTTGAAGTTCACAGACGTGCCACCGGGGACATGCCTTGTCAGAATTCACACCCACACAAGGATCCTCCTGTCCGTGGACACCTTCACTGACATGGTCCATTCTAGTTTATGTACTTCGCTGTGCAGAGCTCGGGGCATCCTATCCCAACAATGATGCCAGGTGGACGGCTGAAAACTGCCTTCTAGATGGTAACGGTCCTTACGAGCCCAATCAAAAGAAGGTAACGACGTCATGGGATAGGAGTCCTCCCAGGCTCTCAGGCTGTCTCGGCGAGGGGCCCCTGACATCAGCTGATACGTGTTGACTCACGGCCAAACCAAATGCCCACCGATGCCTGAGGGAGGTGGGCAGTTTTCTCCACTGCTGCTGTTCTTCAAGTCTATTCTTATCTCCTCTCCCTCGCCCCAGAGAGCGGGCTGTCTTGGTGCTGTGCAGCTGGCAGGCTGGATAAGCAGGTGTTGAGTTTGAAAATGACCTTGCCTATTAGCTGGTGAGAGTCAAGCAGACAAGGAAGTCACTGTATCACTGTGTGCCTGGCATCCCAGCCCCCAGAGAGAAGGGCCCCACAGTGAGGCCTGGGAGAGGGATGTGGGAAGTGTGCACCCGAGTGAGTGAGTGCGCACACACACACACACACACACACACACACAAACACACACACACAGAGAGAGGAAACCACCAACTGAAGGAAACCCGCATCATGTCTCCCAGGAAAATAAAACCGTTACTAAAGACCAAAATAAAAGACCCAATAGTATCCAACAGTAAGGATGTGCTGAGGCATTTCCCCAAGCACAGAGGTACCCAAAGATCAACAGAGAATGGTCCTTGGTAAAACCAAGAGGAGAGCCCACAGTCTATGTGGGGGCTGGCAGACTTCATTAAGAAAGTCCAGCCAGTTAGAGCTGTGTAAATGGCCCTCACTATACGCAGCCTGGAAGCGGTCCAACGGCCAGGACATGCTGTGAGAAGAAAGGGAGTCCACTAACCCAGATCTCATTAAATGTGGGTTAACTGGCTCCGTTCCCTACAGCACAAGGGGCCAAGGGAGGCCTGAATGGAGCACTTTTCAGAATAGAAAACCCGAGCCCGCCTTTTATTTCCTCACATCCTTTCAGTTGCTCAGCTGGTTGACCCGACTGCCATGGGCCCGAGAGAGACAGCTCTTCTCTGCTCTCATCATCCCTCACCAGGCCATCACCCTCCTGGTGTGCTCTCACCAGACCAAACCTCCTTCCTCATAGTATGATCATCAATGCCAAGGAATGAAGCACCCGGGAAAGCCAAACATTGTCCCCATTGAACAAAAGGCTGAGTCTTGAAAAGAGGCCTGTGCATGTTGGCCTACCTCTCTTGCCACTGCCGCAGGACAACGCCCACTGCTGGAGGAGCAATCTGAGGATAACTATGAGTTCGTTCTCTCCTGGGTTGCAGTGACTGGACCCCAGTCTCCAGGCTTCCATGGCAATCGCCTTTGAACGGGTGAGATGGAAACATGTTTGGGGGAGCCTGGGCCATTGAAGCAGAATATACATAGCAGTGACAGCTACATCCGGTATCTGGCTTATCACACACCAGCTAAGGCATCAGGCTACATACAGAGGCATTTGCTCCCTTCCTCCTCAGAGGACCTTAGCAGGCAGGGCCTATAATTACCCTCGTTTTACACTCGAGGAAGGTACAGTACAGACAGGTCAGGCGACACAGCCAAGGTAACAAATCTGGCTAGTGGTTCAAGTAAGATCTGAATCAGAGCAGTGAGGCTCCAGAGCCTGTGTTCCTAAATGCTACACCATCATTACTTTTAAAACAAATTTACTGTCACGGTTAAACCCATTATTTTGTGCAACTAATATATGCTTGTGAAGAACTCAACTTAGAATTATAAAATTAAAGTTATGCTAAAATGTCCATCTATGAGGGAGGCCGGGATGGTATCATTTTACTTTAATATCATGTCTCAACCTCCCCCGCCTGAGAAGTGCTATAGGCTAGTGTCTTGGTTTGCTTTTCTGTTGCTGTGATTAGCGCTAACACAAGCTGACGTGGAGAGGAAAGGGTTTATTCGGCTCACAGGTTACAGTTCATTATTGAGGTAGGTAAGAACTCAAGGCTGGAACCGTGAAGAAATACCGCTCATTGGCTTGCTTCCCACCTCATCCTCAACTGTGTTTCTTACACAGCTCAGGCCCACCCTGCTCGAGGATGGTGTGACCCACAGCGGGCTGGGCCTTCCTCCATCCATTAGAAATCAAGAAGAGTGCCACCACAGACCTGTCCACAGACCAATCTGATGAGGCAATTCCCCAGTTGAGGTTCTCTCTTCCCCAGTGTGTCAAGTTGACGACCGCTTTTAGTAGCTTGTCAAATATAACCCTTCGTCATGTTAGGATGGGTTAGCCAGGGAGTGACTATATGTACAATGTGTCCCATTGATTACATTGGCCAGTGACAGCAGGTCTTTCATGGGCTGTGTAAATACACAAGCACTCTGGGATGTTCACTCAGGGCCAAGTCCACTAATATGGCACTTCTAGGAATACATCCCACCACCGAGCAATGGCAGCTGCCTACTGTTCACATTCGCCAGGTATACGCAGGGCATGTGAGTCACACCATCTCATTTAAGCCTTACCCCTGCCCTATGACGCCATTACTAATAGTTTCACATTTATAGAGGAAGACAAGGTTCACCAAGGTAATGTCCCCGTGCAAGGTCATAAAACAGAACGGGAAGAAGAGTGCAAGACTGCTGGATTCTAGTGTGTGCGTTTTTCTACTCCATATGGCAGCTCTTAAGAGAACTTCAAGATTTTCTAAGAAAAGAATTAAAAGTAGAATAAAATGAGGTTTGGGAACACCCAAGTCTGATGACTGAGCCGCCATGTTTAAGGAGGTGTCAGAGACCACAGTGTGTGAGCTGTAGCCAGAGGCCATCCACCTGCTTCGGGTTGATGCCTACTGATGGTCTTTGGCAAATGCCTTTTCTCTTTGTCTGTCTCTGTTGCCTCACTTATAAAGAAGTCGGAGGCGGAGGATCCTGTGCCACAGTGGACCATGACCATACTCACCATTGAAGTGATGGTGCCTCTGGACAGCTGTGTCTCCCCACTGATGCAGCTCCTCTCTTCCTTCCCAGGACAAAGCCTCGGGAGCAGGTTTCTAACCTGCGCCTGGATTCAGGTCTCCATGTGGGGATGGGGTCGGGGGGGCTTAGTGACCACCTGAGTCCAGGTGACGAGAAGTCATATACCTGCTCAGCTATGCATCCCACTCATAAGATCTTTAACATCTCATCAAAGATACTCTTTAAGTTGGTCGTGGCGGTACCCGTAATTCTAGCAATTCAGAGGCTGAGCAGAAAAACTGTGATTTTCAGGGCATCCTGGGCTACATAACATATTTCATCTATAATATATACATACATACATATACACACATATATATACATGCACATATACACGTACACACATATGTACATACATACATACATACACATACACACATACATACACATATACATATAAACACAAATATACATATATGTACACACATACATACATACATACATATATACATACATACATACATACAACCCTTGGGGCTAAAGAGAAGGTTCAGCAGCTAAAAGTATTCATTGCTCTTACAAAGAACTTTGGTTGGATTCCCACCCCCTACATGGTGATTCAGTACAATCTGTAACTCCCAGGAACTCACAAAGTGTATTCATATACATAAATCTTTAGGATACAAATTTTATTGTTGTTGTTTTAAAAACTCATTTTTTTTTCTTTTTCTTTTTTTCGGAGCTGGGGACCGAACCCAGGGCCTTGCGTTTGCTAGGCAAGCGCTCTACCACTGAGCTAAATCCCCAACCCCTAAAAACTCATTTTTTTTTAAAGATTTATTTATTTATTATATATGAGCACACTGTAGCTGTTCAGACACACCAGAAGAGGGCATCAGATCTCATTACAGATGGTTGTGAGCCACCATGTGGTTGCTGGGATTTGAACTCAGGACCTTTGGAAGAGCAGTCGGTGCTCTTAACCACTGAGCCATCTCTCCAGCCCCCAAAAACTCATTTTTTAAACATGTATTTTCAGCTCATTTTGAAGAGGGAACAACTTAGAATAGCCACGATGAATTAAGAGTGAGTTTGGTGGGAGGCTAGGCATGGGGGTGAAGCTGGGGAAATCTTTCAATTAATCAAGCCTGCAGGTGCCAACTCATCCTTCACCCCAACTCCTGTTTCCACACTTAACTCAGGGAAGCAAAAATCTGCAACATCCACCCTGAACCAGTCACTGAATTGCTAGGCCCTCACCCTTCCCATCCTTGAGAAACACACTCACAATTATAGGTCACGACTAAATTCTATTCTCTCTAGGAACGGAAAAATGCATTATTAGGAAATCCGTCAATATAACTCATCTCATTAATTGAATCCAAAGGAAAAACCAGATGTCTCTCCTGATGCTTGTCATGTTAAATACCAGCACCCAGTTCTGACTCATAGCTAGCTAGGGACAGAGGGATGCTTCCGTAAGATCCGGAGATCAGCAGGAAAGTTCATCATTGTTGCAAGGGAAGAGCTAGCACCCCCCAGGAAGTACTGCCAGCACAGTTACACAGAAGAAAAACAAGTCTCTCCAACTGGAAATGAAGAGGGAGCAAAATTTCATTAATTTAAAGATTATATAATTACATGTCTGGAAAAAAATCCCACAAAATAATAACATTAAAAATAGATCTGAAAACCCATCAGAATAGGATAATTTGATAATGAAGTTATTCAATATTAAGAAAACAAGTTAGTAATAGCCTTCTTACAGGAAGGCAGGCAGGCAGGCAAACCTGAGTATGAGAGAGTGATCAGCTAGCAAAATGATCATTCAAAATACATTCCTGGCCAGGAACGGTGGTACACGCCTTTAATCACTTAGGAGGCAGAGGCAGGAGGATCTCTGTGAGTTCAAGGCCAATCTGGTCTACAGAGTGAGTTCAAGGACAGCCAGGGTTACTCAGAGAGACCCTGTCTCCAGAAACCAAACTCTCTAACTCACTATCTATCTTTATACCTATATGTGTGTGTTGTATGTGTGTACATATACATTTTATATATATATATTATGTATATAATACACACACACACACACACACACACACACACACACACACACACAAACACACACGTAAAATATTCCTAAGAATGGTAGTCATACCTACAATTCCCACTTGGAAAGCTGAGGCACGAAGATCCCCATGAGTTTGAAACCAGCCTGAGCTATACAATGAGCCCCAGACTAGCTTAGGCTACTGGAAATGACCCTGTCTCAAAAGAAGTCATGAATACAAACACAGACAGCAGACAAACAGCCATCCGGAAGGCTGAGACAGGAGGTTGCTTGAGCATAGCGGCTCAGAGTGAGTTTGAGGATCTCAAAAGCAAATAGCCGTGTGTTCTGCCACACTCCATATTTTTCCCCACGTGACCCCTGGTGGGACTCTGGGAGTGAACACCATGCCTAGTGCAGCTGCCATGCCCTCTGTGTGTGTCTTAGCACAGTGAATCTGTCACCTGAGGCTGCCCACGCCACAGTCAACCAGGGAAGCCAGCAGGTCCTTTCTTTCCAGCACAGAAAAAGACTAGATTTTTCTAATAATGGCAGTCAGTAATAGAACTGACTGACCATCCAACACACAGGACAATCCCACTATCACATATCAGCTCTGTCTTCCTGCTCATTGTCCAGCACAAACAGTCAACCCTGCTCCTGCTCCTGCTCCTGCCCTGCTCTGGGCCTTTGCTCGTGCTGTCCTTGCAGCAACCATGATTATTCTCAAGAAGGTTGCCCAAGGCCCATTCTCTCAACATTCGGTTTGCTTTCAAATGTCCTCCTTATTAAAAAAAAAAAAAAAAAAAAGCGGGGGTGGGGATTTAGCTCAGTGGTAGAGCGCTTGCCTAGGAAGCGCAAGGCCCTGGGTTCGGTCCCCAGCTCCGGAAAAAAAAAAAGAGCCAAAAAAAAAAAAAGCACTCCTTCTGGCCCTACTAGAACAACTCTACATCCACCCTTCCCTTTCCTTAGAGCACGTGTCACCAGCTAATATCACTTTATACCTCTGTTTTCTCAGTCTTCCAGGTCAGCACCAGCAATGCAGCCAGCATTGTTCCTCATCACTGACAGGCATTTCCCTGACCCAAACATAATCACACACACACGTACACACAACCACACGTGCACACACACACACGTACACATATGCACACAGACACATTCACACATGCACACACATGTACACACACACGCACACACACAGACACACACAGACACACACACACTCACACACACACATGCGTACACATATGCACACAGACACATGCACTCATGCGCGTGCACACACACACACACACACACACACACACACACTAATAAATCATAATGGAGCTCCTTGTAGCAGTCCTCCAAATGCAGTTGGGTAGGAAGAACGACAAGGCAAAAGCTAGGCATTAACATGTTACAGGGAAGTGGTAAAGACCATGAGGCACAGGGCAGCCAGGTCTCCAGGAAGCTAAAATCGCCCCTACTCTGCACGGGCGCAATGTGCTTATTAACAGCAGTGTGTCCCTGATGCAGTTTCCATTTTCTATTACATCCCAAGGATGCCTGTCCTCTCTCTAGAATCCTCGAGTTCCCCAGATCTTCCTGGAGAGCTGAGGCAGCCCTTTGTGGAAAAAAGATAGTAGCTGACTAAAACTTAGCCTGAGGGGCCCCATAAGATGGCTCAGCTGGTAAGGGTACCTCCTACCAATTCTGATCACCGGACCATCCTGGGACCTAGGGTGGAAAAGAGCGGGGCTCTTAGTTCCCTCTTTAGCACCAAAATCATTTCAAACTCACCGCCCTAACAACGGAACATTGAGGCCCATGAGATTACCGGCCCCTGCAGAGCAGTCCCTTCCGGGACCCTTAAATCAGTGCACGTGACAATCATAGAACAAACCACAAGTGACGGGGAAAGTATACTAAAACTATGACTGCCACATTAAAGACAAAAACAGGGGGCTGGGGATTTAGCTCAGTGGTAGAGCACTTGCCTAGCAAGCGCAAGGCCCTGGGTTCGGTCTCCAGCTCTGAAAAAAAGAAAGAAAAAAAAAAAAAAAAGACAAAAACAGCTTTTCTGGTGCCGACAACCTCCCTACGAGAACACACCTCTCGCAAAGGGTCTCCTTCATCCCTTCCCAGAAGACCAGAGAGAACACAAGAGACAAGAAGAAAGTGCCCGGTGTGGAGCCCTTTCCTACCTGGTGGATTTGAAATGCTCAGGAGGCTGTAATGTCACCACGGTCTTTAGCTGTGCATGACAGTAGGGTTCTGTGTTGGCTGCTCCCCTGTTCTATGTCAGCCTACGGGTGGAAAAGTATGGCTGACAGAAAGACGCTCCTCTAGGAGGAGATGGCACTGAAAGCACCTGATTCGAGATGAGCGGGAACCATCCCGATGAATGCTTTTCGACTATTAAAAACGAACCTGTTCCACACATGAGAAAGAGAAGAAACTATCACTCCACGCACGGCACCCATCACCTTGGAGCAAACCAGCATTTGGCAACGTACACAGACTAGCCTTACCTTCATCAGGTCCAGGCACCTCAGCAAGGGAGGGTTTAGCTATCTGCGTATTACCCTGCCATGGCTCAGTGAGCCCAATGCTTGGGCCATAAGGTTGGAAAAGCCAATTTACTGCTACAGAACTGTTCCACTCCTGTCTGGCAGGAATTTTCTATCAGATTCCCCAGGAGGCAGATTTACATGACGAACAAGGCCTCCACCCTGAGTGGGCAGGTATGCGGACAAGGGCCACTACCTCAGGGCATCGGCTACTAAGTGTCAACTTTGCCAGATGAGTGTGGACCAGGTTCAAGCCCCTCAGAGATACTCTTCTCTTACTTCTGCCCAACATGAGATGTATTCTCAGTGTGAGGATAGGCAGGCCAGCACTGAAGCCCTTTCTAGTACTTACTGAAGAGGTTCACACTGTACTTCACGAAAAAATGCATGTTAAGACAGAGTAACAGAAACATGAATGACGGGGTGGGGGTGGGGGGCAAGTAGCAGGGTCCTCTAGCAAGCTCTCTGTGTCTCCCTGCCTCTTACCTATCTCCTCTTAAACTACAGGCACTATGAAGGCCAAGTCCATTGTTGTGACCCCAGGAAACCTGACAGAGTGCTTCATGCATGGCAGGGACCTGAATTGCTAATCAGTGAAATCATTGAAGGTGAAGCAGAGGCTGGGCACTTACACAGTTCCTTCTTGGCTCTGTGGGTGGACAGAAGAATGGTTTAGCGATAGATAACAGCCTAGGGCCCTGTACTGTGTCTTCCTATATATCAGTCAAGTGTGCAGGAGACAAGCTAACTACTTCTTAGCATACCGAACCCACACATCAACTTGAGGGATGGTGTCTCACCATTATCTCCTCTCATGGACAGGCAGAGTGTACAGGTTAGTTTGGTTTTTTGTTCGTTTGTTTGTTTGTTTGTTTGGTCACAACATAGAGACATGTGGGAGGGGTTGGGGATTTGGCTCAGTGGTAGAACGCTTGCCTAGGAAGCGCAAGGTCCTGGGTTCGATCCCCAGCCCCGGAAAAAAAAAAAAAAGAAAAAGAGACATGTGGGAAAGGGGACCGTCAGTTGAGGAATTTCCCAAAGCAGATGGCCTCTGGCCATTCCTGTGAGTTTGTCTTGGTTGGTCACTGATGTGCAAAAGCCCAGCTCACTGTGGGTGGCACCATTCCCTAAACAGATACATTTGGGCTGTATAAGAAAGCTGGCGGGGCATGAACCAGTGAGCAAGCCAGGAAACGGTGTTCCTCCATGGTTTCTGCTACAGCTCCTGCCTGAGTCCCTTCTCGATCTTCCCTCAGTGATGTACTGTGATCTGAAACGTACGCTGAGATAAAGCCCTTTCCTCCCTGAGTTGTTTCTGGTGTTTATCATGGCAACAGAGAGAGAGAGAGAGAGAGAGAGAGAGAGAGAGAGAGAGAGAGAGAGAGAGAGAGAGTGTGTGACAGGAAATTTCAACAACTGGGAGAGAGCCATCACCATCCCCTGACACCGCCCTGACAGCAGGTCGTCCAGGGAAAGGATAACTATCTGAACTAAGAGCATAACTCCAAGCTCTCCTAGTGGGATTAAATACATACCTCTCAAAACTATAGGACTCCACCCCTGGGGCAGCCTCCGTAGCTGCAGCCCATTCTGCAGACAGGGAGGAAAAAGAGGGTCCAAGAAGATGAGGCATGTGTATGTTTGGAGGGCTTCTGTGCCTGGGAGAATACTGACTTCAATCTAAGACCTAGAATTACCACTGACCTTGGAGTGGGTACTTATGAATCCCTTTCCCTCTTCTGCAAAATGGAGGTGAGCGATTTATCCTTCCCTGGTTTGTTATAAGGTCTGGAGCCAATGAATACAGACAGCCTCTACAGAGGCTCCCACTCCAGCAGATAAGGCTATGCAGAAGTTAGCCACTGGAAGACATGGGGAAGGAAGGGGCAAGAGTTTTTTCCTAACTGCTGCACAGATGAGTTTTATTATTGTCAGTTGTTTGTCTGTAAGATGGGGCCTCTACATGGTCCAGGTTAGTCTCAAACTCATGGGCTCAATCGATCTCCCTGCCCGGGTCCTCTGAACACTGGGCCACCGGCTTCCACAGGACAGTTTCTAAAACACTGTTCTAAGTCCTGCCTTCGGCCAGAACAAGGTTAGATATATTTTGGTGTGGTGGGGGAAGAAAGCAAGAAAACTGATCTTGAAGTTCAGAAGCCTAGATCTGGGCCTTAAAAACACAGCCTGGCCTTTTTCTTCGCCTTGAGAGGTCTTGGGTCCTCATCTGTAAACTGCACACTTGTCTCATGCCCTGGCCACATGTCAGAACTCAGTAGACCCTGAGGATCAGAAGTGATCTGTCCAACAGCTGACTGGGGGTGGCTGGGGGTTGCACACAACATGGACCTCTATTTAGAAACCGGGCCATGCAACCTGATCTTTTAATAGGCTCTGACAAGCCCTGAGTGAAAGGTCTACTTAACTGAACTTTTAGTCAGCACTGACCAAACACATTTGGTGAAAGACTCCATTTTTTTCCCTCCTGGTGTTCCTATTACTGTAAAGAGGAAACTACTTTCTAAGGAGCTGCTTGGGAACACTGGGGAGGGGAGAGGTACAGTGCCTCACTGAAGGTCATGAAAAGGAGGAGCTGCAAACTCTTAGCTGTCACGTTCCAGCTTGTAAAAGTCACCGGTTGAGCTCTGGAGACTTGAGGGAAGGTGAACAGGTTCCGTGCACCCCTTTAAGTGGTAAACAAAGAGCTAATAAAAACCAATGAATAAGACCAGCTCAGGGCTAAAGAGATAGCAGCTGAGAAGTGGGCCAGGGAAAGATAATGACCAACAGCTAGCAGGACGGGGAACTTTTACAGGGCTCTGGGACCCACTCTGGGAGCAATCACAGTGTGGGACCAAACTCTTCCTGGAGTGGCCTGCATGTTACTGCTTCCCAACCAAGTCAGTCCACCAAAGCCATCCCTAAGCGAAGGGTATCAAACATAATCTGTCCAACAGCTGATACAGGGGAGTGCCCTGGGCTACACAGCAGGCCTCACTGCAGCATGCAAGGCCCCTCATTCCAGGAGAGGAGTGCCTAACAGAGTCAGCACACAGGAGTGGCTCACAGTCAGCGAGCAGGTCCTACAGATTCAACCTAACGCAGAACAGTTTGTGTACTGACTTGGTTTTTGAGACAAGGTCTTGCAGCATAGGCTGGCCTGGAATTCAAAAACCTCTTCCTTCAGACTCCAAGAGCGTAGGGGCTAGAGCAGTGGCTCAGCTCCTGCAAAGGACCCTAGCAATCATGTGGCAACCCACAATATATCATGCCTATACCTACATGCAGGAAAACATTCACACACACACACACACACACACACACACACACACAGAGAGAGAGAGAGAGAGAGAGAGAGAGAGAGAGAGACAGAGAGACAGAGAGAGAGACAGAGAGAGAGACAGAGAGAGAGAAAGATTTTTATTTAAAATAAATTGGTCCTAGGGTCTCTCATACACTGTGTGAGTGCTCTATCTCTGAGCTTTCTTTGTAACCCTGGGTCTCCTTTTATTTTTTATTTTAAGTCAAGGTTAAGTTGCCTAGACCGGTCTTAAACTCCCAATGTAGCCTAGGGAGCCTTGGACGTTCAATTCTGTGCCTCAGCCTCCTATTTCCTGGGATTATAGGTCAGGGCCTTCAGGACTGGCCCCTGACTTTCATCATTGCTCCTTAAATGATACAGTAGACTATCAACTATATATTATTTCTGCTGCACTGCCTCATACAGGCCAGCAAGAGCTGATTAACAGATCTAGAAGGCTCTCTGTCTTCTTTGCAGAGAGCCTGCCACTTACCGTAAAGGCTTGAGCACCTTTGAATATTGATATTCGTGAGGATCCTGGGGCCAATTTCCCATGGGCACCAAGCAGCAACTCTAAAGTAATAGTCAAGCCAGAGAGTACTTTGATTTTGAAGACGTGCATGTGTACACAACCTGTGAGTAGAAACTAGGCAAAGAAAGAAATGCCTTTCCTTGGTCATTTTCCTTCAGTGCTGAGGCTTGCTGGGTAATGGAGTGTGGACTGATAATGAATGAATGAATGAATGAATGAATGAATGAACAAACGAACTTGGTCTTTCCAGTTCCTCAGCATGACTGAAGTTCTCACTACAAGCCCACTTCACAGGAAGACTGATAGAAAAGACAAGGAGTTTTCTTCTGAGAATTCTCTTTGCACCCGAGGGAACATCAGAAACTCTCACAACAAAATATTTTCTGGTCATAGTCACTGTGTGCAACAGGACACTTCGCTCGCTGGGGTTTTATCACATAGAAATCTGACGTTCTTGGGCCCCTAGAAGATCAGTTTCCACCTAGAAGAGGAAGCAATCGGAAATGATGGCCATGAATACTGTGAGAATTCTTTGTAAAACCTTGGTTAAAAGACGTTCATAGATCTCAGGAGCAAAGTTGCACTGTGCCGAGAACCGTGTAGCCTGTTGGTAAGGCACTGTCCTCACAAGGTGGGCTGGCTCCGGGCCAGACTGTGGTCCTGCATTATGCTTGTTAATTTGATGTCAATTTGATGCAAGCTAGAGTCATCCAAGAGTCAACTGAGGAAATGAACCCAGATTAGGCTGTAGCCAAGCTTTAGGGCATTTTTCTTAGTGACTGATGTGAAAGGACCCAGCCCAGTGTGGATGGGGCCACCCGTGGGCTGCTGATTGTGGATTCTATAAGAAAGCAAGCTGAGCAAGCCAGTAGCACCCCTAACACACACACACACACACACACACACACACACACACACACACACACACACACACACGGCCTCTGTGTCAGCTCCTGGCTCCAGGTTCCTGCCCTTCTATAGTTTCTGACCTGATCTTTTGATGATATACGGTGCTGTGGAAATGCAAGCTGAATAAGCCCTTTCCTTTCTCTTTGGTCATGGTGTTTCATCATAGCAATAGCAACCTAAAGACAGGGGATATGTGGGCCAGAGAGATGGCTCAGAGGTTAGGAGCACCGGCTGCTCTTCCAGAGGTTCTGAGCTCAATTCCCATCAACCACATGGTGGCTCACAACCATCTGTGATGGGATCCGATGCCCTCTTCTGGTGTGTCTGAAGAGTGATGGTGTACTCACATACATGAAATAAATGAATAAATCTAAAAAGCAAAGCAAAAGAAAAGAAAAAGGACAGGGGATGTGTACAAACATGTTCTCCACTGACCCACACTCACCAAGTATGCAACTGCCCCTCATCCCAACTCAATTCTCAGTTCTCTGAGAAGGCGAATTGTACCTATCTTTTGCTTCTAGTACCCGTAGGGACATACAATAAATGCCCACGGAATGACTCAACAATTCAACTGATGGGCTGGCTCTCACAAGGAACTTTCAGATAATAAAGTTCTAGTTGTGAAACTAGAGGGAGGGATCAGGCTTCTGGGATCAGCCAATCCCACAAGAGGTAGCTTTGATGCTGTGGAAAGAGCCCCAGTCAGTCAGACCCCAGAGACCTGAGGCCAGCACATGCTCCTATAGCTTGAATTTGGAAAGTTATTTCCTCACTATTATGCTTAAACAGTAAGGCATGAAATGCAGTAAATCTATGATTTCTTCCATCTCTGTGTATTTTTAATGATTCTTTTTTTTTTTAATTACAGAGTGGAGGCAGTATGTATGTGTGAGTGCAGGTACCTGTGAGGGCTAAATAGGGTGTCAAATTCTCTAGAGCTAGGGTGACAGGTAGATGTCAGTCAACATAGGTGCTAGGAACTGGACACAGATCTTCTGCAAGAGCAGAACATGTTCATAACCATTAAGCCATCCAGCCAGCCCCCCAAGTTTCTATGTCTTTGAAATAT
Source organism: Rattus norvegicus (assembly GCF_021556685.1). NCBI lineage: Eukaryota > Metazoa > Chordata > Mammalia > Rodentia > Muridae > Rattus > Rattus norvegicus. Next base: position 2,423,966 of record NC_141549.1, on the reverse strand, counting down.
GCAAGAAAGGTATCTGAAATTGCACTCCGCCTGCATTTCTTTTATTTGTACATTAAGCTATGTACTTGGTTTTGAGGTACTGGGGTGGAACCTAGGCCTTCACACATACTAGGCAAGGCTGTATGTACTACTGAGCTACATCTTCAGCCCCTTCTGGAGTTGCTTAATCTTCGAATGACCTCTAAAAGGAAACACTTTAGGGCAGAGTGGCAAGTTAGGTTTACCAAGGACAAGCGAAACACTCCCTCCCCACTCCATCCCGGCAGACTCATTTCTCCTAATAAAATATATTCACGTTCCCACAGCAAAGATGCTCAGCTTGGGAAATCCATCCTCAGGGGGACCTGGCTGAGCTCGAGTGAAGCCTCTGGTCTCCAGAATACACAGAGCAGAGGTGCTGGAGAGACAGAAAAGCCCAGGGCCCGATGCTGGATGGGGACACCGTCCCCTCCTTGGCCACCCTCCTTTCAGCTCCTACTCTCTTCGAGAAGAGCCCCGGACACCCAAGCAACAGCTGCAAATGGCAAAGGCAACTGCAGTCAGGGCATGCTGACGGCAGAGCCGTGCCCCACGGGAGAGCTCACCTCTGAGCCAGTGTGACTCAGTTACTATCTAACAAGAGCACAGGTTAGGAGCTGAGCCTCCAGGAGGAGACCAAATAGTCACGTGTTTCCTTTTTGCTCCTTGGAGGGCTTTTGAATGGGGTCTCATCTGTCGCCCAGGCCTACAAAAGAGGGAGAGCAGCACTGCTTATTCCTTCTAGAGCCCCTGTGAGGATTCAAGCAGAGAAATAGATCAACGGATGCACAGAGATGGGTTGACCCGCAGCACACACTCTGCCGGTCACCGGTGCTGCAGCTAAGCAGATAAGGAAATCCACCTGAAGTTATGAAATCTAACCCCAGGCTCTTCAAAGCCTTCAGAGAGCCAAAAGAGAGGCTCTGCTTCTGCACTGGACCCCCGGGACAGCAGCCTGGATGCTCATCAAGAGAGAAAGCAAAGCTGCATCTGCGTCTGGGAAAAGCCAGGACTGCCCAGGTATGCTGGAGCCCTGGGACTCTGGAGAGATTGCTCCCTGTGAGTACAGAAGTTTATGGGTACCACCGAGAGATGAAACCAAGCAACAGTCCCAAGATGGACTTCCCCAGAGGAAGAGGGAGAAGAAATCACAACCCCAGAGAGGTATGCTGTCCACCCAGCAACAGTAGAAATTAAAGAACAGATCTGAGATTTACAGGAAGTAGGTAAACAGGAAACTTGCTACCCCATTGACAAGCCGAACTGTGATCTTTAAGGAGTGACCTGATCATGTTTATTAGATTCCTAAGTGTGTATTAGGATGATCCAGTGACTCTCCTCCTTGGTAACCACCACAGAGAACCATTAGCTTGCATGCCCAAAGGAATATACCATAGCACACATTCCCGACAAAGCCAGAACCAGTCTAATCATCATGAGCTGGCTCAGCGATCAGTGAGACGGACACTCCTCGTGCTTGGTGTGGCCTGAAAACAAAGGAGACCGGCACAGGCTGCTCAAAAACATTATAGGATGCACCATTAAATGTTTTAAAGGGTTGTGAAAGAGGCCATCCAGCACAGCATGCATTTTAAAGAGAAGAAATGGAGGGCGAAAGACGGATCCACGGTTGGGTAAAACAGTTTGCTGCCCAAATGTAAGGACCTGAGTTTGGGCCCCCAGAACCCACATATACACTAAGTAGGCATGGCAGCCCACCTATAACCTCTACACAGGGAAGGCTGGAGCAAGAATCCCTGCAGCAAACTGGCTACCAAAACTGGGTGAATCTGCAAGTTCTGGGTTCAAATGAGAGACCTTGCCTCGATGGATAAGGTAGAGAGAGATAAGAAAGATACCTGACCTCAACCTCTGACTTCCATATGCATGTGCAACACACACACACACACACACACACACACACACACACACACACCAGCAACAACACAACAAAGGCTAAAACAACAACAGAATCAAGGAGAAGAAATGAAAGAATGGCCTTCCATTTATATATCTAGATACCCAGGGAAAGTTCTGGAAGGAAATGTAGATATTATATAAAGGACAAGCATGGACTGCATTGACCATAGGAAAGAACAGGAATGGGTTCAGGACTGAGAATTAAAATTATTTTTTAATTTCTAAAATTAAAAAGTTAGTCTAAAAGAAAGAAAAGGAAGGAAGGAGGAAAGAAAGAAAGAAAGGGAGGAAGGAAGGAAGGAAGAAAGAAAGAAAGAAAAAAGAAAGAAAGAAAGGAAGGAAGGAAGAAAGAAAGAGAGGGGGAGGAGGGAGGGAGAAATGTCTCAGAAGTACTCATGTCCATCACTGCTTGCTCCTGAGACTGAGCACTCACAAACATGATGTTCTGAGCAGGTGGGACTGTGTCTGGGATGAACATCCACAGTTTTGCACCAAGACACCTAATTTTCCCACTGATCCCAGCTCTTCTGGGGCTGAGAAAAATTCCTCCATATTTAACAATGATTTCTCTCCTCTGGTGGAACAAACAAACAAAAAACAAACAAACAAACAAACAAAAAATGTGAAAGGAGATGTGTGTTTGCAGGGCAGAGGGTCGAGCCCAGAGCCTGATGCATGCTGGGAAAACACTCAACGACCAAGCTCCTCGCCTAGCCCCTTGCAACCTCCAGACTTTTCTGGGTTTCTCCTACCAATGTAAAAAGGCAAGGAGTACCCAGAGACACTGTATCAAGTTGCTATGCTGTATCAAGTTGCTGCGAACATTTTTTTCCTTAACTGTTACCTTTCCTTGTGCTCCTCCATCCCTCTGTAAATGCACTGATTCATCACTGTGAAATGCTCTGCAGACTCAGCTTACCAGGTCCAGCTCTTCTTTCCTGAAAAACAAAGTGACCAAGGGAATGGATTAGAACAAAGCACAATGACACATATGAAGGGAAATGTCACAGTGAGACCCGGTCCTCTACAAGAACTTAAATCAGGACTTAAATAAGTCAAATGACCATCATTTATTTACACACACAAAGCTGGTGTATTTCAGTCATAAACACACCAAGAGGGCCACATCAGACAATACCAAATGCTACCCAGGATCTCCTCAAATCAATCCTTTCTTCCACAATCCCAAATTGAACATCCCTAAAAATGCTCCAAAATCTAAAACTGTCAGGATGCTAACAAGATCCCAAGTAAAAAACTCTAGACTAGAAACATTGTATTATTCATGAAATCAATGTTTAAAATATTGCATAAAGGTAACTTTAGGCTATGTGCATAAGGTATATATGAAAGATAAATCCTGTGTTTAGACTTGTGCCCTGCTCCAAGATATCTCATTATGGATATGCAGATATTCCACAATCTGAAAAAAAGTTAAAGCATCCTGGTTTCCAAAAGGGATGATAATGTTTCTGAGCTCTCAGCACTACTTTCCCAAGCATCCTTGCGGTATCTTCTATGGGACTATTGACCTGGTACAGGGCGAGGAGCACAGATGACGTCATCACAAAATGACTCCTGGAATGGTACAGGAGCCCTCAGTGCTCATGATGCCTACGTGGAGATCCAAGTTGAAGTACTCGGGAGTAACAGAGGTTAGTGGGGGACAGAGGAGAGACAGGGAAGAACTAGAGAGAATATCCCGTGTGCCTTGGAGGATCCTTCCTCCTCTTCACTCTGGGAGCATCTGTCCCCAGGAGAACAGGAGGCATACTCCCAGCCTCCCCATACAGCCACAGCTCCTGCATTCCTCACCAAGAAGACTGAGGTTTATATCCCAAGAAAGATGCCTTTCATAGACACGCCTCTAAACAGAAACCAGCTACCTCATTTTGTGTTACACTAAAAAGAGCAGCCAGCTTCCACTCTAGAAGGCCATTCTTTTTTTTAAAATATATTTTTTAGACTTACTTATTATATATATTCAGTGTTCTGCCTGTGTGTATGCCTGATCCCATTATGTGGTTGCTGGGAATTGAACTCAGGACCTCTGGAAGAGCAGTCAGTGCCCTCTCTCCAGCCCCTAGAAGGTTGTTCTTAGGGATAGCATATTTACTTCCAACCGAGTGCCTCCTAGACAGGGATGGGGGTGATGCCGGCCATCTCCGATCAGCAAATCTGCTGCTACAGCCTTGACCACTGAGCCTCAAAGGCCTGCTGGGCAGTGCTCTGGCTTATCAGCCCCATCTGTTCTACGTGGGTCTGACCTCCTCACAGGTTAAAGCACCATCTGATTGACTCGGATCCAGGTGAGAAGGACCAGATTCCTAGGATGCCTGCCCCCAGCCAGCCAGAGCCAGTGTTAGAGAGACTCCCCAGCCCCTACCTCCCATGCTGGTCTTTCATTTAACTTGTAAAGATCAGGCCTTGAGATATTTTTAGTATCTGGATCCCTGTGTGAGGCCACCGATCTGGCTTCCATCAGAACTAACTTCATTAGCTGCCGCCCACGCATTCTGGGACGGGTGGGGCGGGAGTGAGGAGAGCTTACCAGGAAGACAACCGACCAACCAACTGTTGATTTGAGAAAAGGAGAGGGAAAAGAAGCAGGGAGTGCAGAATTCTGGGGGTGCCTTAGTAACGCAAAGCAGAAGGGAAATATCAACCGCTCATGTCAGAGTCCCTGTGTGGCTAAAATTGCTCAGCCCACCTCCCTCCAGTCTGGAAGCCAAGATTGCTCAATACCAATGTCTTCTGCATGAAGCACAGAACCCTCCCCCTCATCCTCAATGAGAGTCCGACAATCCCCGCCCTCTCAGCCCGGGGAAAGGGCACCTGGGAGGAGTGGCTAGCTTGATCTGGGATTACAGAAAGTATTCTGTTGCTCTTTTACGTTCTGGTTTTGAGAGAGGGTCTCCTGTAAACTAAGCTGGCCTCCAACTTGCTATGCAAGCTCATAGAACCATGAACTTCTAAACCTCCGGTCTTTCGATTCCCAAGGGTTGGTATTACAAGTGCACACCACCGAGCCGTTTGGAAGCCATCACTCTTCAGCTTGTACCTGAATGAAGTGCAACAATTTCTACCTCAGTACTGAGGGGTGTCGTGGACCAGGTTCTGACCTGGAGGACGTCAAGAATTCACACACCAGACCTAGTAGGGAGGTGCTGCTACTCCCTCACCCTAGGCATCAGGAAATTGGGGATGGAAGGTGGGTGCTTGGAAATGTCAGAGGGTATACTTAGTGTCCCTGAGATGAACACTCCTGTCTCCCAATCCCCAAAATTTTAAAAAGTTCATAAAGAAGAAATGGTCACCCAGACCACAGATACTAAATGACAAACAATGAGCAGGAATGTGACCTTAGGAGTGCCTAAGGCACCAGCCCACAGCCTGCAGGGGAGCCAGGATCGAAGATGTTACAGAGCTCCAGGTGGCCTAGACCTGCTCCGCTCCCAGGTGATGGCAATTCTCGTACTGAGCATTGGACTACACAGCCTGGGCTTTTCTTCACCACTCGCCTTGGTCAGTGAGAGCCAGACAAAAATGAGATGGAAAGTTCTGGGTCAATCGCAAGCCGTCAGCCATCGCAGTTACTTCTCGGGAAGAGGAATCTGGTATGACCACGCCCTCATTCTGCTCCTCAGCTGCCTGCAGTCGGTACTTACTGGCATTTTCTGAGCACTGGCCTCCTGAACATATGGTACTAATGTGTCTGCTGGCTATGAGGTCCTGTTGTTTTGTCCCTTCAAAGTATCTATTCCCAGAAGGCACAGACGCTGGCAAGAAAGTAAAGCCACCAGGACTCAGATTGCTGCTCTTGGAGCATCTTGGGAGACTGTGGTAACATCAAGTCACTATACACACTCAGCACAAGATGTGTTCTAGAATGTCTTCAGTTGCACTTTTCTAAACAGTATTTTCCCATTGCTGTTGCTACACAGGTTAAGTAACAAATGTGTCTTAGCTAAGGTTTTACTGCTGTGAACAGACACCATGACCAAGGCAAGTCTTATAAAGGACAACTTTTAATTGGGGCTGGCTTAAAAGTTCAGAGGTTCAGTCCATCATCATCAAGGTGGGAGCAGGGCAGCATCCAGGCAGGCATTGTACAGGAGGAGCTGAGTTCTACATCTTCACCTGTAGGCTGCTAGTGAAGGACTGACTTCCAGGCAGCTAGGACAAGGTTATTATAACCCACACCCACTGTAACACCTACTCCAACAAGGCTATACCTCCTAATAGGGCCACTCCCTGGCCCAAGCATATACAAACCATCACATTCCACTCTCTGGCACCTATAGACTTGTTCAAACACATGAGTCTATGGGGGCCATACCTAAACATAGCATAACGCAAAATATATTTTAGTTCAACTTCAAAAGTCCCCATAGTCTACTGCAGTCTCAACCATGTTAAAAGTCCAAAGTTCAAAGTCTTTTCTGAAATTCATCCAATCACTTAACTGTAATCCCCAAAACAAGACAGGAAACCAGCTGGGCAAACCCCAAACATCTCCATGTCTGATGTCAAAGCGGTCTTCAGATCTCCAACTCCTTTTCATCTTTGTTGACTGCAACAAACTTCATTCTCCTGGGCTGGTTCCCCTCCCTGTTAGCAGCTTTCCTCGGCAGATAGCCCACAGCTCTGGCATCTTGAACATCTTGGGGTCTCCAAGGCAACTTCAACGCTATAGTTTCTTGTTTCAATGTCTGGGGTCCACGCATGATCTTCTGGGCTCCTCCAAAGAGCTGGCATCACTTCTCCAGCTCTGCCCTCTGTAGCACTCTAAGCTCAGGTTGATCCACTCCACTGCTGCTGCTGTTCTTGGTGGTCATCCCATGGTACTGACATCTCCAATATGCTGGGGTTTTCCACTGCAACTAGTCTTCACCAAAAGCCTGTCAAAGGCTCTCTTCATGGTGCCAAGCTTCAACTTCTTTGCAAGGCCCCCTAAGTCCTTCACCAACAACTGCAACTGAGGCTGCACCTTCACCAACAGCCTTCCATGGCCTCTCACAGTGCTAAGCCTCAGCTGCTCTTTGTGACCCCTTCGTGCCTTTAAAACCAGTACCAGGTGACTCTTACACATTACCAAAAACCACATGGCCAAAGCTGCCGAGTTCTGCTGCATGCTGGGGCTGGAACATGGCCCCCTTGTTCTATTACATTATCACCAGCTTTCTATTTTTCAACTCCTTGGCTGACTTGGGACTTGCTCCATAGACTGACTTTGAACTCAGAGATCTGCATGCCAACTTGCTCTATTCTAGGTCGGCCTTGAACTCAGAGATCTGCTTGTCTTTGCCTCCTGGGACTATAGGTGTGTGTGTACCTCTATGCTCGGACCTAAACTTAACTGAGTGGAATCTTGCCCAAAGATCACTACTCCCTTAATTCGATTTAATATTTTTTTTCTGTTCTTTTTTCTTTTTTTCGGAGCTGGGGACCGAACCCAGGGCCTTGCGCTTGCTAGGCAAGCGCTCTACCACTGAGCTAAATCCCCAACCCCAATTAAATATTTTTGAACACAGAATTCAACTCCATTCCACTTCCTGGTGCCTCCTTAATACTCACACCATATATTTTGTACTTTTACTTTCTCCCCTTGCTCCTTTTCGTTAAAATGCTGTTTGTGACAGTGAACTCTAGTAACCACACAACAGAACTTACACCAGGCTGTTTTAAGACTTCCTTTCTTTTTTTTAATTTATTTATTTATTTTATGTATGTGAGTACACTGTAGCTGTCTTCAGACACACCAGAAGAGGGCATCGGATCCCATTACAGATGGTTGTGAGCCACCATGTGGTTGCTGGGATTTGAACTCAGGACCTCTGGAAGAGCAGTCAGTGCTCCTGACCACTGAGCCGTCTCTCCAGCCCCCAAGACTTCCTTTCTTAAAGCAATTAGTCTAAATCTCTTCACCTGAGCCTCAGTCAGACTCTTCAGACAATGGCAGCCACATTCTTCCCCCAAAATACCACAAGAACAGTCTCTAGGCCATATACTGATAATCTCCACTGGATCATCTTGGGCCAGGTCTGCACAGTTCAAATCGCTCGCAGCACCAATGTCTCCCATATTCCTACTAGGATGGCCCATTAAGTCCCACTTAAAGCATTCCAATGCTTTCCAAATCCAAAGCCCCAAAATCCACACTCTTCCAAACAAAAACATGGTCAGGCCTATCACAGCAATGCCTCGGTCCCTGGCACCAACTTCTGTCTTAGTTAAGGTTTTACTGCTGTGAACAGACACCATGACCAAGGCAAGTCTTATAAAGGACAACATTAGGGGCTGGCTTAGGTTCAGAGGTTCAGTCTATTATCCAGGAGGGAGCATGGCAGCATCTAGGCAAACACGGTGCAGGCAGAACTACATCTTCATCTGAAGGCTGCTAGTAGAAGACTGACTAGGACTAGGGTCTTATAGCCCACACCCACAGTGACACACCTACTCCAACAAGGTTCACCTCCTAATAGTGCCCATGCATATACAAACCATCACATAATATGTCCTCTAAAAGGACTGCCCCTCCTTCCGGAAGCACTAGAGATCTTTCTTTCTTTTGCATTTTCTGGCTTCCAGAGGCTGACCTGTACGTACCCCTCAGTTGATCTCTCTCTCCATCTTCAGAGACAACAATGTGGCATCTTCAAACCTTTGCTCCTCCCTCAGCTCTAAGTGTCATGTCTCAATCTTGGACACTGCCTCCCCACAACTTCCCTCTGTCCCTGGGATGATACTGGCCCCTCTAGAATAACTCAAGACAATTTGGCCCAAGGGAAGATCCTTAACCTAACATCTACAGAGTCCCTCTTGACACCTAAGGTCACCTACTCTCAAGTATTACAAGTGATGGGACCCACGCCCTTCTAGGTCAAGGGCATCTTTGAGAACAGAGGTTCTCAACTTTCCTAATGCTGTGACCCTTTAATACAGTTCCCCATGCTGTGGAACTGTAAACATAAAATTATTTTTGTTGCTACTTCACAACGGTACTTTTGCTATTGTTATGAATTGCAACGTAAATATCTGATATGCAGATGGTCTTAGGGGACTCCTGAGAAAGGGCCATTCATTTGACCCCCAAACAGGCCAGGTTCCCAGGTTAAGAACCGCTGTTTCAGAGGATCTTGTGTAAGTTACCACAAGCCCCTAACCCAGACACTGCACAAAGGTTCATCAAGAGGAAAGCCACAATATGCAACAACTCGAGCCGATGGCACTCATACACTCTTTTTCAGAGAGCCGGGGGCGGTTCCAACTGCCCAACCTTTCAACCATCAGGTCAGTGGTTAGAGGAAAGACAATGTCTGGAAGAGGGCAGAGGATGGCTTTGGGGACTTCTGGCAAACTTAGGTTTCTTTCTCTTTTTTGTGTGTGTATTTTGCTTCTGGTTTTTTTTTTTGAGACAGAGTCTCATCCTGTAGCCTAGACTAGACTAGAACTCACAGCACGACATAACCAAGTTCTTAGTTACAGTGACACAAGCTTGGAACCTAGCACTTGAGAGGTTGAAGCAAGAGGATGGTGAGTTCTGGTACAATCTGGCCTATGCTGTGGCACAACCTTAGCAAGACCTTGTTTCCAAACAAGGAAAAAAGGAAAGCAGAAGAAAGAAAAAACAAACAAACAACAAACCATGCAATCTGTTTCTGGAGCCCAGCGGGTTTCATAAATATAGAAGTAACAAATGTATCAAGACCCTTCATCAAATATGATCTCCTCATTTGTAGATCTCAGAAATGGACCACACCCCCAAGAGAGACTCGTTCCTGTGTCCCCTGCTATGCACTTTATAAAAACTTATCAGCAGCCAACGGTCAGGGTTTGTCTTCCAGGCTTTTATTGGAGAGAGGAGAGAGAAATGGAAACATCTCTCCCTGTAGTCTACCCGCCTCAGGCCTAGAGCCAAAGGCAGAGATAAAGGCTTATTGAACAGTTAGGTCTGGGAGTACAGGGTCCCAAGCCACCTGCCCCAGATGACCTCATCTCCTCAACAGCCAAGAAGGATGACCTAGAGCCATGGCTATAAAGCAAGGCCACATCCTTCAAGGACAGCTACAGACACTGCACGAAGCAAAGATAACAAGCTAGACCGCTAGCTGCCCATCAGAGGCAGCACACAGAGCCAGCAATGCTGATGACAGGCTTAAACCCAAGTGTTCCCGTCCATCAAGACCTGCTCCTCAGCTAGTTTCCAAACACAGGTTGGTGTCACAGGGACCCCGCAGGGCAGCTGTGGCGGCATGGTATTCTATCCAAGTATCCACTGGCCATCTTTGGCTTTCCCACAGTGGTCTGGAGCATCTTTACGGATACACACAAGAAATGCTTATGCCCCATGAGCTCACAGACTCCTGAGGGTGAGAGGAGAAATGACTAACAACCCAGCCCATCAGCAGGGCATCAAGTGGATGAGGACAGCTCAGAATAGAGGACAGAGCCCCTGTGAAGGCAAGGAAACAGACTCGGGTGCGTCTTCATGGGATGTGACTGAACACAGGAACAGCCGCTTGCTGCTTTGAAGGACAGACAATACCTAGAAGAGGGCATAGGATGGCTTTGGGGACTTCTGGCAAACTTAGGTTTCTTTCTCTTTTTTGTGCGTCTATTTTGCTTTTGGTTTTCCAAGACAGGGTTTCACTCTATAGCCCAGATGGGACTAGAACTCATGATGTGGGGTAACCCAGACTCAGTCTGGACTCAGAGCAATCCTCCTGTCCCAAAAGCCTGTTTTGTGCACTGGAGCCAACACATGCCAGCTTCAAAGCACAGGCAGGTGCCAGGTGTCTCCTGATCCAGATGTACCAAGCTCAATCAGGCCAGACTGGTGCCTCGAAACTAGTCATGGTGGGAATTTAAGCCAAAGAAACCAGAATATACCATAATTCATGGCTACCTTTTTTCCACCTGTCCCCGAAGCTGGCTATTTAACAATCCGAAATATGCACTGTGTGTATGCAAATATGTCTGACACTTGGAAAAAACAAATCCGTGGGGCTGGGGACATAGCTCAGCAGCAGAGCACTGCCATGCTGTGAGTGCAATGCCTAGAACTGGGATGGGAAAAGGAGGCAGGCAATGACAGAGACAGCCTCATTTTTTGAAAAAAAAAAGTTTGGGGTTGGGGATTTAGCTCAGTGGTAGAGCACTTGCCTAGCAAGCGCAAGGCCCTGGGTTCGGTCCCCAGCTCCGAAAAAAAAAAGTTTGCACATGTATACATGTGTGGGGTGCATGCATGTTTGTGTGTGTGCATGTATGCATGTATATGTGTACACATGTGTGTGGAATCCACAGGTATGTTGATGCCAGGTGTCCTCCTTGATTATTTCCCCATATATCAAGACAAGATCTCAGCTAGATGGTAGTGGCCACACATGCCTTTAATTCCAATATTCAGGAGACGGCAGCAGGCTTATCTCTGAGCTCGAGGACAGCCTGGTCTGGTGAGTGAGTTTCAAGACAGCCAGGGCTACACAGAGAGACCCTGCCTCAAAACACACACACACACACACACACACACACACACACACACACACACACACACACACACCATCTCCCTTGGTCCCAGAGCTCTGAATCAGCTCTTCTAACCAGTTTGTTCCAGGAATCCCGTCTCTACCTCCCTAATGTCGGGATCCCAACACACCCATCCAGCATTTGCACAGGTGTCAAGGATTCAAACTCTACTCCACACACTTGCAAGGAAAGCACTTTGCCCACTCAGCCACCTCCCTGGCACCCAGTGCTATTTTGAATACCTGCTTCTGAGACGGGATACAGGACATGGAGCTGACTGAAGGTGATGGCAGGCCTCAGTGTCACTAATGATTTTAGGATCTCTTCCATTATTTTCCACATTTGTTTTGTTTTGTTTTGTTTTGTTGTTTTTAAAGCACTGACCAGCTTGGTGTGGTGATAGAGGCAGGGCGATTACAAGTTCAAAGCCAACCTGAGCTACACAGTGAAGCTCAGCATAAAAATTAAAAATGAATAAAAACAAAACACCAAACACTAAAGGCACAGCTCTTGCCTGGTGTGCACAAGGGCTCAAGTGCCATCCCCAGACCCACAGGAAAAAGCACCGAGCGTCCCAGCACAATGAGACATAGCAGTTAGGAAGGGCTCCACAGGTGGGAGGTGAAGAAGGCCAAGCCTGAGAGACGCTGCATGTGTGCAGCTCTGATGCGAACGTAAGAGCCTGGAGGGCCAACACGCTGGGGCCCCTCTGAGGAGAGAGAGGGCAGAGGATGTAAGCTCAGCCATTCGAGGTCCCCTGGGCCTCACCAGAGGTGCCCTGAAGGTACCTTCCTCATACCCCTGCCACACTCTTCCCTTACCCTAACCCCACCAGTGTGAGCGGGTGTCTCCCCACCTGCCCGGGTGGGGGTGGGGGTGGTGGTTGTGGTTCCCTGACCGAGCACACTCAGATGTACGAAACACTTGGTGAACAGATGGGAAATATCGGGGAGCTGGGCGCTGTCCCTCTAACGAGGGCGCCACACAGCTGCTACAGCTGGGAAAACAATGCAGCCCTGGTGAGGATCTGACCACACCAGGGTCTCAGGAAAAGACCCTTGGCCCGTCAGCTGTCACCCCGGAGAGAGAAGAGAGCTGCAGACAAGGGCCTGGGGCGCTGGGTTTCCACATACAGTGTCACGATGCCGCAATGCTGAACCAGAGCCAGCGCTGTGATCACACATGCTCCAGCAAGAACTTCCAACTCAGCTCTGCCAGGCAGCCTCGGGGCTCTCCTGAGAGCTTAGCTGCACACAGAGGGACCATCCCAGTTTTCTCTGGGTGTCTGAAGACGGACTCTGTGGGCCTAGCTTCCATCCTATGCTTGTTTATGGAGGCTTGGGTGGAGATCTGGTCAGTCCTCAAGTGAAAGGAACCAATCCCAGATTCCAAGAGAAGAGGGCTTGGAAAGGAAACTCATTGCTGGCCCACAAGCTTCCCTTCTTTAGTCTGAAAGCTACTTCAGCTTCACCCAGGGCATCTCTTCTCCCCCATGTTTTACTTGAGAAAGTTCCCATTGTACAAAATAATCGGAATAGCTCAGCTGGTAAGGCACTTTCTACCAAACCAGATGACCTGGAGTATAATCCCTGGGACCCAATGAGTGGAAGGAGAGTCCACTCCTACACACTGTCCTCCCCTCTCCACATGAGTGCCATGGAAAACACACACACACGCGCGCGCGCGCACACACACACACACACACACACATACACACACATATACATACACAGACACACACTACACACACAAACACACATACATACATACAAGCACACACAGACACACACACTACACACACATATACACACAGACACACACACTACACACACACAAACATACACATACACACAATATAAGCACACACAGACACACACACTACACAAACATACACATACACACAATATAAGCACACACAGACACACACACTACACACACATACATACAAGCACACACATATACACACAGAGACACAGATACACACTTCACAGACACACACACACACACACACCACACACACACACACACCACACACACACACACAGAGTAAGTAATGTAATGTTAAAGAGTAGGTGATTCCAGAGTTGGAGGTGCAAGGCCCTCTAGGTTCAATTCTGAGCACCCTGAAGAAAGAAAATGAAAACTCAGTGTGGTGGCAAAGGGCTGTAATTCTAGCTATGCCAGGGGACTGGCACAGGATGACTGTATGGACCAAGAAAGTCAAGACCAGCCTGGGCAATATCATGAGATCCCTAACTCTAAATTAGTAAGCAAGTAAACAGTTTTTTTTTTTTTTTTTTGGTTCTTTTTTTTCGGAGCTGGGGACCGAACCCAGGGCCTTGCACTTGCTAGGCAAGCGCTCTACCACTGAGCTAAATCCCCAGCCCCCAGTTTTTTTTTTCTTTTTTTCGGAGCTGGGGACCGAACCCAGGGCCTTGCACTTGCTAGGCAAGCGCTCTACCACTGAGCTAAATCCCCAACCCCGCAAGTAAACAGTTTAATGCAACACCAAACCTAGAAAAGCCTTGAATTGTATAAAGCCACATTACTGTCCGCCTGATTCTCTCAAGGCCCCTCGTGCTCTGTTCTCAGTGGATGCTCAATACATTTTTCTTGGCAGACAGGAAACACACTGGTAGCTTATAAAACCACAGGAGACCCAACGGTGGGAGGACGTGAGATACCCAAGTAAGTGGACACAGGTCGAGGGTTTCCCATCCTGTGCTGACTACATCCAAGACAAGTCCACTTTCAGGAAGGGACATACATAGGCTGCCCAGGGGTCTGAGGACCACTGTCATTGCTGCCCTCTTCCACAGCGTCGATAGCAACGGAGCCAGGCTCTCTCCTGTGCTCAGCACCTGCTGGGGCTTCCAACTCTCCTTTCTACTGGACCCTTTCAGCAGCACGCACAGCAAAGACTCATCTCCTCACAGCCGAGGACACGCAGGCGCTGAGAAGCCAATGACAAGAAGAAGAAACACATCATCCTAAAAGTCAAGCACACTTATCCTTTGTAGCCAAAGTCCCCAACAGAAGTGGTGGGAATAGAGGAACCATGTAAAATGACCACTAAATGCTCTCGTGCTCAGTTTTCAAATTGAAGCTGCAAAATTGGATCCCCTGACCAGGCAAAGTTCGCTGACCTGACCCTTTGCCTACTAGGGTCTACTGAAGTGATGAGTTTCATGGCGCTGACACATGCCACTCCGGAATTCACTCATCTCCAGAATGGCAGCCCAGTCTGCCACACTGCCAATTATTATACACAAGGGCACATGGACAGCATCCCCCAAGCAGCCAAAAATTTAAAATGCCACAAACAGGTGAGCGCTCTAGAATGCCCCCCTCCCCTTTTTGAGACAGGGTTTCTCTGTATAACTCTGGCTATCCTAGAACTCTCTGTAGACCAGGTTGGCCTCAAACTCAGAGATTTGCCTGCTTCTGCCTCCCGAGTGATGAATGACCAAGGCCCACCCAGAGTTGCACCCCGTGAATGAGGTCACCAAAAGGCCAATGGATGGACACTGTAACCCTCACCTTTCAGAGAATGAGACAGACTCTGGCCTGTGCAGAGTGACCAAGCTCGGACAGCTAGAACTGGACAGCACCATGGAATGACCAAACCTCCCAAAGTCCTAACAGTTCATAGGTTCCAAGAGCGAGTACCCACAGCCTGGGCCTCCTATGACAACCGTCTGGCTGTATGTTAGTGTCATTTTTATACTCTGACCCTCAAGTGTCAGCTAAGAAAGATGGTGCTAAGAGAAGGAGCAACTGTATCCATCTAACGCTGTCTGGCACATAATGAAGTTTGTGGGGGAAATCCTGCAGAACCTAAAATTACCCTGGGAACTCCCGTGGAAAGGTGCTGAGGCCGGTGGCTATCTATAACTGCAGTACCAAATCACATCAGCCATCGGAACTAGAAGATAACAGGAGGCAGGTGTAGAAGCTGAGGCAGAGGATTCCAGACGAGGCTGGTTATATACTCGGTCACAGCATTCACAGGCGGGGCAGAGAAAAGGGAAAAGGGACCAGGGAGGGGAAAGTGGGGGAGGACTCGAGCCCTACGCTCTTCTAGGGTAGAAGAGTTGTTCCCCAATGGCATCCCTTCTGATGAGCTGGCAAGGAGGAGACCATAACCCAAAGCAAACTGGGGTGGGTGTGGGGGCACAATCAAAGGGGAAAGGAAGGCAGGCAGCAGAGGCCTGTGACTTCCAGATGTGCACACTAGACTGACGCTGTTAGCTGGGCAACAGGGGTAGGCGTGACCAGCTTAAGAAACCTCACTCTCCTACCCTTTCCAGAACACACACTCGTTAAACAGACTAAATGGTTATTCCTTTGTCTTTTCCCTTTAAGCTTCTAATTTGGTTTGCATAGATGAGAGGACCATAATGTGCAAGTGGACTCCAAGCCCATGCTACAAGAACCCCAGGACGACATGATTTCAGGATGGACAGGCTACTAAAACACCTATACTATAAAATCTTTCATGATATAAACTACCGATGGAGGCCTTAAGTTCTAAAGTTGGACTCCCAGAACTCTAATTTTGCTTCCCCCACCTAGAAGCTATAAGACTTGGGAAAGGACTTTTCTGTGCTTCAGTTTCTCCAACTGCAAAAGGGCCCTGTAAAGGAATCAAGTTTGTGTGGGGGGTTTGTGAGGACTCAAGGAAACAGTCAAGCACAAGAACCCACCATGGTACCCCACCTATAGTTCCTCCTTTACAGAACACACATGAGGAGGCAAGGCGACTGTCAGGTAGGCTACCTCACACCTCACTGGAGGCTCGAGCTGGTGAGCAAGTCCCACCTCCAACTTGACAGACACGAGACTTCTGCTGGGCCAACCAAGGCTAGGGTGGCTGGCTTGTTAAAGGGTCTGTAGGATAGACCCAGCAGCTTTGCCAAGGATGGAGGCTAGGCACACCGGAAGGTGAGGAGAAGGCAGATAAAAATACCCTATGAGGAAACATTACAGACCCACCCAGAAGGCAAGACTGTACACGCATAGAGATGTCGGGAGGCTGAAAACCAGCACCCCAGCCAGTCAGCGAGTAACCCTCCATATCCCTCTTGAGTACTTCAACTCCTTCCTCCTGGGTTGCTGGAGGCCTCTTTCCAGACACCTGCCCCCACCCCACTCCCGACCAACCTTCTACAAGATCTCCTCTCTCCCCTAACTCTGGGCTCCTAGATTTGGGTCAGACACCCTCCAGAATTCCAGATCCCAAAAGATTCCATTCGCAGACAGAATAACTCGGAAGGGAGCACATTGTGAAGTCCTGCCAGCCACACCCAGCCTCTGCCCTGTTTTGCCCATTGCCAGCCCTTCCCCCGCTGTTAGACTCAACTAGGGGGCACCTCTCCCACCATGATGGGCTCTCCTCGCCTGGCAGATGTGCACAGATATCCGACAGCACACTTTCCACAGAGCCTACTGAAAATTTTTGGGGCCTTCCCATTGGGTTATAGTCATTGTGTGTGTGTGTGTGTGTGTGTGTGTGTGTGTGTGTGTGTGTGTGTGTGTGTCCAACAAAAGGCAGGCAATGGAAATAAATAGATACTTCTCGAGGCAAGGGCTGACACTTCAGCCCCATTGCTGCTAAGATAGGGAGAGAAAGGCTTAGGCCTGGGCAAGGGAAGAGTCATCCTCCCAAGAGAAGATGAGCACAAACTAAAATACTGGGGGTGAGGACTCCATGCGGTTGGAGCATCAGCTGTGGTAAAGAGACTTAGCCTTAGGTTATTACTGGTGATAGAAGAGAAACACAAGAGATCGGGACAACCCAGGCCTTTCGATTCCTGACACCACCTAAAGGCCTTGCCTGGTGACCTGGCGCCTCACCCAGCATGGGGTAACACGCCAGAGCGTGTGGCTTGAGGAGAAGAGCCCTGAATTTCCATGACTGTCACAGGATTTCAGAGTCAGCGTTCAGAGCCTACATGCCAGGGCACAGAATCGCCTAAGCGGAGATGGTTACTTGGCAACAGGCCTATCTGGACCTGGGCATGTGCACTTCTTAGTTCCCAGGAATGGAGGCAGCTTGCTGGGTTTACCTGTGGGAAGCGCAAGGATACTCAGTAGTTGGCTCAACCAACCCTGGGTGGGAAGCCAGAGCCTCCTGCCCTCCACCAATACAAACAGTTATGAGCAGCCGAACTCACAGGGGGTGGGGGGAGGAGTGTTCCAGAAATACAGGTGTCTGGGCTCTTCTGACTAGAACTTCCTGACAGGAGAGCTGGGAAGCTGATGCCTTCAGAGGCAATTTTGGGTCTGATAAGAGTGACCTCACAGCTTGGGGGAAGGCAAGGTTTGCACAGACCTGCCACCTGCCACATGCAGCTCCTTGGCCGCTGGTACCACAGCCCTACAAAGAGCTGCTGAGGTGCTGGTGCCAAGGAGTGCTGGGAGTGGGATTTGAACCGAGAAGTCTAATCATTTGGCTCCTTCTTCTACCTTTACCTGCTGAGTCTCATGTTCCAGCAGCCAACACCTCTGTCCACGCAGACTTTGAATCCAGAGACCTGGAAGGTGCTTTAACCTCTCTTCTGTCTTAGCTATCAGTCCAATCTGGCCCAAGGCCTGATCCTTCTCCCTCTACTCCCCCCAACCCCAACCTCTACTCCCTCTACACTAACAGCTTCTCCGCTCTGACCCATGGGTGTGTGAAGTCGGCCTGCCAGCCATGTAGCTCTAAGGCTTTGACTATTAAAGGCTCCCAGACTTCTAAAGATACCAGTCTTCCCTTCAAGCTCACCTTGGGGCCTTCCTGCAGGTTGATTCTTCTCTCAAGTGTTGTTCCCTCTCCTTCTCCACCTCCTTAGCCACATGTCATCTTATCTCAGGCCTTTGGTAACAAAACATCTAAATCCAAGCTGTGTCTGTTGCTTCCTCAGAAAGGTTACAGATTAGAGAAAGTAACACCAGAGAGAGACTGAAGTTGGCTTGGGGACAGGTTGTTGATGGTCAAGGACACTGACGTTGTTATGAGGGTTAAGTTTCATAGGAGGGGGAAAGCCAGAGAGTCAGACAGAGGCTGGAAAGACAGGCTCAGGCCAGACTAGAAAGAAAAGACTGCGAACTTTGCATCAAGGAGCACGAACATAGGCCTAGGGGCCATAGCTATAAATGGCCATGAACTACACAAGCAGCCATGGGATTCTGGGAAACAAGGGAGTAACGTGCTTATCTGCGCACGTCTGGCCCAACAGGAAGGAAATGAAGTCCTCCAAGGCTCTCACCAAAGGTTACCATTGCTCAGGTTCACTGAGAGTGACTGCCAACAGTCACACACCATTGGTGGAAATGGCAACCTCACTCACGTCTGTGAAAGGCAATCCTATCAATGGATGCCCAAATTTTAAGTGCACATGCTCTTTGACCCAGAAGTTCCATGTCTAGGAAGGATAGTGACGGCAGCATCCTTTCATGAGCCAAAGAAAGAAATGATAGAAATGGCCACCCGGTGCATCTGTCGTGGAAGACAGACCCTGGCTCCTCTTCCTGCCCCTAGGAGTTGGAAACACTTCAGAATTCATAAACTGTTGCATTTTAAAAGGTAACATCACGTGTGTCCTACAAAACCACGGCAGGACACATTCAGGTATGTAAATACTGCTGCGGCTAGGACTGTTTCTGCCTCGTATGTGAATTATCTATCAGCTAAGATCAGGTTGGGTACCCAAGTGAATTTAAAACACACTTTTCAAAACTGCAGTGTCTTAATTTTATAGCTGTGGGGACACTGGATAACTGAGTGATTATGATGCCAGGGAACCCGTGCTGTGCTCTACAGAGGGCCTTAAGAGCCTCCCACGCATGCTCACTGGGCCCATCACTTCTGCCTTCTTCACTAGTCTCCTGTCTCTGAGTGTTAGCACCCTTCCGCATCTCAGCATCGTCGCCATGCCAACCGAAGGCAGTCTTCAAGAGCATCAGGGCATGCTCTCCCCACACAGCAATGAAGTGTGAGCTGTTACTGTCCCATCCCATCCACACTGTCCTCTATCATCCAAGTGAGAAGCTGAGGTGTGCCTTCCCCTAGGCCACAGGCCAGTACATAGTCCCTTATTCTATTGCTTCCTCTCATAGTTCACATTCCAGTCTTTGAGTCTCATGCCTGGCTTGAGAGACCAGACATTCTGACCTAGGGCTTATCCCCTTGATCCCTACAGATTCCCACCTTTTCTAGGAAAGGTGTATTAGAACTTCTGTGGAATATTGCAGGTCACAAACACACAGATGATGAAGCCCTCCAAGTCACAGCCAGGACATAATTTGCACCCTGTAGCAGCTGGCACATGGGTCTGAAGGAATGTGTCCCTTTCCTGGTCAGCAAACCATGGAGAGAAACCATCTGAGCTCATGTCCAGAGACCAGAAAAATACAAACCCTGTGCCTGGCCCCAGAGTCTACTCAACCTGGAGTCTGCCCCAGAAGACTGACAGGACTTCCCCAGGCCATCTACGTGAGAAGTTACTCTTATATGATTATATCCTCATATAATTATCAATCAAATCAATATGAGGGCTGTGGATCAATCAGGAAAGTGTTTCCCTTACGTGAGAGAATCTAAGGTCCCACTCAGCTTTATTTGTAATAGCCAGAAACTGGAAACAACCTAGATGTCCCCCAACTGAAGGATGGATAAAGAAAATGTGGTACATCTACACAATGGAATACTACTCAGCCATTAAAAACAAAGACATCATGAATTCTGTAGGCAAATGGATGGAACTAGAAAACACCTCTGAGAACCCACATAGGAAAAGTCAGACACGGTGGTATGCACTTATAATTCCAGCACTGAAGAGGTAGGAACAGGAGGGTCCCGAGACTTGCTGGTCAGCAAGTCTATCTGAATGGACAAGCTCTAGGTTCAGTGAGTGAGAGATTGAGGAAGACACTCAATATCAAACCCTGGCCTCCTCATGCATACAGATATGCATATATACACATGCATGTTCACACATGTACACATACAAGCACACAAACAAATCAAAATATAAAACACTATCAGTCTTTAGAAAAAGGGCTTCTCTATATCCACCCAGAATAATGACATGCTCAAAGTAACCACTGCCTTACTTGTAAGCATGGTTAGTGTTGGTTGTATTGAAATGTGGATTTGTACAGCACACATTCTGTCCTCAGCTTCGTGCACTCAGCACTATGACAAGAGTTTTATCTCTGCTGTAGTAATTCTTTTTTTCTCGTTGCTAAGTGTTTCCCACCCTATATTACCCCATATTCTGACTACCCGCACAGCTGTGGATAAGCATTTGGACTGTTGGGGGTCAGTTATGCTTGTTTGTTTTTGAGACATGGTTTCTCTGTGTAGCCTTGGATGTCCTAAAACTTGCTCTGTAGACCAAGCTGCCTTCAAACTCAGCAATTCACCTATCTCTGACTCCCAAGTGCCGGGATTAAAGGCATGGAGGGCTACCACTCGGCTTGGGATCGATTATTAATAATCTGCTGTGCACACTGGCGTGCAAACCTTTTGGTGCCTTCTGTGCTTATGTCTCTTGGGTTCACGTCTAGTAGGGGAGCTGCTGCAGGATGGGCAGGCAGATGTTCCACCTGGGCACACATTTTCAATACAATTTCCCAAAGTGGCTTTAACCAACTCGCACCCCCCACTGGCTGTGTGCGTCTAAACTACACCCTGGTGTAGGTTGGTATCAGGTTAGTCTTTGTGCTGGCTACCCCTGCTGCCTGCTTCGCTGAGATCGTAAGGCTCTTTCCACGTTTGTTTTTTGATCATTCGGACATTCCCCCTTTGGCGATAAGACTTGCTCAGTTCTTATTTTTAATTACCTCTTTATCCAGCCTGTAAGTCCTTTGTTTGGTGTGTTCAAACTCTACCCAGACTACCATTTGCCCTTCTACTCTCACTGATGTTTCTAAGACAAGAGTCTTAGCTCTGGCTGTCCAGGAACCCACTCCGTAAACCCGACTGGCCTTGAACTCACAGAGGTCGCCAACCTGATGGGATTAAAGGTGTGTGCCACCAGCCCAGCCTTACTGCTGTTATCTTTTACTAAAGAGTTCTTTGTTTCTATCTGGTGCTGGGATGGAACCTAGGAACTCAGGAGGGCTACAAACTACATTCCTAAGCCCTGGAGTCCCTGACTTGGATGAAAATTCATTTATATCCTTCCCTTCACGGTAGAGCCTTTTGTATATTGTGTAAGGTACCTGTTTCTATGGGGCCATGGATGTAGGTCAGTGTAAGAATGCATGGTTAGCACTTCAAGCATTGCCCTGGGTTCAATCCCCAGAATCCCTAAGTAAAACGAAAACTGTACCTCCTCCAATTCCACAGATATTCTCCACGATTTTCCAGAAACATCACAGATGTGCCTTTCTCACTTGGGCTAGTTTTTAACTGTCAACCTGACACAACCTAGAATTGCCTGGAAGAGAGTCTTAATGAGGAATTACCAAGATCCGTTTGGCCAGAGTCGTGTCTGGGGGAGACTATCTCTATGACGACTTGATGTAGGAAAATCCAGTCCACTATGGATGACACTGTGTTAGTTTGTATATGTTTGGGTCGGAGAGTGGCACTTTTAGGACACGTGGCCTTGTTGGAACAAGTGTGTCGCTGTGGGTGTGGGCTTTAATACCCTAGTCCTAGCTGTTTGGAAGTAAGCTGCCAGCAGCCTTCAGATGAAGAAGTAGAACTCTCAGCTCTGCCTGTACCATGTCTGCCTGGATGCTGTCATATTCCTGCCTTGATGATGATGGACTGAACTTCTAAACCTGTTAGCCAGCCCCAATTATAAGTTGCCTTGGTCATGGTGTCTGTTGACAGCAGTGAAACCCTAACTAAGACAGACGCTATTCCCCAGGCTGGGCTCTAAGCTACTCAAGAGTAAACTAGGAATCAAGCAAGGTTCCAAACACATGCTTACTCCTTCAACTGTGGATATGATTACTTAGTTCCTGCCTTGACTTCCCAACAATGATGGACTGTAACCTGGAATTGTAAACTACATAAATCTGTTCTCCTCTAGTTACTTCTGGTCAGGGTATTTTTATCATAACAACAGAAACATGGCCAGAATAGAATTTCAGCTCTCTTGGCTGAGTCTGTTGTTTGTGTAGCATGACATAGGAGTAGCTGAGTTATACGTTTAGGGTAAGTAAGTTCTGTTGGCCATGACCAAAAACCATGTACACAGAAAGGTCAACCTCTGTGCCACCCCACCCCACCTCAGGCTCCTGACAACACAGTTTCTCCCACACCCTAGATCCTTATCTGAACCATTTGCAGGAACCTAACTCTAATTCGTTCCATAACCCAACAGACTTCATGTAAATGTATGCCGGTTGTTTGAGAGAATTTTGCAACACAGACTACATACAAAGCTTGTATATTTTATATAAAGTTTCTGCCACTTCCCATGAGTTCATTTGGATAACTGTACTTGGGTCAATATCTCATTAAAAATGCAAAATGAGGGGCTGGGGATTTAGCTCAGTGGTAGAGCGCTTACCTAGGAAGTGCAAGGCCCTGGGTTCGGTCCCCAGCTCCGAAAAAAAAAAAGAACCAAAAAAAAATGCAAAATGAAGAGGAAGGGGGGAAATAAATGCCCAGAAATGGAACAGGAATGCATACCAGACAGGAATGAACACCCTATGAGCCTCTCTGGGGGGGGAGGGGCACAGAAAAGAGTATGTTAAGTCCTAAATCACTATGCTGACAACCTGCAGAAGAGGCCAGTGAAAAGCAGAGGAAGAGACCAGGTATGGTGATACCCCCAGCACTCAGGAAGCAGAAGCAGAGGACTGCCACAAGCCTAAGGCTAGCCTGGGCTACATGGCACAACTAGGGCCCAACACTGAGCATGAGCATGAGAAGGGGCTGGCTTTAAGAAGTTAAGGGATGGGGCATTTTGCCACACCGAAGCCTGGAAAGGAGAGGAACATGTTGGGAACTTCCATGAATCCAGAAGGCATGTCATGGAGCAGAAGGGCTTTCCAGTGGAGATAAGAAAAAGTAGTGCTTTCTTCTAAGCAAAATCAGAAGGCACTTGGGGCTGCTGCTAGAGCTCGGATTCTACACCACACACCACAAAAGTCCACTGTGAGGCAGTAGGCAATGGTCTCCCTTGAGGTCCTTCCATCACACTACAGGTTCAACCTGACAAGAGCCAAAATGACCTCTGGTCATAACTGCAGTAGTCAACCTGCTCACGCACCAATGCTCTGAGTCCTGGACTTAAGCACCCCTCACCCCACCTACCCAGGTGGGGCCCCTCTTAACTCTCTGTTGCATCCTGCCTCGAGCGTCTACACTACAGACTCTTCATAGTCCCAGCTGTTACATCTCTTGCATCCATGTGACTATGAGATTAATTCAATTCCTGAATGAGGCTACTGTCTCCAGAAGGACTGGGCACAGGACCTTGCCTTCAGTAAGTGATATATTTTATGTATTTTTTTCAAGTATAAAAGTTCAGAGTATAAAAGTAAAGATACTATAATGTGTCCTATAAATAGAAAGGACATCATACAACTTCAATGAGCAACTCACTCCTAATTGCTATTAAATTTACATTGTATATGCATGTGTGTGCATACACATGTAAGTCAGAGGACAACTTACAGAGGTCAGTTCTTCTCTATTGCCATGTGGGTCCCAGAAATTGAATTCAGGTCCTTAGGCTTGGCAGCAGACATCTTTAGCCACTGAGCCATATTGTCAGTCCTTGTTCCAAAACTCATGACTTCTTCCACCCAGTAGAGAAAGTTCCTACTGTCACATCGCTCAATACATACGTGTAGATTGAGTGAATGAATGGATGGATGAATATAAACACACAATGAGTGCTTGGAGTTCTCACTAATTTTACTATTAATATTAAAGGACAGGGAAAATTGAGGAAGGACCCATAAATGGGTCAGTTGGCTTTTGCCAACAGGTAAGCAACTTGGTTAAAATTGCAGGGGATAAGATTAAGATATTGATTAAAACAGTTTCCTTTGTCCCACATTTATGGGAATAAGACTCTTCAGGCCTGGTGTCGTGGTCACATTCATCAAAAAAGAACTGGATGACAAGGGAGGTTACATGTTTCCCATAATCTCTTTTAAATACAGATCCTGGAAAAGATGATTTCTTCTTATAAACCAATATGGCTTCCTCCCACCCTACCCCAACCCACCCCCAGAGCTGAGGACAGAACCCAGGGCCTTGAGCTTGCTAGCCAAGCACTCTACCACTGAGCTAAATCCCCAACACCCCAATACAGCCACAGAAAACAAGAATGTCTTAGAAGTGTGGGTCATGGTTTGTGTCCTCAATGGACACACTGCACCTATTTGACACCTATATATCTTCACCACGATGGCGGCTTGCTCCAAGGAGTGTGGTACTCCCACGATGCATCAGCGTCTTACATGAACCATCCCTATCTGTGATAGCCCACAGTGGCCTCAACGGGCCACCTCTGGTACCTAACACGTGAGAACTGCTCTGCAATGCTGACCCACAATCAAGGCCAAGAATGTCTTTTCCATTGTGAAGTATTCCGGGCATTTTCTAACACAAGTGCACTGTCCACATCTCCACACGCCTGTAGCCTGGAACTACATCACATTTCGGGATGCCTCCTTCCACGTGTTTGCACGCTGGCAAGTCCCGGCTCCTGAGCTGGTGATGGCGAGGTGTGGTTCTGTCACCCGTATGGCCTGAGGCGGGCTGCTCCACCCCCAAGAAAACCATTTCATTTTTCTGGGAGGGGAGACTGCTGAGGTTCCCGTACACTGTCAGAAAGGTTTGCAACAGACTAGAAGAGCGTCGGGCCAGACAGCAAAGACTGTAGGGCGGTGAGTCTCAGCCTTCCTAACACTGCAGCCCTTGTGATGATGCACTTCCTCATGCTATGGCGACCCCCAACCATCAAATTGCTCTCATTGCTACTTCAGAACTGTAACTTTGCTACTCCTATGACACATAATGTAAATCTTTGTGTTTTCTGAGGATCTTAGGCAACCCCTGAAAGGGGTCATGTCCCACAGTGAGAACCACTACTCTAGTGATTCAAGTGCAGCTATTTCTAAGGTCAAAATGACTCTAGATACATACTCCGTTCTGGAGGGACAGCCTGCCCAGAAAGTGGGGTGAATTTCTCCACTCCACAGAGGAAACCAGCAGAGAGGGGGAGGAACGGCAGTGGCCTCTGAGTCATCATACTGCCCCTCCCTGCTGGGTCCCTTTGTTCCACAGGAGGTGAGCTGTGACTCACATGGACTCCAGTCCTGGGCTGCACCCATGACCCTGTTCAGCTGCCCTGTCCAACATCACTAAAGAAACATGGGAACATCATCCTCTTTCCCCAGCACTGGCCCCTGAGGGGATGCTGACTTGCAGCTCAAGATCCCATTGTGGCAGTAAATGCAGGGGAGTCTTGGGGTCCTGTGAGTTTACATCACCCTTACATCCATTGTCACTTACGGCCATCACCACCATCTCCACCATCACCACCACCACCACCACCATTATCTAGACCATCACCACCACCACCACCATCACTACCATCACCACCACCACCATCACCACCACCGCCACCACCACCACCACCACCACCACCACTATCAGCATCACCACTATCAGCACTGGCACTAATATCATCATCATTCCCACCAATTCTTTCCTGTGCGTGCTTTTTCACTGCGTGCTCTAAAATTATTTACCTGTAATCTATAAAGGGGAAAAAACCAAAACAACTCCAGGAACATCTCCGTAGAATCCACACCAACTCTTCTTAGTCTCGATTTTTTCACCATGGTAAAACTGATGACCGTGTCTTAGTCACTTACCTATTGCTTTGATAAAACACCACATGGCCAAGGAGACTTATGAAATAAAGCGCTTACACAGGTTTACCTAACAGAGAGTTAGCCTCTGTGACGGCAGGGTGAAGATGGGGCAGCAGGAAGAGCCTCGAGCTCACGTGTATATAATAATTAGAGACTGTTATGAAGGAGAGAAGGGGTTGGGAAGGCATGGGAGGAGCTGAAGGGGACAGGGAAGGGTGGGAGTTATGCAAATATGGTACCTATGTATGAAATTCTCAAAAATAATAATAAAATACAGTTTTCAAACATTAGGCGTGGAGATGTTGAGGAACACACCTGACCTCTGGCTCCATAGAAACACGCCTGGGCAAGCAAACGCACACAAAGAAGATGGTAAACTCTGGCATATGCACTCGTCATCATTGTTTTCAGAACAAAAGACACTGGAGAGATGGCTCAGTGGACAAGAGCGTTCCCAGCTCTCCCCCAAGTCCTCGGTTCAATTCTCAGCGCCCACGCGACAGCTCACAACTGTCTGGTGCTGTCTTCTGGTATGCAGACGTACATGCAAAGTACCTTATCTATAAAATGCGTTAAGTAAATCAGTCTTTAGCGGGGCAGCGGTGGTGCACAGCTTCGATCCCAGCACTGGGGAGGCAGAGGTGGGTGGATCTCCAAGTTTCAGAAACTCTGTCTGGGGGTGGGGGAGTGTGAAGCAGAAAGCTAGAGAACTGAAATAAGAAAGCTAAGAACCTGAAAAAAGAAAAAAGAAAAGAAAACTGGAAGGAGATGTGCGGAGAGGAGGACTTTTTGTTTTTCTTGAATGTTTCTAGAGATCTAGCTCGGGGCCTCACACACACTGGGTAAATCGTCTACCACTGAGAACCCGGATTTTTGCATCCAAGCTGACCTCAAACTCAAGATCCTCCGCCTCCTGCGTGCTGGGATTACAGAGATACCCCATGGCATCCGGAATGCCACTCTTACATAGGCTAAATGACCACCTGGAAAGCCTCAGATAGCCACAGCTCTATGCTCTGAATCCCTGCGCTCAACCTTCCTGCTTTGGCTTCTTCGATGTTTGGGACTATAGGGCTGTGCCTCCATACATAGCTAAACTTTAAAAAGTAAAAGTGAAGTAACGGTAAAAAAAAAAAAAAAAAAATACATGGGCCAATGAGATGGCTCCACACATAAAGTGCTTTTCACACAAACCTAACGATCTGAGCTCAGTTCCTACAGCCCAGGAACAGATAGAAGAGAAGTAGCCCCCACAGATGTCCTCTGACATCTACATACACGCCACAACATACACATACACATACACACAACATATTAAAAAGATATGATCAGGGGGTTGGGGATTTAGCTCAGTGGTAGAGCGCTTACCTAGGAAGCGCAAGGCCCTGGGTTCGGTCCCCAGCTCCAAAAAAAAAAAAAAAAAAAAAAAAAAAGATATGATCAGGGCACCAGTGGAAGGGGAAGCCCTTGGTCCTGCCAAGGATGGACCCCCCAGTGTAGAGGATTGTGTGGGGGGGAGGTAAGGGAGGGTGGATGGGGAGGGGAACAACCTGATAGAAGGGGACGGGGAGGGATTAGGGGGCTGATGGACAGGAAACTGGGAAAGGGAATAACATTTGAAATGTAAATAAGAAATACCCAGTTTTTAAAAAAATGGAAAAAACAAGCAAACAAACAAGATACGGTCAATATACAAGCCAGGATTGTAGCTGTCATTGTCATTGTCAAGTGCCAGGCATCAAACTGAGATGCAATGCACGCTATGTTTCTTACAGCTGCGGGCACGGAGTGGTTTGTATAGGCATCGCCATGAACATGAATCAGGCATGACTTTTCTGATGGCTGTGCCATCCCTCTGCAATAGGGATTGTTCAGTCTCACTACAGTTCCATGGGGACGTGGTCATACAAATGGTCTGTCCTTGATAGAAATGCTAAAATGTCTTTACAAAGTGTCCTTTCGCAGTGTGTGTCCACAACTGCATGAGGGGCCAAGAAGCAGGCTATGGTATTCTACGCCTGCGAATGCTACACTTGGGATTAGGGCATAAGAGGAAGATCAGGAGTTCAAGGTCATCCTCAGCTACATTGCAAGTTCAAGGCCAGTCTGGATGACAGGAGACATGAAAAGGGGGTTAGGGGCTAGAACTGGCCATGAGAAAGGGGGTACATCTCCGACATTCTCTTATCTGTAACAACCACATGCCTATCTACTGCCTTGTGTTCTTTCTTCTGAAAACTCCAAGAAGTATCCTACTCTCTCAGATGGTTAGTTTGAAGTAGCAGCTTGTTCTCTTTTTTTTTTCTTTTTTTCGGAGCTGGGGACCGAACCCAGGGCTTTGTGCTTGCTAGGCAAGCGCTCTACCACTGAGCTAAATCCCCAGCCCGAAGTAGCAGCTTGTTTAAACCAAGTGACCATGCTACTGTAAAACAAAGGTTTACAAAGCAGATTTATTATTCTCCAGTGTATGGGATGACCTCCTTCAACCAGTTGAAAGCCTGAACAGGTTGGGCATGGTGGTGAATGCCTTTAATACCAGCACTTGGGAGGCAGAGACAGGCAGATCTCTGAGTTTGAGGCCAGCCTTATACACGGTGAATTCTAGGACAGCTTGGGCTACATGGAGATACCCTGTCTTGTAAAACAAAAACAAACAACAACAAACTTGACAGAATCTGACTGATCAACTCAAACAAGAGTTGACCCTGCAGGACTATGACTTCAACTCTTTCCTGAGTCCCTAGCCTGCTGGCCACCCTGCAGACTCATGGGGTCCCTACAACTACATAAGCAATTCCTTAAAGTAAATTTCTCAATAAACAGCTGATAGATTATATACTCTACTTGTACTTTTCTCTCTAGATACTAACAGACACCCAAAACATGTGACTTCTATCAGAACCATCTCTAAGGACCAGAACTTGCATGAAATTTCAAGTCATCAGATGAACAAGATTAAAAAAAAAAACCACAAAATATGACAACCCAGAAAAACAGTCTCTCTGTTTTATTCAGATCTTCATAGTGCTTGCATTTGTTATTTGCATAAATCTTAGATGGGTAACTGATAATAATTTCCCAGTAATGTTGTGACTAGTTCTTCCGATATATAGCAATTCATTAGGCAGAGGTAGGTATATGATATGGATTCAGACCATGAACTTTTTTTGTTTTTCCTAGCTCTGGGGTTCAGACCCCCAAAACTTGCTTTGGACATGCCATGAACATGTAATAGGACTCTGACTTTTGGGGTCAGAAGCAAGTATTGGAATATAGGCCTCCAACCTCAACGGACTAAGTTATAACTGCGTAAGTTCAAGGCCAGCCTGAGCTACATAGTAAAATATTGTCTCAAAAAACTAAAAAGGAAAATAAAGATCCTAGCTCCTCCTTTCACCAACACTATGACCCTAGACACGTCACCTCTCTGTGCTTCAGTCTCTCCACCTACGAAACAGCAGTGATAGCTCTGTGCGATTGGCATGAGGACTACAACTGCCTAGCGTAGCATTTTTCAGAGATCACATTTTGATTCATTTGTGAAATAAACTCAGTGGAACCAGCAACCACAGTTGAAAGGTAACATCGATCTAGACCAGTAGAGAAAAGGATTATCGTAGGAAACTCCAGAGCACGAGACTGCTTCGCTGCCCTTTTGCTTGAGGCGCACATCTGAATGCACACATACACACAGAGAACACAGTCTAGACTGCTTTCTTATGACAGGCCCCAGTAAAAAGCAAATGTGAAAAGCTATCCCATCCCACCACCTAACAAATGTTTAATTAAACATGGTAGCGGCAGCATTAGCATCTGATTCTAAAAGATAACGGGCTAACTTTCTTTACCTGCATTTATTGGTACCGTGGGATAAAGCCACTAACATTTACATTGATGCTGCAGAACCAGGCACCTCCCCCAACCCTTACCCACTTGCCAGCTCTCTCACGGCAAAAGGACATGGGTGGTCATCTAAATATTGTCTGACTCATAATGCTGGCCCAGAACATACCAAATGCAAGTGATCTGTTGAGAAAGTCACTAGAGGCTGCAGGGCTGCAAAAGGCTTTTGTAAAACTTAAAATCATGCTGGAGAGAAACTGTCCTCCCCACCCCTTGGAGATGTGTCATAGGCAGAGGTTACCCAAGGTCATTTAGCTGAACCTTCCAGACTGGGCAAGAGTTAAGGCACCAAGCCTCAGCTCCGTAACGTGCTTCCTTGTTTTGGGGCCTGATTGTATCATTGTGTTTTTCCCCTAAGTTTCCGTGTACACTCACCCTCATACTGAAGGGTGGAAATAAAATCTCCACGAACTGCCTGACGTGACAGCTTAAGTGAAGAGCATCTGTTAAACCAGGAGAGCTGAGATTTTTAAAGATTTCAAAAGTTTCTATTGCACCTATCTCCCTTCGAAACAAATTAAAATCTCAACCCCAGTTAGTATTGTTTTAATTGCCCTTTTGAAACAATGATAAAAACTCAAAGCACACACAGCACAGAGAAGCAATGCTTTTGTTTAAAATGGTGACGCCTCACTGTAGCTGGGTGAGTAAATTCAAAGTTTCAATTGTAGTTTCCAAATTGTTACTTAAATTTGGAATACAAAGTTTCCTCCCAAAAAAAGGGGGGAAAGGGGTTTCTTCCCAGCCATGGGAATGTAGTCACTTATTTTTTTAGTCCCTTAAGACTAAAATCTGATTTCTGCCAGAACACATCTGGAACACATAAATACACGCAGGAATATAAACTAAACGTGCAGTATGTGACATTATCCTTTTATTATTTTTATTTCATTCTTCAAATTATGATACAAAAGTTGCTTTCCTCCAGTGAAATCTACCTACACACTGATAAGGTCTGTCCAACTCTCACTTCCAACTGGCTTCTGTGGGGCTACAGGGCCCCCAGCTCTTACCTCTTCTCTGAGGGGAGGGGTGATACAAAGCTACCAGACCCCTGTAGTCCTCGCTCCTGGCATAAAGGAAGCCAGGGCCGCTGGAGACCCCCCCCCATCTCACCAACTCAGTAGTGAAACATCTTGTCCAAGGTCTGCAGCCTTGGACTCCCACTAACCTCACTGGGTTACTGTGTTGGACAGAGAAGGGGAACAGTTTACATTCCTGCCTTTGTATCAGCACGGCTGCAGTCCCGCCTC